>NW_024096861.1:0-600000 GCF_016545835.1 Crotalus tigris | reverse complement strand
TTGAATGCTCATCCAGTCAAATGACAGTTATAAGGCAGCATTCCCCAACCTTTCAGGCTCTAGGACAGGGGTCTTCAAACTTGGCAACTTTAAGACTTGTGGACTTCAACTCCCAGCATTCCTCAGCCAGCCAGTCTGATTTTCTCCAGAGGTGTTAAAGGTTAACACTTAAGGTTCAAGATTACAACTTTTAAAATTCCCATATCTGTTGCTGGAATTTCTGGGAATTGTAGTCCTAAAATATCTGGTGGGAATCAACTTGGGAAAGTCTTACCTAACTAGCCACAGATATGCAACAACAACATCTACATGCCAAGCAAATGTCTTGGAAAAGGATACCATCAAATCAAAAGTTTGAGATTTTTCCAATGTCTTGTGAAAGCAAAAACAGTCAACAAGATACTCACATCTGGTTTTTCAAATATTGGGATCTTATCATTGATGTCAATGACGTGAATTTGCACATTACATATAGTTGAGAAAACTACAAGGAAAAGGATATAACAAAATCAAATATGAGCTGATCTGCACAGAACAGATTCTTTAACTTTTTAGACGCATCAAATATAGCTAAAACACCCCACAGCAATTAATAGCCCTTCATAGGTATAGAATCAGGAAGAGTCAGGTTCAAATTCACCCCAGCTCTGACAGTTCAAGAATGAACTTTGGGTTAGTCACTTCCTCTTAACCCACCCGGCCAAATTATGGGATATATGTGGGGAATCTGAGAAGCAAGTGATAATGTATATTGCCTTGACCCCTTGGAGGAAAAACAAGAAATACAAATAAACAAATAACAACACAGGCAGTCCTCAGTCAATACTGAGCCTGGAATTTAGTTATAAGTCATGCCAGTCATTAAGCAGGTCATCATGTGACCAACACAACTTTATGACTTTTGGTGGTGGCTGTAAAGTGAATGCTGTGATTGTTAAGCAAAACAATTCCTCTGCAATGGGCATTTTTTTTGCTCCAAACCAGAAGTAATTGCTGGGTTTTGCCAAAAAACATAAGTTGTCATCGTGGGAATTCAGAACCCTGCTGGTGGCCAAGGGCCCAAAATGTGATTATGTGACCATGGGGGAAGGGAGGGACAGCCTTTGGAACTTTGAATCAAGGTCATCATTTTGGGCTTCATTGTAATTTGAACGGTCACTAAGCAACTGATCATAAGTCACGGGTTACCTGTACTACTACTACTACGACTTCAAGGGGAATAATTCAGGATTTTAATGTTGTTCCTTTATTTCTGAGCTTACATCTGAACATTTATATTTCCCACTCCAGCGTGGAGGGAAACTGCAATGCCAATTTTCAGCAATCTTGCCATGAAATCCACAAACATGGTCAAAAGGTATTCCAGGGCTACAATAAGGAGTTTGAGGGCCTGGAGTTGCAGGAAGAGCTTCAGTCACAGTGCCATGTAGCCAACATATTGTCCTTTTGGACCACACCTTAAGGACACCTTCTTTTTAAAAGGAGCACATAAAAGATTTATAATTTTACTTTTGCATGTATAGCTATTGATGAAAGGAACAAGAGCTAGAAGGAGTGAAAAGGAAGAAATGGAAGAAATGAAAGAAGTATAGATGAGAGACTGAGGGCTATCTCGTGATCCATGTCACTCTAACATTTGGGGAATACATGTAATGTGTGGTGCACTGACCTGAATCTGTCACATTCACCTTCAACTTGTAAGTTGTGGCCACTTGTCTGTTTAATCCCAATCTGAACAGGTGGACTGACCCAGTTCTCAATTCAATGCGGAAGAGATTGTCTCGTGGAATTTTGGGGTTCTGGTCCACAAGGGTGAACTGCAGGCGAGAATTAAGAGACCCTTTCTCATCGTTGTCTGAGGCAAGGACAATTCCTATTAAATTCCCTGTTGGTAACAGAGAAAACTGTAGTTAGACCAATAGCAAATGCATAGTAGAAAATAAAATAAATTACTTATAGAAAGACAAATGCAACTTTTGGGATTGGGCAAGGGAACCAACATGATTCCTATATACACTTACTCACAAATTCATGATAGAATTATTTATGTGGAACATCATCTCCTTAAAACCTAACAAGAGGCAGTTAATATTTTTCAGTGGAATCCAAAATGGCCAAAGAAAGATTATGACGATGACGAAATACCTCCTTTTTCAACTTCACCCTTGCAGTGAGGGGATATAAAGGCCCTTTCCATATAGTAGCAACTTTGAAAGCAAAATGCTTTATTTATTTGCATAATTATTAATATTAATATTAATGAGAAGATATAAGTGTTGAACGGAGGATGAGTGTTTAGGGTTGCGGTTTGTTCATTGATTTAATAGCCCATTGTTGGATCAATTTCAAGATTTTTTAAAAAAATAGTAACAACCAACAGAAAATATAGCAGCCCAGGAGCCAGCTAGTGGAAGGAGGGTATATGAAGCATTGCAGAAAATTGAACTTGCTCTTAGAAAGGAATAAAGAAGGGGAAACCATCCATTCTGGAAGATATCAAATGGGTGAGGTTAGAAAACAGTAGTTTTGAATCAGATCTGGAAGGTGAAGTTTCAGGATACATTTACAATAGGTCAAAAGGAGAGGGGAGGAGAGGAGGAGGTCACCCCATTTCTTTATTGAGAAAGTGGTGAATGACCCATGGGACAAGCAGAAAGTATACATTTATCCAGTGTTAATGTATGACCTCAACTCATACTCATCTTATGAAATCAGAGAACTTAGTATTTATTTGACCATACTTTGATGAATAGATTGCAATGAGCACATTTCATACAGCATGCTATCACTTACTCATATTAACTGGTTGCTCTCGAGAGATTAAGCCATAAACTAGCCCCATGGTGGCGAACCTATGGCACACGTGCCACAGGTGGCACGCAGAGCCTCTCTGTGGGCACGTGCACCCTCGCCCAGTCCTAGGCTTTCAGCTGGGTTTTATAAAACCTTTTCGCTTTAGGCCGCCGCCACCGTTTGCAAAAAAAAAAAAGTTCAATCAATTTCAACTTCTCGCAGGAAAAAAAAGATCTCGCAAAGTTCAAATTGATTGATTGAACTTTTTAATCCCACCCAGTCTGCCGTTACCACCGAAGCCATGCCCACCCAATGGGCCATGCCCACCCGGCACCCGATGATACATAAGTGGGTTTTTGTTTGCAGTTTGGGCACTCAGTCTCTAAAAGGTTCACCATCACTGAACTAGCCTATCCCATTAAGACATGTCATCCTTACATGGATGCATCCATGTAATTTTGGAAAGCCAAAAAATTTCTACATGGCTGTTCTTCTCAGAGATACAGACACAAAGATCTGTCCATCTTCTTTCATACCTGATCTATTAGGCTAGGACTGGTTGTTTAGTATGGTGAAGGTAGTGCCTGAGGGGGCAGAAGAAGGTAAGTTATTTATTCTGTCTAAGCCACCCAGACCCTAAGCATGGGAACCAAGCACTAATTAATTCTCTGATAGGATGAGACTAGGAGCCGTCTCATTTGAAGCGTGCAGATTTTATTCTCAACACCTAAAATATACAATAGAACCTCTGTGTAAGTAGCTCCTACTGTAGAGTTCTTGGTGCTCTCTGAGCTGAGTTGTTTGCTTCCAAATGTGCGAATGTTGATGATGCTATCTAACTGGGTAGTGAAAGCATGTGCAAGTAAACAGCCTACCTCAGAGAGCACCAAGGATCTCACTGTTCAACCCTGAGCTACAAATATTCCCTTCTATTAGAACTTCCAACTCATAAGAAGTGATATGGTGATAATAAATTTTATACTCATTTACCTTACAAAGAAGCTTTGCCTTAAATTATTTTTACCCATGCAGTATATTAAATGCAGTATTTCTTACCTACGCCCTCATTTTCTTGAACTTCAAATTTAGACAAAGCTTTGTCACACACAGGGGGGTTGTCATTGATGTCTACAACTTGGACTGAAATAGTGATGGGGTAGGCCAGCTTGTCTCCTTCTTCATCATTTGCGAAGATATAGAACGAATACTGAAATAGGATATATAATTAAAATTATATAATTAAGAACTTCAGGAATAATGAATATAGCCTTAAGGAATAGTAGGGCAAACTACATTATCAGAGTTTTTCCCCATCTCATATAAAACCTACTCTAGAGCAGCGTAATTTATTTGAAATGTTGGAATCTAGGCTAATAAACTGAATAAACAATTAATTAAACAAAAAAACTAATATAGAATGCAATGCTGATAATGAAATGCAAATATAAAACCACCTGAAAGTCACTCTAGTTTAGTTTTCCCCATATTTTAAAACATACCTGCTATCCTTTTCCATGTACTTACATAGTCTTTCTCTTCTCTATCTAATGGTTTAGTTACATAAAGTGTTCCATTCTGATCAACTGTAAATGGAAGTTCAATAGAAGACTTGTCTTTGTGTTGAAGTTCATATGTTGCATGTGGATCATTCCATTGTACCTAATATTACAATGTAAGAGTAAACAACAAGTATACAAATGAAAAATTTTGACCTGATATATGGGGTTTTTTTTAAAAAAAAATCTCTTTCTAATGCAACTTAGGACTACCAGAATTGCCATCGCTAAGCAGTGCAATTGTGTGACATCGTGCTTTCCAACATGCTACTTAGCAAATGCCAATTTCTTTATAATATAAGCTGCCCAGAGTTGCTTCAAAACAAAATGGGTGGCAAATAAATTTAATAATAATAATAATTCCAATCCCAATTGCCATTATTAACCAAAGACTATCAAGCAGTTATTTGAGAAAGAAATGACAGATCTATAAAATGCTCAAAACGATTGGAAAGAATCCAGAATGGTATCTTGTAGTTGAAATATTTGGCCTACATTTTTTGCTCTCTTGCATTATCCTCCTCTGTTGCTTTTTGTAACTTCTTGCCTATTGAAGAGTTCAGGGAAAATCAAAGATTTGTGCATGTTGATATTCTGGATGGATAAGAAATGACCAGGCTGAGCCGGATGGTGGGGTCAAATGCATCATCAGTTGGAGTCACTATGTCTCCGTAAGAGATCTAAGTCCTGGCCCCCCTTGAAGTCCATTGACTCTTGTCTGGTGCCAATTTACCTTGATCATTACAGGTAGCCCTTGACTTACAACAGTTCATTTAGTGACCATTCAAACTTACAATGGCACTGGAAAATGTGACTTATGTTCATTTTCAACAGTTATGACTTTTACAGTATCTCCTTGTTCATGTGATCAAAATTCAGATGCTTAGCAACTGGTTCATATTTATGAGGGTTGCAGTGTCCCAGGGTCATGTGATCACCTTTTGCAACTTCTCACAATCAAAGTCAATGGTAAAGCCAGATTCACTTAACAACCGGTTTACTAACTTAAGAATTGCAGTGAATCACTTAACAACTGTGGCAAGAAATGTTGTAAAATGGGGCAAAACTCACTTAACAAATGTTTCACAACAACAGAAATTTTGGGCTCAGTTGTTGTCTTAAATCAGGGCAAGTAGACTTTCTTGTTTTTCTTTGAAGACGTTTCACTTCTCATCCAAGAAGCTTCTTCAGCTCTTCAGCTCAGAGCTGAAGAAGCATCTTGGATGAGAAGCGAAATATCTTCAAAGAAAAGCAAGAAAGTCCAGTTGCCTCATGAAAATCATCTTTGGGATTTGCTTTTTAGATTCTAAAGATTCAATAAAGATTTCTATTATCTGGCAATAATATTTTAGGCCAAAGATTAATTTTCAGCATTCATTTTTCTACTACTCACAAATACTTCAAATGCTTCTGGACATCAAACATTCAAAATATCACCCAATATGATAACCACATTTTTTCAGTTATATATGACATTATCATTTTTATCTCTAGCAATATTTCTGTCTTCTTTATAAAAACTAACCAAGTCCATTACATCTATTGCCATATTGTGAAGCATAAGGAAATACTCCTTTTCTCGCTAGGGAATCTCCTGCCAATTAAATTAGATTACAATATAACATTGCTACAGTCATGGGTTCCATTCTTTCTTTCTATAATTTTTCTCAAGGAAATCATTCTAATTATCCAAAGTCATAGTTACATGCTACACCTGAATTACTGTACTTAGTACTTATGGAGAAGTGGATTTGCTGAATGGCCCAATTGTACCATACATGGCAGAAATCAAAGGTTGTGTCTTTAATCATTGATGGTGAGTTGCCTGATAATTTTAGGAACTTACTTGAGTGATTTTCATGGGGTGTGGCTTTGTCGAGTTTTCCGGGAGCAATATTACTGGAGGAGATTTCCAAAAGTTTTTCAACACAGTGATCTTCACATCAGTATTGGTGGCAAAAGAATTTACCTCTCCTGCCATGTCATTTACTGTCACTGCGAGGATAAAACTTTTCTGTACTGCTGGATCTAAGAATTTTGTTCCTGAAAATATAACAGAGAATAAAACTTGAAAACATGTACTCATTCTTTCTCCGACATTCTGAGACAATTACAACTCTCTTTCTTTAGCAATAACCCCATCACTTATCTTCTCAAAATTTGCTTGCTATCATAAAATTTATGTTCCTGAATAATGGCAAATTCTGCTGTAACCCTGGTTTGCAAACACAGATATGTGAAAATCAGTTTTACAGGTAATTAATCAATTCCTAGGTTTTTTTTTTCTTTTCATCTCTTCTACCAAAATCTACCGAGGATCCCAAATACCAAGCAGCGACAGAAAACACTTTAGCATATAACAGCACAGGAATCTATTTCTGCTTCATTTATCTGTGGGTTTTGCCTGTATGATTGTGGAGGCTTTTAGGGATCGATCTTTTGTGAGAGAAACTCTGGTTTCTCTTCAGTTTGCATAAATATTTTGCATTTGTGAGAATATTGGTGCTTTTGCTGAGCTTCCAGTGTTGCCAGTCATAGTTAGTTTTCTCAGAGGTTACATCACATCTGCTCAGCAACAGTATTGGAGGCAGATGTTATGTAATGGTTTGTTTATGTATCTTTCACATACATACACCAAGCCCTACATAGCTAGTAAAACATTGGGACCCCATTCTACATTTATGGAGGGGATAAACCTTCTGGGATTGTTTTCCTTGGGGATTTAGAATCCATTTGGAAATGGCGCATGTTTCCCAAATGTGGGAAAATTAGATTTTAGAGATATGATAGACTATTGACTTTGACATGGCCATATGCTACCAGTGAAGTCTAGGCTAAACTGTACAAGACTTAATTATTTTCATCTTTTTTAATTTATATTTACATTTTATTGACACAAAGTTAATAGTGATAGAGATGATACAATTGTCAAAGAAAAAAAACAATACCCAAAAAGCACTCTAATGAAAAGGTGCAAGAAATCTCATAAAAACACATAATATATATCATTATAATACACAGTAACAATTCTATATATACTTATCTAATGCAAATATTATTCAAATATGTATATATTTTTAATATATTTATATGTCTATATTTTTATAACTGTCATATTATGTATAAATGAGTGCCGTATTTCATTATACATTCAAGGTATCACTATAAAAAAAAATCACCTACCAGCAAGAGTTGTAGAAATTGCTCCTGTAACATTGTCAATCTGAAAATACATCTCAGTGCCCTCAACGCTGGGGAATTGTTGAAGGATACTATAGCTGAGCTTTGAATGTAAGGTGCTGGGATCATCGAGATCAAAAGCAGCAACATACATGAAAGGCTTTCCTGTGTGTGTGTTTTTTAAAAAGAAAATAAACACAGTTTGGAAATGGAAAGTCTCACTTAGCCCCAAAGAAGAATCACTATCAACATTCATACCAATAAACGGAACACCCTTAAACATATTTTTTTAGTTAGAAACATCAAGAAAAAAGCCCTTCAGGTCAGGATTGCCTTTAGATATTTTAGTATTTTAGGGGGGGGTGTATCTTTTTCGCATGGCTGACTTTTGATTTGTAAGACCTTGGGAACATTCCTTTCTTTTAATAATTTTTCACTGGCTGTCTTATTTTATATCCTTTACATGTCAACTGTTACAACTTTTAGCCATTTTTCCCATCTGCTTCTTCAGCCTAATATTTCAACAAACCCAAAAGTGGACAAGAAGAAAAGTGGTTTAGCAAAGATTGAATTGAGTCTACTTGGGAGGAACTTGGAATAGTACTATAGCTCTTTAGTCAAAGCTGCAAAGGCATCTTCGAGGTTTCACCTAGATCCCTGAAATGTTATACAAATTTAGGAGAAAAACATGCCATCCAATTTTATCTGGTGCTTTGTCTTTAAAGGTATGCCCAATAAAGAAGCATCCAGGATGCATATTAAATTTGGATCATCAAAATGGCTAGCCTCATTCAAAAATAGCTCTATATGTTTTTCAGGAACCTGGCCTGTTTGTTATAGTCTCCCATGGTTGCTTGGAAATACAATATATTATATTCAGTTTTGTGTTTAATATTTAACATTTTGTGAAGCTCAAAGTAAATATGGAAACAAATACCTGGTAGGGAGTGTTGTCTAACTTCGCCAGAGTAGACTGATTGATTAAATTGGGGTGGATTGTCATTGATATCCACAACATTTATGATGACAGAATAGGGTCCTTGCACCCTATTACCACTTTGATTTAGACCTTCCAACTAAATTGAGAGACAGGTGGAGAAAAACAATATTAAAACAAAACATTTCCATAAAACAATACATTGTCTCCTTCCTGTTCGAATTGGCTTGCCAGATTTCCCAGCCACATGCTTTCATGAGGTGTCAGCCAACAATTCCCATCATTCCCAATCAGTATGGCTCAAAATGATGGAAGCTGAAGTCTAATGAATCTCACAAGGCCAGAATAAACACTCCTGAGTTAGTCAGCTATTAGCTACAACATAATTGTAAGTGTTGCAGATAATATGGCAATGTTACTGCTTACATGATTGTTTCTCAATTTTGGGGATTTTAATTCTGGGACTGCAACTTTTTTGGATGAAAACTGGAGAACAACAAATCAAAACAAAACAATAGATCACAGTACTGTATCACAGATCTGAAACTTGTTGATCAAGATTAAGAGGATCAAGCATTGAAACAGCTGAATTAAAGAGAATAAAGGAGTTATAATAACATGTACCTGTCCATAGCTCAGGGAAGGTATGACAGGAAAGCACAGACAGGGGGCAAAAGGCTTGTTAAATACAGTATGTCTCTTTCTACTTGGTGAGCAATGACATTGTAACAACTTCTGCTTTTTATTTACTTTTGTGCAAACAGCTCTATTTCCTTCTTGAATAATCAACTAAACTAAAGTATAAAGGCATGTTGAATAAATCATTTGGGGTTCTTCCAGCTTTATAGGAGGGACCCTCCTTTGTCCAAATCTGAATAAATGTGTGACTTAGAGAGAACTGAACTCTGACTCTTTGTTCGTGCAGGGCCAGACCTAGTATTCCTTCTTTACCAAGTAAGGCTAGATTTAAGCTAATTTGCATCAACTAATATTACAATTCATTTTCAAAATTTCTCATCTGTTTATTCCTAGTCTTGTCTGCTTCTCTCTTGTCAAGGCTAAAACAATGGTAATCAACAGGCTAAGAAAGCAGGATTTGTGAAATGGGTAATGGGCCTCCATTGAGCAAATTGGCAGTGCTCTCCCATTGTTGTAAATAGCTTTTGTTGTCTAATGCCAGTGTTTCTCAGCCTCAACAACAACAACAACAATAATAATAATAAAGTTGGAAGGGACCTTGGAGGTCATCAAGTCCAACCCCCTGCTCAGGCAGGAAACTCTAGACCATTTCAGATAAATGGCTGTCCAGTCTCTTCTTAAAAACTTCCAGTGTTGGAGCGTTCACTGCTTCTGGAGGCAGGTTGTTCCATTGGTTAATTGTTCTAACTGTCAGGAAGTTTCTCCTTAGTTCTAGGTTGCTTCTCTCCTTGATTAGTTTCCATCCATTGCTTCTTGTCCTGCCTTCAGATATGTAGACTTCCTGCTTTAAGATATGTAGACTTCAACTCCCAGCATGGCAGGGGAATTTTGATAATTGAAGTTTATGCAATTTAAAGTTGCTAAGGCTGAGAAATACTGATCCACGGAGAAATGAAACAGCCACAGAAAGGATGATTTGAGAAAGAGTGATATCTTTTTGGAGAAGAAGAGACCAGTATGGGAAAGAGAGAAATAGGTCATGATGGATAGGGGAAGTGGATAAGAGTGGAATTATAGTTTTGCAGAAATTAGAGGGATGATAGAGAGCATTCCATTTATTTTATTTTTGCAAGTGTAGTTGACATTATTTGCCTCTCAATCATTATTAATTCTGTTGGCAATAAATTGGGCAGGGTACACCAAATCACTTTATGTGGTCAGAGCCCCCCCAGAATATGCTATTGAATACGCTACTTTCAATGGCAAACCACTAAATTCAGTGATATTTAGTTCTTTCTCTATAAATAGAGATAGCAATAATAACATTCAACAAACCTATTTTACTGGGGGGACCCCCAAGCCCTCAAAATACTGCAAGGATGAGCAAAGTTTTCAGTCTTGTCTTTTACAATATAATTACTATATTGTTGTTATGTACTCTGCCTGAAAGCTTACAGAAAGCTCTTTAAATTATCAATTTCCTACAACTAATATCCTCTCCTACTATGAACACCATGGTTCTGAAAGGAGTAATATTATTTTGCATGTTTATATGGTTAACGATCGTTGATAAATTTAGGTTCTGAGATGTTAAAATGTTATACATGAATGGTGAGTTTTATTTTAATTGTATTTCTCTTCCCAATTGTGGCATATTGTGCTACATTTTCTGTTCTTACTATTTTTTTACTACATTGATCATCCTGTCCTGAATTACCAGATTAAAAATAGACTAAATGATCAACCCATCCATCCATCCATTCTTCCATACAAACATAAGCACTAGACTAGAAGAAAGTTACTGGTTTTGTTTTGCTTTTAATTATTATTATTTTCATTTTAGAAGCCTTCACTCAAACTTTTTTGGGGGGAAACAAAACATTTAATGTCATTTTTTGTTTACCTGTAATCTATATTGTCTTTTTTTTTCCCAGTTTAGAGGCCCCTTGACAATCAGGACTCCATCATTTGGTGTGATCTCTATGAGGTGATTTGTTTCACCGGTCAGCCTCACACTGTAGGTAGGGGGTTGAAATTTAAACTGGTATGAAGAAAAAGAAGAAACTCAGAATACCATTTTTTCCTTATGTAAATCAAAGCCCCTCCCCTCTTTTCTATTCTTGTTTTTGTTCTGTTTTAAAAGAGGCAGCATGATTTATTTCCTACACCTTCAATCATTTTTCAGATTTGTTCCAAAGAAAGGGAAGAGTCAGAATTTCACATTACCATGTATAAATAATGTGATCCCACTTTACCCTCTTCAACATAAAATACTTTGTTCTCCAAAGGTCCAGTATCTTCAAGAAGGCAAGCAACCTGCAAGGACAAGAAGAGACAGGGTTTATTCATATTTTCCATATTAATTGATTGCAAGGAAGTATGATACATTTGCCAAAGCAGGCTCATTCTTTGAAAGTATAATAGAGGGAGCAGCAGTACTTTCTTAAGGATGGGGAATAAATTTTATTTCCAAAAGATTCAGGCAAGAGTGCTTAGCATTTTACGTTTATACTGAACACGATGAATCCTGGCAGAAGCTTCAAAAAATCAAAATAATCAAGAGTCTAAAATATTTCCAGTTAAATTCCAAAAATTGAGGACGTGAAATCAGATTCAAAACGTAAGTTTGACTTTAACTTTTAAGCATTAATAGTGAAACTGAAAAAATATAATTTGAGTACATTATCTAACAGGTCATCTGTATTTAAATTATTGAGGATTGTGTAAGGGGGTTCCTTTAGCCCTAAATCAGTTTTATATGTGTATATCTACTATTGTTGCAACATTACATTGCATTATTTCAGCAACAGTAATATATCTTAATTCCTACAAGGTGTAATTAAGAATGGAAACATAAAACCAGTGACATCTCTTAATTCTACTTTTGTTGCTTCAATCTTAACATATATTTTATTCTGAATACATAGTTATCAGTTTCTCACAAAATAATGTTGGTTATTATGAATAAGCAGAATTATTATGCAGACACTTCACCTTGAATAATACAGTTCTACAACTCTTCTTTTCTCATAAAATCATTCATCTTCCTGGACTGGAAGGCCATGCTCAATCGCCCATGCTTTAGTCATCTCCTGTTTGGATTATTGCAATGTGCTATTCATGGAGCTGCCCTTGAAGACCACCTGGAAGCTGCACCTGATCTAGAATGTAGCTGCACATGCAGATTTAGGTGCCAACTAACCCCACTGCTGAATGAGCTGCACTGGTTGCCGCTTGCTTTCCAGGTATAATTCAATGTCTGGTTACACTGGTCTACAAATTTTGGGAAATTATCTACCTCCGAGATAAAATGTGTTAATGCTTACATATTTTGATTAGATGAATCAGAAAACATGTGATAAAGGTGCTGGTTGGCTAAAGTTTTCAAGATATTTTACAATAAAGATTTATACACAGGCAAGTATATTTGCCTACAATGGAGGGAGGTGTCCAATGATCATGATGCCTCGTAATCTCTTGACAAAGTATGGTAGAACAATGAAAATGGTACCACATTTAAGTGTATAAATTTATCTTCACTTTCAGACTAAAGGTTATTACCTAACTATAATTCATTGTTCTTTATTGCAAGGTATATTTCTCTTGGTCAGATCTACACATCATACAGTTACATCTGGTGGCTTGTGAAAGTGTTATTGCCTAACATTTCCAAGGAACAGTTGTGGGATATTTTCTCTCAGAAGCCAAGAGGCCACAAAACTGTGTAAACAATGCAGACAACTTCTGCTACACTTGTGGCGAGGTTACATTTGTATCTCAAAAGTGCAATATAATGGTAATTTTGACTTGAAGCTGTATCTTGGAAACTAGAGCCAATTGTTGTTGTTGTTGTTAATTGCGAAGTCGTGTCCGACTCATCACGACCCCATGACAACATTCCTCCAGGTCTTCCTGTCCTCTACCATCTTCTGGAGTCCATTTAAGTTCACACCTACTGCTTCAGTGCCAATTAATAGGACTTAATTTTCCTTTATTAGTGATCCAATTCCGGTAAAAATTAAGCTACTTTCATTTCCGAGGCTTTCTCCTTGTAGACCAGAGTTATCACTCTAAAGCCCTATATGGGAGAGGGCCAGGTTACCTACAGGACTGCCTCTTCCTGAGTCATCTGCTATTCCAACTAGATTAGATAGGGTACTCCCCAGGTCCTCTCCCTATTGTGTTTTGATGGGATCTTGGTGGCAGGCATTCTCAAAGCCAGATCTTTGCATCAGCCTCCCACCAAAGATTAGAAGACTCCTGTCCTATTAGCCATAGAGGGCGGTGAAGATCTAGCTCAGTGGTGGCAAACCTATGGCACACGTGCCGGAGGTGGCACTCAGAGCCCTCTCTATGGGCACGTGCACCATTGCCCTAGTCCCGCCTCCCCTGTGGCCCCCTCCTCATTCACCAGCAGCCCCCCCCCTGAGGAGAGTCACTTGCAGGTGCAGAGCAGCACAGCCGAGAACATGGCAGCTGGGCAGCAGGGACTGCTCTCATCACCTGCAGATGATACTGCAGGGCGTGGGCTGAGGCACTGTAGGGCCACCTGGGCGATCTGCTGCAGAGGGTCATGGAGGCAGTGGGTGGCCCTGTGGGTGGGCGCGGTTGGGGCAGAGTGGGGTTGGGGTAGGGCAGGGGGCGGAGCAAGGCAGGGCCGGGGGGCAGAGCGGTTTTTGGTCATTCAGTCTCTAAAAGGTTCACCATCACTGACCTAGCTGTTTCCCCTAGCATTGGGATGGGATGGGAGAGTTGAGCTGTGAGGATGTTTGGTATGTTTTAATTATGTTGTATGGATTATTGTAAATCACCTAGAGTCATTGTTTGAGTTTGGTGGCATATAAGTCCCATAAGTATATACAGTATATACATAATCTTGATCCCCAGCTTTTATTCCCATGTTAGAATCTGATTAAAATTCCAGATTCATGCATAATTTAGAGCCTCTTCTTGAATTTACCTATAGCACAGACATGTCCTGCCAGCATCTTTTGGGAAGGGCATGATCCCATGACATCACCTTCAATTTGTCCCCAGCCCATGACTAAGACAGACGTAAATTGTCTTTAGCTGTACTAATGCAAACAGTACTTTCCTCTTTATTATGGCACTTTTTATCAGTACATTTCTTCCTTCTTCTAAAGCTTCTTTCCCAAGTCGGGAAGATATAAGAAAAAGTTGCTCTTTGAACAGGGAGTACTATACTGCATACCATTCTGAGAACCACACCTAGAAAGGGGCATGAACATGCCGGAGCAAGATTTCTGTTATCTAGATAACAAATGATTAAAGGATCTAGACATGAGATCATAACTACCAATATCCACAATATCGTCTCATGCCAGAGGGGAGAGGCATCTTCTCTACTAAAATTGAGGGCAAGACAAAGACCAACTGATTGAACTTCATGAGACTCAGACTACCTCATAGGAATAATGTTTTGGTTAAGACTTATGAAGAGGTGGGGCAGCCTGACAAGAATATTAGTGGAATATCTCTCTATAGATGTTTTCAAGTGGAAGTGAAGAGACTTCTATGGGGACGGTTTAGTGCAGCAGACCCCAATCTTTCCGTTTCGATGGACCGGCAGTGGCAGCAATGGGTGGTGGTGGAAGGGGAGAGGATAGTTTCCCACGCACAATTTAATCCTGCACATGAGCAAATGGAACTTTACGCAGTCACCTGCCACTTGCATGGCCCAGTTTCCAATGGACTGAGGGCCAGTAGCAGTCTGCAGACCAAGGGATGGGGACCCCTGGTTTACTGAATTGCTGTACAGAGCTTGCAGTTAAACTCAATGGCCTAAATGTCCTACCAATCCATATTTTCTGTGATTCCATGATTCAGTAAGCTTCCACATTGGAGAAATTGAAAGAGCTAAACACCTATTGGACTTCTGCTAGCATGAAAGAAATGAGAGAATGGCCTGCATTTTTTCTTCCCTTTCATAATCAGTTTTAAACACATTCCATTCATCTGAATCTAATGAAAAGAAAAACATATTTCCCATCTTCAGAACCATCTGATAAATAAAATCTGAGTCCAAAGGAGGAATGGGGTGGAGAAAGCATCTCAGAATTTAAGTTCTTGTATTCTTGGATTTGGTTTTCTTTCCTTTGTTTCTACACTCCAATTCTCCATATTTTCAATGTTCAGGTTACGTTTCAGTGTAAATGATTCTTTAATTCTGCTTTGGAAGCAAGCTATTGTTTGAATCCATGATGAAAGGATCTCAATGTAGGAGTGGGAAAAACAGGATATTTTCCCAAGATAAATCTCCAATAGCTGATCCTAGGTTTAATCGGTCCAATTTCTCACCTTTGACAAATCTAATTTGTATACTCTAGTTCAGGGCTTTTTGATTTGTTTCAGGCTGTAGAACCAATTAAAAATATTCCTAGAACTCTGATCTAGCTTTATAGATAGAGGATTGTCAATAAAACAAAACATCTGTTCACTTAAACTTATCTGTGCAAATGTATATATTAAAGTTATTTGGATTTCACAAAAATACATCTCTTAGCTGTTGTCCTAGAAAGATCTTCTACAAGATAAGTATGAAAAATAAGCTATTCATTGTAACGGCAAGATTAATGTTTCTAACGTACAGAAGTTGAAACTTGCATTTCACAATTACTTGGGAGATTAAAGTTTTCACCAAAGAAACCACTCTCAACAACTGGGATATAATTGCTTTTTTAAAAAAAAGCATCATTTATCACAAAAATCCTAATAACGTGTTGGCACGTGTTAAGAATGGACAAAAAGGCTCAAGTCTACTCTATAAAGTTCACTTTTACTGCTATATTTCAAAAGATTTTCTCCCTGGGCTGATCATTGTGACCAGCTTGCCCTAGTACTAATATGGGTCACTCACACTTTTCAATGTGGTCCCCTACACAACCCTGATCAACAAATAATTTCTGTCTGCCTTTTCTTGCTACCCATTGAAATAATGTTTTCTGTCTTGTGCCAGCTCATGTGGCGCCTGGTTCACAAGCTAGCTGGTGCACTTCATTTCATTGTTGGCAAGTGCCTCTAATCCAGGTGGTGATTGTGACCTACAGCAGAATTCCAAAATAACAGAAAATGCGAAGTTGGAAGGGATCTTGGACGTCTTTTAATCCAACCACTTAATCAAGCAGGAAACCCTATACCATTTCAGAAAAATGGTTGTTCAATCTCTTCTTAAAAATCTCCAGTGTTAGAGCACCCACAACTTCTGAAGGCAAGTTGTTCCACTGATTAATTGTTCTAGCTGTCAAGAAATTTATCCTTAGTTTGCCTTGATTAGTTTGCATCCATTGCTTCCTGTATTTTGGAGAATAGGTGGACCCTCTCTTCTTTGTGGAAGAACCTTAGATATTGGAACACTGCTACCGTGTCATCCCTAGTCCTACTTTTCATTAAATTAGACATGCCCAATTCCTGCAGCTGTTCTTCATATGTTTTATCCTCCAGTCCCCTAATCATCTTTGTTGCTCTTCTCTGTACTCTGTACTCTTTCTTATTCAATCTTTTTTATATCGTAATGACCAAGTATGGTCTTACCAAGGTATTAAAAAGTGGTACTAACATTTCATGTGATCTTGATTCTATCCCTCTATTAATGTATTGGCTTTTTGGAAGCTACATACACTGCTAGCTCATATTTTTAAGTCCACTAGGACTCCAAGATCCCTCCCACAGTTACTACTATTTTATATCTGTGCATTTGGTTTTTCTTGCCTAAATATAGAATTTAACTTTTCTCACCACTGAATTTCATTTTTTTAGATAAGGCCAATGTTCAAGTCTGTTGAGATCCTTCTGGATTTTGAACCTTTCTTCTAAAGTATTGGCTATTCCTGCCAGCTTGGTGTCTTCTGCAAATTTGTTGAGTTTCCTTTCTCGTCTAATCATTGCAGAAGATATTGAAGAGTACTTGCCCCACTGCATACTTGCCTACATATAAATGCAGTGCCATTAAGAGATACATGTTGAGTGTGGTTGATCAGCCAATTACAAATCCATCCATTGGTGATTCTGTGTAATCCACATTTTTCTATCTTATGAAGTAGTAGGTTGTGGTCTACTTTATAAAATGCCTTACTGAAGTCCAAGTAAATTATATGCACAGCATTTCACTGATCCACTAATTTTGCCATATAGTCAAATAATGCAATAAGATTTGTCTGGCATGACCTGTTTTTGACAAACTCATGTTGGCTTCTGGTTATGACTTTGTTTGCCTCTAGGTGTTTGCAAATTGGTTGCTTGATTATCTTTTCCAGAATCTTCCCAAGTATTGATGTCATGTTGATAGGCCTGTAGTTTCCTGGATCCATTTTGTTCCCCCTTTTTTAAAGATGGGAACTACATCAGCCGTTTTCAAGTCATCTGGTAGTTCCCAATGCTCCAGGATTTTTGAAAGATATGGTTCAGTGGTTCTGAGATCACTTCTGCCAGTTTATTCAGAACATTGGAGGTGTAATCCATCTGGTCTTGGTTATTTGAACTCATCTAGAGAGGATAGGTGTTCTCTTACCATTTTCTTGCTTATTTTGACTTGCGTTCCTAATCTGCATTTTACAGTATATATATTTTTGATAGGTTGGACTGTTTTTTTCTTTTTATGTAAAGACAGATGCAAAAAAATGAATTAAGCTGTTCTGTTTTCTCCCTGTTTCCTGTCTAGTCTAGTCAGTGATCATTGCCTAATCCAGCCTTACTTATTTAGTTTGTATGTTTATTACAATTTGATCAGTGGCAAGGTAAAAACTAGCATTTAAAAAATAAGTTCTCTGATAAAACAGTGTTTTTTTTAACCATGTGGAATTGACAAGTGCTCTGCCACTTTTCTCTTCTAACCCTAATAGGAAAAATGATAAAAGGGTGGTATTTTTTTTTCTAACTAATCCAAGAAGAGTGAAAAAAAACCAACCTCTGGAATCTTCTAATCAAGGCTCCAAGAAATGTCCAGACACAAGGACAAAGTGGAAAAAGGAGCTGAAATCCAGAATTCTTAAAGCAGTTTCATTTCCACCCAGTTTACACACAAGAAATAAGTAGCTGAAGGCTGTAGTGCAGAAAATAAATCTCCTTTGTTGTACTTTATGGGGACATATAACTATTTAGAAAGATCAAAGTCTTCAACGTATTCCAAGGATCAAAGATTAAATTATATATCATTGTGTCAACCCTTCCTAGTCTGTTGGAATAGTTTTATGTGAGCTATAAAATATGAATCATAATGTAGCATAGGAACAATAAAGTGCAGTTCCTTCTAGTTTCTACCTGTATTTCATTTATTGAAAACTGCTGCACAAAAGCTCTGCAAAGAAGAGTTTGAACATCTGTTGCACTTTTGATTCAAAGTATTTGAACTATAAGTGACCAATTCCTGTATGATATCTGATGTTAGAGGGAAATTAGCCATTATGACAGAGACATCCGTATCATGTGTCCAAGGCAAAAGTTCAGATAAAAAAAATTGAAGGTAATCTTCATCTATAACAGGCATATCAAACTGCTGGCCCACAGGCCAGATGCATCATGCCGAAACCACACCCACCCCATTTCCGGCAATGGGGGAAAAGTTGCGATACGTCGTGAGTTTGACATGCCTGATCTATAAGATACAGGAAGTGTGCACAATCTTTATCATCTAGGGGGCAGGTTGTTTATGCTTTTGTCAGGGTTTTTAAATTGTATACCACAAAACCTTAGGGTTTCTTGAGTCATCCAAAAGGTTAAAGGCAAAAAATGTTCACTTTTCTAGAGTCAACTTTTTATTATTAGAGCTTTTTGCCTCTTGAATCAAGGCTCCAGGATTTTTTAACTAACTGATCATGTCGCTTGAAATAATAAATTTCTCCTGCCATACTAACTTTCCAAAAGATGGAGATGGTGAAACAAGAAGAGATAGGATCGGTATTGAATGAATATGAACTGAGTTCAAGAGAATCACCACTATAAAAAACATATGTTGAGATGGGGAAGGAGCAGTAAGTTTAAATAAATTGATCAAGTAGAAGGAGAAGACCCAAAAAATTGAGTGGATGGATTTACTATTCCTACATATATCTATTATATGATTGTATCTTTATTAATTCATGGTATGAATAGAACACATTTTATTCTATAAATATTTCATCTCTTTCTTTTTGAGTTTAGGGGTAGGGCAATGTATGAAGCAATGTACAAATATGTGAATACAAAAATGATTTGCAAAGATAGAAATGTACTGAATGATATTGATAAGGTATGTTAGATTTAGCTATATTTCCCTTTTTATATTTTGTTCCTAACTTCTTTGGCTTACTACTTCTTATACCTTTTCTGCATTTTGCACTTACTTACCACAAAATTGAGTTGTATGATGGGTATATATAGATGCTTTAAGCAATACCATGGAACCCCCACCCAAAGCATGGTATAGACTACCCATCCTTCTTGCAGTTATAACTCAGATTTCTGTGGATACAGAAAACAGAAGTCTTTTTTTGATAGTATAGGTATACATGCCCTCCATGCTATTTTGTTTTGTAGTCAACAACATTAGGCAAAACACAGAGATGGTGTAACAAATAGCAACCCAAAGAAATAAGAATGAGATGCTAAATGAAAAGAACCTGAAGCTATACCAACAGTATGCCTCTATTGTTTTCTGTTCCTGCAACCATCCTTTCTCTTTTCTAATTGTTTATTTATCTATATTTCTGCAAACATCAAGAATCTTCAAATCTGTTGCTGATACTTTCCACTTCACATGCAGAAAGTACTATTTTGGCTTCCTTCAAATTTCAACCACAGCAACATGTATACAATGCTACCTAAGTAAGTTTGGGGACAGAGCATTTTGTTGCTTTCAAAGGGCTGGGAGTCATAGAAATAAGAATCAGGAGTCCTACCAAGTAGAGAAGAAACAGAACTCATTCTGCTTTCTTAGACAGGTAACCTTGTCCAATCTAACTCTCTGTGCTTTACCCAGGCATTTTGAAAGCTTGACCTATTGCAACAATCATTAAATCTTCAAGAAGTTAAACATGTCAGGCAAAACTTCTGTCCCCGATGACTACTACTAAACCTAACAGAATAAATGGAACCTAAATATTTAGAAACATCATTCCTGTAATTACCTATTCCTAAGAGAGAACTTTATCACATTTATAAGCTGCCCATCTCACATAGTGACTCTGGTGGCATATATAATAAAGCCATCAAAGTACTTTAACAGCCAACTACTAATTTAATTTTTAAAAAATGACAGTAAAATATAGAAAAGACTGCAGTGAATTTATCATATCGCCATCTAGCACACTTCACTCTACGTTGGGTTCCCAAGCTAGTGGTCAAAGGGCCTTTCAGAAGGCCAAAATAGGATTGGGGGCCAGCCTCAGCAGAAAAGGCTTTTCTTCCAAAATCCTCTGGCTGACAGGACCCACCACATACCTCTCTCCTGCATTATGGTCATATAGGTGCTGTTACAGGTTGCAAACATTTCAAAAAAGGATTAAATGGGTGCTTAACCTGATCCAATGTCTAGCAGTGTGCCGACAGAGACTCCCATTGTGCCTGCCAAACTCCCTGTCTCACCAGACTTTAAACAAAATTAACTTCTTTGATTTTTTTTTATAAAAATTGGCACAGTAAAAAAGCAAAGTGATTAGCCATAGGCATAGAATGATTTTCATTTCCAAGATTGTAACTAGGCCCCACATCAACTCCATAGATTTTCTTAGAAAATAAATGTTGGGGGGCTATAGCCCAATGATTTCTCTCAGCTACTACTTGTCCAGAAAAAAAAGGAGAAAATTCAAGCTGACAACCATTTTGTAAAAGTCCTCACAACATGTTCACAGTTCTCCAAGGTTATTCATCAATACCCAAAAGTTTCGTGACTCCTATTTGTATTTCTAAGATTCAGAAAATCCAGAAAGTGATACATTCCAACATAGTGAACTCTCATACTCAACCCAGTTGCCCATTCATTAGAGTGGCTTAATTACTCTGATTAGTAGGAGCTATTTTGGATGATTGTCTTGGAATGCTCTCCAACTTCTAAAAAAACAAAACACTTGCCCATCTCTGGCAGATATACACATTTAGAATTAATATAAATATAAGTTAGAAATGTATCATGCATCTCAGCATAATGGATAGTCTGTGAGCAGATGACCTCTGTTTGCCCTGCCTACTTTCCAATTTTTGAAGGTCAGTGATATATCTTCTGCTCTCTTTGCTTATGGTTCTTTATTTTAAAAGCAGACGTGGACCAGGCAGCCCTTCAAATAGTTGGATTCCATTAAAAAAGGACAAAAAGAGGTAATGCTTCTACGGCCATAAGTGGTACCAGTAATTTAGACACAGTCTAAATACTAAACACTAACTCCCACCTGTTTTAAGAAAAGTGAAACTTGCATATAACAAATGAAAATCAGAAATAAATTAAAGCAACATTCAAAATCTCAATGCAGAATGTTAGATAGTTGAATTTGCATTCTAGGTTATTGCCATTATTCAGCTTATATATGCTGCTATTTATGTACTGTAACAAGAGATACAAAATTGTACATATTAGAGAATGTAAATCCTAACAAGATACATTTATGGGGAAAGCTACATGAACCAAAAAAAACAAGAAATAAAATTGCAATTAATATACCCATACAAATAATTCCAAAGAAATGCTAAGGTGATTTCCCTAGGTTGATAAGGTCAGCAAGAGACAGTATCTTCATTTGTGATTGAGGGAAACTGAAATAATTTGTCATATTTAGATTATAAACATTCCTTTAAAAAAAGCAAGCAATGTACTATTTTCCCCGTGTCAATAATCGCCAAAAAACCCAACTTTTTTTCCAGTGCATTCAGAATCAGCTCTATTAAAGGAAAATGAAAGCTTTTTGCCACTTACCTGATGAAGACTAAGGAGACACAGTAAACTAAGTCCATTTGGCTTAAACATCTTGATGAGGCTTCCTCTTTATATTCCTATTAACAGTTGAAATAAATGTCTGAGCAGTGATTCAAAACTGTGTTAAAATCTAATTCCAGCAAGTATGTTATTCACTTCTGATTTCAATTGTTCCACCCTAGTTTCTTTTCCAGGCAGGAAACCTTTACAGGAATTTGTCTCTCTTTTTATTTGTTTTGGTTTTCAGCATGGGATTTTTATTTTGAAATAAATACAGACAACAGAAAGGAAATGAAAAGACACTTGAAAATACCATAGAATTATTACTAAAATAATCTTTATTACACAACCCTGAACAAACAATCTGGTTAGACCCAAAGCTTCCCTTTGTATGATGAAAAAAGTATCATATACCTGAGAATTCTCCTCGTAACAAGAGACTCGAAGAGAATTTTGGACCCAGGTCAGTAGTTTGTCCTTCCTCTAAAGATATAACATGGAAACAAAGTCTAATGGAAGGTAATGATTCTGTTTGAGATAAATAAGAAAAAAAAAGTAAAGGGGGGAGAGAAACAGAGAAATGTTTCTAGAAAAGGCAAAATAATCCAAAATGGTGGAAAGGGCGGAGGCTACCGCATACCGTATAATAGTGTTATCACTGTTATAACTGTGCCACTATAGCTGTTCACTGCCTTTCCAACATAGGGGCAGGGGATATTTACATTCAACCCATCCCACCTTTTTAAATTGATCCTCTTCATTTATTGGGAAGTTTTCCAATCAACCTACCACTGTCCTACTAGTAGCAATATGAAATTTAACTCATATATAAAAAAGGAATATGGTCTTAGATAAGTCAAACAAAACGGAAAAAAAATATTTAGCAAAATGCACATGACAACAAATTACATATACAGAGAAGTGGCATATTCTACAATTCAGACTGATAGAACAATCAAACAGGTATCAGGTACTATGTAAAACCTATGGAAGCTGGCAAAAAGATTATATCTTACCTGGGGAATAAAAATTGGTTTAAAATAACACCTGCTTCCTTCACCTCTCTATTGTGCTGGTAGTGTCTCAGAATATCTGGAGATTTTTTACATGAAATCAAACATTAACTTTCTACAATGACAACCCCTGATCGTTAACATAAGGGTGTGGTTTACAACAGCAACCACAGCAATAAGAAAAAGCTAAGTATATTTTCCATGTGTCCCTCCTTGCAAACTTATGATATTTTCCTTTTTAAAAAAAATAAATTAGAAATTGTGAACAAACAAATTTAGAAGGTATTATTTTAATAGAAATTTGTTAAGTAACATAATTAACATAATAATGACTTTGATTAATTTAGGCCTGGACATAACTCATGCTCCTGATATATTTGACTGTAGGACAACATCTGGAGAACAGTTCTTTAAAACTAAGGGCACTGCTTGTAAAATAAATATGTGAGGGGTCCTTGATGCTCTCTGAGCTTGGTTGTTTTCTTGCAGATATTTCATTACCCAAATTAGGTAACTTTATTAGTGCTAGTAAGGGATTTCCTCTCAGTTTATGTTCTACTGACTTGCCCTATCAACATTGGTGGGGGTGGTCTTAGATATTGTTTGGTTGGGCTGTTTACTATTAGCTTGTTTGGAAGTTCCTTGATTGGGCTATTGTTTACTTCTTGATTGTTGGTCTGATGTTAATCCTGGAGTTAATTTATGGTCATCTAGGTGCTGATTGCTGGTGGGGAGGTGTTCTGGTCTTTTTGTTCCCTTTTTGGCTTGTTGATTGTCTCTTTTGCCTACTATGTAGATGTTGTTTATGTGTCTATTGATGGCACATCATTAAGTAAATATGTTCCTCGCTTAAACCCTGAACACATAAGGGCTATCAAAGGACGATTCATAACATTAGAAATGCCAAACTGCAGACAATTGTTTGTTACAATATCCTTCAACACTGTGTGACAAATGTCATAAGTGAATGAGGCTCAAAACTTCTGTAAATAAGCAATCCGTTTCCAAACTTGGCAAATAACCTGAAAATTGCCTGGGTGAATGAATAGAAATGGAGTATATTCCTATTCCCAAGATAGCAATCAGGAAGTAGACCAAAAAGCATTACAGAGAAAGTCAATTTCTTTCTTGCTACGTAAAGTATTGGATACATTGAAATAGAAGATAAAATTAAAAAAAAGATTATTCAGAAGTATTTTCACCTTGCCAACAGGCTTTAATAAAGTTATTACATCACAAGCAGTTACTGCTCAGCAAAGAACTTTAACACCTTTAATCAGAATTATTCTTTTCAAATATGGCTCATTTTATTTCACTCTGGTGGAAGTGATTAAAAAAACCAATTATTTACCGCAATATTGCCACACTGCATTTTTCAATAGTATAGTGCTCCTGTTCCTCTAATTAAAACTAACTTTAAAAGTCCAAGTTATTTTATACCTTCCTGTTCATTACTGAATAGTCTCCTAAAAATTTTCTCCTTAGTGCCAAACTCTAGTTCAGTCAAAAGAAAGTAAATCACTCAGGGATAATATATTTTCTTGCTGTTTAAACACTCTGTTTTTTATAGATAAAAGTCTGATAGTTTTTAATGTTTAAAAAGATGGCAGGAGAATAGCCTGCTTAATTTCATTTAAGTTCTTCCCACATAACATTACGGAAGAGCCAGGGAAAGGATAAACATAGGCTTTTAATTTTGATTTAAAAACATTACAACAATGGTTATTCTATATATGCTGTGTGATCCTGGCTACTTAGGTTTCTCCTAAGAAAGCACAGATCACAATAGTTAAAGATGGATCCCTGCAACTAGGATCAAGTAGAAGATTTATTGAGACCCTCCCCCAAAAAAATCTGTTGCTCATCAATTCAGGACATATTGGGCTTCAGAAATCCAAGAGTTTCATCTGAGTGCCCATGTTAATTGTATTTTAGAAATGAGTAAGCTGAAACTGAAAGTGATGAAGGAATGTAACATTAGGCTTCCATTTAGGACCATTAATGGAGCAAAAACAGTTTTAATGGGAACACAGCCTACTCTATCTAAGTAAAAATCTTCTGAAGAAAAGTCACCTTCTGAAAGATTATTTAGTTGATAAATTTCCATAATTAAAGCAACTGCAGGGTATAACAGAATGAATTAAAAGGCAAACATGAAGGAGACCGTGGATATTAGGAAATAAAACCTATAAAATAATCCAAATCAAGTATTTTTATAGCTTAGTCTAAGCGAAAGAAAAATTGCAGCAAAAATCTCTTTCTTTCTCAGTGACATTTTTGAGTGTGAGTGATAAAAACACACTGAGCAGTAAGATGTTTAATGCTTGAGTCAGTTTTTCCATATACAACTTTTCTCATGCTTATGTTTCCTCTGCCATCCATTAACTTTCTTCTTGCTTTTTTTCTTGCCTCAGTTGATCTCTGTTTTTCTGTTAATGTTGCTAATTTCTCCATTTCTCTGTAATGTCAAAGTCTTTCCCCTTTTTATATCTATTTGTAGAATGGAAATTTGCGTAGTTTTTATTAGCTTATTAAGAAATAGTTACCGGTAAAGGCTTTTGTAAGCTATGAATTAATTTTAGCCAGCATTATTAGTTGTCTTTGTCTGCTAGAAATAACATTTGTTTAACATCTGCAAGCAGGAGTAGAGGGGTCTGCCGCAAACATGCTATAGGCTGGCCACAAATGTTTCCCACATAGACTAGCTGATAGATTGTGGCTTTAACACTCAGCTAAGACACCTTGCAAACAAATGCATTACTGGAATTAAGGAAGTATCATAATTAGCTTGAGCAACGGTCAGAAGGATTCGGACAAGGACATGGCGGTAAGGAAAGCTCATTTTTAGCATAGTAAGAAACATACCTCAAGGTAGTCAACTTTTATGATAATGAAATATGATTAAATAAGCAATGGGGTATTAGGAGATTGCCTTGCTTTGTGTGCATGTGTGACTATCATGCAATTTTGTGACCAATCAGCAATTCTCTTACTTTTGTTTCCCATATGAAATTGTATTTTAAAAAATTGTGCCTGATTTCTAGTGTGCTTCTTGGATATGAAACTCTTATATTAATACTAATATTCAAACACATTTCAACATCCTCTTATGCTTCTGTATAGAATACACAAGGTTTTGTTGTTCCGTGATCCTGTGTCCAAGTTGGCTTCTTCACACTGGGTTCCCATACTTAGCCAGCCTTCTGGGCAACATATCTGTGGACAACTCCAAGCTAATTGCTTTTCTAACTTAAATGTGGATGTAACAGTCCCAGCTTTTATTCATATTCTTTGTAAAATGTGATGCAACTGATGCAAGGGAGTATCTTTTATTTATTCCTCTGAAATAGTGTAACCACTCTTCCATTTTTAAACTTAAATAGTTACTATTTTAATTTTTTTTTAAATCAGCCTTAATTTCTTAACAGGAGACTATTCTGATGATCAAATGCTTATGAAATATTGTAAATATGAAAGAAAACAGAATTAAGTTGTTATGGGCTCAGTCCCCTCTTCTCTAAGCAGGGAGAGGATTAAGGAACAGAGCTGACAGATTTAAATTTCTTGGATG
This sequence comes from Crotalus tigris, assembly GCF_016545835.1. Taxonomy (NCBI): domain Eukaryota; kingdom Metazoa; phylum Chordata; class Lepidosauria; order Squamata; family Viperidae; genus Crotalus; species Crotalus tigris. The sequence goes on along the minus strand of NW_024096861.1, from coordinate 573,413 downwards.
AAAGAGAAGTCAGTAGATTTATGATGTTTTATAAAATCTGTTTCATTTGAAAATATACAAGCATAGTATAGTGGAGGCAAACAGGCCCTTGCAATCCATAGCTCAATGGCTGATTCTGCGTCAAATTTGGAAAATAATATCTGTGTTAGCCAACTTCAAGGAGACCTCCCAGTTCATACCACAGATTGAAATGACATCCTGTCTTCCTGGCTGCTTCCAACTTTCATTGAAAAACTAAAATGAGGCTGTGGGCATATCCACACTTACTGTTCAGGCTATTCCTCTCCTCTTTTCCAGAAAAGTAATTGCAAAACATTTTCTCAACCTCTCCCCATCCCCTTTCCTGGGAGGAAATATAGGGGGGGAAAACCCTCAGGAAATTCAACACTACCCTTGTGCCATGGATGCCCTAGAAGCCACAGCCTGTGTTCTTCTGTTGCAGGATCCAACCTGGTCGGTCATGGGGACCACTGTGTGTTCTTTTGTATTGTCAGTTCTACAGGGAGTTTGATGTATCTGAGTGCTGAGGATGAAACTCTTGTTTCACATCTCAGATAACTGGAAAAAAGTGAAAAGATCTGCACGTGATGATGATAGAGAGAGGGAAAAAGCTAAAAAAAATAATAATGAAATTTTGCTGGAATTCAAGTCAACATTTAACCAAAAAGCAAACATTTTACTGATTATGCTTTTACTATATCCATTGCAAGACTGAAAACAAAAGCTATCCTTTATCTATTTATTTACTTGATTCATATCATACCTTTATTTTTGCACAACTTTTGGTGGTGCTCTCTGCTCCTGTTTTCCCCACAACACAACACTGTGAGATGGGTTGGGATGAGAGAGGGAGCAGTGGCTCCAAAATCACGCAGTCACCTTCCATGCTAAAGAAAGCTAACATTGTCTCTGCCTTCTGCAAAACAATCCACCCACTGGGGTTAGCTTGCAACAAATTCAAGGGCTATAGGCCAAACTGATAGGATCACTCAAAGTAACCTAACAGGGAAATGTGTGCTTACCCAGCATAGAAGAAAAATACACACTAAGCATGAGTGGAGGATGAACTGAGAAAAACGTCTTCCATTTCTACACCCGAGAAACCATTGCCAGACAATTTAGATGACTCAGAGGTAAGCCCGACTCTATCTTGCTTCTCTAACTTTTCTGTTCCCCAATAAGTCATGTAAATCAGTCAATAAATAATATTAGAAATAGTTGCTTATATTATTTAGTTATATAAGTGATTAAGGAATTATATAAATAAGTTAGGACTTAAAGTAATCACTAAGCTGTGGTTCCAAGCCATCAAGAAAACATCTAATGTTTCTTACACATGCTTCTATGCACACAAACATACAGACCAGAATGACCTCCTGATAGTATAATAACAAAATAACAGAAGGGACCTTGGAGGTCTTCTGGTCCAACCTCCTGCTCCAGCAGGAGACCCTATACCATGGTGAAGGGCCTCTATAGAAAACCCTCAGGAGCTTTCTTATGGTGTATACTTGGTCAAGAATGGCTTGCAACATACTGTCTTGGGCAAAACTGCCCAACCTGAAATGACAGGATTTCTTGGTGAGAGAAATCATCTTCATGTGGAAAGCGCCAAGTTCAACTCCTGGCCTCGCCAATCAAAATAATTCAATAGGAGGTCATGAGAAGCAGCCTCTGCAAGAAACTTCAGAAAGTTGCTAGAAATGTGGTATTTTAGAAAGCAATGGAATGCATCTCTGTGGACTTGTAAATAGTTCATATACACCAAACTATTTAAACTCAGCTGTAGATATGTTTTACAAGTACATTTTGTAAGTTGGATAAAAATGAGACATATTGGGAAGGAGGAAATCTCATGAATGAAAGAACATATACAAGTCCTGGGATAATGTTGCAGGATCCAATCTAGGTTAGTCCTAAAGATGAGCTCCAGCATGAATCCCAAAGCTCGGAAGACTAAACCTCTGGTCCCGGTAACCGACCCAAATTGGATCCTGCAGGAGGAAATCTTTTTTGTATGGTGAGCTTGTTAAGAAGCAACTGCTGGAAATGTGTAGTGGTTTAAAGAACCATATACCTGGAGGGTCCCTAAAGCAACATCTACTGCTATTCACTGCCCACTACTAGCACAACAATAAAAGGTAGCCATACAGCTTTCTACTCAGAAACCTCCCACGAAGAAAAGTCCACCATCTTCCAAGGCAGTGTGTTCCACAATCAGCTGGCAGTGCTGTTACTCAGAACAAAATAATATTGACATGCATAGCCCTCCAGCACACAAAATATTGCTGTATGCAGTTCCTGGCATTCCTTACCATGACCCACACTAGCTTGAACTCTGGGAACCACAGCTCAGCAAATAACTGGCAAATCACAGATTCCCCATCCAAAAATGGACAAACATCTGCTCTGCTGGAAGATAGCATCTGCAGGTCTTTGGGAGGTCTTCCTTGTTTGCTGCAACAAAAAAATATCCCTATGATAGAGAAATTCTGCTAGAGGTATTGTGGAGGTTTGGAGTAGGAAATGTTTTAAAAAGAGTATTGAATGTGAAAAATCTCAGAAGGGCATAATGATGAATTAAGGCAGGGGTCTCCAACCTTGGCAACTGTAAGACTGGTGGACTTCAACTCTCAGAATTCCTCAGCCAGCAAAGCTTTGTCCATTTTGGGATGGGGAATCTGTGATTTGCCAGTTATTCTGGGAATTGAAGTCCACCAGTCTTAAAGTTGCCAAGGTTGAGGACCGCTGGATTAAGGAACAGAGCCAGCCCATTCTTGGTCTTATGTTTCTGGGGGACTCATATGTTTCTGCCACACAGTCTCTTAATGACAATCTATCACAATGTTGGTCAATTTTTTCCAATTATGAACATATTCCAAATGTTCAGAAATTAGGGGACCATCCAGTTGAGCAAACAATTCCTTCCGCAGTTTTATCTTTAAGAGCATAGGAGTTCATGTTTTATTCTGCACTAAAAATTAATCCAAAATCAAATATTTATTTTCTGCTTGATTTTATATCTATGCCAAATAACAGTTCTTTACACAAATTTTCCCAGCTATGTACTTAAGTTCAAATTTCTGAGGACTAAGGAGCTAGGGGTGAGTGGGTCTTTATCCCAGTGAAATCCCATTAATATGTATGCATTGCAATATTTTCTATTTAGAGTTTTCTTTTTATGTTGCTTGAATGAAATTCTAGTTCCACTAAGCAAACCACTCACAGATTTTCAGTAAGAATCTATACATGACTTGTTCATTATTGTTACTTCTCTGAGTTGTAATACTCACATAGTTATTTAAATTATTGTTTTATATGTATTTAATGTATTGGAACTTACACTGCTCCAGTCCATAAGGATTTTGAACAATCTTTATGCTTTAGTAAACCAGTTTCCAATCACTGAATTTCACAATTCCATTATCTGTTGATGGATATTAGGAGGTTCTGATGGATCACTAGTAGGCATCTAACAGCAGTTTCCCAGTATTTGAGGGGCTGCCACAAAGAAGAAGGGGTCAGCTTATTTTCCAAAACATCTGAAGGCAGAACAAGAAACAATGGATGGAAACTAATCAAGAAGAGAAGAAACCTGGAATTAAGGAGAAATTTCCTGACAGTGAGAACAATTAATCAGTGGAATGGTTTCCCTCCAGAAACTGTGGATGCTCCATCACTGGGGGGCTTTAAGAAGAGACTGGACAATCATTTGTCTGAAATGGTATAGGGCAGTGATGGTGAACCTTTTAGAGACCGAGTGCCCAAACTGCAACCCAAAACCCTCTTATGCATCGTCAGGTGCCGGGTGGCTATGGCCCATTGGGTGGGTGTGGCCAATTGGGTGGGTGTGGCCAATTGGGTGGGCGTGGCTGCGATTGTAACGGCAGACTGGGTGGGACTAAAAAGTTCAATCAATCAATTCCAACTTTGCAAGATCTTTTTTTTCCTGCAAGAAGTTGAAATTGACTAATTGATTGGACCTTTTTTTTTTGCACATGGCGGCAGAGGCCTAAAGCAAAAAGGTTTTATAAAACCCAGCTAAAGGCCTAGGACTGGGGCGATGGCGCACGTGCCCACAGAGAGGGCTTTGAATGCCGCCTCTGGCACCTGTGCCATAGGTTCGCCACCACTGGTATAGGGTTTCCTGCCTGAGCAGGGGGTTGGACTAGAAGACCACCAAGGTTCCTTCAAACTCTATTATTCTGTAATTCTGTGATCTATGGGCCACAATTTGACCACTGGCTTATACCATGCAGTATATCTGCAATGCTTTTACATACCGTAAATACCGGCGTATAAGGCGACTTCCGCGAGCGCTGAAATCAGCGCCAAAGATGGGGGTTGTCTTATACGCCAGAAATACTGGTAGTTTCCAGCGTATAAGATGACGTTCTAGGAATGCGGCTCGGCGATAAAGGCGGGGGTCGTCTTATACGCCGGGTCGCCTTGTACACCAGCATATATGGTACCTTAAAACACACGGACAAGAAATTCAGTTCCATGGTGTTTGGATTAGTGGTTAAAGCACCAGGCTAGAAACCAAGATACTGTGAGTTCTAGTCCCAGCTTAGCCATGAAAGCCAGCTGAGTGACTTTGGCTCAGTCACTCTCTCTCTCAGCCCAATTCAACTCATAGGATTGCTTTTGTGAAGAAAATAGAAGAAGGAAGTTATATTGCATATGGTTGCCACCTTGAGATGTTTGTAAAAAGCAATAAAGGTAGAATATAGATAAATAGGTAAATAGATAGATGATAGATCGATAGATAGATAGATAGATAGATAGATAGATAGATAGATAGATAGATAGATACTGTAATATCTAGACCATAATGGTAAACCTTTTAGAGACCGAGTGCCAAAAAAGTGGCTCCACCCCCATTCCACCCCCTGCCCTGCCCCCACCCCACCTCCCCGCAGGGCCATTCACCACCTCCAAGGCCTGCCGCAGATCGCCCAGGCAGCCCAGCAGCGCCATGGCAGCCACGGTCTTTGCCCATGCCCCCCAGCATCAACTGTGCATGATGGGGCATGAGGCCAGATTTTTGTCTATGCTGCCTAGCTGCCATGTTCTTGGCTGCACTGCTCCGCATGGGCCACGCTGTGGGGGGACTCTCCTCCAGGGGGGCTGCTGATGAGGAGGGGGTCACAGGGGGAGGCGAGGCTGGGGCAATGGCACATGTGCCCACAGAGAGGGCTGTGACTGCCACCTCTGGCATGCGTGCCACAGGTTTGCCACCACTGATCTAGACCAGTGGTGGCGAACCTATGGCACGGGTGCCAGAGGCAGCACTCAGAGCCCTCTTTGTGGGCATGCACACTGTCGCCCCAGTCCTAGGCCCTCAGCTGGGTTTTATAGAACCTTTTCGCTTTAGACTTCCGTGCCTTGTGCAAAAAAAAAGTTCAATCAATTTCAACTTCTCGTAGGAAAAAAAAGATCTTGCAAAGCTGGAATTGATTGATTGAACTTTTTAGTCCCACCCAGTCTGCAGTTACCACCACAGCCACGCTCACCCAGTGGGCCATGTCCACCCAATTGGCCACACCCAGCCAATGGGGCACACTCAGCCAATGGGCCACGCCCACCCGGCACTCGATGATGCATAAGTGGTTTTTGGATTGCAGTTTGGGCACTCAGTCTCTAAAAGGTTCGCCATCCCTGATCCAGACTATAAAACAATCTAGATCGTTACAAAGGATACCTTCAAACGAATCTATATAACTAAAATGAATGCTTTCTCCATCTTCAGTCCCACTGTTTGAAAAATTTAGTACTGTAGATTATCTGCAGTGTACAGGTAGTCCTCAACTTACAGCTATTCACTTAGCGACCGTTCAAAGTTACAATGGCACTGAAAAAAGTGACTTATGACCATTTTTCACACTTAACAACTGTCTTGCTTAGCAACAAAAATTTGGGACTCAATTGTGGTCATATGTTGAGGACTACCTGTAATTATCATAAACAGAAACTGTTGTTTTATTTAGCCGTGGTTAGGCAAGGAAAGTGTCTTTCCTTGCCTAATCTGTCTTTAAGGCAGTATTTCTCACCTTCAGCACCTTTAACATGTTTGGAATTCACCGCCACACATGGTTGGGTGGGGAATTCTGAGCACTGAAGTTCTACATCTTCAATTTGTTGAGGTTGAAAAATATTGCTTTAAAAGAACCTTTCCCAAATCAGCATCAGCTACTTAGAACCTCCAAAATTCTTATCCTTAGTATTTCACTATGAATAGATATCTAGGAAACACCATTGTAACATTAATCTACTGTACTATAATCTTTGCATAACTCACAAACATGCACTTCAAGGGAAATCCTTTCAGAGTGAACTGCTGTGTCACGTACTCTGGATTAGAACCACACCTGCCCACAGGATGATACCTTTGAACAAAGATTCATTCCTAGACGTAGCCAGGAAATAAGTCACCGTAACTCAGACTGAGTGCCTCTATGACTCAGATATTGAAGAATCACTTGAAAGACATGGTCAGATCAGGCCTTCCGGTTTCAGTTGGCCATTTCTAGTTACCCACCTTTCAGAAAATACAGTGAGTTGATAAATTTCCCAGTAACTGGGCTCATATTTTGCTTGTTTGTAAAATAAACCCCAACCATCTGATTCAGGGATAAGGCTGTTAAATCATAAGTTATAGTTTATATATACAAAGGCAAAAATGAATAGCACTAAAATAACCATACCACATTACATCTCAATCTAATATTAGATACGTGCAGGGCTTTTTTTTCTCATAGAACGCCCAGAACGGAGTTCCAGCACCTTTTTGGGATGGAACCTTGTAGGGTAGGCAAGGCGGGTTGTATGACATGTGTGAGTTCCAGCACCTTTTTTTTTTTTTTTTTTTTAGAAAAAAAGCACTGGATACATGTATATATAGTACCACCTCAAACTTTCTTCTGTTCCACATTATGGCTGTTCAGATGACCTAATTCCATTATATTTGAAAAATAAAGGTCTATTTTCTAACTAAGCTTATTTCAATAGAAGTATACCATCAGAAACAGGCTCTCCAGATATTTAAATCATTATCACATAGACTCTTGAAAAGGAAACTGGTCTTCTTAAAGGCAATTCTTGAAATTATTCAAATTAGAGTTCTTAATAATTGTTTGTGATAACAATCTCTTCAGCTCAAAAATATAATATAAATGGATGTTGTACAGTTCAGTTGGTTTGGAGATATTGTGTCCCAGTTATTCAACGTCCCATCTTTTCTTTATAATCTCTTCATTTCAAAGTGGCTTTGAGAGGAAAAAATAGCTTTCAGGCTATTTATGTATAACATGATATTTGATTTTCATCTGAAAGCTTTTCTAAGTTGAAAAGATGTTAAATACAACCAGTGCTTTTTTTCTAAAAATAAAAGGTGCCGGAACTCACACACGTATACAACCCGCCTTGACTACCCTACAAGGTTCCATCCAAAAAAGGTGCTGGAACTCCGTTCTGGGCATTCTATGAGAAAAAAAAGCCCTGAATAAAACAAAGTACATATTATACTGATATTAGAATACAGTTGTATCTTTCTTTTCCCATTACTCTTAGGGTGCCAAATGGTATGATGTGTTTTAAAATTCTAGGGCAGGTCAACAATTAACCCTTATTAAATAGTAGAGAAAGAAAGCAAACAAAAGAAGCATTTCTATTTGGTAATTTCCTGTTAATTCCAAATCCATATTGCATCCAACCCTCAGAAGACCTTTTTCCCTATTGTTAAGCTAATTAGCTGAAACGGTAAGAGTCATCTTATCTAGCAGCATATTTACACTTTATACATAATTTTTCAGCCAATTATTCTTTAATTTGGACTTTTCAGTTAAACCATCATTTTTGCTCTTTTCATACAAAAATTAATTTTGTTAATTAATTTTGACAGAACAATTAATCAGTGGAACCATTTGCCTCAGAAGTTGTGGGTGCTCCCACATTGGAGATTTTTAAGAAGAGATTGGACAAATAATAATAATAATAATAATAATAATAATAATAATAATAATGATGATGATGATGATGATGATGATGGAGGAGGAGGAGGAGGAGGAGGAGGAGGAGGAGGAGGAGGAGGAGGAGGAGGAGGAGGAGAAGAAGAAGAAGAAGAAGAAGAAGAAGAAGAAGAAGAAGAAGAAGAAGAAGAAGAAGAAGAAGAAGAAGAAGAAGAAGAAGAAGAAGAAGAAGAAGAAGAAGAAGAAGAAGACGAAGAAGAAGAAGAAGAAGAAGAAGAAGAAGAAGAAGAAGAAGAAGAAGAAGAAGAAGAAGAAGAAGAAGAAGAAGAAGAAGAAGAAGAACCAACCCATTACTCAGGCAGGAAACCCTATACCATTTTGGACAAATGGCTGTCTGAAATGGTATAAAGTTTTCTGTTTGAGCAGCAGTTTGGACTAGAAGACCTTCAAGATCCCTTCCAGCTCTGTTATTCTGTTTGTTATTTGTTTATATTTTACTTATTCTACAAGAGAAGCTAGCAAACTAAGGCTCAATGAGCTCATGCTGTCTTGGAAAGCTTTGGTTTTTAGTTCCTGCATTTAGCTAATAAATCTGTTGGTCTAAATGCTGATGTGTAGAGCCAGAAGAGTAAAAGGAAAGCTTCCCTCATCGTGGCAAATGCTTTTATCTGTATTTGATCTTCTCTGCTTAAGGGAGGTGAAAATATAACCAGGTTATCTGACCTATACCATGAAGCTGGTGAGGAAAAAATGACAAGTGAATGTGTTTATCCAAACCCATATTTTGTTTTTCTGTCTATGAGGTGAATTCTGGCTAGAAATTTTAGGAAGATGAAAGAAGAGGTTGATTTTTCTTCCTAATATTGAATCAATGTTTATAATATACTTTATTTTTATTTATTACTCAGTAATATTTTAAAATATGTTTATTTATTAAACTTATATGGCTGCCCACCTCACACAACAGTGATTCCAGACAACTTACAAAATTAAAACCAACAACATAAAAACCGATAAAACCCCACCCCACTCCAACCAATGGTAACAATAATATTATCAAATCAACCACTTGATCATCTTCATCTCTATTCATGCTCCCCAGACCCACTTACATTACCATATCATTCAGAAAAGCAAGAAGCTGGGAGCCAGTTGTATCTCAGGAGGAATGATGTTCCATAGAGAAGAGCCTTTTTTTATGGTTCCCACCAGAAATACATCCCTGATAGGTGGGATAGACAACATATCCTGCTTCCGGGTCTGGTAGGCTGAATGGTGAGCTCCCATTACTTGCTTTTAATGACTGAAAACTTTTGTTTAAATTTATTTATTAAATTTATAAATTGTAAACTGAGAATTCACAATTTAAGAAACAAATTACAAATATGAAGAGTTAGTACACCGACTACTTCCTGTGTGAAAATATCTGGGTTTTTTTTACTTTTTTCACACCATTAAAGAAAGAGTATTTGAGATTTCATTTTAAGAGCAATAAAGTATTTTATTGATTTTTAAGGTATGCAAATAAATGTTGCTTAGTCCAAAAGATAATAGAAAACAGTAACAAAAACCAACGTTTTCTAAATAAATCATTTAATAAATATATTTCAACACTATATTTTCCACAGTCCTTCCATCCTCCTCTCTTCAAGCTCACCCATTGAAAATACAATTAATAACTGAAAGATAATAAATATAAAAGTAATGTCATAAACTTGTTTCGAGCACAAACTGTCTTTTTGGTTTTTACTAAAATGCAATCCACCTTCTCAAAAATTTACATCTCACGCATGAGTTTCAGTTTCAGGATCTACCATTCATACCATAATAATGCTGTGGAGTGATACAAGTGAAAGTTGATTTGAAGTAAGTTATAGCAAAAACTGAATTGAATTCAGACAGGAACTCCCCTTCATGAGTGAGCTAATATCCTCTCCTTTCCTGAGTATGTCTGGCTTTATTATGCTGTTTTTAGGAATTCGGAATGGCTCTAGGGAGAAATAAGAAAATGTTTATTCTATACAGTAATTACTTAACTAAAGCTCCCAACATTCTTTATTATTGATATTCAGACTAATTCTCCATGTTGGAGAATAACAGCATAAGCATCTCTAGATAATTAACCATATTAAGGAATGCCAGTTTGGTGTAATGATTAAGGTGCCAGCTAGAAATTGAGAAACTGTGAGTTCTTGTCTCGTCCTAGGCACAAAGCCAGCTGGATGACCTTGGGCCAGTCACTCTCTCTCAGCCCTTGAAAGGAGGCAGTGGCATACCACCTCCAAAATCTTGCCAAGAAAAATGCAGGGACTTTTTCTGGCAGTCACCAGGAATTAACACTGATTCAAAGGCACATGTGCACCTAGCACATTAAGATATTTCCTCCCTGCCTCTTCAGTGGGCAATGACCCCATTAATTGAGGATGCTATGCCATAGAAATTGCTGGTTTGTGATGTATGTGCTTTTATTTCAGAGGTAGCCATGCTTTTATTGTTTCACTTGGCAGTGAGGAGGAAAGGAGGTGGAATAATAAAAAAAGTCATAAAAATTGAATTGTTATCAGATCTGCTGCAATGCCTGCCTACTTTGTCTTTTAGAATCTCAGGTTATAAAGCAACATGCCAGGTGCCAGATCAGAATACAAATGGGTGTAGAACCAGTAGGGCAGAAAGTGAATGGATTTAGAATTGGGGCAGTGTTGACTTCATGACAATAATCATCAATGGGTGGCTGGCTTTAGAGTTCCTAGTAATATGAGCATCTGATTATCTGCTGATGCTGCTGATACCTATCTAGCCACTGCAACAGATGATATTGTAAGAATAAGACTTAGCAGTGCATACTTAAGAAAAGCAACTGGTTGGTTAGGAAGAAGGCAATTATAGGAGTTTCCCTTTCCACAGGAAACAGGTTGTGTTTTTTCAGACTCATCTCACTATATTGTTTGGAATGTTCTTTCAGAGAGCATAAAAATGCTCCTCCCAGTCCAGTACGCTCATTCATTTCAAATATAAACCAAACATATAGATGACTTTCCTTCTTCTATGTATGAGGCCATGCTTGCTTTATTGCAGGCATGCACCATCACAATAATCACAATTGTGATTCCAGATGAGCTATGTTGACCAATCTAATATAGATTGACTTTTCTCAGTTCTGGAGATTATGTGGAATATTTGTGATAGATAAAAGTCTAGCGTCCCAAGTTCCTAAAGGACAGAGAGATCATGGCAAGATTTGGACTTCAGTTTGAAAGCCATATTCTTGTTTTTTCGGGCTACGATTTTCCCCCAGAATCTCCTCGCCTTTTTAGGAATGGTTTCTTTTCTCTTTTGATATGCCAGCCTCTTCTCATTCTTTTCTCTGCTGTCCCTTCTCAGACGAACTTGACGTACGATGCCTTCAAACATCTCCCTCACGTTATGCTGTACAACTGCTGAGGTCTCAATGAACTTACAATCGAACACTACTGCACAGGCTCGGCCCTCTGGAAAAGATTTGAAGAGAAAATAATTCAGAAGTATTCCTAGGAAGCAGCGTTCTTCAAAAAACTTGGAAACTTTAAGATATGTGGACTTTTATTCCCAGAATCTCCCAGGAAGCAAAACACTTACTGCTCACTTAAAAGACAAAAAGGGGAAGAAAAAACATCTCCCTGAATGAAGTCTGTTTCAGTAATGCCACTTCACTACAGGTAGTCCTTGACTTACAACTACAATTAAGCCCAAAATTTCTGTTGCTAAAGTGAGTTTTTAAAGTGAGTTTTGCCCCATTTTATGACCTTTCTTGCCCCAGTTGCTAAGTGAATCACTGCAGTTGTTAAGTTAGTAACACAGTTGTGAAGTGAATCTGGCTTCCTCACTGACTTTGCTTGTCAGAAGTTTGAAAAAGATGATCACATGACCCTGGGACACTGCAACCATCACAAATATGAGTCAGCTGCCAAGCATCTGAATTTTGATCATGTGACCATGGGGATGCTGCAATGGTCATAAGTGTGAAAAACAGTCATAAGTCACTTTTTTCAATGATGTTGTAACTTGATCACTAAACGAGCTGTTGTAAGTTGAGGACTGCTGGACTGTTAATTAATTCTCTTTTCAAATTTAAAACACCTCTGCCTTCCCCACTCATAATTGTTGGGCAAACAAGCCATAATGTAGATATGCCTAAAGTTACAGCATTTAAAGAGTTGAAGCAAAAACAACTGAAGAGAAACATCCTTACCTGAAACAGAAACTTCACGGCACCTTACAAGATCACTTTTGTTGCCTACTAAAATAATAGGAAGGTCTTCCATGTGCCGTGCCCTGCGGAGCTGAATCCTTAGCTCAGATGCTCTTTCAAAACTTGCCCGGTCCGTGATGGAATAGACAATTAAATATGCATCTCCAACTTTCATGCACTGGTCTTGGAGCCATTCTTTTTCCTTCTACTCAAATAAAAAGAGATTTGGGGTCAGACGTTTAAGCTTCATACCTGGAAGCCCATCATCTACAGGAGAAAAGCTAAATATTGCTGGTTACTATAATCGTTATTTTAAATGCATTGTTCGCATTCGTAAACAAGCATTATATTATGAGGTCACTGGAGGTCAAGCTTCTACATACAATTTGCTTGTGATTGGCAAAATCTCTTTTTCATCAAATTTAGACAGGTAAAATGCATTCCGTACCTCAGTGGTATTCAACTTTACTTGGGTTCTATCCAGTGGTGGGATTCAGCCAGTTTGCACCACTTCGGCAGAACCGGTAGGTCATTTTTGTTGCCCAAGTCCAGAATGGACTTCCAGAAGTGGCATCCACACAGAGAACCAGTTGTTCACATATTTGAATCCCACCACTGGTTCTAGCCTACGGTTAGGATTTTGAAAGCATCTGATGGGCACCCACACAAAATGGCTACTGTGCAAGACTCACCTATTACTAAAATTGCTGAGATGATTCCCAAAGTATTTTTGTGTGTTCATTACCAATACTCCTTGTTATTTTAGCAATGCATATCTACAAAATAATCTAGGTGTAGATATGTATAATAGGTAGCATAAATGTCCTTCCTTGCCCTCTTAATAAAATTTTCCCTATAAGCCCCCTGAAAATGTTCTGCTTATGGATGGAGTGCCACTCATTTAGAGAGGACTCTCTTCTTCTTTGCAGCACACCATATCCCTCTCCATTCCTTGAACAGAATTTTCACATACTCTGCTTAGCATGTGGGAATGGATTGTGAAAAAGAGGATTTTGATTCTACTAGCCTTGCTAAATGTGCCCAGGTCTTAATCCAAGTCACCAAGTATCTGTATATTGTGACTTATGTTGCAACCCAGAGCCCAATTAAACAGAGCCCTTAGAATTTAACTAGCCAAAACCAGTTAGAAAAACTATTAGATATATGGTCCTACAAATGTCACTCCTTGCTTTCCAACATGAAGGGGATAGACCTACAATAGGGATCCAAACATACTACTGCAAGTACTGTTTCCCCAATGCACTTGGTGATGAGTCTAGGAAGTAATAAGAAGAATAAGGAAGGAAATAGGAAACCATTGGGAAACCTAAGACTTCAGACTGGCTAATAAGTCAAAAATAAATCCCAAAGTATAGGATGAGTGGAAATTTGCCTTGCTCTTATTCAGAGCTATGGCAAACCTCCAATTCAAGGCCGTGGTGATTTATTTGGCAGGAATAGCCAACACCCTAGATAACAGGCCCAAGATCCAGATGGATCTTGACAGACTTGATCACTGGGCCCTATCTAACAAAATGAAATTCAATGTAGAGAAAAGTAAAGTCTTACACTTAGGCAAGAAAAACCAAAAGTACACATATGGATTGGGCAAAACCAGGCTTAATAGCAGTAACTGTGAGAGAGAATGAGGCAACAGTGTGCGGCAGCAGCCAAAAAAACCAATGCAATCCTAAATTGCATTAACAGAGGGATTCAATCAAGATCACATAAGGTACTAATACCACTATATAAAGCCTTAGTAAGACCACATCTAAAATACTGCAACCAGTTTTGGTCTCACACACACTATAAAAAAGATGTTGAAATTCTAGAAAAAGTGCAGAGAAGAGCAATAAAGATGATTAGGGGACTGGAGGCTAAAACATATGAAGAATGGTTACAGGAAATGGGCATGGCTAGTCTAGTGAAGAGAAGGACCAGGGGAGACATAATAGCAGTGTCCCAATATTTGAGGGACTATCACAGAGAGCAGGGGATCAGCCTGTTTTCCAAAGCACCTGAAGGCCAGAAAAGGAATAATGGATGAAAACTGATCAAGGATAGATTCAACCTAGAAATAAGGAGAAATTTTCTAACAATGAGAACAATCAACCAATGGAACAGATTGCCTTCAGAGGTTGTGGGAGTTTCATCATTGGAAGCTTTCAAGAAGAGACTGGACTGCCATTTGTCAAAAATGGTGTAGGGTCTCCTACTAGAGTGGGGGGTTGGACTAGATGACCTACAAAGTCCAATCTTATTCTATTCTGTTCTGTTCTGTTCTATTCTATTCTATTCTATTCTATTCATAAATAATTAGAGGCTTTTATAAGCAATGAAATAACTTATATAAGTTATATTTTTGTCTGATAGAAGTAACACCAGCAAGTGAGAGCGAGAGGGGTCCACCACAACTACACTATAGGCTGACTTCAAATGTCTCCTATATACTGTAGACTAGCTAACAAGTTGTGATTTTGACACTCAGCTAATAGAATAGAATAGAGCTGGAAGGGACCTTGGAGGTCTTCTAGTCCAGCCCCCTGCTTGAGCAGGAGAACCCTGAAGTTTGGCCTCTCAATATTTTTAACTGTGCTTGCTGCTAGATTTAAGGACTTTTTTAAAAAAAAAAAATGCATTTATGTAACTATATATTTCACTCAGCAAAATTAAAGAATGAGAATGAACACATGAACAACATACATGAAAATTTCTGCCTGACAAAATGATTTTGCATACTACCTTGTTTTCCCAGACGTCCAGAAGCATTATAGTTGCACTTTCGCCATCTACCTGCAAAGTTCGTTCATAGTTGTCTTCTAGAATGGAAAACACAAAAATATGTGACCTTTTTTTTTTGTTTTCCTTTTCACTATATAACTCAGACTTTAATGTTAGGCAAAGTAAAGGTTAGAAACACGAAAATTCCCTCTTTGGCAGAAATTAAATAAATCAACAATACATTGTGGATGCCATACCAAAAGAGAAGAGACAACATTAAACTATTTCAGGTGGGAATAATTAGGTAGACTTTTAAGTTTAACAAAACTCTTCATCAGTTATATCTCTCCATTTTAACCAACAGCATGTCTCTATGTCAGTACTGGTCCACGACATGCCAGCAACCTGCCTGCACAAACGAACAAAGCCCCATCCGTGGGATGCAAACAGCACACAACACCACGCACTCTCTGGTCTGTGGAAAAACTTTTCTCCATGGAACTCGTCCCTGGGTACCTTTTGGGTACCTCTGCTCTATGTAACAAATGAATAAAATAGTTTTTCTGCATAGGGAGCCATATTTAATACTTGAGTAGCCAGCAAGGATATACACACAAGTATCAGAAGATGGGGATACAATAAATCAACTTTCAATTCATATTATTCACATTTAATTAAAATTAAATACAGTGTGTCTAGAACCCCCATCAAATCATGTGATGATGTTTTCTTCAATTCCATTAAAAAAAAAACACCACGGTTAAAGAAACATTTGGAGGAGGCCTGTCAATTTTTGTATCTTGGACTTCAGTGCTCACACTAACTGAACTCTGATACAAGATAAGGCATGATTTTTTACTGTTCTTTCACAGTAACAAAAATTATCTCAGGGGGGTTTTGGGGTTGCATTTGAAATAAATGATATCCAGATACCAGCTCAGAAAATATAGATTCACTGCTGTGGGCCATCTGTATCTATCAACAGGGCAGCAAAGTCTATTTTGACTGTATTTCATGACTGTTCTTTCCACTCCAGGCCATCACACCAGACAAATGTTAGGAAAAAAACAACTTGTTACATCTGACATTCTTATATGAGACTCTGGCAAAGATCTGAACATTTCCATGAGTTCCAGAATTGTATAATTTTCATGGTAGAAAAAAAGAAAAATGACTACATTGATTTTTTGCTGGAGTTCTCTTTCTCCTAAGTAGGACAAGAAGAGTAGAAAGAAGATCCAAAAGGGGGAAAAATAAATAAAGCAAACATGACCTTTTGACCCCCATGGGAGCTGCAGGCAGTCCTGGAGACTCCAGTTAGGCTTAGTAATGGAAAATATTTGTTTTCACTCAATTTATGAGTGAGGAGGCATTACAGCTGCAAGCAACTTAAACAGCTTTATTCTGGAGCAAAAGTAGATTCAAGGGGGTTGCTTTTTTGAATGTGGCTCTTCCTACAACAAACTGGCAATTCTCTTCCTTATATTTTTATTACAGTATTATATTTTTATGCTTCTTAAAGGATATTACAATTAAAATTCCTGATAGAGCAAAAGATTGCTTGAATTCACCTGTAATCTATTTTTGTGGCAATTTTGCCAAACTCTAAAATCCTCCAGATGTGTTGGGACTACAATTCCCAGAATTCCAACATCTTTATGTTCTAAAACAGGGGTGTCCAACTCACAACATCATGTGATGTGTTGCGACGTATCGTAACTTTTTTTCCATTGCCGGCAATGGGGTGGGCGTGGTTTCACCATGGCGCATCCAGCCCGTGGGCCGGCAGTTTGACACCCCTGTTCTAAAACAAATCCTCAGAAGGTTCCAGTTCTTGTGGCCATGTTGCAGTGAAGATGGTGCAAAAAGATCCCCAAATCTTGGTTTCCTCTCAGTCCTCTTGAATTTCTCACTTCCCAGTTCCAAGTATAATCAATTTTGAAATCAGATTCTGAAGAGATATTTTTTAATCACATATACCCCACCTATAGTTTCATAAGTTGCAATTTAAGTTACTCATGGAATAAATGAAGTGCTTATGCTATTGAATTTAGGCTACTATTACTGCAGTGCCAATATGTAAAATTTAAAATAATGCCCACACACTACAAGGCGAAGATAGGAAAATAATTATTACATTTTTAGCAAATCCATTTTAAAAGTAAATTATTGGAAGAAGGATGTACACTGTATAATATGCTGCACATCCTTTTTTTAATGAAAGGAGAATTTGAAATGTAACATAAATATTAACTTATTGAAATAATCAAATGATGCTTTAAAAGCTGCTGGCCAATTAATTGGGGCTATTGTTTATTCAATCAGTCCCAGCCTCCTCCAAGCTGGAGCTTTCAGGAATGATGAAGTTCAATGTTCAACCAAAGAATAGCTGATTAGGATTATTATGCTTGTAATCCAACACAGCAGGTTGAGGAAAGGTGAAGTGAGTGTTTTGTTAGCAGTTCTGCTAAATAAGGCAGTTCTGCTATTAACTAGGGGTGCAACTCTGGCATAATATGGAGAAGAAAACAGAAGTTATTGGTTTCCCTTTCTAAACCCCGAATTATCACTTTTCCTTATGGGAAGAGAACAATTTTTCAGTTATTGTTGAATAATGATAAAAAGATGCTTTTACCCCCCCAAAAAAAGTTACAAAATATATATTTTTTTACAGTTCATGCAGGGTTATTTGAAAGTGAGTCTTACACTTCATTTAAATCAGTATGTTCTCATTTCCATTGTTCCCACCTTAAATTCTCTGTTCATTACATTCTACTCAGGAATAGGCCCCTTGAGGTTGCTTGTGCCATACTCCCAGGGACACGCAAGTGCAATTTCAGAATTCATTTCTGAATTCAGTGCTTGCAATGTTCTTTTAACATAAACTCTTATTTTGCTTGTTTCTAATACCTTGTCCAAATCCTGGGACAGTTCGCCTAATAGAAATATTTAAAAAGTACTTTAATGCTAAGTTTGTCTTCTCAGCTGATCCCATCTTTTAATTTTGAGTGAGATTAATAATAATGTGTAGAAATGTTACTTTTTTCATATGAATACAATTCTATCAACTGCTTCTGTACCATTATTCTAAGGTGCATGTCACCTTTTTTCTATAATATGTACCCTTTGAAAACTCATGAATGATGTGTCTTGCTTGAATTGAAAATATGATGAAGTAGCTGGGATTCTGCTCATTGAATGTTTATGAAAATTATCCAGAAGTACTAACTCCTACACCGCAAGGATCAGCAGATGTTATAATCATTACCCTTAGGACACATGGTCTTACTGGAAAATTATGTACCCAAAAATGTAACATACACATTTTGGTGAATTTATCAGAAAAGTCTTTGCTTCTTATTTATTGCAAACAATCAAATTCAGCTTTTCTCACATTTGCACTGATTTGGTTTGTTGAGCTCAAGAATTTTCTTTTAAGGTTTGTGCTAATCATTGGGTTCTTTCGGGGTGCATTTCTTCAAGCATAGAACTTTTGTTCACACTGTAATCTAATGTACATGGTTTCTACGAACAAGTTTTCCTTATATTATGCATTTTATATATTGCATTTACAAATATATACATTATTCAAAAAACATTTCTCTAGAATATATATATTTTTAAAAAGAAGCATATTACATTAGGATGAGAGCTCAGTTTGTGTATAATTAAAAAAAGAAAAGCAAAATTAGATTAAGTTGGCATTCCAATGCAAACTGAAAATTGCTCCCTCCAACCTCCAACTGACTCTGCCATCTTCCTTAATAGATAACTACATTCTGAAATCACTTTGGAGGCCACAGAATTATGACTTCTGTGGCCTCTGAATTTATGTGTTTTGTTTTTGCTTGCTCCCAAAGGCCTCTTACCCAAAAAGTTTTAACTAAACCTGGGGGGGAGGGCGGAAGGGGGGAGGGGGCAAGGAACAAAACTACCTACCTCCCAGAAGTTCACAATCACTGTCCAAGCTGTCATGCACACCTGCAAAGACACTTGCAATGGTAGTTTTTCCAACTCCTTGTTCCCCTATGAGAACTACTCGGTAGCAGCTGTTTCCTGATTCAGTGGAGATGACAGAATCAGAGGACTCTGATGACCAGCTTTTGCGGTAATATTCTTCATGGTTTAGGGTATACCTTTTCTGGCAGTTTGCCTCTTGGGTCTCTTTCTGCACTACCAGATGTTTTCCATCTGTTGGAACACTCCAACGTTGCTGCTGAGGCTGCAAGGCACCACAACTACTGCCACTGTTGCGACGCATGGTGACATTGTTCAAGGTCATGGCTTTTTCCCTTCAATACTAAAAAAACAGCAACAGGGAAATGGTGAAAATCATAAGTACCAGTAGGTTGCATACATTGTCTGTCTGACATGGGGAATGGCCACATGTGAAATCCTTGGTGAGCATGCCTGAAGGGCCTAAGACAACTTGTCACAACCAACTTGCTGCAGCTAACTTGCCATTGCCAACTCACTGTGGCATAACTTGCCATAGTTAATTCACCATGGGACAACTCACCGCACAACAAGAGTTACACTAATATTGAAGAAATAGTGGAATAGAATCACTAAAGAAAGGATGCCAAAGGATGCCAATTAAATTGAATTGTTGAATTGTCCCACAACAAGTTGTCCCGTGGTGAATTGGCCCATTCCCTGCCTGAATGTAGTTTCAAAGAGCTAAAACAGAAGAAAGATACTCATAGCAATGGAAATTCCTCCTTAAGAAGCAGTTGAGTACTTGGGAATTGTAACAACTGCTCACCAATAAAAATACTTCAAACTTGAATTCAAAATCTGGATTGTTTCCTCCATCTGATCATGTAATTTGTGGATGGCTGTTGCTCTCAATAAGAGTGCAGACCAAGTGGCAGTAGAGTACCATCTAAAAAAGCCATCCAAAGCAACCAAGAAACTTGGCTCTACTGCAAAGGAGAGCACTTAGTAGAAATCCACTCATCCTGGAGGAAGAGGCCAAGAAGGTCACCTTTGACACTCCTGGTTTGTTTCTGCTCCCTGTACTCCTGAAAAGCAGCCCTGCAGACACAAGTGGGCAACCAGAGGCTATAGAAGAAAGAAGGGATGGCAAACATCCCTATCTCATCTAGCAGTCTTTAAGAAACAGTAAAAGTATACCTAAGTTTCTTTCTTTTGCCTTTAAAGGATCAGTAACAACAAAAATCTTGTGTGGAGGAGGAAATAGTTCCAAAGTGTATCCATGCTATGTTTGTGATGTAAGAATTCCCTTCTACTGTAAAAGGCTGTAATTCATCTCAAGAGTAGTAAACTAGGACTATCCTCCCTTCCCTACAGATAGTTTATAACTTTGCAGGAAGGATTGTTCAGCACTGGTAAGAGACAATGCTGTGAGGCAATTTTTGAGGGCCAGAAACATTTGCAGCTACCATTTTTAGGAAAGTTGCCTTGGTGCGCACCAGCTCTGGTCATGACAACTATTTAGACATTTGACTTATTTAGGCTAAATCCTGGTTCTTTCTCAGCTGACATAACACCTTTAGAGCTATCGGGCAGAACAGAAGAGAATGCTGACGTCCCTTTTCCAAAGTGGATATAAGAGCAGCATTCGTAGAACAGCTCTCCTTCACAAAGTGAGCATTTGGTCCATCATTCAGTGATGAGTCTCATGAATGAGAATCCCACTACATTGGAAGCTAAGACATGCAAACAAAGCAGCAAATGATGTTCTGCCTGACATTTAAGATGCAAACACTTCTCTATCGTTTGCAACTTTCTGCAAAAGCCCCAAACGTGAGATTCCCAGGGATGCTAAGGAATGCCATGCGGAAAAGCACAAGCAAAACAAGGCTATCCATTTTCTGCTCCACTCCTGGGAACTTTCCCAAGCAAGAATAGTATCAAACTCCTGCATATTGAATACACTTCTCTCTCGTTCTAGTCAACAATATCACTTCTTAGAAACAGATAGAATCAAATTCATTTCTATAGCACAAGCTGGTCTTTTTTCTCACTGTATGCAGCCAACTGGACAGTTAATAATCTGAGTTCAGTGAAGAAATACAGCTAGTTCCGATGCAACTTTTAACTTCTATTTCAAATAATGCTTTTTTCTTTCTTTCTTTTTGCTCTCTAAATACAGGTCTGCTTGGGTGCTTAAAAGAAGGCTTATTAATTTGTTATTCGTAAAGAAACACTACCTTGCTGGATGGTTGGTTGGTTTTTTCCTGATTGTCTTTTGCAGCCAGTCGATGTTCTTGATCAGAATCCCTTAGTTCTCAAAGTATGGAACACCAGGCAAATCTCCCACAGAAAATCCTTCATATGTTCAAGGACTGCCTCACTTGATTCTTTCTCAACAAACCTGGTTTATATTAAGCCCATCTGATCAGACACAGGGCTTTTCCGTGACGTCACTGGCCTGTCCACCCAAGAGCCAGCCCCCATCTGGACGGAAGCAGGCATGCAGAAAAGGGGAAGAAGAGAGGGAGGAGGAGAGAAGTTACTGATGCTAACAAAGTAATTGATGTGTAGTTAAGTTTCTTTCTTCTGCTTTTTTTAAAAATCTCCATTATGCTTGTTAAGAGCCAGTTCTGTAAGAGAAAAGCAGAAAAGCACACATGTACACAACTCCTTTGTTGGGAGGAGTGGAGTGCCACTGAAATGAACCATCTGTTTGAGGCCGTTTGGATTCATTAAAGCAAGCAATGTTGTACAAATCTTAATTGTCTGGAAGTCGTGCTGTACAGGAAATTATCCTCTTTCAAGTATGGACAAGCTATTTATTTACCCACAAATACCTCCAGGCTCCATTTGTTTAATTATTACTTTATTTAAAAAAAATATTGGGAAGGTGGTATGCTGCAAAACAAAGTTTCAGTCTCTGGCATATACTTGCAAAAAAATATTCCCATTAGAATGATAAAGATACCTTACCTTTGGGTATCTGGGTGCACCCTAATTTCAAAATATTTGCTGCAAATTACATTAAATCTTTATTATGGTTATACACCAACATAAGGGAGGTGGGGTGTAGTCATTAGAAAAACATAAAGGATACAAAGAGTAGAAATAAAACTCTAAAAACATTATGGAAGGCTAGACACTATACAAGTATTCCTTATTTAGTGACTGACTCGCTCAGAGACCATTCACAGTTACGATGGTGATGAAAAAGTAACTTTGCAACCAATCCTGACTTTTACAATCTTTGCATATATGTAAAGCAAAGGAGAACTGAAGTAACATTGTAAGCACAGTCACAGTTTTTACTTAGGAACTGCTTCATTTAATAACTGAGTTGCCAGTCCCAATTGTGATCACTAACAAGGACTTCCTGTAAATGATATATTAATTAAATATTAAAAGTATATATAGAAAGCAAGAAACTAAGTGGTAGGAGCACTAGATGGTTGTGGGGAGCATATAAGGTTATATATAAGGTTGTGGAAGACTATATCAAGTTACAAAGCACTCAAATATAGCGAACTAGGTGCTCATTAAATCTGATTTATAGGACAGGTCATCATCCAATGAACTTACCACTGCAAAAATTATATATTTACTATAAATCTGTTTAACCTCATCTTTCATCTATACATGGAATGCTACTCAGATTGTTGGGGGCAATATGCAAACAAGGCTTACACTGTAAACTGCCCAGAGAACGCAGTAAAGTGCTATGGGGCAGTATATAAGTCTAATTGCTATTGCTATTTGTAAAGAAACTGTTACATCAGATAAACTTGTTTTTTGAAGACAAAGGTTATGCTGTGCTAAGAAATCATATTGTTCAAAGGATGCTCAGTTCTTTGACTAACTTTATAGCTGGCTTTATTTCTGACTATGCTCAACTTCCCAGAGATCTTATGGCTGGCTGGCAGCTGGATTGTCTTGTTCTGCACTTTTTGTTAATCTGAGTCTCCTTTAATGATTTCCACTTCTAATGTTAAACAAGACAGCGTGCCAACCTTTGCATCAGAAGAGGCAAGAGATTTATAGACGCTTGGGTCACTAAGAGATTAAAGAGTACATTGCAGGAGAAGATGGGAATTGTACTAAACATTTCCAGAAATTATGCAGCACAGTTTACAGATTGGGGTTTGGAAAACATCAACCTGCACATTAAGTTAAAAGCACAACTTGCACCTGAGTCTTTTGATGATAAAAGAAACAGAGCGATGAACAGATCCAATCTAAAACTCAAACATGAAGAGTGGGAAGGGGTAACCTCCCATCCAATCATCACCAAAGCTGCTAATACTTGATAGATTGTTCTTATACAGGTAGTCCTCCACTTATGACCACAATTGAGCCACAAATTTCTGTTGCTGAGACATTTGTTAAGTGAATTTTGCTCCATTTTACAACCTTTCTTGCCACAATTGTTAAGTGAATCACTACAGTTTTTAAGTTGGTAACATGGCTGTTAAGTGAATCTGACTTTCCCATTGACTTTGCTTATCAGAAGGTTACAAAAGATGATCACATGATCCCAGGACACTGCAATTGTCATAAATGTGAGCCAGTTGCCAAGCGTCTGAACTTTGATCACATGAACATGGGGATGCTGCAACGGTCATAAGTGTGAACAATGGTCATAACTCACTTTTTTCAGTGTCATTGTAACTTTGAACAGTCACTAAATGAACTGTTGTAAGTTGAGGACTATCTGTATACTGCTAAGCCATTTAATAACAGTTTTTTTGACTCCAGTAAATTTGGTTGGGTTCACACGTGCTATGTCCAGATTAATGCTGTGCCTAAATTAGACCAGGAAAAGCTGGATTCACACAGCACACCAAATCCGACTTAATGATATCCAGCATTTGCTTGGACCTTGTATACCATGACTTCATTTTAGGAAGATTTTCAAAACAAACTCAAGCAAAAAATATTTGCCGAAGTCCAAATAGTACATGAGATAGATATAGGCACCTCAGATTTCTCTGCAGGATAGCCAAGAAATACAAAACCATAACAACAGACATTTTAGGGATCTGTATCAGCTAGATGAAAACTGAAAGTACCAATAATAGTGCTAGAGAATTAGGAGAAGGATAGAAAAATTTGCCATAAATAAGAAATAACTCTTTGAATGTTTGGACAATGGCATAAATCCAAGAATTTCTAAGACTCGAAAGAATTAGTGCACGGGCATACCCTAATTATTTTGGCTGAATAGACATAGTTAAGGAATGTTTCCATATGCTATCTTTATATATGAAGTCTCCCACAGGAGAAATATTCTCAGATGGAGAAACCCAGATTATTCTTGAACTGACATCTCTCAGTTAGCCAAAACAATAACAATAAGGAGATGAGAAACAGTATAATCATGAGTCAAACCTAAAGATTTCTTGTGGTACAATTAAAATTGGACTGCAATACCTCATCTTGAGTTCCTGAAGCAAATATGAGATATAAATCAAATAATTAACAATATGAGAGCTACTTTCATTTAGTAGTTAAGGCACAAGGCTAGAAATGGAAAGACTATGGATTCTAGATCTTAGCTATGAAATCAACTGGGTATCATTAGACCAATCACTTTCTCTTAGCCCTAGGAAGGCAAAGGCAAACCACTTCTGTAAATCTTGACAAGAAAACTGCAGAGACTTGTCCATACAGTCACCAGGAGTCAAGACTGACTTGAAGGCACCTTCCCCACCAAAGAAAAAAAATCAAGCCAAGGGTAAATGAGCGTAACTTCAGAGTCAATCCAATTAATGTAAGGGAAGAATAATCACATAAATTCATTAACAATTACAGTAGTGTTTTAAATATGCTGAAGTAGTTTTTTCATCACTAAAATTATTGAACTAACAAAAGGTCAATTACTCAGTACATTTGTATAGTAACTAGCAACAATCTGGTGTATCAAACAGAAAAAGCCACAACACAGTAACACATTTGATATGCTCATTAAATATAGTTAACTTTTTTTTATTTAAAACAACTAAGTTCTGACTGGATCAAATAGTATAATGAGCAATATTTTAATCTGGCAAAGATCACGTAGAAGACAAAACAGGATATGCCGGGCAATTAGTTCCACCATGTAATCACTTTGTAACTGGCCTTGTTACAAGACATTTAAACTAATCAACCTCTAACCCCCTTGGACCTCCTGAAGCATGGCTTGGCAACATGCTGTCACAGTAACAAGTATCTCAGAGTAACAGTGTTGAAAGTCAATATTTTGGAAATTCCGTGTCCACACCTATTATTTTTGGAAGTGTCTGACATCTGAGCCCTTATGTCATAAAAATACTAGCAAGACTTGAATACATCATCCACCTCTCCACCATTGGCCAAGTAATAGTGGGGAACCAGTATTTGGGAGATATGCTAAATGTTTCTGGGTTTCTTGTCACTGAGAAATGTAATGGAGAAGCTTGTTTGGGCTACTTTCTATACCCAGTTAGTTTTTTTGAAGGACTAACATTTCCACTTTTGGCTGGACTGTGCTGTTTGCACAACATAGATAACTAGGTAAGCATAGTTAACCAAAATAAAACATTTCTATATGGATGAAATGTATGATGGCTGACTGAGTGATGTGTTTGCATAACACACGTATCCCAGCAGTGTCCCAGTTAAGCATGCCATGTGAAACGTGCTAAGGTTATGCTGCTAAATAAAAGGAGAAGGTAATTATGTGTTTACATGGCAGCACCTGGCAGCAATTCCTTAACTCAAATGAGAATGTAAAGAAGAGAGCAAGTTAGGTGTAGTGGTTAATGGCACTAGACTAGAAACCAGAAGACTGTGCATTTTAATCCTGCTTTAGTCCTAAAGCCATCCAGGTATCTTTGGGCCAGTCACTCTCTCTCTTTCTGTCTCAGTCTTGGGAAGAAGGCATTGGCAAACCACTTCCAAAAAGCGTTGCTAAGAAAACTTCAGGAAGTTGTTTGTATAATCATCAGGAGTCATGGATGACTCAAAGGCATGCTCTCTCTCTCTCTCTCTCACACACACACACACTCTCTCTCTCTCTCTTTCTCACACACACACACAAACACACACACACACACAGAGGCATGATCAACAGTTGTGATGTGAGTGCCACCAACTGCTCTGAATCATTTTTTTTTTATTTTGAATCTGTGGCTCTAAAAGTCAAGATGCATTATTTATTGCATTTATGTTGTGCGTTTCATCTGAGTTCTCAGTATATTCAGTATGTAAATGATTTTATGCCCACAACTCTGTAAAGTGAGGCATATTGAGAAGGGCCCAAAACCATCCAGTGAGCGACAACTTGAATTTGGTTCTCCTCAATCCAAACCTGACACTTTAACCATTGCTACCAATTTCTGTCATTAAAACAAACCTTCAACTTACATTCTAAGGCAAAAGAACTTAGGCTGGTTATGATGCTCAAGACGGAAGCAATTTATGATCCTGTTAGTCAAGAATTAGAAAAGAAATCACCCTGCTGCACAAGCTAACAACAAATACTTTGGAAACACAGTTTGATTCATTTTAAACAACTTTGTCAGACCATAAGAAATAGTCAAATGTATCACAGACATAATTCAGAAACTCATCTAGCCTTATGATCTAATAGAGATAATAGCCGTTAAAGACTCCCCCACCACAAACACTGATCCTGTTTCAAGATAGATGGAAAAATATTTTGATCTCCTAGTTACCACCCGGCACCTATATCATCTAGCTCCAAACTATCACCCCCTCTTTACAGGCTATTAGATAGTTTCCTGAGGATACTTTTTTCCAACCCTCCCCCCAAAAAAACCATTTAAAGAGCTTTCTCAGACTCATAGCCTGCCAGATATACTGGATTTCAAGCCTATTTACAGTGGCCTTAGCCAGGCCAGCTAGCACTGGTAGAAGCTGAAAGTCAGCACATCTGGAGGACAGGAGTTGGAAAGAATCATCTGTATAATTGTATGTTTATATAAAATAAAATAATTAGATCTGGTCACTTTTTCAGTAACAGCCCCAAAAACAATGGCTCAAGCAGGCTGTATGCTAAACTAGTGTAAAGCTCTTTGGTGGCGCTGGAGTAAATTTGGAGAGCAGCAAAGCTGAGCACATAAGGGCAGTTCAAAGCCCAATCCCAGATTATTCTTATTTTTTAGAAGTAGGGCAGAGGACTTATTTTATTTTTTAAAAGGCAGTTTGTGCAGAAACTACAGCAAAAGAAAATTCCTGTTAAAACAATTAATCAGTGGAAGGACTTGCCTCCAGAAGTTATGAAACCTCCAATACTGGAAGTTTTTAAGAAGAGATTGGACAACCATTTGTCTGAAATGGTATAGGGTTTCCTGCCTGAGGAGTGGGTTGGGCTAGAAGACCTCCAAGATTCCTTCCAACTTTGTTATTCTATTCTGCTCTGTTCTGAGTTTCTCAGCAACATATCCAGTATTTACCAAACCAAGGAAAAGGCCGGTGATTTCAAGGGATGTTAACATAAAAACAACACTGTGATAGTTTTCTTTGTTAATTTTTGTTAAAAATCTAAGTAAAATTAAGGGCACCCCCTCCAAACATATTTCATGTGAGATTTTGATTCTGAAATATCATTAAAAAGTCGAGAAAAACTCTGTCATTCAACAACTAAAGGAATAGTTCTCTGATGCCAGTGCTTAAAACGTTGTGAGTATTGTTACAGGCACGCACCCAACTTTTAAACATTGAAAACTGCCAGAGGTGCCATGGCTTACCCAGGATTATGCCCTTGTGAGGAAATAACTGAAAGCTAATATTGTGCTAAACACAAGAGAAAGAGAGAGAGAGAGAAAGAGAGAGAGAGAGAGAGAGAGAGAGAGAGAGAGAGAGAGAGAGAGAGAGAGAGAGAGAGAGAGAGAAGGCATATGATAGGTAGTTTGCAGCTTTAACCCTCCAACAAATTCCTGTTATTATCAGATATATTAAATCACTGAGAAAAATTGCCAGCTGTCTTTCTTTTCTCCATTCCATAGCGAATTGTCTTTGTTACCTACAGTATCTCTCTCCAAAAATATGCACACAGGTACACCTGCACAACCCTTGTCCACTCCCTCCCTTAGCATTTTGGAAGCAGGAAATTTTGGTTTTAGTTTTGTTAAAAAAAAAAAGGTGATGCCACTGGCTCATGAAAAGCTCATGGAGAATATGTGGCTGCATCTGGCCAACGATCAGCAAATGCCATTCTTAATTTTTTCTGCACAAAGGGAGGACACTATGTTCCAGACACAATTAAGCTCTTTCTGGCCAAGTCACTAGCACATCTTCTCTATGGGACCTTGCTCGGACCCTCACCTTCATGTTTTACACCATTGGAAAGAGTCCAATCCAAATTTATTAGAACAATTTTCCAGATGCAGCGCTGTGTCCCAAATGCACTTCTGCACCTGGAGACAGGATTGATAAAAGTCAAAGCAAGAATCTGTATAGCTTCCTTAAATATCTGGCTAGGCTTAATTGCTTTCCGCAAGGCGTTGCTCCATTAATTCTTCAAGATAAATTCTCTTCTTCATGGATCAAGGCTGTCAAGTCCAACCTTGCTAAACTAGGCTTCTCGTCAGCCTCAATTCTCAAACTGGATTACAACCAAGCAAAACAAACCTTGTGACAAAGGGTAGAGGACATCGAGAGGCAAGCCGACTTAGGTATAGCTCCAATATTTCTTGCTCCAGACTCCATTAGATATGTTGTTACACCTGCCAGTTATCTTAGTCAGTTGGAGTCAGTAAACCATCGGAAAGCATTTTCACTTGCATGGTGCCATGTATTTCCATCGGCTGTCCTGTACAGCAAGTATAAAAAGACACCATTGACTGAAAGACTCTGCTCTTGTGGCTTAGGAGAGGTGGAGACCATTGGACACATACTTCTTCGATGTTCCTTTATAGAGCTATTTGAAAAAACCATATCCTCCCCATAATTGGTAGGTATCTTGGTCATTCAGAAAATATGTATCTCAGCCCTAGGAAGGAGGCAATGGCAAATCACTTCTGAGCAACGTTGCCAAGGACTTGTCTAAGCAGTATCTGAGAACTCAATATGATTGAACGGAAGAAAAAAATGTCAGGCCAAATAAACTGAATTCTTTACATCAGTGGTTCTCAACCTGTGGGTCGGGACCCCATTTGCGGTCGAACGACCATTTCACGGGGGTCGCCAAACAAGGCTGTCTGCCATTTTTTTCCCCTTTTCTTTGGCCACGCCCCTGGCACCCAGTGATGTATAAGTGGTTGGGGGTCACCACAACATGGGGAACTGTATTATGGGGTCACGGCATTAGAAAGGTTGAGAACCACTGCTTTACATGATATAAAAAGTTCCAATTAAAAATGTTCTAAATTTTTGAGCTTAATGCCAAAATCTCCATTCTATGTATTTATAAATGTTACAAAACAAAAAGAGAAAAAAGAAAGGAAAAAACACTCCTAAAAAATAGAGATAAGTATTTATCTGTCACCTTCAGCAAAGCCCACAACGTGAAAACTGGAGATGAGGAGGAAGTCTATTCGTTAGCTAGATCAAGAGATGATCAGATTAGAAAAGGGAGGATCACCAGAGAGCACAGTATCTATTTCTTCAGGCTCTACAGAGACTGTAGATGATTTCTTACAATGTTGCCAAAGTAATCTTGCCAGGTGCTGTCCAAGTAGCATCTAAATACAAATCATTTTTGTTAGCAAAAAAACCCTATTATTTTAGATTTGCTTTTTGCTTTTTCTCTCCAGAAGCTCAAGGCAACTGCAAACAACAGCTCTGTTAAATAGATCAGATGAGAGATCATAATTGGCGAATACTTATACATGTTAATATGTGCATAATTATAGTTTCTTGGCCAATGGGAGATTTCAGTCTGGGATCCCTAGTCTTATGCCAATATCGTAACAGCTGCATACACTACTCTCATTCCCTTAAATCCAACTATGAAGTCCTTTCCAAAATCCCAGAAATATGTACTAATGTTATGATAGTCTTAATTCCGTTAAATCTAGATTAATGTTGGACCAATACAAACATTCTCACTCAGTTGTAGAATACACCTAAAATGGTGTTGATGTGGATATCCAGGATTTGCACGCAGAAAGCTCTAGAATGAAGAAACCATCCCAACTTTTCACTTCAAAAATACTTGAAAAAAATGCCAGTTCTACAAATATTTACTGATGCAATGAGAACATTTATTCTTAACCATTATCGTTGGCTTGATCTCTGTCACTCTACACTTTATCAAAATTGCCTGTAAATGTCACCTCTACTCAGAATATTAGTACAGTATCATTCTGAATCCTCTTACCTAGTAGAAATTTTCCTTATTCTGAGTGATCTATGGTCCTGCAAGATATTACTAATAGTAAACAAAAACTCTAGCACAAATACCATAATAAAATCAATATAACAGCAATATACTTTCCCAGATGCTGAGGAGCAATCCTAATCACTCTTGACAAACTGAATTAATAATTTTTCATGACTATTTGCACAATATAGGAACAGTAAGAATTGGAATAACAAAATTAGAGCAGTAAGAAAACTTGAGATAAGACTTAGATACTAAGGAAAAGTCTTTCTTTGTCTTTGTCCTCAATCTCTGTTGCTTAAATTTAAGCAATTTAAGGAATAGTATCTATCATTACTACAAATTACTACAACATTAACTAACTCACTAACATTACTACAAATATTATTTTAAGAAAAAGGATTCCAGGAGTTTTGAGACACTTGTCCTTTACTTACATGTACTCCAGATGTGTAGACTTCAAATTCCAGAAATCTCAGCAACATCCATCCTAGCTGATGAATTCTGGAAAATCCATACATCTGAAGGGTACCCAGTTTGGAGAAGGTTGCATTAAGGAACCACTGTTGCTTGTAGAATTATGTAATATAGGCTGGATACCTTTGCCTGTATTGATCTAAGTGTTAAAGTCTATTAGAATAATGTTCTACAAGATATAACCTGCCAAATGTGTTAAACTCTGATTCTCCTTATTCTTGTATAGCTGTAGATTGTGGATATTGAAATTCAAACCAGGGAAGACTCTTGTCCATTATCTTCTCTTGTTTTTAACATTCCTGCAAGGCAAAAGCTATCATCAGGAATTGAGACAGTCACATCATATCACTCCATTCAAATTGTCTACATTTTCCAAATTCTGAATCTTTTATTTTACGTGCAACTTTTCTCCCTGATTCTTTATCACTCAAGGAAAAAAAAAAGCCAAGTGCTCAAAAAGAGGCCAAAATATTTGGACAGCAGCAATTCACCTTCCTTTTCTGGAAGTGTCTGGGGAACTCCAGCGATAGATTTACTATAGTCTGCAAAATGGGCTCACACTGGCTGCTATCTTGCCATAATGTTTATTTCAATAATCCCACAAACTTTAAATATTAGACAGCTGGCATTGCTGGCTAGAAAAACAAGATGAAACATGACCTTGTTTAAAATTTGAATTCTCCTTTTGAATCAACAAGTTTTCAGGAAGATTTTTGTGATCCTAATCAGACAAGCCATAAAATATGAACTTCACAGTCGTCATTATCATGGCCAACTCAACCATCTTATTCATAGCTCAGAGCTTTGTTGTAAGAAGTCCCGTTCAGAGATATACTGAACAATGGAGCTGAAATTATATCTTTTCTAATTCAGTTTCAAATGGAGATTCCTCAAGCTTTTTACAATTCTTTTTCCATTTGAATTCCGAATAAAACATCTAATTCTTTCACAGAAAGCTAAAAGTATAAAGATGTCACTGTATCCCTGAATTACTAAAAAGAAGCCTCTGGATCAGACAAAAGTTTATAGTCTGCAGCCTTCTCGATTAAATACCCACCAAAAGGATTAGGAAGCATTTGCCATTATCACCCAGCCAGCACTTTGGGGAAACAATCAAAGAAAATGAGTCTAAGCCGTTTCCCTGCTTTCATCATGGCAGATATTTTAGGAAAGTCCTAAATATAGAGAAATATAGAGCAAGAACTGACTTCTACTTGATTTTCAGAGAGTGGTGATTGCTGACCATGGATTTTCTTTAAAGTTGCAGGAGACAGCTTCTAGCTGATCCTGCTTGATCACAAACAAATTAAGCAGGGTTGAATCTGATTAGAACTTTGATGGGGGGTTACTAGGAAATCTCAAGCTGTCAGGAGTGGAGCTAAACGTGAGGGAATCATAGGAGACTTGGTAAATAATCAACAATAGAACTGACTTCCAAGAATTTAGATAGATAATCTCTATCTTTTCTTTTTTTCTAAATAATTTTATGAAGAATTATAAATAAAAAAATAAAAGTCAATATTCATTACAAAAAAAAAAACCAAGCTCCTACTAAATTCTTGCTGCATAGTCCAAAACCTGCTTAAAACCTCTTATTTCATTTTTAGAATAGCTTTCTTTTTTGTAAAGATAGGTAGGGAAACATGTGATACAATGTCAAACAATCAGAAAGCAATCCAGCATTGGACTTTTGGTTTTGCACTGTAGTGCATGGCCAAGCGATTGCAGAGCTCTGCACCCAATGGCTAGTTTTGCTCTGCCAGGGGGCCCTAAATGGATCTAAAGTCGCCCCGTAGAGGCAACAAAGAAAAAGGGGTGCCCCAATGATTGCGGAATGACAGCGGTCATCCCACTTGATCCAGGGGAATCCCTCTAACCTGACAGGAGAAAGGCTGGCCACACCTTGGGTGACCAGCCCAAGCTACTTGCAGCCGAAGTCCAAAGGCACCAATCAGAACAACGGTGAACAGCTTGCTTGAAACTGGGTGAGCAATTTGATCTTCTCTTTCCTATTTTGTACCTGATTTCCTAAAAAAGATTCCCAAGAAGCAAAAATCCTCCCAAAGTGAGAAGAGAGGGGACTACACCCTCACCCTCCCATAGACAGAAATGGCTAATTAAACACTTATGGGGACAAAAATATATTGAAATGATGTTAAAAATACTACAGTCTTGATAAATTTGAAAAGCAAGAAAACTGTTAAAATTCCATACCTGAAAAAGTATTGATGAAATTATATAAAAAAAATAACTCTGCTTTAAAAGGTGGAAAATGAACAGCTACTGACATCTAGTGGAGGATTAGAGAAAACTATAACTGCATTGACTCAGAATTTGGCAAGACGCCCAGAAATAGCAAAAAACAGCTGGGAACAAAACATTGGGCTATCTACTACAGAGTGAAACTATATATGTTTAGAAACTGCTGACGTGGGATTATAAACACACTGAGCTGCATTTTTAAATTTAAACACTTTAGACTGAAATCTTGGCTGGCTGATAATCATAAGGCACCTAAAAAGAAGAACTGTTACAAAATATTGTTTTGAGTGGTGCTTTGATAATTGGAAATGTATTGGATTACAAAAACCATATATAAAGATAAGAATTACATAAGATTTGGTTGTTTGGATTTTAAGATGGGCTGGTTTGATAAAGCTAATTAAAGAGACTATGGAAAAACTATTTAGAGGAGGGAGACAAAATGGATGTTGTATATTTATCTAAAAGTGACAAGAAACCAACATCTAATACCTCCTGCTGAGAACCCCAGCTTGGAACATCAGAGATCTGCAAGAACAATGACTCAAGAGAAAGCAAATACACTCCAGGAGAAAATATATGCAATGCTGTGACAAATTCAAATGACAATTGTCTCAAATCATGCTAGATTAAAAACAACTTTGATAACATAAATGAAGATAACTCTAACCTAAACTCACAATTAAATAACGCTCAAAAAATGGCGATAAAGAATAAAGAAATAAATCAGACAATAGAATACAAACCAGAGGAAAATGGCTTAAATATGAAAGCTACAAACAAAAGAAAATCTGCAAAGTTTTGCTACAACAAAGGAAATAAAAAAGATGTTTTATCTTTCAGGACTTCAAAACAAACTTGAGGACAAAAAAGAAGATTTAATGAAATGGATTAAAGAGCTGTCAGGAGAATCATTAAAGCATGGGAGACAAAAAACGAATATTCTACTTAATTTGTCTTTTTTATCTCCAACAATATCTACAAAAATACAACCTGGCAAGCTAAACTTACTGATTTGGAAAGCAACCTGGCAAAAGAAGAAGATTAGAATTAGATTTAAGAGATGTGATTCAACTTATCAGATGGAATACTATATGACTAAACACCTGTTTGAATATGGTTAAAAAATATAAAGTTGGATATAAAGAGACCCTATAGTAAGATTGCTAGACGGTATATTATATGACTAAATATTTGTTTGAACATGGTCAAAAGAATAGACAAAGCTTGGACATAAAGGGGCCTATAGTAAGAGGGATAAGATAAATAAATAGTATAATACTTTTATAATATATGAAATATAAAAATCAAGTCAAACTAATGTCATAACCCCATGCACGTATCCATGTAATTATCTTGACAGAAGTAAGGGGATGGTTTGCCATTATCCTCTTCCAATATTTTTCTTTACAGGTAGTCCTCAACTTATGACCACTCATTTAGTGACCATTTGAAGTTATACCTACCTTGGAGCTATTTATGGCTCATATTCAAAGATCCTATGGTCTCTCTCCTGAAATTATGTGACTGAACTTCAAGCACAGAGCAACTGGGCTGCATTTACAGCTGTTTGTATGTCCTGTAATCACTTGACCAAGTTTTACAATGGTTTTGTAAAAAGCTGGCATTTACTTCATTTTTGGAAAAAGACTGCCACATTCATTTAATGACTGCCACAAAAAAGGTTGCTTTACACCACAGAAAAAGGTCATTTTGGGGGGAACAGACTGATGGGTAGTCTCCATTACAATTGTAGGACAACGACTGCCTGTACTCCCCAGTCTAGCCTAGATTTTCTGGGGATTTCCCATTCACATACAAACCAGAATTTTAAGGGCAGCCAAAGTTAGCTAACTCTGATTATAGTGTAAAACTTTCTTGTAGGTGACTAGTTTTTATATGTCTCCACATCTACCAGCATACTTATATTTGTTTTCATTGTCTCTGAGGCAACTAAAGGCAGCCCCGTTTATTTATCTCAACAGCAGGAGGGATTTCGGCCTGGAATTCCCCATATAATTATAGTACTGATACCAAGCACAGAGCACTATTACCTAATTCATAAAATATGAATAGCATTACTTAGCCAAGAGGGGCTATTCTCTTTGTTAGAATTCAAAGGGTCAAATGAGTGTAGATGTGAATCACTCAAATGAGTGTATATTTGAATATCCAGTAGGATACTCACACTAATTTTGTGTTCATGAGTTTGCAAGAGTTGAGAGTAACATTGATTCATCTCAATCAGGAAAGACAATCTGCATCCACGGAGTTACCTATATAGCCTTGGAAATATTACCTCTGGCCATAATTGGAAAAGGGTCAGCCTGACTTCCTGTTATTTTGAGGTATGGCAGAGAACTAACAGAGGCAGAAGAGATTAAGAAGAGATGGCAAAACTACACAGAAGAACTATACAAGAATGAGCTTAACGTCCCAGATAACCACAATGAGATGGTCATTGACCTCGAACCAGACATCCTAGAATGTGAAATGGGCCTTAGAAAATCTGAGCAACAACAAAGCTAGTGGAGGTGACAGTATTCCAGCTGAGCTATTCAAAATCTTAAAAGACGATGCAGTAAAAGTGCTACACTCAATTTACCAGCAAATTTGGAAAACTCAACAGTGGCCACAGGATTGGAAAAGGTCAGTTTACATTCCAATTCCAAAGAAAGGCAATGCCAAAGAATGTTCAAACTATCGCACCATTGCACCCATTTCACATGCTAGTAAAGTTATGCTTAAAATCCTACAAGCTAGACTCCAGCAGTATGTGGATCGAGAACTACCAGAAGTACAGGCAGGATTTTGAAGAGGCAGAGGAACTAGAGATCAAATTGCCAACATACGCTGGATCATGGAGAAAGCTAGGGAGTTCCAGAAAAACATCTACTTCTTCTTCATTGACTATGCAAAAGCCTTTGATTGTGTGGATCACAACAAATTGTGGCAAGTTCTTAAAGAGATAGGAGTACCAGACCATCTCATTTGTCTCTTGAGAAACCTATATGCGGGTCAAGAAGCAACAGTGAGAACCGAACATGGAACCACTGATTGGTTCAAAATTGGAAAAGGAGTCCGGCAAGGCTGTATACTGTCGCCATGCCTATTTAACTTATATGCAGAGCACATCATGAGAAAGGCAGGGCTAGATGAATCAAAAGTTGGAATTAAAATTGCCGGGAGAAATATCAACAACCTAAGATATGCAGATGATACCACTCTAATGGCAGAAAGTGAAGAGGAACTAAAGAGCCTCTTGACGCGGGTGAAGAAGGAGAGTGCAAAAGTTGGCTTGAAACTCAACATTAAGAAAACCAAAATCATGGCATCCGGCCCTCTCAATTCTGGCAAATAGATGGGGAAGAAATGGAGGTAGTGACAGATTTTATTTTTCTGGGCTCCAAGATCACCTCAGATGGGACTGCAGCCAAGAAATTAAAAGACGCTTGCTCCTGGGGAGGAAAGCTATGGCAAATCTAGACAGCATTCTAAAAAGCAGAGACATCATCCTGCCAACAAAAGTGCGTATAGTCCAGGCCATGGTTTTCCCAGTTGCAATGTATGGCTGTGAAAGTTGGACCATAAGAAAGGCTGAGCGCAAAGGAATTGAGGCCTTTGAACTATGGTGCTGGAGAAGACTCCTGCAAGTCCCTTGGACTGCAAGGCGTTCAAACCGGTCAGTCCTAGAAGAGATCAACCCCGACTGCTCTTTAGAAGGCCAGATCCTGAAGTTGAAACTCAAATACTTTGGCCACCTAATGAGAAGGAAGGACTCACTGGAGAAGGCCTAATGCTGGGAAAGATTGAGGGCAATAGAAGAAGGGGACGACAGAGAATGAGATGGCTGGATGGAGTCACTGAAGCAGTAGGTGTGAATTTAAATGGACTCCAGAAGATGGTAGAGGACAGGAAGACCTGGAGGAACGTTGTCATGGGGTCGCGACGGGTCGGACCGACTTCGCAATTAACAACAACAACACACTAATCTGAAGTCAACATTCTAAACTAGGTTTAACAGAATGGGCAAGAAAGTCCCACCTCCTTCCATGTGCCTAACCCAGCCCTACCTACTGCTGATGCTGGTTGTTCATTCGTGAACTAGGCACACTTCCATACAAGTTCTTACAAACACTTAATCTATGCAGACAACTTAGTTGGCTACAAAAAGACAGATGGCTCTGAATTAGCTGGCCCCTGATGGAAGGAGTGCTAGTTAACAAGTAGAACTGTTTTTCATTAGGGGTAACAAGTGGCAAATGAATGGAACAGGAGATATGCACAATGTAGATTTAAGTATGCAGTCTTCCTTCCATTGATCAGCAAGCAAAGACTTTTTAAACGTTAAATCTTAATGTTCAAAAGTTTCATTTTCTTGTCCTGCATAGAAACTGTTAAAAGAAATCATATCCATTATTGCTAAGCGATGATGATGATATCCATTCAATCATGTCCAACTCCTGGTGATTCTATGGGACAGGACTCTCCACCTCTTCCAATCTTGCACTACTTCTTTGAGTTGTTTTATGTTCTGGCTAGTGTCAGCTTTGATGGTGTCCAGTCACCATGTTTTTTGGCAGTCTGGTTTCCTTTTACTGCTAAATCTTGCAAGCATAATTGCTTTCTCCAGTGAATTCCCCTGCATGACATGGCCAAAATAAGTGAGATGCAGTTTTGTGATTGGTTAAGCATTGGTTGGTATGTATACACCAGGAAAAAGGCAGCCTGAAGGATAAATGCTCTACAGATAATATGAAGTTGAAGGTGAGACACAGTCCTATAAAGTTGGGGGAAGAGAAGTGAGCACTACAAATCGATTCTTTCAAGAAAATTTAAGAGGCACAAATTAATAAAAGGAATGTGTAGTATCCAACTCTTTATGCAAGAGACTCTTAAACTTCAAGCAGCACTCTTAAACCACAGACTGCTGTACTATATAACACATATGGGGAGGCATGTGAGTTCAAGTATAGCACTAAATATAAATATGAATCTCCACAGAATAGTGCCCAAGTTAAGGGAAATAAAACATTAAAGTGTGAGTTCCCTATTTGTTACACACACACACACACACACACATACAAACCCTTCTCTTCTGGAACCCTCTGTACACTATAGAATTTACTTACAGGCAGTCTTGGCTTAGTGACCACTAACCCAAATAAACCCATGGTGGTTAAGCAAGATATCAAATGACCATGACCTCTGATTTTACTGCCACCTTCTCCATTAACTCTGTTTGCCACAAGCCAATTGCAAAGCACACAAACAACAATCATGTGACTTCTGCATGCTGCAATGATCGTGAATGACTTCCAATTGCAACATGCTCAAATGTTGATCATATGACTGGGGACACTGGGATGGGTGTAAATGTGAGGACGGATTATAAAGCAGTGGTTCTCAACCTTTTTAATGCCGCGACCCCCAACCGGTCGTAAGTCGAGGACTACTCAACCGGTCGTAAGTCGAGGACTACTCAACTGGTGCAGCACCGTTTGCAGAATGGCACTTTTGGCGGGCTCAGCAGGGCAAAGACAGCCTGGACAATTCCTATTGGCTTTTAAAAGCCAATAGAATTAGACTCTATTCAAGGGAGAAGCACAGCTAAGGAAAAGGGGGAAAAATGGCAAACTGCGTTGTTTGGCGACCCCCATGAAATGGTCATTTGACCCCAAATGGGGTCCCGACCCACAGATTGAGAACCACTGTTATAAAGTAACTCTTTCAGTGCTGTCTTAACTTCACTAAATGAGGAGGTTGGTAAGCAATGTCTACTTGTACTGTATTCACTGAATATTTCTCAGTTTATTGTAATCTACATGGTATTTGCCCTTTATTTTGTTTTCCTAAAGAGCAGCCCTTTGAGACAGGATGAACTGGAAGAGAATGGTTGGCTCAAATTAATCGATCAGCTCCATGCTCAAATAAAACCTGAATCTCTGTTTTCTTCAACACCACACTGGCTTTCCTCTCTTACTATGCTGCTTTCCCTTGTTTTTCCTCTGGTTACTCTTCCCTAATATGGCTTATTTTTTTGTAAGTGACCAACAATCCTAATTATTTCAGAACCAGGAATGGAATTGGGGCAAAGATTAAATTCAAAATGGCAGATTGTCAATTTGCAGCCATTAGAAGCGCAAAACAAGAGAGGGAAGAGATTTCAGGGGGGCACAGAAGCCTGGACTCACAAATTGTCTATCTCCACATTATAATTCCCATGTTCTCATGACAAGAGCTGCCACATTTAATAACTTTAAATCGACAGCAGTTATGAGTACTTATGGCAAACTGTAGAAAAGGCACCTGAAGGCTATAGGTAAGTTATGGATTTTTCCATTTTTTTATAGGCTGGAAACATTTGATAGGTCTGCCTCAGTGCAGAAAAAACTTCATTTTGAAAACTCTCCTCTTATAAATCTTCTTT
Organism: Crotalus tigris; assembly: GCF_016545835.1. Classification (NCBI taxonomy): domain Eukaryota; kingdom Metazoa; phylum Chordata; class Lepidosauria; order Squamata; family Viperidae; genus Crotalus; species Crotalus tigris. The sequence goes on along the minus strand of NW_024096861.1, from coordinate 534,081 downwards.
AACCCCTGCTTAAAGTAGATTAATATCAGGTTATTCTGAATAGTTGCTGCAAGAGTGCAAAAAAGTTAAGGTGTGAAATTTCAGACATATTCAAGTGATCTCTGTTCAAACAAAACTGACTAGGTTGCGTGCAGTTCCTTAGCTAAGAAGAGACCTGTTTAAATTTTTAAACAATAGCAGAGGATAAAGGGACACTTAGAACTTGGCTTTAACCAATAAAACTTGAAAGACTTGTGCAATAAGGTATACGCTCTGCTGCTGCCATCTTCAGGTCAATCTAGGGAAAAGGGTTAACTTTTTTCAGTCCTTGAGTCTGATCTTTTAAAATGATGAACACCTTTGCAGAACGAAATATTTCTATATATACCTCAACAATAAACTTTCAGATTTTTTGACAGGGAAATCTTATATGTGTGTATTATACCATGTATAAGTATTAAAAAAGTTACTTTTTCTGAGTCCCTCTAGAAGAAAAGCTATGTTAGTCTACAGTTGCAAAAAGTCAGGAATCATTTTATCAGATTATCAGGATAACTAAACTGATATTTTGGAAAAATTAGGTTTTAAAAGAGTGCTTGAGCAAGCAGTTGTTGAACTCGCAATCTCGTATACATCAACAGGGTTTGGGCATTCTCAGGTTTTAACAAACACAATAGATTTTTAATTTGTTACAATATTAATTGAGGTGCTTGTCAACTGTCTCATGTTTCAATTGGACACATTAAGTAGCTACAGAAATTGAATGAATAAATAAATAATAAATAAATAACCAACCAATCTGGATTGGAACCATTCTGTCTTCACCCCAATTTGAAACCTAAGAAGTATAATGAATGGCATTAGCCTAAACTAGATTTAGATATATTTATTTTTATTTTATGAATATCTTTACCTGTTATTTCCCACTCTTGTATGGTTTACATAATTTTGTTCATGCTACAAGGGAATAATGTGATTTACACACACATGCCTTTGTTTTCAGCAGGAAGTATTCTCACATAAGCCAATGAAAGATTGTAAATTAACTCAAGAATACGATCACACATCAAAAACTAGGGTCTGTTTGCCCAGAATTTAATGAATAAATGACAATTAACCCAACACGTTAAACTGTTATTATTTTTATTGTATGCCTCCCATACAATAAGAGACGGGTGGCTATAGACATTTGATTAAATAAACAAAATAATATATGAGCATAGAAAACAGTTGGATTCAACAAACAATCCACATTGTTTTAGCTTACTGCATGAACTCCAATCCAAGTTTTTATTAGTTGAACTACATTTGAACTAATTAAATCTCTTAATTTTAAATAGAACACTTTGAAACAAATGTACTTTTATGGCATGATTATGCCAAACAATATAATATTATTTATTATATTTTATTGCACATAGTCTATTTGCAGTCACCACTGGTTTATGTAACTTAATCCAATTAAGAAGGTTAGATAAACTGGAGAGGCACTGTTTGTACGAACTGGTCAGGTATCACTTGAAAGACTATTATCAACAAATGTACTCATGCTTTTTAATGTTATTAGTAACATAAACACTGTTTGAATGTGTAGTTAAAAGTGTTGGGTTAGGATAGATATGATTGCTCACTATTGACCTGCTTTGTGAAATTACTCATGGAAAAATAGCCTCTTGATCATGGCTGCCTGAAAATAGACTGCAATATTCTAAGCTAGGATTGATAATAATAAGAGGATTCTACCTCCCAGAAAATATCCATAAGGACTTTAACAACTTTTGATTTACATTCCCAAGTGATTATAGAGAACATTTGAGGATAGAAAATATTTGTGGATATCTTGCTGATGTAAGTCACCTTAAATTTTGAAAGTTTTGCATCCTATAAATAAGCCTGTTATGATAGCTACCATTACAGCAATCTTTAGACAGAAATAAACACTTAAAGAAAATCCCCACATTCTTAACAAATACAAGGGTGGACCTGTGCTTGGAGGAATAGACCTTTCAGTCCATTTATAACCACCTCCTCACCTAATCATACTTTGCCAATCTCTTTGCCAAAACAATTCAGTTGTTTTAACAGATTTATTTTATGAAGGATAAAATAAGGATATTAAATGGAAACACAGAACAGCATAAATCAGAGAGAACTAGCAGTTCAGGAGATGTCTAAGAATCCTTAAACAATCCTTTTCCATAAATGCCACCCACCCCTGCATTTTTACTGTTTCAACAGTACAGAGTCACCGTATTTAAAAAGGTAACATTGTACAGTCAAAGCCATAGATCAGAGATGCTCGAGTATGTAAATCACTTTCAAAAGAGGTTAGCTTTCTGCAAGCCAAGCATCTGGTTTTTTTTAACTGAGCCAACAGCCTTTTTCCTAATGCATTTAACAGAAGCAGAATTGAGAAGCTAAGGTTGAGAGATGAAATCCCAGAGCTTCAATTCTGTCTAGAACAGGGGTCTTCAAACTTGGCCTTTTTATAACTTGTGGACTTCAACTCCCAGAATTCCTCAGCCAGCAAGTCATAAAAAGGCCAAGTTTGAAGACCCCTGCTCTAGAGGCTACGACTAAGAATTGAGCAATCAAACCAACGAATAGAAATGATGCATTATATGCTATTAATTCATTCTATCAGGACAGGAAAAAAATTGCTAATGAAGAAATAAATAAAAAGAAAAACCATGCCACTAATTCTATATTACATTAAACAAGTTATTCAAAGAAACACATGTGACAGGAAAAAATTTCCTTGTGCCTATAATATTATCTGATGAAATCTGAGTTGCTAGAGGGACATGAGCAGATATGTTTCTTCCCCTAGGAAGAAAATAGTGCTTTCCCACTATTTAGAAATTGTAACTATCTCATAAGTATATAATGCAATATATTATCTTTGACATACTAATTCTGAGAACAAATCCAAGCTTATTTATTGATGGAGAAAAATAATGATTAAAAGAAAGACTTGTCTCTGTTCTTATCATTAGTTGAAGAAAACATCTTGGATGGGCTAGATGGAAGTGTACTATATTCTGAAGTTGTTAGAGTGATGTGACATTGTAAGAAAAAGTGGTAGCAAAGAAATTTCCCCCCAGTTTATTTTAAGGATTAAAAGAATAATACAGTGTCAACCTTGATATATGTTGTTTATCCTCAGTAATCCTATTATTAATAATGCTGCTAGTACTGCTGTTAAAATGATAATACCCTAATGAATACAAGCCCACTGTGACTAAGAAGAAGCTAACTTGCTCTCAACTTGTTATATTTTGGAAAATAAATGTAAGATTGTCTTTTATCCTGTCAAGGAAGGGATCAGGGAGTTGTTTGTGGTCCACACAAAAGTGTTTCCATTGCATCAACTGTGACATAGACAGAGACTTTTTGACTTTCACATCACTTTGGCTACTCTGGTAGTCTTGGATCACAGGACAACCTAAGAAAAATAACAGGAAGAAAACATAAGCTGATGAGAAATATTCAACACTACTTGACATTTTGAAATAAAGATGTTTATGCCTATAAAAATGCCTTTGTTTGAATTCAGGTATTTTAGATGACAGAATAACAGCGTAACAGAGTTGGAAGGGATATTGGAAGTCTTCTAGTCCAACCCCCTGCTCAGGCAAGAAACCCTATACTATTTCAGGCAAATAGTTGTTCAATCTTTTCTTTAAAAAATGCCATTGTTAGTGCACCCACAACTTCTGGAGGCAAGTCGTTCCAGTGATGTCTGAGACAAACTTGTTGGATTAGTCTTCTCTAATCTGACAACCTGTTTCCCAGAGTGGTTAACAAAAGACAACCATCCTCTCCCATTTTCTCTCCTTGCAACAGTATCAACTGACCATTGCATTGTATCTAGTAAACGTCAGACACTTCTGATAGCTTATTTTTCACAATTCTGTTAGCCTCCCCCCTTTCAAACACAGAGGGGTCCCGCTGTTTTGCAGCTCTAAATCTCAAGATTGCATGATGAATATCAGTAGCAAGATTTTCTAAGTTTGGGGGGCGCAGTAATAAGTAAGATAGGCACTGGCATCTGAAAACTTTTGAAAGTGTAGTTGCTGGCTGTAACATGTCTACTGACTCTTATTTTATCTTGACTATTGGCTGCCATCATATTTGGTGCAACAAATTCATCATTTACCTAAGTAAAGTGTAAAGAAATATATATTTTTGCCTGTCCTGAATCTATTACCTATAATTAAAACTAAGTTAAATATTTGCACAGAATGACATGGGTTTCAAATCTTTATAAAGAAACAATATATTAACATCATAAAATTGCTCATCAAATCCACCAATCCCAGCTTCTGCGATAGGAGTGCCTGCAAGGAGGGTGGGAGATCAAAAATAGCAAGGGGGCAGCCACAAACTTGCAATCAAAGTTCCACCCTTTTTTATATGCATTGCGGTTTTAAATGCAGAGTTGTGGCCAACATCACCAAACTTTTTTGACCTTCTCAGTAGGAAACCATTTTGCAATTTGGACAGGGAAAAAAACAACATTAAAACTGTATCTTGTGTATGAAATAAGGCAGAAGCAATTCAGAAAATGTCACCTTGATTATCTTTCTTTCCCATACAGTTACACTCCAGCAAATCATGGGTCACACAATTGGAATCTTCATGCAATGCAAAGAGGTTTCTGAGTTCTTCGACAGAAAAACGGATATGCTCAGATCCCTTGGAAAAGTCTACAACTGCTCCAGAAAGAGCTTGCTTACTAATTTGTCTTTGATAGATTTTCTCCTCTATTGTGCCTGCATTAAAGAAAGCAACATTCATTCACTTCCTGAAAATAATGGCCAGAAATAGGAAACAAGTATAAATTCAAGAATGGTCAAAGCCATTGGTACTAAGCAATGGAGGGGAGAAGCATTACAACTATGATATTGCAGACCTGTAGTGAGTAGTCTATAAATATGAACTGTATGCCTCTGTCCATCTCTCCACACTCTGGCCATTGCCTACAAGAGAGAATGAGACAATAAAAATGATAGATAAGGCCTTCCAACTAATATGCTTGGCAATGTTATTACACTATGTTTGCTTATTATATTTTGTTTCTAAAAAAAATCTGTCTGCAATCAAGCTCCTGTTTTACTATAATTTCTTTATGAAAAAATATTTTTGCACGTTTTTGACTGATTGTCTAATTATGTGACATCAGGTCAGTGTTAAACCACGTAGATCAGACATGTCAAACTATCAGGACGGTTTTGCCATTGACGGTAATGGGGTGGGTGTGGCTTCTGGATGACATGTCCGGCCTGCAGGCCGGCAGTATGATACCCCTGACGTAGATGGTCCTCTATGACAATGTGTCAAAAACATTGACAAAAGCTTGACTGATTAAATAAAATGTTGAACATCCTGTATATAATTTCTTCTAAGAAATCAGCCCTTGCCATTTCACTCACATTGGCTTTTAATAAATAAATACACTTATTTAAATAGGTTTAAATCATTAAAAAGATTTCAGTTAATTCTGATTGATGCTAATAGCTTTACAGCCCCAATATGAAAGCATGTAACAAACCTGAATATCAGTCGCTGGATTCCAGTCAATATCATACAGGATTAAATGAGATGCTCCGACAAGGTTCAAACCAACACCACCAGCCTTTGAACTTAATAGAAAGATGAAGGCTGGGCAAAATTTACTATTGAAACTATCAACAATCTGTTGCCTCTGGGAGACAGGGGTGCTGCCATCAAGTCTAGTATAGGAATATCCACATCGTTGGCACACTTCTTGCAATATATTTAGTGTCTGAGTATAGTTAGATACCACAACAACTCTGTAAGCATGGAATATGGAAAATTGGTTATTAACAAATTCCATCTACGTTGATGGCACAAAATTATTCCAATACCAGTTTTGTTTGCCTCTTATGTTTATAGTACAGTAAACAAAATGTTCAGTTCTCTGATAGAAACTACCAGCTGAATTATGAGTCAAAATGTATAGTGTAAATGTCAATTATTACAAAAAAGATTGTGCTCAGAGGTAAATGTACCATGTAAGTTTTGTGTACTTGTTATTTATTCATATGAAGGATTTCAAGTGAAGAAATGTTAGTCAATTAAGAATGTAGAGCAATAGTGCCTTAGTGAAATGATAGGGCTAAGGGTATTAGAAGGCCAGTGGGAAATCATGTTTCAGCAGAAGTCAAGTTCCACCACAATGAAATAGGCTGAGTCCTGAGAAGGTAGCACAGATATAGCACACCTCTGTTGTGATAGACATGAAGCAGAGAGGACATATCTGCTTTTGTTTCTATAAGAAAGAACATCTGTTCCACTGGAAGCCTGTGTGAAACCAACCTTTATTTGATCTTACATAAGATAAGGCCCAAAAAAATGTGTTTTAGAGAAAGAATTTATCGGGAAATGCCACAGATAGTTATTAAAAGGAAGTTAACATATTTATATATATGGAATGGGACATTTTCAGCAACCTCTCACTCCTCCACCTACTAGGTTTGTTAAAATTATTAAACACAAACATAATATGTTTTTATTTCATATCTCTATGCATGTTTGGTTATTAATGAATTGTTGGTGGCTATTTTTTAGACTCTGCCTCTCTGCTATCAGCTCTCAAAACAGCATGTTATCAAGAATGTAGGAAAATATTGGCAAGCAAATACTGGATTTTCAAAAAAAAACGGGAGGGGATAGATTTTCTCCTGGGATAGGGTTAGAAGAAAGGTATAAACCATTAATAAACAACAATCAGATGTGAATGTAGAGAATTAAAAACTGATGAATAAAGTTCATTCATGTTCCCTAAACAAAAATCTATAAACAGGTATGAGAATTTACTTCAGTCTTCTGAAGAAATCAGGTTAAATGAAAGAGCAAGTTCCATAGCACTAGAGGTACTTAATAAAATAGCTAAGAACTAAATTATAAGCCATGATGTCTTTTGTTTAGGAAAAAGAACTAAACTATAATATTCAACCGCACTCAAACTATACTTTCAATTAAATAGCCTTCCTACCTTTCTGAAGGTCCATGTTCATGAATTGCTGCCAGCATCTGCATTAGCACCTTCAACTTTCCTGAGTCAGAGAAATTTGTCAGAGCACTTTCTTGAGAAAAAATATCATGTAAACCATCATAAAGGCTTGTTTGATCTTGGTTACCACAAGATTCAGATTCTTTCTTCTATGGAGAAAAGAATTTTGGAAAAGTATGTTGACTGTTTTAATGACATTCCAACTAAAGCCAAACCCATACTTTCTGCTTGTTCCCATTGTCATGACACACCCACTATTTCCTGAATGCAAGAATGGACCATATTGTCTTCCACCTGCACTGAGCCTATTGCAAATGTGTCTCCTGACTATTTTGAAACTTCACTTCAAAAGTTGGCTCTTCTATTTTGATGCATCTTAAGTCCTTCCAAACAGTTAGTCTAACCCGTTTCATTCCAATCTAATGATATCCCCAGTTTTGATCAGTTTTAGATTATGGGTTTTTAATGTTGTAAGTCACCTAGAGTCACTATGTATGAGCTGGGCAGCCATATAAATTTGTTTAATAAATTGATTGAAAGCCCAAAGGTGCTTTTTCAGAGGTAAGTGGACTTCGTTGTTTTTCTCTGAAGACATTTTACTTTTCAGCCAAGAAGGTTCTTCAGGGTTGAGACCACCTGAAGGTTTCTCTGTGTCGTCAGTGTCACCTGAGTAGTGCAAATGGGTGTGGAGCCTTCTTGGAATTACACCCATTTTCACTACTCAGTTGACCCTGGCGACACAGCTAAACCTCCAGGTGGCCTCAACGACTCTCTGAAAGAATGCAAATGACTAGCTGCCTGCAAGGAGTATAAATCCTTCCATTCCCCACCGTCCAGTCAGAGCTGAAGAAGCTTCTTGGATGAGAAGCAAAACGTCTTCAAAGAAAAACAAGGAAGTCCAGTTGCCTTGTGAAAAAGCACCTTTGGGATAACTATGACCTGGATGACTGAGAATCTCCATAGAAATATTGATTGAAAGCCATGTATGAACTGTTTTCATGGTTATTGTTCCCCAAATTCTTCTGGAAAGAGCTGGTTAGTGAAAGTAATGCATATTTTAAATCAGATCCAAAACTGTAATGATTGTAGACTTAAATGCCCTTGTGGGATTTAAGTCTACAATCAAACAAGTCTAAGAATTTAGAAACATATCGAAACATAATTCAATATGCACACCTGTATTGCTTTCAAGAGAAGGCAGGGATGGTTACAAAGTTTTTTCAAAGCACCGATGCATATTAAATGTGCACTATTTTCGAAACTTCCTTGTAGGCAAGATCTAACAATCTGAGAGTTCAAAAGAGTATGATAAAGAGCAAGCTGCAACATTGTTGGACGACAGAAAAGTATGCTCTCCTTTTTGGGGGGCAGGAATTTGTTGATGACCTCTTGTGTTCTTCTAAGAATGAAGAATCCTGTTAGATGCATCAGTTCTGCTGCCCTTTTCTCACCTAGTTCAATGTCTTCCTAGGAAATAAAATGGAATATCAAATTAATTCATGAGAGTAAATTTCCTGCCATGGCCTTCTATTCATTCTTGCTTACCATAAATAGGTCTCTTCCTTTACAGAAGCTTCCTTAGAGTCTGGAACTCTAACCAGGACTCTCCTCCCTCTTCCCAAAGTTCACGAATTCTGCTCCCTCTGTCTGCCCTTACACTCTTGTATCATTTCCCCTTCCTCTGGAGTTCAGGCAGAACATAAACTTCTAAATAGAAATCCCAATGAGTTAAATAAAGTTTCTATGCCTAGAATATTTGAAATAGGACTGCAGTCTAAATTTACTCTTCTTTAAATTTTGCATTTCCCTTGCTCCTCAGATTTGCGTTAAACAATTTTGAAATAAACTCAGCATTTCATCAATGTCTTAATCTGATTTATTCTTAAATTTTTCCTTGTTTTCCTAAGTAATCAAGACACCTTAGAACAATAAAACTAAATACAAAATAAAAACTTGATAACAAAATTTATACATATATTAAAATTACTATAATTAAAACCAGTTAACACCTTAAAAGCTTGATGAAATAAATATTTTTTGCCACTCTCCAAAATACTGAGAGGGTTAGGTTAAATACTTTTCCTTGGAAAGAGGACTTCATAACTTGGAAGTCATAGATGAAAAGATTCAATTCCCTGTACTACATGATAAGGTTTGTTAGCAGAGGACTTTCTCTTCCTGTTTCTAGAATATCTTCAATAGTTGCTCTTTGTAATGGTAGTCATACAGTACAGAAATATAAATATAAGATATGTATTGCCAATCATAACAACAAATTATTTCTCCACTAATAAAGAAACTTCATGTCTCTTAATTTTATTCAATCAGTAAAAAAAAATTCTCAAATTCCAATTGTGATAACAGACCTCAGCTGCTGAAGGTTCTCGCGATCTAAGAATTGGCTCTTCATACACTTTTTTGTATGCCGATAAAGGACCAAGAATTCCAGGATTTACATATTCTATTAAAGCATAAAACTCTTGCAGGTCATTTTGTACTGGAGTACCTTGGGAGACAAAATAGAATTTAGTAAATAATACAACAGAGCCAATTATGTGTAGTGGCTAAGACAGCAGAATAGAAACTGGGAGATTATGAGTTCTAGTCCAGCCTTAGGCACAAAGCCAGCTAAGGCCATTCATACTCTTTCAACTCTAGGAAGCAAGCAATAGCAAACCATTTTGGGATTCTTACTAAGAAAACTAAAGGGACTATTCCAGACAGTCTCCAAGAATCAAGACTGATTTGAAGGCACAAATACATACACACACACACACACACACCCTTCCTTCCCTAATTAGATTTTTATTCACTTTTTAATACACCAATGTAAGGGAACAACAAATCTAATTTTTTTTATTGTAGGTTGAACAATATTTTCAGTGACACTCACTGAAATACTCACCTCAACCTTGTATTCGTATATCCAAGAATACAGCCCATTTTAGATATAATCCTGAGAATGTTTTGCTTTGTTTCTACCTATATTTATCATTGTAATTAGCACTTTTTGTATTCTCCAGAAGCTCTTGGTGAGTGAATAATGATATACACACCAGTAAGAATAATTCTTCTTTCACAGGAGAGGCTGAGAAGAGCAGCAGTTGTCTTAATAGAACTGTTTTTCAAACGATGTCCTTCATCACAGATGACAAGGCTGAATTCTGTCTTCTGAATTTGGTCCACAGACCGTAGAAACATCTCATAACTAAGAATCAGGACTGAATAAAGGGGGGAATTGATGAATTCTTCCACTTTGTGATCCTGAAAAACATAAAGAGATTTGAAAGTTATGTGGGAATGGGAAAGTTGGCGTTCTAAATAAAAATGAATCTATACCTAAATGTATGTCTTACATACATATCTAAATATATTGAATTATTCTGAATTAATTTATGAACATTCATTGACAAATAAGACAATTTATGAACAGTCATTGACAATAAAATGAGATGACTAACTTTGTTTAAACTACACACAGTTGTTTTTCTCTTGTATGCTTCCAATGACTTAATTTTTACTTCTGAATATTAATGAAAAAGACTCTCCTTTGTATCCAACTGGGGAACATTGTTAGGTTTCTTTCTTTCCTGTTCACTATCCAACCAATGTTAAACATCTGCTAATAACAATTGGACATTTTAGTACATACAGTATGCCTATGCCACTGCTTTCCGGAAGAAATGAAAGAAGGAAAATGTCTACACTGAAAAGCTACCCTTTAATCACAAGCCCTGAAAACAAACAGTTGAGTTGCAAGCCTGCAGCCTCCATTCATTTGACTGAATAATTCATCACTGAGTTAAGGACTTAACCATAGTTTGTTAAATAATTCCCACTGGCTGCTCTGGGTTGACAAACTGCATTAAACCCAAACAAGTAAGACACATTCTGGTTCAGTGCTTCATGTGAGCCCAAGAAGCAGATGAAGAGAAGGAATGTGAAGTTACATTTAGATTAAATTGTTCTACAGAGTGAAGTAAGAAAATACAATGCTCATGTCAATGAAATTAAATTAAAAGGGTTCTATATAAATATCTATTTATACAGTTCATAAATAAAAGATAAACATCTAAACATTTGGGAGTATCTAAAATAATTATTAGGGATAGGAGTGTAATTCTTTGGTTCACCTGATCAACTAAAAACACTTTGATTCTCTCATTTCCCAACCATTTCTGAAATTCCTTTCCCCAGTTCTTCACCAGACTTCCAGGAGTTACTATCAAGGCTCGTTTGATTACAGGCTTGCATCCATAAGGTCCTTGACGCAGAAGTGTCCACATGAGCGAAATACACTGCAGTGTTTTTCCTAAACCCATTTCGTCTGCAAGGATGGCACCAAATCTATTGCTCATTCTAGACACAGACAGCAAGAAAAAAGTAAGTGATTATTGTATAAAATGAGTTTTTTTAAAAAGCCTTGGCCATTTAATGGAACATCATAGGCATCCTGATCGTTTGGCAATATAGCAAAAGAGTATTTTGGATTAGACTTTTGATTTAATTGATTTGTTTTTTTATTCCACCATGTCCATACAAAATTTTAAAATATACAACGAGAATTAAATATGATTGTTGATGGTTATATTTTTACATAATATTGTTCATTTTTGTTATAGGTTATATTTTGTTGTGCTTGTACAGTTAAATAGATTGGATTGAAATAAAATAAAAATAGCTGTAGTAAAATAAATAGGCATAGATACTCAGAACTGGACTCAGAACAGTTAGAGAAAGAGGCTACAGGTTACTTGTCTTCCTTCATTCAAATTGTATCTTTGAGAAAATATGCTGAACCTGCCCACTTGAGCATATTGCAATATTATATTTTAGGTAAATTTTTCTATAGAGAGTAGAAGAGTTCTACTTGATAAATAAAATTTAAAAGGAGCAGATAATGTGAAAATTTGAGGTAAGGCTGATAGGTGATTCAGATAAACATAAATGTTTCCTTCATGAAACTATAATACTCTTTTCATTATTATCTGCATTATCTCCCAAACCTTCACCAAATTTGGCAATATGTCCTATCTCTTGAAGAATGAATAACCAAGCTTTGTGCCCTTCCCTCTGGTGAATGAAGTCCCTAATTTGGTCCCTAATTTGGTTGCAGAATTGAGCACAATAAATTCTATGAAATTATTAGGTCAGATTAATATCATACTTTTAATTTTGCTATAGAGTATACTCCATTTCAACAGCTTCCTATTAATATAAAATATTGCTAATTATTTCTCTGAAGGGAGAATTTTCCAGGGAGAAGCTGTTGCATTATTCATAAACAGAATCTTCACTCTGTAAAAGGTCTCAATATAATTCAATAGAAGATCTGCCAGGGCTTCACTGAGTTGTTGCTTGTATTCTCTGACTTCTAAAGATTTATTCATAGACTTCAAATCCATTCATTTTTGCAATATTTTTAAAGCTATTGTACTATGCAGGGATGGGGGGGGGGAGAAACAATTATCGCTGTCAAAATCATAGGTTTAAAAATATTATAATTATAGGAGTTGGAGTTTTCAACCAAACTAGGCAACAAATAATTTTTTTCCAGCCTAGATCTCCTTAATTTCTACCCAAGAAAGAGAGAGAAAGCCTTTGTAGAAAAGCTTTAGCAAAGCTGCATGAATTAGATTTAAAAAAAAAAAAGATTCCTTTAAGTCAAGACCAACTTCTGGTCTTGACTTAAATAAGGAAATAATTTGCCACAGCCTTCTTCTACAAATTTGTTTGGCTCCTCCAGTTACAATTCACACATTTCCTGTTGGTCTGTCATTCTAATATTAACCATGCCTGAGCTAATTTAGTTTGTTTGAGATCAGCAAAAGTTAGCCAAGCCTGTTTCCTGGGCTCCACCTTGTCTGTGTCATTTTATCATTCAGAGGGTATTTTAATTTTAAAAAATAGTAAGCTGGAATGCTGGAAAGCAAAGTATCAGCTTCCAAGATCATGTTTATATCCAACAATAATAGTGGTCCCCATGGCTGCCATTTTGTAAATGACTCCAGAGTCATTTTGTGACAAAGGTGGTTTTTCAGGAGGCAACTGGACTTTCTTGCTTTTTCTTTGAAGATGTTTTGCTTCTCATCCAAGAAGCTTCTTCAGTTCTGACTGGATGGTGGGGAATTAAAGGATTTGTCCATTCCCCACCATCCAGTCTTCAAAGAAAAAACAAGAAAGTCCAGTTGCCTCCTGAAAAAGCACCTTTGGCACAACCATGGCCTGGTTAACTGACAATCTCCATAGACTCATTGTGTGACACTGCCCACAAGATACTCTGGATATGCCAAATGTGACCACCAGCTTAGAAAGATGACTTATCAACTGGTGGAGGAGGCAAAATCTTCTGTTTTCAAGCAGACCGAAGCTGACAGGTACACGTTGAAGTGATATTTTCCCTTCATTGTATTTAACTGTATTGTTTATCTTTGTTTATTTGGCTTGGGTTTTCTTGGGTGGGAAGGAAATGTGCAGATTTTATACAAACTAAGAAACCACAATACTGTAGCTCTTATAAACATGCTATAGGCATAGCCCACTGCTCTGTTACAGATATTGTATTAGTCTCCATATAAAAAGTCCACATTATCCTCATACACTATTCTCCTCTTTTGGCCTATGTGCAATGTCTCCCCCCCTTTCTTTCTCTTTCTCTTTTTTGCTATTTCCAATCTGTATGGTTGCTGTAATGCAGATTTTTTTTTTAGGAATTGGGAAGATCCAAAACAAGTTTTGCACAAATGCTGTTTTCTAGCACTCCTTCCTTCTGGGAGGGAGGAAGCTTCTTTCTCATACTTCTGCCATTGCTCAGTTTGCTTTCGTTTTTGTAAGTGTTGCCACCTGTACATAGCTTCCCCATATAGTCATCTCCCTGGGTAAAACTGTGTCAATACAACCATCACAACAATGTTGCTGAAAATGGCACCTAGATGGGCATTTCTTTCGCTCCTCAGCTTTAGCACTTGAAGTGTTTACAATATACCAAAGGCAAATGCATCGACTTTTCCCAAAATCTACCAATGTTCTGAAAGACTGGGAGATCAAAAACCAGGAAACCATGATCTTCTTACCTCATTCCCATCACACATTCATAAAGAAATAGAATTCCTTCTCGCTGATGTGGGCGAAGATGACTTGTAATGTAAGGGTCTACAACCACATCCACAACAGGCAAATGTGACTTGTTAAACAATCGCTGGTGACTTGAGCACGGATATGGCATAACTAAGGAATCTTAAATTTCAAACATAGGTGGTGTCAGCGCAAAAATATTAGTTTTAAAGCAAAAGCAACCAGTTTTGTAGGTGAAAGGAAAATAAATTGCCAAATTCAAACCAAAACATGCAAATAACCCTACCCTTTTAATTCTCAAATTGACAGAATAGTTAATAAACAATTAGTAGTGTCATATAAACAGTCTTCTCTAAGATGTTTAATATTAAACAAAGAGGAAAAACTTATCATTCTGAAATAGATGGTGATATTTGTTCAAGAATTTCTTAGGATAAAATCAACAAAATGACAACTTGCTTCACTGGGTTATATTCTAACCTTAATTAATTTCCTATATAATCCGACTTTTAGGAATGTATCAAACATTTTGAGTCCCGTCTTAGGCATAAAAGTCAGCTGGGTGACTTTGGGACAGATATTCTCTCTCAGCCCAATTTACCTCACAGGGCTGTTGTGGGGAAAATAGGAGGAGGAAGGAGAAACAGATATGTTTACCACCTTAGTTACTTATAAAGTGAAAAAGCCGAGACAAAAGAAGAAGCAACTGTATTTTTCATAATTCTTGATCATTGGCTTTCAGTGTCTGGAATTTATATCTAGAGAACAATAAATTGCCTACTCATGAGCTATGTGCAAGTTTCTTAACTTTGCTGCAAATGAGATGGCAATCTCTCCAATCCATCAAGGGAGGAATATCTTCTATTTGTTCAAGTTTAGATATGATTTCTGTTTTCAAATATGTCATTTTTCAGTCCATCTAGATCAGCGGTTCTCAACGTTTGTGTGACGGCGACCCCCATCACACAAATGTTATGCGCATGCGCGGTGCGGTGGCGCCCCATGCGTGGCGCGCATGCGCGGCGGCGCCCCCGGAGGGGAGAAAATGGCGGATCGCCGCCTTTGGCGACCCCCGAAAAATGGTCGATCGACCCCAAATGGGGTCGCGACCCATAGGTTGAGAACCGCTGATCTAGATTTCATCATATCCACAGTGCCTATATTTGTTTTATACTGAGATTCTGAGAACGAGAGAAAAAAGTTAGATTTTAGTTATCCAATTCACTCATTTAATTAGTTTGGCCTTCCCCAAGTTAATTTCCTCTTTATATGTTAAGGCTATGACTGGAGTTAATTCCAATATAAGTTAGAGGGTGTCTGAATTTGATTTGGATTACTAATTCATTTTCTTTAGAAGATAGAACAGAGATAGACAGATTAACGCAAATAAACTCAAAAACAAATCCTTACTTGCAGCTAACGGATCATGACGTGGTTTACAGTTAGGCCAATTTTCTTTAGTATTAGGTTTGCAAACATTTTTGAAAGGGTTACAAAACCGCCTTGTAGAAGCAGCTGAGGAATTCCAACTTTCTTCTGTGGCCTCCAGACCAGACAAAAAACATTTGCCACTTTTAAAGTCCTCTTCCAATATCACACCCATCACTTCAATTTCTTTGCTTCCAATCATCAGACTCTGACCTTCAGTGAGATTGTCTAAATCTCTGAACTTATATCCAGTGCCTAAGAGAAATTATAAAGGTTATGTTGAGATGTGGAAACTAATCAAGGAGAGAAGCAACCTAGAATTAAGGAGAAACTTCCTGACAGTTAGAACAATTAACCAGTGGAACAACCTGCCTCCAGTAGGTTGGTGAATGCTCCAACCCTGGAAATTTTTAAGAAGAGTCTGGACAGCCATTTGTCCGAAATGGTATAGGGTTTCCTGCCTGAGCAGAGGGTTGGATTAGATGATCTCTAAGGTCCCTTCCAACTTTATTATTATTATTATTATTATTATTATTATTATTATTATTATTATTATTATTATTATATAAATGAATAAAGAATACATTTAGTCAAGTAAATCTTACAATTTTAAGAAAGAAGACATTATCGCCATACTGTGCAAGAAATAAGGCCAATTCTTTTGACTAAAAAGCTGAATACTGATAGTTTATATTTATGACACATTCTTTTTAAAGAAAAAATATTAAATAGCTCTGTAAGTTTTTGAAAGATGTCAGGAACATACTCAGCATAGCTCCTTTATATTTATGGTACTGTATCACTTTAAAAGAAGGTAAACATTAGCCCCATTTGATGCCAAAACATCCACTGTTCCAAAATACAAATTACATGCTAGAAGCTTTCCAGAGATCTGGTACTCCTGAGGGCTGGGGGAAAAAACAAAGATTCTAACCGAAATTTAGACACATTCCTGAAAATATCTTATACCCTTATTTACTTCACTAAATGAATTCCTAACTTATCCAATCCTGCTAGGCAATAGGAACAAAAAAGCTTGATTAACAAGTTAATGAGTAATGCATGAAAGTTATCGCTTGTTGCTAAGCAATATAGTGCAGGAAATGGTTGATCTCCCTTTTATTTATAACTGTGTTAGCAGCACCAATTATTATTTTTCTGAAAACAAAGAACTCTGTAATACCTCAGAGACAAACACATTTATGTAAATAGTTGTAGGGAATGCTTTTTGCACAGGCATGTAAATTTTGTTTGAAATGTTAGAGACTGTCCTTTATTTGGTAATCGTTGCTATCTAAGAGGGGGGGGAGGGAGGGAGAGAGAGAGAGAATTGCACTTACTACCGGTACATCTGATAAAGTGGGCTTTACTAGATAAAAGATTATGTCAAAGGACTGGTGCTATAAAGAAATGGCTTCAAGGTATATTTTCTTGCATACTATTTTCCTGCACGTTGTTATGGAGGAGGTAAATCTTTACAAAAATGTTTAACTATATAAATCATTTGCAATTTCACTGAATACACGCAGGTAGTTTTCACCCCTCTGAACTGGGATTAACTTGCAAATACATAAATGTAGGGAAGTATGTTGTGGATATGGCAGATATTAAATTCCATTATTTATCAGAAACATTCTTAAAAGGCTAGTGGTTAAGAAAAATATAATCAGAGTGTAATAGAGTGTAGTTTGTATATGTAAGAGAGACAGAGAAAGACAAGTGGTAGAGTGATATTCCGAATATGAAATGACATTCTGAATATGGGAGTTTTCTGGGCTTTATCTGATAGTAGGACAGTACTTTGGATTTGATTCACAAGACCTGTTTCAGAGAGGTAGTTCATAATAATACTCTCCAAACACTCTTTTCATTGGAAAATTTCCACTTTTTCCTTGCTTTTGAGAGAATAATATACTCTATTCGTGCCCAAGGAATTTTAGAGCATACTAAGAGAATTTTTCATTCACCACTATTTAAATCTTTCAGCTGAATTTGCCATCTCAATCCCTAAGCCTGAGCTCCAACTCACATGTGCAAAGATCTAATCACTGCAATTGTTCCTGTCATGTGACCATTTTAATTCCATTCTGGCAATCACCAAATATGTTGAAATATTATTTCCACGACCCCAGCTAGATATAATAGTTGAAAATGTAATAATTGAGATTGAAGTCTAACACAGTGGTTCTCAACCTTTTTAATGCCGCGACCCCCAACCGGTCGTAAGTCGAGGACTACCCAACCAGTCGTAAGTCAAGGACTTTCCCTGCCCGGGAGCGCCGTGCATGCGTGGTGCCGCCCCCTGCGCCGGCCAAGGCGTAGCTGGCAAGCGGCAGCGACGGCGCAGGGCGACCATCGGCTGGGCCACCAGCTGGCCCAGCCCAAGGGAGGTAAGGCACCCGCTGGGCCCCACGCGCGCCAGCAACCCCCCCTGCGCCCGTCGGCCTCCCACCTCCCACCTCTGGCCCTCTTTTACTTACATTTTTAGTAGTTGCTCAGCAGGGAGGGGTGGAAAATTCCAGACAGCTCGCCTTTGCTGCAGACAACTTGCAGCACCGTTTGCAGAATGGGACTTTTGGCGGGTTCAGCAGGGCAGAGACAGCCTGGACAATTCCTATTGGCTTTTGAAAGCCAATAGAATTAGACTCTATTCAAGGGAGTCTATTCTATTGGCTTTCAAAAGCCAATAGAATAAAAGGGAGTAGCACAGCTAAGGAAAAGGAGAAAAAATGGCAGACTGCATTGTTTGGCGACCCCCGTGAAATGGTCGTTCGACCTCAAATGGGGTCGCAACCCACAGGTTGAGAACCGCTGGTCTAACACCTCTAGAGGATACAAATCTGGCCTCATTTATAAGTTAGCCATGACAAACTACCTCTCAACACACAAGTTTCAATTAGCTGACATGGCTATGTAATATTCTAACTTTCTACCAATAGACAGAAAATTCCTTCATAAAATCACAGAATCTTAAGCATTGGAAGGATCATTTGGATCTTTGAACTCATTTGCTAGGCTCTTCACCTCTTTTATATAACTCTTTGTCCCTTCAAAGTGTGGCCTCAGTCATCAAAAAGTATCCTTTTCTTCCTTTGGTCAAAAGTTACATAACAATATTTCTTCCGAAATACACCTGAACAATTATTTTCATTTCATTCTTACCTTTTCCAATGTTTTTGCCTTCCATATCCTTGAGCATCACTGACTTTCCTTTCACTATAAGAACAGCATCAGCTTCCCACTTCTTGTGCTTTTTCTTTGAGGCTTTGCACCATACAACACTGAAATATTTGGTAAGGCACATGGGCTCCTCTGGGTGTCTTGCTATTTCTGTTGCTGCTGGATCTGTAAGAATGAAGACACACAGGAGGTCTTGGAATTGCAGAGTGTACCAGGTACGCAAACTGAAAGTCAGCTGAGCAAACCATGAAGCTGAATATTAGGTCAGCTTTTTAAGTTTATTTGTTCTGTGTGCATCAGGACAGCAGGATATCTTTTAAAGGGGGGTACTTGTCTAAAGGAACTTGTCTAAAAGCATCAGTAACAGAAACTCACAAGTACGCAGCTATTCAGAATTCAGAATGATAGGATTACACACTGTGTTTCTTCATGCATATCTATCTATATATATATATATATACACAAACTTATTTACGCACATACATGCAGGGGAGGAGAGAGTTAAGAGAATCAAGGTATGTATAGCAGAACGTATATTCAGATCAATGTCTGGATTGTACCTCAAAACATTTGAAGACTACAGTACTATGTTATCTGCTCCTGCCATAGGTAAGCTGCTTTGACACAGAGGCAAGATACTTCTGGATGGAAAGGTACATAATGGGAGAGAAAAACATCAGCCAAAATATTTCAGAGACAAAAACCAGGCAAAGTGCCCACAATGCAGTCTACTCAAAATATTTCAAGCTTTATTTAAATATTTATTTTACTGAAGTGCTCAGTCTTACAAGCACATCACAATAACATTGATTCCTGCCATCTATTCATGAGAAGCCATTGTCAGGAATATATGTGGGCAATCTCATGATCTCTTCTTTCTTGGGAGAGATTTTGCAAGCACAAATCCCGCATCCAGCCATTGATGTCAGCCACAACCATTGATGTCAGCCACAAAGTTGCTTCTGTTTCTTCAGGGACATCTTCAGTTCACCACATCCTCAATGGATGTCCTCAAGAATGACATTTTCTCTCCAGTCATCTGGCATTTCATCAGTTCCTCACAGTTTTTCAAAGACAATATAAAAAGGTTCATCTAAATTCTCACCTTTATTAACCTAGGTCACAATGCATTTTGCCCTGAGATTTAAATACAGTCAGTGAAATAGATGTTTCTTTACCACATTTACTTCTTCTGCCCTGTCCTTATATACTGCTCTGTCCAACTGCCTTCTTGCGGAAAACATAACCAGAATAGGATCTGAATAGCTTTGCTTTCTGTTTTAGTAAGCAATTTGTCTTCTTTCTTGAGATATTAGTAGAGTGCTCCCTTTTTCTTCCTTTTATGTTGACATTATCCCTCTCCCTTCTACTGCTTCTGTTCCTTTGGAACAAATTGGCTCATTGTGTCCATAGATCATACCATGTCTCATAATTATTAAATCATAATTGTCTTTCTGAACTAAGAATGAAATCTTCTATTTTTATGTCCTATACTCAAAGCATTAGTCTATGGATAAACCAGGTTGTGAACTTTATGAAGCAATGTTTTTTCCTGTAGAGTTTAAGGGCCCAGTTACACTTCCATTTCTTTCTATAGTGTACATAGATTTTTTTCCTGATGTCTTTATTTTTCATCTCAACTCTCCATTACACCCTTTCCAATCAAGTTCCCCATACTTCAGCCTAGGACATTCTCCCCAGTCCTTGTGAAGTACAATATATCTTTCTTGTGCCAGCAAACCAAATCTCTTCCATCAATACCAATTATTCATATGCAGTATTCTTCTTTTCTTTTCTCAATCCACTTCTATGGAGTAAAAGGAATAATGGCAATCCCAACTTACCCCACAGGTGGGATTGTTGTTTATGGTTTAATATCCATGGGGATATGGTTGCAAGCTCTTTTTTACAGCATGATTTTCCCCCAATATGGATTAGCACAAAGGAAAAATTAGGAATGGACTTGATAAGTCTTGGAAAGTGATCAATCACATCCCCAATCCTTACCTTTGTCAAACTGTGCACTTTGTATGTTTTTATGCCTTATGAAGAATTGTGTCCTTCTTTCTATGATCTAACAAATCTTTACCATCTTTCATCAATCATTCACTATTCTAATCCTTTGTTTACTACCAGCTGAAAAATAGGCTGGATTCTTTGCAGGCAGGAACAGAAAAGTGGCATAAGCATTGCAGGTCACAGCTGCAAACTTCTATCCATTAATCTTCATTTTTTTTAATGTTCCACCAGTAGAATTTTTTTTATTGTTTCTTGTTCTCTTCTCATGCTTTCAGCTAAAACTATCAATTTAAAGGGAAAGACGGCTTGAAAATCTCCCTCTGCTAAATTGCACTGACAAACTCCTAATTGTTCTCACTGCTTGCTTGCTTGCTCAGTACTGCCCAGGCCTTTCATGAAACATGTCCTGCAAAGTCATTTGTGAGTTTCTGTAGTTGTTGTCATAACCCTATGTTATAATTTAAAGTTTACAATTTAGTACGGATTTGGGGTTGTTTTATTGTATCTCACTTTGGGATTTAATAGAAAGTCTAGAATATCTATATTAAATAAATACATCCTTCAGTTTTACTCTTTGTACCAGACAGCAGAATTTTTTTCTTCTGAACATTTCAAAAAGAAGTTGAACTGACAGCTGCAACTTAAGAACAAGTCTTGTGTATAACCTATTATCATAAAATGGACACTATAATTTGATTTCTTCCTTATCAGCTTCTCTTTCAGTCTTAAGCACAGATAAGTTCCCAAAGCAATTCATGGGGATTTTGGCAGGCAATGGGAATCGCGCTGCTGAGTTAAACCCTGTATCTCTTTTTCAGGCATTTTCTAAACACTATCTATATATTGTTGTTATGAGGAGAAGAAGACAAACATGGGAGGGAAACAAAAATTTCAGAAGCAGCACAAGCTGGAGCTTTCCTTTTCAAGCAACTGTCCATTTAAGAAGGAGCCTAATAATATAGATCTTTAATTGTTATTTTCACTGTTTATTGTGATTCTGTTCTTGCATTTTATTTCAATCGGTGAACTACCTTAGAAAGATCTGTACCATATGTGTAATGACAAGGCATAAAATAGCTTCTTTTTATTTTTATTATTCAGATATGAGTTTTTCCAAATCCAAAGAAATGACTAAAAGTTTAATGTAGTTGCGCTCGCAACACAATTTATAAATAGGCTACCAACAACAAACAGGAAAAACTATTATTATAAATAATTAATATTAGCATTTAATTTTAGCATGCTGCTGGCAACCTACTTTAGATCAAGCTCATTGCCCAGAGCTTTCATTGATTTATCACTTATAGCAAATATATTTTCTTATTTGTTACAAAGAAAATAATTTCCAGGAGACACCCCAAAACACAAACCATACCAGACATATCATTATTTCTGCTGTAGATCTAAAACAGGCAATGCTGCAATAAGCCACTTAGATTACCAAAATATGGTTGCTTAAAATTCATGAGTGTTAGAAAGAATTGACCCTTGTTGTGCATTACACAGGAATGATTATTTTTAGACAAGCTGATGACATTCTTGAAAGGAAAAGATGTAATCCTTTCAAGCCATGTTATATAAACCCAATCTACATAAAGGCAATCTATTCAATAATTCAAGCAGGACAAAAACATTAGAGATCAAATTTAATAGGGACTGTGTAATTGTAGTTATATCTGCTAAATACATATGCATATTATGTCCCAGCAGAGAGACTTAGGATCATGATTACTTCAGTGCATTTTAACTGAGACATCTCCAGATTTAAGTAAATGAAACAGTATATATGCAAAAGTTATTTAACTATTTAACATGCAACTTGGTTAAACATTGTGCATTAAAGTAAGGTTATTAGTTGTTTATTAAATCTATAGATGGTGTAACTCCATCCCACAACTGGAAAAGTCTGTACTATTGCTATCCGCATGAATTAATTCCTAGGCAGAAATAGTTCAATAATTTGAAGGGAAGCATGGAGAGAGACACATATAAATACTAGGGTTTTATTTTCTGACAAGAATTGCTATGGACTGTTGTTACATGATATTAGGGTTGGTTTGCCTCAAAAACAAAAAGGGAGGGGGGCTTTTTGATAGTGAACTGAAATGTAGGAAATGATTTTCCAGAGATACTGTGGTTTTATGAAATGAATGAAAGCTATTTCACATTAGGGAAGCTGTGGGTAGTCACTGACATTGGGAGTTATCAGAATTATTAGATGAGTCAAACTCTGGGCTAGCAGTTTATATAACATTTTAAGCTTTACTATTCTTATATTATGCAGATTCAGGAACTGCTACAGCTGGGCATGAATGCACAAATATTTCAAATTTAGGTATGTGTGTATTCTAAAGAATTTTAGAGTTTGTAAGAGAATGAGGCTATATTTGCATACTATGCACTCAACTGAGACAAAATTGACTGTTCTAAAACTTTTAAAATCTGTATAGCAGTTTGTAACAAAACCGGAAAAACTAAGTGTTCTAAACTGATTACAAACTTTCTTAAGTCATCTATCTACCTTATTTAGAAAGTACTCTTCACAAATGATTCATTTCCTATTAATAGTGAAATTGTGATGGTAAAACAGTGAAAATCACAAATCTTCTAATCATAGAGGAGCCATCCATCACTGACTGGTATTTCAAAGCTGGAGGCTTGGAATTAATAAAATACCAATTCAAAGAATAGAAATTATGCAACATTCAACATATCAAGACCAAAACCACTTGTTTTCTTTTTAATAAATACATTAGTAAAAAAGGGCAGTATCATTACAGGTAGTCCTCTACTTATGATCACAATTGAGCCCAAAATTTCTGTTCTTAAGTGAGACATTTGTTAAGTGAGTTTTGTCCCATTTTACTACCTTTCTTGCCTCAATTGATAAATGAATCACTGCAGTGAATAAGTTAGAAACCCAGTTAAGTAAATCTGACTTCCCCATTGACTTTGCTTGTCAGGTCGCAAAAAAGACAATGTGGTGAGGTGAATGACTTTGAATAAATGTGAAAGTTATGAAAGAGGAACAGGACAACCCATGTTCAAGATGATCCTCAGCTATGAAAGCTCAGAAGGTGACTTTGGGTTAGTTGCCTCCTCAGCTGAATCTGTCTTACACCTTATTTTGATTACAGCAAAACAGAGGGAGGATTGCTGTGTTTGAGGCCCTAGAGAAAGTCACAATGTAAGTCTCATGAATAGATAGATGGATCAATGAAAATGTTTAATCTTTTCTTTTCTTTAGGGATAAAAATCTGGGGAGGAACTCTGGGGGTCACAGGTATTTTGCTCTCAGACTTCATGTTGTTCTACCTGCCTTAATAAATTGGGTAAACAGTAGCTTTCTAATTTTTTTCCTCTAAATCATATACCATGTGCCACCCCAAACATACAGGTACTGTAGTTCTGAACTTAGGACCTTAATGGGGCCTGCTCATTAAGGTCACAAGCCATGATGTCATTAAGGGAGGTGCCTACATGATTGCCTCATTTAATCACTCAATCCTTGCTCTTCCTATTGCACTTGTTAAGCAGAGCATGGAGTACCTCAGTGGTGGAGTACTTCAGGGGTAGGGGAGGCTCTAGGAAACATAATACAGGCCCAGGCCTGCACTGCATCACCTCCCTAGCTCACACATGGCCTGCCCTAAGCCTCCCATGCCTTCCCCACTCCCTGAGGCAACCCGTGCACCATTTACCGCCTCACTGGGTTCCCACCAGTCTTGGCCTGTTTTCCCATCCCATTGATCATATTTCACCCCTAGATCTTCCTGGAAGCCACATGGCCCCATCCCAGAAGCAGGCACCATTTTGGAGCAGCCACAATTCATTGCAGCCACTACAAAAATTGTTACCACTTCCAGGATGGTGCCACGTGGCCTCCACTGTGTAGGAAGACTGCATGGCAGAATGGTTGCTTCTTAAAGGCCTACCAAAAATATAAGTGACCAATTCCTGAAAGGGTGGGGAGGAGAGTGTGGGACCCAGCAGAATGGAAAGCAGGCCCAAGGTCTGCTAGAACACAATGGGACAGGATGGAGGGGAAATGAGCGGGGTGGGAGCAGTGCAGCATCTCTGCAGACAATTATAAGGGCAGATAGATTGACAAGCGCCCAAACTTCATTCACGTAATCTTAAGGGTACTGCAGCAGCCATAACTTTGGGCACAAGTTGTAAGTCCCTTCATTCAGTACTGTTGTAATTTCAAACAGTCACTGAAGGAATGCCCATAAGTTAAGAACTATCTGTACTCAACCAAATAGAAAATCAATTATCTCTACCAAATACTCTTGTTTCTTTGTGGCAACAACATCATGCATTAGCTACAAAATGGTTGAGAAAAAACAGCAGAGGCATCTACCAGTTGAAAGAGACTATAAGATAACTCAGTCTAGTAATCCAATGTTTCTCAACCATGGCAACTTTAAGATGTATGAACTTCAAAGCAATCCTCTAAAATAATCATTCAGCCTTCCTGTAAACTGCTGGTTTCCAGATGTTCTGGACTATAAATACTCTTAATTCTTAGCCAGTATGAGCAGTCTGATACTGGCTGTTGGAATTATCCAACACTGAAAAAGGGAAATGCTGGCTGGAGTAAGATACAATACTTCATTATGGATTGCCCATCACATACAATATAATTCTGTCTTTCTTAAATGCCTCAGATGGGGTAATTTTAATGTTCAAATAAATAACAAAAAGTAGTTAATGTAATAGAGCTGTACTGTGCAGGAGACTGCAAAAGAACAGGTGAGGCATGAGTGAGGCAGCTGTTTGTAGCATTTTAAAACAACTATGTCCATAGCAATTATGGGGAAAGGAACAGCTGCTTTAAGGTATTGTAGGCAGATGCTACATCCCCAATCAGAAGATAACATTCAAAGCAGTTCATAGTCAGGTTAATATACATATACAGTAACACACTTGCATCATATGTGATTAAAAAACCTTTTTAATTCTTATTCAGTTCTCGGAGTTTCATCACCTACATCATCATAACAGCAACAACCCAAGGACAAATTGGAGGTATCACCAAATACTGTACAAGGTAAAGAATAATTAAGATTAAAAGAGGCAGAAAAATGTAGAACAGTGTTAATGGAAATTAAAAAAATAATGCTATAGAAGTGGAACCTTCAACAGAATGAATGTGACAGATAGAAAATAAAAGTGATAGAAATATTTGGCATGAAATTAAAGTGAGGAAATATTAGAAGTGGCAATTTAGGGATCAGTAAGGGAATGAAAGTTGTATATTGAAAGGTAAATTGAAATTAGTGATAGAAATATTAAAGCCCAAGAAAAAAAAAGTATGAAAAGTAAGGTATAGATCCTGTAACAATGTGATTCAGTTGCCATAATTGGAGAATATAAAGTATGGAAGTAAGAAAAAAATGTGATATCTCCTGGACTGCTTAGTGTACTCATAGATAAATCTACTATATAAAAAAACTATGCAATCCATTATCCACTGGATCATAATTTCAGAGATATTTCCTTAAACAGAGAAACAGAATGACCAGATAGGCATAACAGTGGGAGTGGGAGTGACTTCCCCATTGACTTTCCTTGTAGGAGGCAGATAGGGAGCACTGGAAATGGCAATTACATGACTGTAGATCAGTGGTCTCCAACCTTTCCAGCTTAGCAGCTCAGACTGGGGAGAGGAGGGAGAGAAGGGAAGGTTCTGTGTGAGTGGCGCGTGCATGAGCATGCACAGCTCCATTTGTTGCTTGCAGCAGGCGTGCACACTTGCATAAGTGTTTGCTGCTTGCACAAGCACCCACTGTTCACACAAGTGGAGCTCTGCATGTGACCACAAGCGCCCTGTTCCGAACAGGCCACAACCCGGGGGTTGGGACCCCCGCTATAGATGACCATTGTAGTGCAGCAGTACTCAAGCAGCCACAACCTTTGCCAAATTTCAATTCCATGGGAATCAGGAATCCCATTCTGTAAGTTAGTCCCTTTGAGATACATTAATTCAAAAATTGTTGCCCTACTATGATGTATTGTTTGGCCCAACTGAGGGCTAGAAACAATTAAACAAAGTTTTAGCAATAGAGACATGTTTTGTGGTGAATTGGTTGGAAAGATAAATATAGCTGGAGTTTTTATGGAAGTGATGTTGTGTTAGCTGAGATCCTATTTGATATGTCATGAAAGTTATATGGATTGTATGATACAATGAGTACTTTGGATCTGAAATTTAATATAGCAAAGATTAATCTAGCTTTGCTTAGAGAAATAGAAATTGAATGAATAATTGTAAGTTATAAGTGGCAAAAATGATGTAATTATACTATGTGGTTTGCTGCAAGGAATATTTGTCAAAAGAAAAAAGGACTATTTATAAAAATATATTTCTAATTCCTTTATTATATGAAAGAGAGAGTTGACTATGTCAGGAGAAACAGAAAGACTGAATACAGTAGGCAAGGGAGAATTAAATGGAGTAAAACAATTGGTGGAATGTGAATTGAATAAGAACATCAATATAAAAATAAATATTCTGAAATGGCTGGTTACAGACAGAGAATGAATTAAGGTCAAATTGTGGAAAAATACATGGAGTGAATGAACTGAAAGAAAGGATAAAAATGAGAAAGACGTTAGACGGAATTGATGGGATCTTCAGTAAGACAGGGATAAGAAATTCAAGAAATAAAGGCAATGTGTAAGCAGTGGATGGGCATGAGAAAAATAAAGATGGCTTTCAATTACCAAGAGATAAGGAAAGGTGCAACTAACAGAGCTGGAATAATATTTTCTTTTCTTTTTCTTGTTTCGTGCATTTAATTTCTGTATTGTTTACTACTCCTTTTCTGCACTTTGCATTATGCTGCTTACCAGAAAGGGAATAGCACGACAGTGTGTGTGTGTGTGTGTGTGTGTGCGCGCGCGCGCGCGCGCGCATACAATATGATCTCATTGTAAGCAGTCAAAATAACAAAATTCATCCAAAAGAAAACTAATAATATCAGGCTTGGGGAAAAATCAGTTTTGCTGATGGTTTCAGAAAGAAGGGGGGTTTCTAACAAAAGAGAGCAAAGGACAATAATAATTAAATATGCTAAGTGAGTACAGAATTGTAATTATCTGTTGGGTAAAAAATGGTAAGCTCTGTGAAACAAAATGGAAAAAGTGGAATTCTGAATGAATCAATTGCAGATTTTAAAAAAACTAATCAAATACTCTCTTCTATCCCTGGAGTGTTTACTTGATTGCAGATAGATAGATAGATAGATAGATAGATAGATAGATAGATAGATAGATAGATAGATAGATAGATAGATAGATAGATAGATAGATAGATTCAGACAGACAGACAGACATAAAAACAAACATACCCACACATACACACACACACACACACACACACACATCATCATCATCATCTTCAGTAATTGTGTGTACCGGTTCCATATTACATCAGCTGATCACCCAAGCAAAATTGCAATTCTTTTTAAGACATGTTATGGTAACAGTTCCCTCCATATTTCAGATGGATTACGCACTGGTGGCTATGCACCAAAATCAGATATAAACCAACCCTGAAAATACTGAGCACTATCTAGATATAAAAAGATTAATACAACATTCCTTAACTTGCCCTTTTGGACTCCCATGAAATTCTTAACTGGACTGCAGAATGTTTGACAAAAACAAGAAGAAAGCGTCAGATGTATTATTTTTAATCTGAACTGTTTACTGATTTCAGAATTAAAATACTCTAAAATATTGTTGAATCATATTTCAACAGTTCAGCTCAACATAAAAATACACACTACTATAGATATTCCTATCCATGCTTTTCCTGATAGCATAAGGCCATACTAAAATACTAGTTAACATTATCTTATAAAAGAAAAAATGAGCAGTCTTTTTCTTCACTTTGCATATATTTATTTACCCACAAATAAATATTTTAAATGGGTACTTAAGAATTGTTTCCAGAAAAAAAATGAAATAAAAAATTAAACAGAATTTTTTACAATAGCTTCATAAATCAGTAATGGCTTTTATTATCACAGGATAGTAATCACAGGATTTCAAAAAGGATTTTTTTTTAAGTCTTAAATGTGGTTTTCCTTGAAATTTGGGAAAACCATTGAAAATTGTCTTTCAATTTCTTGCAAACATGAATGAAATCCAAAATAAAAAAACATAAATTCTTTTGTCTTTCCATTTCCAATCCATCCAAATAAAGTAACTGATCTTTTATAATCAAATATAGAATAAGCACAGTTTTATGTAGCAGAATTGTTTTATATTCAAAGACTGTTGAATTCAGGAAGATCACGACGTAATCGTATTGCCTTCAATTTTTCTACTTTAATTTTTGCTCTCAAAAGCTCTTCTTCCAACTGCTGTCTCCTTTTCAACCCATCCCTTTTTTCTTGGATATAGAGCCCAATTTTCCTTTGATTTTCCAAAATTATGTGATGTTCTTCTTTTAGCATTTGCAACATTTGTGGATCATACCCTCCACATGCTGGCCTAAATCGTTCTCCACTTTCGAGCCTAAAAAACTCATCTCGCCTGGGGATAGGTGATGGAGATAGCATTCTTATATCCACAGAAGACAGGGAAGTTGATGGAGACCTCTCCATGACATGGACCATATGTTGCTGATCTCTTTGTTCCAAGTTATCCTGTGTTTGCAATTCAAGTATCAGTGAAGGTGGTGGCTTCACATCCTCTTCTTCTGGATCCAATTCTAGTGTGATGGCAGCAGGATGGTGCTCCAACATTAGCTGAGGAGAACTTGTAGTAGCAACTGTTTCTTTTACCAGGGTAGCACTAAAATGGAAAAATATTTTAGGCATTAGAGAACAGAGTCTTCTCTAGCCACATTTGTAGACACAAAATAGCATTAACTGACATTACTGAGTCCATAAAAGCTAAATAGGCAGACACAATTAGTAACTGACTAAAGGACTACTTAGAAAGTCCTGGACTGTAGGCTAGATTGGGCAACTGAAAAACTTTTCACCAGAAAGCAATGGCAAATACTGTAACTTACATTTTTACTAAGAAGACTACATAAAGTTGTCTATATAATCACCAAGAATTAAGCCCAAATCAAGGAGGCTGAATATTTTTAATCAGCCTCTGAGCTATTTGTACTTTGATAAAAGGAGAATCATCACAACTGTTTATGTGTACATGGGCTGCCAGGAGAGACAATAGAAAAAGAGAGAGAATAACAGCATGCAGCAGTTAAACCTTGAACACTTCTTATTTGCATAATTCTCTTCTCAAGGTGGCTTTCTTCCCTAAGTATTTTTTTCCTGAAAACATAGACAAGAAATCAATGGCTTTTCATAAGCTGCAGAATTACAGCTCCCAGCAGGCAGAGGTTAGTATGGCCAATAGTGAATAATGCTGCAAGTTGTAGTTCTGGAGGGCCACACGTTCTTTCCCTCTGTCTTAAGTTATTTATTTCCATATCTGCACTGCACATACCCTCCAAAATTGCTGACTAGTCAGAAGGATCTTGAATATCATTAACCAGAGAGACTGTGACTGCTGCAGAGGACTTCAGGGAATGTTAGGGACAGTTGCTCACCTGGAACCGGACTGAGAAGAGCACTTAGAAAGCTAAGCAGCTTTCAAGTACCCTCCAATCTAGCAGTAAGTCAGTGAATGACCCTGCTCTTCCCAGAAGATACTGAAAGGAAAGGAGACAGGAAAATCATCTTCTCACCATATAGTGGCTTCAGAAACATTGAAGATAGCAACAGTGAAAAACTGTACCCATTGGGATGGGTGGCATTGTATTTCCAGTCCCTTTCTTTCCTATGTTTCAGGGAATTACTCTTCATTAAAGACAAAACAAGAATACAAAGTTTTCTGGGGAATTAACATATCTATTTTAAGTGAAAAACACTAGGAAGAAAAAAAAAATGCCTTTAAAAACCCTTCTGGTCACTGGTAAATTTGGGAAGAGGTATACATGAGGTTAGGTATCTATGCAGCCCTTATACCATAGGATGTTCATGCCCTAATTTTTTGAAATAAAAGAAATTTTGGTATAACATAATTTAATATATGTCTCCCTATTATTTATCAGGCCACTTTAGCTGACTGTGTTCAGCAGGTCAGCGGTTCAGATCTCACCGGCTCAAGGTTGACTCAGCCTTCCATCCTTCCGGGGTAGGTAAAATGAGGACCCAGATTGTTGGGGGCAATGTAAATATATATATACATTGCTTACTGGTGTACACCGCGTAGAGAGTGCTTGCACTTAAAGCGGTATATAAGTCACATACATACATACATACATACATACATACATACATACATAAATAAATAAATAAATAAATAAATAAATAAGCAAGCTCCAAAGGATCTTCCTGTTCCCACTACAAAGTACAGATTTATATAAAGATATGGTGAGAACCTCATTGTTGGATGAAAGTTTTCCTGGACAAAAAAAAAAAAAAAAATCTAAAAGGACAGATATTTTCATTTCCTGTCACTGCTGCTCCATTAAAACTCCTCCCTTTGAAATATTTGTTTTAAAATAAATTATTGAATAATTGATTATTCAGCAATTTTCCATTATTATTGCATGGCAGTTCATAGTTGTTCCTTCAGCTAGATCATATATTGCAAGTATACTCAATTCCTTTAAAGAAAGATTACTCTAAACTTCCTAACACTAAAGTAAGGAACACTGGTCAACATCATTTTCTTGGAAGCAAGCTACAATTTTATCAGAATTTGTATGTATAAGTGCATGTCAGGACATTCAAAATCAAAAGATCCAAGCAGAGATTTCAGATCACAGCAAATCAGCAGCTGTGAGCAATGGAGCATTAGTCATATGACCTTGTATAGCAGATAATCCACAGAAAAAAACTGGAGTTGCATCTAATTAAGGATGAAAAAAGCTGATATCAAATTGAACAGCTAATATCAGTAAACATTGCCAAGCAAAGTTAAATATCTTGTATAAACAAGTGCAATTTCCATACAATTTTCAACTGGAAAAAGGATATGTCCCCTTTTTACTTTCATGTCTAGCTCATTTCCTGATCTACCGTATTAGTTTTAGCAGTTGTGTTTTTCATAAATAAAAATGGTATCTGGCAATGCACAAATTATGGCTGCAAAGAAAATGAGAATATAAGAGCCATAGTCATGGGAAAATAAAGAAATAAAACCAAAGTGATTGAGAAGGCAAATTCTTTGTGGCCAGCTATATCTTTGGTTCTCTCTTAAAAACAAAAATCTTTTGCATTTTCCCCTTATTTTAAAGATCTATATGGAGGGATAATAGACAAATTTATATTATTGAAATTTATTCCCACAAAAACATGTTTAGAACCATAATACTCATTTCTAATGGTTCATATTCCAGATAAATGTTTTGTAGCACTAAATTACAGCAGTAATCATTTATACTGCATTTCAAAAGGTTTAAGCAATTGATCATTGTGGAGTTTTTTTGCAAAATAAATATTTAGGTGCTACACAGCATCTAAGCAAGATTACTAAACAACAATGGTACTCTAACCATTATTATTCAAGCTCAGATCTGTTACCAAGACACTACCTACTCTAATGGTTCAATAAGTAACATCTTTCAATCAAAGTGATGATTGGCCCAATCAATTTTAAACATATCAGCCTGAATAATCATTATCCAAGTCTCGTATCTCGAGGATACTACTTCAGTTTTTAGACTACAGTCCCCGTTGAACTTAATACACTTTTGATTATATGTGCTGGATTGCAAAACATCATTTTGAAGGAGTATTAGTTATGTTTGCCATCCTAAGTTATATAAAAAAAACTGGGATAACAATCAAATAAAAATAATCATGTTATTATATCATATATCATATCATATAAGCATAGCTGATACAAAATTCTTATAAAAGAATTTTTTTTAATTGACATATTTTTATTTGACAGGCATCTTCAGTGGAAGTAATTTAGAGAACAGCACTGTTTAATGTAACCTGAGGCAGGGCAGTAAACGGAGGCAGGAAAAATCAAAGGCTGACTAGCATGCCCGTACATGCCAGCCTCTCTAGACATTCCACTTAAGATTATTATATTTGTTTACTACAATAAATGACATAAATTTAAATGGCAACAGGAGCCGGGAAAAGAGATATTTACTTTTCTTTAGGATTTTGAAAAAAATACCTAAGGGTACAGGGCAGACATGGGAAGCTTGCAGCAGAGAAAAGGGTAATAGCAAAGGCCCTGCAAAAAGGTCAAACACCGCTTGCCTGCTCTATGTCTGGCTCAAATCTAGACAAGCTTCAATTTGATTTAAGCACAAAAGAGCCTGCTCTAAAAATAAAAGGTTTTGTGCAATGGTAGCATCCTTATCTTCCTGAACCTGAGCCTTGTAAACCTGTGCACGTTCTTCTTCTAAGTTTAATTATAACTTTATTTTTATTCTGCCTTCACACAAGACTAAAAATGGTTTTGAAATCCACTTGTATTTTTAAAAGTCAGAGTAGAATATCAGAGAAAATAGCCTAACAAGTCCAAGTGCAGTTTAAAATATATTCTGCTCTGGGAGATTAACATAATCCTTGTCTGGGCACACGCAGGAGTGGGCTCCTTTGTTCTCCAACTCGACTTTATGTAGATTTTATCCAAAACAGGCAACAGCTTCCGTATGCAGGCAGATGACTGCAGTACCATACTACCTTAAATGTAGAACAGCCCTTCGCTTGGTCAATGTTTGAATGCTATGCCTATTAAAAGGGGAGGGGTAAAAGTTGGAGCTCCTATTTCACTTGGATTTTTTCTTAACCCTCACTTGCCAGGGGTCTGACAATAAGATCGTTGAAATGCAGCTGCAAGCTGAACTGCCCAATCACCCCTGTTTTTGCCAATTCAAAGGCTGCTTTGAAAAAACGACTTGGCTTGCAGCATTCTTAGTTTTCCTAAGCTAAAGCATTTAGCTCAAACAAGGGCCGGAAAACAAGGCAGGAGATGCTCAAGTTGGCCATTCAAGCCCAGCGTAAAAGGCAACTTACCATGGCAGATTATTCCTCTCTCTCAAACACACAGTGGACATCTGAGGGATCATTTCCACAACTTTCTTAGTCGGTTCAGAGATGTAGCTTTTGTAGTCACAAAGGGTCTCCTTTTGCTGTAAGAGTTCTTGCTTGGCGTATTCCTTGAGCCTTTTGTATAGGGTGCGCAGGCCCTGGGCAGTGCGAGGAGGGCGGTCAACTCCAATGGCATTGTAGTTGTCAGCTATGATGTCCCAGCATTTGTTTTTTTCCACTATGACTGAATGTTTGTTGGTGTGTTCCTCCAGAATATTAACATATGGCTTGACAAGTTTCAGCAAATCAAGCTTTTCAGACAAAGTGAAATTCGAGGATCTGGCCTTCCCAACCATCGTCCTCTCCAGCCTGAAGATGCAGCAGTTCCTGAAACCACCACACAGATCCTAGCTCTGCTCAGCTCTTTTTCACAAACAGAAAAAAAGATCAGGCTTAACTAGGCTTGTCTCATTTAGGCCCACGCCTACAGGGGAGGGTTTATTAAAATTCCTTCAGCTTAAGCTGACGCAGGTTCGTGAAATCTGTTTAAGCCAAGCCTGACCTACATAAGGCTTCAGACTGAAGGAGAAGAGAAGACGGAGGGGAGGGGGGGTAGTGCGCACGAGACACTTTTGTGCAAAAAACCCCCTACACTTAAACAGGATTGAAAACATAAAGGTTTAAAGATTAGCACATTACCCTGCCAAATATTACCCAATTCATCCTGAGTTCACAAGCTTACACACATACATCTATTTTGCTGAGAGAAAAAAAGGGACTGCATAGAAGAATGAATTTATTCATGCCCAAGAAAAGAACAACTTTTTATGGGGAAGGGAGGCATTTATTGGTTATTAAGCTGAACCACCTCTGCAAAAAGGAGAAAGAGAAAAAACAACAACAAGCAAGATGACTGGATTTAGAGGAGGCGTGTGTAGAGAGATCCCTAACAGAGCCCCCAGATCATGGTTCTGTTCCCCAGCGGCTCTTCTTTCAGGCTCCATTTGCATAATGCTAGTCCTGCTGTCAATCAGGAATTGCAGATTGCCTAGCTAGTTAGGTTTCACTCAGGGTCGGGCTTCGCAGCAAAGCTAAGCTTCCCCAGCACTTTGCAGTGTGGCTTTGGCTTTATGCGCGCACACACTTTTTAAAGAGGCAGATGCTCAACAGAGCAAGGATAGGAATGAGCAGAAAACCGGGTCCCCTCCTTACAGCTGCAGTTTGTCCTAAATGTACAACTCATTACAGTCAATTATCACATGGCAGAGAACACACCTCTCCAGAGGTGCATCTTAAGGACGAGATTCTGGTTGCCCTTTTAATGACCTTCAAATGAGCTAGGCTAAAAAAGAGTCACATCCAAGCAGGAAGGAGCTAGGATGGATGCAAGTTGCTGCAGACACAGAGGATGCTAGCTTGTGAAAGGCTGCCGTAGGAATCTTGTGATAAGAAATTCAATCATTCTGTCAACTTATTAGCCTGTAATGTAACAAGAGCAGTGTGGCTCTTTAAGAACTAGTCAATTTATTATCACATAACTGTCACTGAACACAGTTCTACTTTATGTATGGAGCACAGTCCTGAGGAATATTATCCTTACACATTACTTCAAACTATTTTTGCAACCCTTCAGAGATGTAGGAATCAAATTAAATTCAGGTCCATTTTTACTTTTATTTCCAAATCGCAAAATATTCTCTGCTTCTCAGGAATATAAAGGTTATATAAAGACAGGAACAGGATACTCTGATGGCCCTAAACACTTACTCTGTGTCATCAAGGCCATTACCTCCTCTACCTAATTGGTTGTTGTAATGAACAGACAAAAGTTGAAATTTGTCTATAACAAAAGCATTCACTGGGATCACACAAGTCATGGTTTGTTTAACCATAGTTTATCAAGTCATGGCTGGCTTGATTCAGCTAATCAATATTTTATATTATAATATTTTTGTATTATAATATTTATATTTTTTATTTTCAAGCTCCTGATCAAATGGCTACATTCTCACAACTTACAAGATTGAAAACCAAATAAGTTATGTTATAGCTTAATTGAGGTACAACATAAAATCTTCCCGTGTATAATGGAATACAATTAAATTGCTTGCCTTTTCTCAGTGTTTCTTTTTAAGACTTCATGATCAAACACAAACCCCTGACAATTAACAAGAAATAATATTTCTTCCCATAAGAGATCTGAGAAACAGTTCTGGAAAAGTTAAGAAATCTGCTCACTAAAATACATGTCATCAAATATAGGTTTTAGAATAATTTTCTTACTGATCAAAAATTGGGGTTTTTGTATTTTTTTTAAAAAAATAGAAAGTATTCCTTGGAATGCTCTAGCTCAGAGGTCCCCAACCTTTTGGAGATGGGTCTTTGTTTGTTTGTGCGGATGGGGTTTTGTTTGTTTGTGCGGACCGGTTGCTGGCATGCCACAGCCCAGTACTGGTCCATGGACCGGGGGTTGGGGACCCCTGCTCTAGCTTGAATCAAAATCTAAAAATCTCTAACCCACCACAACTATTTATATCAAGGGTGAACAATCCTTAAAAAATATTAATTACCACGGTCATCTTTATGGAAAGATCTGCCCTTTATTTTATCATTATGATGTTATTTCTCTTTTATAATGTTATTATTTTTACTTAAATTCAGGCAAATGAAAGCAGAATCTTAAAAGACAATGAAACACAATTCTGAAAATGTGAACAAAAATTGAAAAAAAAAACCAAATATTTTTTTGGACAAGCTGTAGCTGTAAAAGAGAGCAGCTCATTTTCCACTCATTCATGTCCTCACTCTGTTGAGCATGTTCCTCTTTAAAAGTATTAGAAAACTATGTATTCACTATGTATTCATGGGTAGCAGTTACACATATATTTACATTTTACTAGAGTCACTATCATGTTGCATAACACATGATCAGCAACTGCTATATCTTCTCCTAGAAACATGTGGCTGCCTTCCACAACTGCAGTACAAGTCTAGGAAAATATGCAACCATTTTAAAGAACTATATGCAATGCATGTAACATATTTCTGAAATATAATCAGAAACATTGAACATAAAGTTCAAGTCCATCTTATTCAATGATATTAATCTACTACTACAGACTAAGACAAAGCCTGAAGATAAAATGAGAAGCAAAGGAATGAGTTTTAAACTGTTGAGCTCCTTAGAGAAAAAAATAGAATATAATTGTACTAACTAAAACCTGGACTAATTGATATCATCATCTTATGTCACTGATGTATTGAAATTATATCATATCATGATGCAAGTCCTAAACTGTTTTGAAGGAAGGTTAAAAAATGGAATAATGTGGTATAAACACCATATGAATGACAATACACAACAAAGTATGTGTTAAGATATTCCATTCTTACTATTTTTATTATTGAAGTTCCTTTTATACTGTATATGAAGGGCAAACTTTACATTATGGTAGTTACTGTTAATTCCAACCAGTCTAATTGTTTATGTTGTTATTGTTGTTTGTTGTTGCTTTAGCTTTCTAAGATAAGACTGAGTAATGTCTATCAGAATGAAACAAGATGAATTCAATGCAAGATTTTTCATAGGCAAGACTGTGGTACCATCTCTTGCCACCAAAAAGTGGTTGACAAATACTGACATTTAAGGAACAAGATCACAAAAGCAAATTTGAAATTCAGCAGACGAACAGAACTCAAAGCTGTTGGATATCACTTCATAAACAAAGAACCAGGCTTTTGAAAACATGCCTATGGCCAGGACCACCATAGTGAGATATGGAAACACAGCCAGATTCATTTCAAGCTCCATGGCTGCGCTGGTGTTGATTCCAATGAACAGAAATATTAAAACAAAGGAAACCAGCAAAATTAATTATCTCACCAATCAAACGTCTCCTTTAAAGGACAACTTCTCAAAAGCAATCCTTACAGCAAATACAGAAGATGGAACAACAATTCTGAATGGACTGTGCAAACAGCAAGCCAGGAAGAATCCATTTTATATTTAGGACAAAGCTCCCATGCTACCATGAAAAAATACATAGTAGAAAATATTTTATCTGTATTATAGAACTGGAAGAAAATAATCTTAAATTGTTTTTTCAATTGATGTCTCTTTTCCTCCTCCAAAATAAAGACCTTCAAAGTTTAGCTTCTTGTCTATAAAACATTGCAATATAGCTTCTCAAATCCTAGCGGTGCAGCCTCTAATGCATACATAAAACCCTGTAGATTAAATGCTTGAATAATCTTTTAATAGTATGATGAAGAACTGGTATGTATGAAATGTTTTACAATTCAGACAAGCAAAGCACATCCATTCATAAGTAAATCTGATTGTTTTTAATCAATTGAAATCCCTTCAGTGTAGAAACCCAATTAGGGGTTACTTAACTAAGGATATTCACCATGTGAATGCTTCAATTAAGGCTCACCAACATCACACATTGTCAACTACTTGCAGGCAATCACAAATTCAGCGATCATCCAGCAGACATAAAATATATTTGCATACTGTATGTCTTTAGGCTTTTATTCAGATAACATGGAAGTAATGCTTCCTGAAAAGGGATGGAGGTTGTTACCCAGAATATTCAATTGTCAAGTCTTTTAGATCCTGAATATCTGAGCAGGGCTTAAGTGACAATAAATGCATGAGTTTGAAAAGTAGCTCTTGTTTTATATTTCTAATAAATAAATCCATCACAGGAGAAATCTGAGCTGCACTCTAATGATAAAAGATATTCCTGGAAGAATTCCATGAAACAAAATTAATACTAAGGAGGAAACATCCAATCGGGGCACTTGAAAAGGTAAGATAACCTTTTTTGTCATTTTTTACTGTGGGCACACTGGCACACATTAAAAATAAAACTGTTGCCTGCTCTTAAGTGTACACATACATAACACATATAGACATGCTATATACCTACCACGCATATGTATATACCTACACCCTTACCTATAAATACATATAAATATTAATCACTGTCCCTCTTGTATACATAGCGGAAAGAGGAGGCTTGAGAGTTTACAAGGTTGATACTGTATGGAACAAAACTGTGACTGAATCTGGATGTTCTGCTTCAGATACCCCAAAGCCTCCTCCCAGAAGGAAACAAGGAAAAGGATTGTAGTGTCCCAGACAATCCTGCAGACCTTGCTCAAGCAACACTTATATGCTATGTCCTGGATTGAAGGGAATGAACTGCCAATAATCTTTTCTGCCATCCTCACCACTCTCTGCACCGCCTTCCTGTCGGAAGCAGTAAAATATTTAAAAAAGTATTTTAAAAGTGAATGAATCTTAACATATAACTAGCTGTACGTTGTTCCAGCTTTATAGCTAGCTTTCAGGTTTGTAATTAGTTTTCTAGGATGTTGCTAGGTTGCCCACAGTCTTAGCTGAACTAAGAACTTTAGAAAGAGCTAGCTGAAGGATTTCCTTGTTCCTCTACCAGTTTGCATCATGTTGATAGACCAGTGGTGGCGAACCTATGGCACACATGCAAGGGGTGGCACTCAGAGCCCTCTCTGTGGGCACACAGGCCATGCCCTGGAGATGGCAACCGTCCCTCTTCAACCAGCTGCCCGCTAACTCGCCAAGGTCCCACATGGCCGGATGCATCCCAGTACCCATGTGCTCGCTGACCTCTGTGTGCAGAGGTCGATGATGTCAGGCAGCAGCCGCCCCTGCCCCTGCCTCACCTTGCCCTGTGACAATGGCACCCCCGCCCTGCCTCACCCCGCAGGACAAGCATCCTGCCCACTGCCCCACCTGGCAGAGACCCCCTGGATCTCCTCCAACCCTGCCTGGCCCCCACAGGCATCCCTCCCCACGGGCAACATGCCCACCTTGACCATTCCCACCCAATCTGCCATGACCACCACAGCCATGCCCACCCAGTGGGCCACGCCCACCTGGCACCCGGCGATAAATAAGTGGGTTTGGGGTTGCAGTTTGGGCACTCGGTCTCTAAAAAGTTCACCATCACTGTGATAGACCAACAATCAAATGGAGGCTGTAACAGAATCCAGCTCATTGATGTAGCTAATTATTCTGATTCACAATCTTCTTTTGTAATGAGAAATACTATCCCTTGGTCATAATATGAATTGTTCATTCTCTATTACAGCACTATCTTTTTGGCCCATTATATATTCTTCTTCCTGCCTTTCTTCATTTATATTGTAGACTCTATTTTTTTCTTTGACAATAAGGCAATCATGTCAATACTTATTTCCTTATCTTTTCAATAGGCCTGATCCACAAAAGCACTCTTCTTCCTTTCCCTAAATGGCCGAGATCTTGCACGTAAAATGAAAACAAGTATGGGTGACTTTGCAAGGGGAAGCATTCTAGCCATCGCATGATGGCGCTTGACGTCAGAAAATTTTGCTAATGCTTTTAATACAAAGATTGCATATATCACAATAACAATACTCCAACAATTCTTACCATCTCCCAAATTATTGATATCTCTATTAACCCATGTTCTGTTTCAGTAGTAACCATTCAAGTTTCCTCAGCAAATTTAGAGGCATCTGGTACTTGTAGTAAGAAAACATATGTGTACAACCCTACATACTGTACATATAATTTCATCAGTCTTGCTGATGTTTTAGAAACAGCAGCTATTTGTTTGTATATAAGTACAGCACGAGTAAATTTACCTTATTCCGAAGAGGAAAAACCTTGCCATCACAACCCATAAAACACAGCTGTCCTGAAGCCAATGTTGCTTAGTTTCTAGTTTCCTTCAGAAGATATTTCAAAAGCTATTCTGCTTTATATTAAATCATGCATATTCCTACCTATTTTTGGTCTGCGTAGAGATTTCATTCCAGTTTTCAAATGCCAAGTCCCCATATTCTTGTTTTTACAAGGCAATTCTTCTTCTTTAGATTTTACTGTTACAGAAGAATGGAAGCCAGAAGTTGTAGAATGAATGTTTACAGAAGTTGGGCTACACAATTGTCTCTTGCACACCTACAAGACAGAATATATATATATGTATCTATTATGGAATATTCATGCAACAACTTCAAATTAAATATGTGTCTCTCCTGTCTGAAGACTCTGAAATATCAAAGCCATGTTCTTTAGGAGGACATTCCTCAAAGGGAAAAGAACCTTATATGAAGACAAATCAGCCTAAATAATGCTCTGTCTAGAATTTTCAAGCTACAAAGACATGACTGCATACCCATGAGTTGACTATTCTAAACAGAAAGCTGTTTAGAACATGGAAATATAGATATCCTGGGAAGATCTTTGGAAAAAGTCTTGACACTGATCAGATGAACAGCAAATCCAAATTAACAGATCTTATC
This sequence comes from Crotalus tigris, assembly GCF_016545835.1. Lineage (NCBI taxonomy): Eukaryota > Metazoa > Chordata > Lepidosauria > Squamata > Viperidae > Crotalus > Crotalus tigris. Next base: position 492,996 of record NW_024096861.1, on the reverse strand, counting down.
CGCAGTTCCTCAGATGGCTCAATTGTGATATAATGAATTAGTTCAACAAACAAAAAAGAGACTCTCTTGAGCTGAAGACAGTTCCCTGTGATTACATGGACTAATACATGCAGGTTTTGGGCAGCAATATGGAGTGAGACACAAGAAACACATGGATATAGAGTTCTAGTCAGGTGTCTAATTTCAATGGATAATCAATTTACAACTGGGAAATCTGGACAAAATCACTAGTTTGTGATTTATAACTCCCTAAGTGCTTCTCTTTTGTGTACATTTCCCATTTTATTTAGAAACACCCCCCCCCCCAATTATTATATGAGAAGTCTGCATAGTAAAAAAAACGTTTAGAAGTTAGGCCTCCAAATTCTGGACACCAAGTGATCTCAAAGGAGATGAAGCTAGGACCCATTTTTATAGTCTTTCACAATGCATCCTGATTAAACAGAAACAGAACATCTGAGGAATGTGTAAGAATGCAAATGAACTCATGATTGAGGAAATAGGATTGGGTAATTTATACATCTGCATTTTGAAAGAGCATATGAACTAAATTGGTAAGTAGCTAATTCTTTTTTGTTGAAGACCATTATGGAGTTTTGTTGCCTAAACTCTAAATATGAGGGCAAATTTCTGATAGATCAGGATATTTCAGGGATGGCCAACTGTAGTGATTAAGCAATATGTGTAAGCTGCATGACGATTTACACAACCTCCAAACCAAACATAATATTGTATAGCAAAAAGATACACATGCTCCTGATATCTAATATTCTGTGTGGAGAAACTTTTTTTGTATGAAGGAGAATTTGAGTTTCCACAAGTTATTCACATTAGTAATATTAATGTCTTTGTGATCTTCTGTTTTAATATTACCTCATCTGTTTTAATTTCTGGATCTACATATTCAGATGTTTTCGGCAGGATTCTTCCTGGCGATATAAATCTTGGTTTTTTGGCTGAATGCCCCAACAGTTGACTTGGAGCTGCTGATCGTCTCATCTTTGGCTCTGTTGATTTGAAAAATAGCAATCAGGAAGTGTGAAGCAAATTCACAATCTTTGAAAGCCTACTGTAAGGATCCAAATACCGTACAATCCAGGAATCAAATTTAGAAATAACTGGTAGCATTCCTGACCATTCAGGTTCTACCTATGTCTCTAATAGAAGAAAGTTCACCACTTCCTGAAACAGATTCTTACACAATCAAATATATTTGTCATTAAGCTGTTTCTACACAGGCTTCTAGCTACATTATATCTAGACATTAAAGTAAAAAGCTGAGGTATTAAGAAGTATCACTCCCCTTACTCCTTCTCTAGTTACTATATTATATTTTTTGAGTTAAGTGTTGAGGAAGAAAGAACTTTTTCTCAGATCCTTTAGGAATTCCAAGGAAATGTCAGTAGCCAGGCTGATGTGGGTTTTTTCATCATATGGTTTGGTTTTTGCACTCTATGTTACTTATTGCCAATTTCATTACAGTCATTACTGTTAACCACTCCTGACATGTGCAGGGTTGGGGTGCAAGTGCTGCAATAAAATTTGTACTGTAATAAAATATGATTCTTATAGCTGCACCATTAACCTTTCTGAGTCAGTCTAATACACTTTCTTAACAATGCTCTTTTTTGACAATAATAAACCTCTGGGTACGAGCAATCATGATTATGCCATCAGAGCAACATTTTCCATGCCCACTCCCTGCTTTTTGTAAGACTCTGTCCAATAAAAATATCTGATGACCTCATTCTTGTAAGGTTTTATTTTTAATGTTATGAAATATTAAACTGCCTTAATAAGGTAGATCAAAGAGCCAAAGGGTTCTGAGAACATACAGATTGCTTTTCAAACGCGGTTTCAAAAATGCAAATAGGAAAAAGGAAACCAAACTAGATATATACTACATACAGAATATCCCATATCGCAAGCCCCCGAGGACCAAGGACGTATAGCAGCTCCTTTATCCCTAACGATGCCCACTTTCTAGCCAAAGCAAAGCCAGACTTACACAGCAGTTTAATCGTCCCGCCATATAGCTTACGCCTTTCCTCCACAACTACGTACTCACTTGTTCAACAGCGCATGCGTACACAGCATTAAACTATCCCTTCCGTATTCCTCCCAGGCCCATTCTCGGTCTAGTACGCATGCGCAAAATCTCAGCCGGGTATTTCCCGGCCAAGCACACTAGACAATCTGCTATTTTACTTTTTAATGTTCGCCCGTACTTTTTCTGTCAATTATTGAGCACACTGTCAGGTTTGGACTTGAAAGTTTAAAAGATTTAGGCAGTCTATAATCAGGCTTCAACAAGTCTTTTCAGAATGAAATTTTAATTTCAAGTCTTTTCTCCTCCTCCGTGTGGGTGTCTGTTTTGAGACTCGCATTCCGGTATGAAGCTTAAAATTGACTGAAGTTAGGCTGTTAACATTGAGTCTTAGCCCAACTTACCTCACAGACTGATTACTATAAGAACAAAATAAAGGGTGACTCTACCCCGCCCCCCCGCTCTCTCGTCACCATCTACGCCCGCCTGGAAAATAAATGGAGAATTTAAAAAAATGAGAATTAAAGAGAACAACCGACATTCGTGCCGCGGGGTCTAATTCCCAGATAGTCTGCTATTTCATCGAAGAGAAACTCGGAAATCAACTGTCTGCGCGACTCTATTATTGGCACTCTATGTCCTAATGAATCTGGACCAATGAGAAGCCACATATATAGAGGCCGGTAGAACCTTCGTCCGCGTTTCTCTTCCTGGCTGCAGAGCAAGTGGTGCGTTGTAGACTCAGGAGTTGGATCTGGCTTGAAAGGGTGAGACGCGGAGTAGATAGGGCGGGCAGCCTTGCACAGGGAACGGCAGGAGAGGCTGACTATATGGAAGGGGGGAATTCCTGGAAAATATGACTTTCCTCTTTTTTTAAAAAAAAGGAAAGAAACACTATTCTCTATGCACTAAAAAGGGAAAAAGCAAATTTTCGAAAGTTGACTGGATTATGTTGGTGGATGGCAAATATAAACGAGTTTTACAATTTAACAGGTAATTTAACTATAAGTACAGGCAGTCCTCAACTTACAACAGTTTACTTAATGACGGTTGAAAGTTACAATGTCACTGAAAAAAGTGACTTCTGTCCAATTTTCACACTTACAACCATTGCAGCGTCCCCATGTTCACATGATCAAAATTTTGATGCTGGGCAACTGGCCAGCCAAGATTTACTTAATAGTCCTGTTACTAATTTAACAATTGCAGTAATTCACTTAACTGTGGTGAGAAAGGTCGTAAAATGGTGCAAAATTCACTTAACTGTCTCACTTTGCAACAGAGGTTTTGGAAGTTGAGGACTACCTGTATAAGCTTTCTTGCCTTAGATCAGGGATATCAAACTCGCCACGTCATGTGACATGTCATGACGTATCATGACTTCTCCCTCGCCAGAGCTGGGGTGGGTGCAGCTTCCACGTGACGCATCGGGCATGTGGGCCAGCAGTTTGACACCCCTGCCTTAGATCAGTGTTTTTCAAACTTTGGCACTTTAAGATATGTGGAGTTCAACTCACAGAATTTCCTTATGGGGAAAGGGTGGGCATAAAATAAATTCCCCAGACAGACAGCCCCATGCAGGGAGTGGGAGAGAGCTCTGTTGCAGCCAAATCCATCAGAGGCTTGTGTTGCTCTTTTAAGATGCAGTGATATGAGACTGATTATTTTTAAGCCAGATTGCATTTTCATGGCTATGTGTCCATGTTCTTGAGAATTTCTTTTTGTTATGTTTTTCTTCTTCATCAACAGATACAAAATAGTTAGTTGAGGGTTATATTTCTGCATTTGGTTCAATGGTACCTAGTCCATAAAAGCACATTACTTCTATTGATCTGTAATATGCACCAATATTTCATTTTTAATGGCAGATTTTAGATATTTTCTGTAATTACAAATAATGAACTTTTCAGAAACAAGCTACCTCCATCAGTTCCTTTTCTTTTGGTTCCATTTTTCATTTCATTTTTCCTATTCTAGCAGCCTTACGATTGTGTTAAGAACTCCCAGTATTCTGGCCAGGGTTTCCGTCTGAACTGAAATTGTAGCCACAAACATCTGGACGTTATAAGATTCAGGTAAGCTGCATTACTTTTTGCCCTGTGTGTGTGGTTTGTATAGAGCTTATGTTTGCTAATGGAAATGTGGGTTAGACAGCATCACCACTAGATGGATTGGTAGCTGGCACTAGATGGATTCGTAGCTGGCTAACCAGCCATACTCAGTGTGTGGTCCTCAATGGAACTGCATCTACATGGAGGGAAGTGTGTAGTGGGGTGCCCCAGGACTCTGTTCTAGGCCCAGTGCTCTTCAACATCTTCATCAACAATTTGGCTGAGGGGATCGATGGGGAATTCATCAAATTTGCAGATGACACCAAGTTGGAAGGAATAGCCAACACTCCAGAAGACAGGCTTAAGATACAGGAGGATCTGGACAGATTTGAACACTGGACGCTATCTAACAAAATGAAATTCAATGGTGAAAAAAGTAAGGTTCTACATTTAGGCAAGAAAAACCAAATGCACAGGTATAGTATAGGTGGTACCTTGCTCAATAGTAGTAGAGTCCTAGTGGACAATGACTTAAATATGAGCCAGCAGTGTGCTGCAGCTGCCAAAAAAGCCAACACAGTGCTAGGTTGCATCAATATAGGGATAGAATCAAGATCACGTGAAATGTTAATACCACTTTACAAGGCCTTGGTAAGGCCACATTTGGAATCCTGCATCCAGTTTTGGTCACCACGATGTACAAAAGAAAAAGTACAGAGAAGAGTAACAAAGATGATTAGGGGACTAGAGGCTAAAACATAAGGAACGGTTGCTGAAATTGGGTATGTCTAGAGAAGGGCGGGGGACATGATAGCAGTGTTCCAATATGTCAGGGGTTGCCACAAAGAAGAGGGAGTCAAGCTATTCTCCAAAGCACGTGAAGGCAGGACAAGAAGCAACGGATGGAAACTAATCAAGGAGAGAAGCCACCTAGAACTAAGGAGAAACTTCCTGACAGTTAGAACAATTAACCAGTGGAACAACCTGCCTCCAAAAGCAGTGAATGCTCCAACACTGGAAATTTTTAAGAAGAGACTGGACAGCCATTTGTCTGAAATGATATAGGATTTCCTGCCTGAGCAGGGGGTTGGACTTGATGACCTCCAAGGTCCCTTCCAACTTTATTATTATTGTTGTTGTTGTTGTTGTTATTTAAATAAAGTATCGCCTGAAAAAAGAGACTGCAAGCCATGATATATGCCACTCTAAGATTTCTAGCTATAAGCCTTCTTGTTGTTGCTGTTATGATCCAAGTGGTCAAGGTAAGGAAGATCTTTAGAGTGTCCTTTATCTTCCTCAGAAAGTGTTCAACCAACGACCCTCCAATGACCAGTAAGGCTTCACTCCAGGCTACCCTGAAGGCAGCCACCTTCATTCCCCCAAATAACAGCCCATATATTACCAGGAAAGTCCACAAGGCAAAGTCCAGGCATAAAACAAATGGCAGTCTTCAGGGCAAAAACGAGATACAAGGCAAAGGCAGTTCGGAAGGTAAAGCAAAACAAAGGGCAAAAGCAGTCCACAAGATTAGGGCAAGACAAACGGCATCCTCAAAGCAGAGACAGGGTACAAGGCAAAGGCAGTTCTGAAGGTAAAATCCACAGGACTAGGGTAAGGCAAAGGGCAGTCCTCACAGCAAGGCAAAAGCACAAGTCGGAGCTGGGGGAGTGTAATCCAAAAACAAACATTTGTTCCTGGCAAAGACTAACTCCCAGGGCTGCTCCTTAAGTTACTCATCCCAGGTGTTCCTTGTGAGGAGGGGTGGGGTGGCCTGCTCCCAAGTAGCCTTGCAGCCCTTCTCTGGGCTTGCCTGTGCTCTGCTCTGCTTGCCCTTGGATCAGTGGAGGAGGCAGCTGTTCCTCATCAAGATCTGCCTATCAGTACCATTGCCTCTCAGCAGCCGATCCTCCCCTGTTTCTATGCAGGTAGGCAGCTCTCTATCTGGTCGACCAGCTTCCCCAATACCTGAGGGACCTGGGACAGCATCGTCCTCAGCCCCTGGCCTCCAAACACGCCAAGGGAGATGTGCCATCCCTGTCGGATGGCCCAGTTCCAACTCCTCCTCCTCCAAACCGCACTCTGATGGGGCCGTGACAGTTGCTATGTCCCAGCTGCCCCAAAAATGTGCCCTTAGCAAAGATGCTATTAATAAATCTCCTGTATAGCCTCAACTGTTTTTTTATGTCCAGATCGTTGTCATCAGTAAATAGGAAAAAAAGGTGGGGTGGGGGGGAGCCAAGATATGATGAAGCAGCTGCTGAGCTCTCCAAGACCTTTATATTTGTTTAGGATGAACCATACAGGAAATTAGAAACATTCTGAAACATTGCCCATCATAGGGCTTTACTCAGAGTTTTTTTTTTCCTATAATTTTAATCTCTGCAACTCAAAACCCTTTTTACATTTCAGTCTGTCTTTTGCAGCTACCCATCACAACCAAATACAGTCCTGGTTTTTCCCCCCAGTTTTTGAAGAGTTATCCTGATGATGGACAGAGAGGCAAACAGTTTTAAGCCCCACATACTATGTTCCGTGAGCAAACTTATTTTAGACATTAGAACATTGTACAGATGCACACTAATAATGTCTATGCCGCTGTGCCGGCCTTTTTGGGTTGGTTTTCTTGGTCTTGAAGGAGGCAGTGATGTCCCCTTTCCTGAAGAGATCATCGTTAAATCCAATAGTCCTGGACAATTATTGCCCATCCTCCAACCTTTAGAGAAGGTAGTGGAGAAGGTAGTCAGGCTTCAGGTCAAAAGTCCCTGGAGGAAGTGGATTCTTTGAACCCATTCCAGTAAGCAGGTTGTAATCTAGTATGGGAACTACATTAGTCACCCTCATCTCCTCTATGGCAGAGCCAGGATGGGGTAGTATGGCCATGCTTGTGTTCCTTGATCTTTCGGTGTCTTTCATTAATATCCACGATGGTCAGTAGCAAACGCTGGGGGTGGGAGACACTGTGATGATGCTTCTCTTTATCTGTGGTTGGTTACAGTTGGCATTGGTGAATGTGAATGATCTCTGTCTTTGTGGGGCGCTACAGGTTTCTACACTTCTGTTTAATATCTACATGGAATTGCTGGGTGAAATCATCCATTGGTTTGGGGTCAGCTATCATCAATATGAGCATCAGCTGATTATACCCATTGGTACATTTCGGCTCCATGCCAGTCAAGTGATGCCATCAAAGTCCTAGCCTAGTGCTTGAAGACTGTGTGGGTGTCTGGATTGGTAGGAACAAATTCAGGCTCAGACCTGACAAGGCCATTAACTCTCAGTGGGGTGGCACTTTCCCACTTGAGACTCGTGCACAATATGCGGATCTCTTGGATTCTCAGCTTCTACTCAGTGAGCAAGTGCTAGTTGTGACCCAGAAGGCCTTTGCACAGAACATTTGGTGGACCATTTGTGTCCTTTCCTGGATTGAAAGGCTCTTCAGACAGTCACTCACATCCTGATCACTTCGCAAATGGATTATTGTAATTACTTCTACATGAGATGATCCTTTAAGATTATCTGGAAACTACAGCTGGTCCTGAACGCAACAGCACAGGCAGGAGTGGTACATTATGCTCATGTAACCTCTGTGAGGTGCACTGGTTGCTGATTGGCTTCCAAGTGCAATTCAAATTGCTGGTTATTAATTTTAAAGCCCTTCATGGCAGGAGGCCCGGCTATCTCATGGACTGTTTGTTTCCATTTATTTCTGCCTGTACTGTAGAATTTATCAGTATGGGTATCCTCCAGATTCTAGAGTTCCTGCCCTCTGGGATTATATCTCCCCAAAGATTTATGCAGCTCTTACTCTTAAGGCATTCTATAAATTATTCAAAACCTGTTTGTTTTCCCAGGCCTTGGCTTAAGGTGGTTTTCTATCCCTATGAAAGTTAGTTTACTTTCATTGTTTGTTCCTCTGGTCAGTTGTATCATCATATGTGCATTTGTGTGTGTGTGTGGTCTCATATATATGTGTATAGTGATAGGTAGATAGATAGATAGATAGATAGATAGATAGATAGATAGATAGATAGATAGATAGACAGACAGACAGACAGACAGACAGACAGACAGACAGATAATCTCCTTTCTTTCTAAGCAGCCCAGAGTTATTAAAGAGTTTGGGCAACCTTGAAATGTAAATAAATATATATTCTGTATCTCTTACTTCTCTCTTCTTCCTAAGCCAAAGAAGGGTGTCTAGGCCAATGAGGCATGGGCCTTCATTTTAGTGATTGAGATTGGCTCATTAGATCATATATATAACCTATTCCTTTCACTTTAAGAAAGATGTGAAGACAAGATGAATCCCTCCTTCCAGCTATATTGCTTCAGTGTTTTTCAAATTCTTTATGTAATTCACTTTATCATATTCTATTTTTTACCCATGCTGTTCGCTTAAGTACATATCACAATGTTGGAGAAGTTTAGTCAATGACTTGAAGAGATTTGCATGCATGTATGATAGATATGAAAGATAAAAGTATCTTACCTTTGAATCTGCTACGCATCTTTTTGGTATGTGAGAGTTGTTTAAAACTTGCCAGCTGGGACAATCACTTTGTAAAGATGCGAAGTTGATGTCCTTAAGAGAAAGCTTTGATTTTCAAAGGCAGTGTAAGAAGTTACTGTCCTCTGCTCAAGGCTAATGCTGTATTTCATTCCCATATTAGGTTAATCGTGTTTGAGAAAATGGGCTATGATATGGAACGCTTTGTTGGTTATGTTAATGATGGGCTGATGTGTTGCATTTGCCGAGATGTGCTCCAGGATCCTCTGCAAGCTCCTTGCGAACACGCCTTCTGCACTTCCTGCATCCATGGATGGCTCATTGAACACAACAGCTGCCCAGAGGATCGCCAGTTCCTTGATTTGTCTGTTCTTCGACCACTTTGCAGGTATGGGACCCCTTGCCACAACTCCTAATCCTGATCTGGCATTAGTTGCTATATAGGGCAGGGATTCAGTTTGTGCCATTTTCTTATTGGCAGCTGCTTCTCATAAAATGGGATTGTGAAAGTGATTTTAAAGCTATCCTTGAAAAGGCTTTCTGAGTCAGTTCACTTGAAAAATAGGTTTGGGGGCAGACATTCGTGAGCTACGGTTTGAAGTTATGATAGACCTCCCCAAAAGGTACTTGCAACCCAATTTCAAACTTCCAGTGCATGCGCGCGCGTGCACACACACACACACACACACACACACACACACACACACCATTGTCACATGATCACATTTGGGGGCTTGGCAATTAACTTGCAGCCATTTGCAGTGTACCACATTCACATGACCATGATTTTCATTGTCTTTTTCCAGTTTCCAGCATTTATTTCTGGATTCTGACAAAAAAACACCCATTGGATAAAATGGATTCACTTAACAATTGCTGCAAAAAGGTCATAACAGTGGATGCAATCACATGGTGACTTATTTAATGACAGCAAGAACTTACAACTGAAATTCCAGGCTCAATTTATGTTCTTAAGTTGAGCTACCTATAATACATCTGCAAAAACCTGTCTGCTATTTTGCAAATGTATAACGTATCAAAAACCAAGATAAATGCAGTGGAGATGTATAAATATTTATTGTGTATAATGAGTTTGGCCTCTTTTTAATAGTTGCAAATATTCAAAACGGCATGTAATGGACACATAGATAATGAGGGTTACCTATATTAGAAAACATTCCATAATCCTTTTTCATTTTTTCCCTGGTTCGTTTTCCCTGTTTATTCAACAACAAAAAGAGTGTGCTTTCCTTTTTTTTAAATATTATTTTTCCATGTTTCTCAAAGAAAAAATTGTCAGGAAACATTTTTTTATTGATGCATATTACAGTACTGCAAGTATGATAATTTCTTGATGTAGGTACATGAGGAATGATCTTAATCGACTTCAGCTTCACTGCAGAAACAGAGAGCGTGGCTGTGAAGCAGTGTGTTCACTAGAATCCATTGACAGTCACGAATGCGAGTGTGAATACACCCAGATTCCCTGTCCAAATATTGGTAGGTAAAAGGCAGATGTTTTATGTAGCGATGGTAAATCTTATTTTTAATACCTATATTAAGCAGGGCCTAAAGAATTTGATCCTTGCTATTAAGTGACCTTTCTTGAATTCTAGTTTTTCTCTTTCTGTGCAGGTTAATTTGTTTCCATCTTGCTGAGGAATCCATGGATTCATAGAATCCATGAAGAGCTGACATCAGCTGTCATGAAACTGATGTTTCTTTCTTCCCATTTGTTATTGTTTGGGAGACAAACTACTTCTCTGTGTGTTAGATTAGAAATAATTAACCAGGACCTTTCCTGATGTTACAGAATCTCTCATTCTTGAATATTGGCCATATTGGGTGGGACTCTTAAAGTCCAACTACTTCTAGAAGCTATTGGTTTTCTAAATGTGCTAAAGATGTGCTGAAAAACAGGAAAACTGAACACCTTATTCACTATCACTCAAACTTTTCCCTGGGTCAGAAACACCTTGGTAAAGAACTAGTTTCTCTTATTAACAACAATGGAGATAAAATTGTGTCTTCTGTTTCTACCCACCTTCTATTTTTCACTCAGCTTGTCCAGTCCAAGTTGAACGGCGTAACTTATATAGTCATGTGGTAGTGTGTGAATTTCGGACTCGGGAATGCCCCAATGGCTGTGGATATGTCATTCTTGGTCCTGAAGATGCCCAGCACAACTGTGTGGCAGAACTGAGAACTGAACTAGAGCTACTCAGGTAAAGTTGTACCCTCTTGACTGAGAGTCAGCTGTAAAAAGCTCTAGTTTCTAACTTAATCGTGATATTAATATCACAGCCATTGACTTATTGCCAAAGATGAAGAAACTACTGGTTCTAGAAAATCTGTAATATTTTGTCTATCAGAAACTCTGCTTATCAAGGGGGAATTAGACAGTTACTTAAAGATTGTATAAGCGTGAAGAAATTGACAAGTTGATAAAACTGTCTTAACTGCTGATTCTTGTTTTTTCACATTTGAAATACTGTCAAAATAGCTAAGGGATTATTTCAGATTTTCAAACTGAGCTAAAAATTATAAGTCTTATTAAAAGAGAGTACACTTTCTTTTCTTAAGATCTGACATGAACTGCCAAATGGAAGATACAAAACATGAGATGCAGTCTCGCTTAGATTCCCAAAGGAGATACATGGTGAAAAAAGAGAGTCTTTTGCAAAAAGACATTGAAGACCTTAAGGTAACTGTGTTGTCTTTTGCCGCTACAGGAACTGTTTTTAGTGAATTGGTGCTCTTATTGTTTTACTCCATGCTGAGATCCAACCATGAAATAACTTTTTCTACCAATTTATGAATTCTCCCCAAAGGAAACTTGGAGAATGCTTATTGAAGTCTCTCTTTAAAAAAAAGAAGAAATATCAAGCTGGCTCCAAATTGTAAAATTCACCTTGCCGTAGCTGTTTGATCTGATGAGAGCAATGTTCACTAAGTAGCATGGCATGCCCATTATTTGTAATAATGTTTAGCTATTGTCATGCTAGGTGCTATGGCCTCCAAGACCATCTGGAAGTTTCAGTTGGTCCAGAATGCAGTGGCACAGGTAGTTAGAGGCGCAGCCCACTGTGCCCAAAAGACATTGCTACTCTGCAGGCTGCAGGCAATAGGCATCCAGGTACTGATTCAAAGTACTAGTTATCACCTATAAAGCACAGGACCAGGCTACCTTTGGAACTGCCTGTTTCTCCAAAAATCTGCCTGTCCCTCATATTCTCCTTGGGACAGCGTGTTCCAGGTCCCCTCATCTAAGAATTGTTGTCTTATGGAACCTAGGAAGTGTGACTTTTCAGTGGCTGCCCCTGCTCTTTGAAGTGATCTTCCTTCCAGCACACGTTGATATCAGTCATGGTGGCATTAGAAATGTGATCAAGACCTGGCTGTTTCCTAGGCATTTGGGTTCAGGTGAGCAGGGTCCCTCACTGTTTTACTATATTCTGTTCAATTCATCATATTGCACATCTGGGTTTATCTTTTAATACTATATAATTGGATTTGCAGGGGGGCAGTTGGTTTAATATCCAACAGGAAAGGTCACAAGTTGTCCCCATCGCTGCTTCTCCGGAGAAGTCCACAGAAAATGTGTATTCCACAGCACCCGTCTGCACTCTGTGGTGTGTGCCTGCACCAAAGCCTTTGCTGACCTACCCACAGCCCACGGCGCCTGCCCACGGCACCCCCTCTGCAGTACCATCACCCCCTGCAGCACCCCCACATTCCCCTACACTCCCACCTCTTCTGATATAAAAAAAGCTGGGCATCCTGCAGTTACAGTGGCAACCAGGACTGCCAGGATTGCCATTGCTAAGCGATGCAGTCACTTGACATTGCACTTTATGTCACATCACTTAGCAATGACAATCCTGGCCCCAGTTACCATCATAACCCGAGGACTGCCTGTAAAGAAAATCTAGCCTCTGTTGAGCTTAATCAGGTAGACGGCTCAGATAATTAATGAAGAGAATAAAATAATTTGGCTATTACCATTCGTCTTTACTATTCTCTCATATTTGATGCCTGGATAAAATTGTGGAGGCAGTTCTTAAGAACACCACATTGCTGTATTTACTGGACAGAGAAGATAATGCCTGTGTAAAAGAAAATGCAACATTTGCCATTCTCTTTTAGCAGTTGGCAGTACTTTATGATAAAATTAACTCTTTAAATGCTTTTTAGAGTCAAATGTCCAAGATGATGTCTAACATGCAGACTCTGATGGCAACAGAAAGACAGCATCGTCAAGAGTTGGAGCAGGCAGAACTTGAAAAACGTGAATTATTGGAATTAATGAAGAACTTCCAAACAGACAGCCTCTCTCCAAGAGCTGAAAGCAAGAAAGCAACACATTCCCAGCCTCTATCAAGGCTGGATAGTATGAAACTAAAAACATGGGAAGCAACAGCCATATAAAACTAAAAGTTTTAAAACCAGGTTTGCTGAACTTTGAACTAATTTTAGAGGGCAAAATTATTAAGTTATTCTAAAACAAATCAGTACTCATTTATAGGCTTTATTTTCCTTGAGATCCTTTCAAATCTCATTGAGTTTGGGAAGAATCATATTTAAAAGAGAGCATCTTCAAGTGTTAACTATTTCAGTAGTCAGTCTTAGGAATTTAAAAACCTGGGCATGATTTAAATATCTTGTTTTACGTAATCTATTATTTTTTCCTCAAATGAGTAACAAAATGTTTTTCTGCTATTCAGAACAGGATATTTAAAAAAAACTTAGACTTGAAGATTAAGGCAAACAGGACCTTAGTTTGAATATGAAAATTATAGGAATAAAGATTTTTTTTCAGTAATTGATATTCTAAACTATGCAAGATAAATTACTGGATTCTGATCCTGATTTCTAATTTACCTCAGTGTTTTTTTTTTCCAAGTAATTTGTAAACCTTCAAAATGGGATACTTGTCATCCTAGAGGTGGAAGACAAAATAATAATAAATTTAAACTTTGGGTTTTGTTTTTTTTTAATTATAGTTGATATCTAAAGGGAGGATTTTACAGTGCCTTTATAACCCTGGCCCTTATGTTAGATATACTTCAGAACTGCAATATAGTTAACACAATTTGTAAGTTGATCTTACAGTCCAATCTACCTCATATGATTGCTTCAAGAATAAAACTGAAAGTGGAAATACTGTATATTTCACTGGAGATCCCAGAATAAAAGGTATCACCCTAATCAAAAAATAAGTTGTCACAAAAGCAGTTCTCCCATAACTACATTTGGACCAAACCTATTTATGTTAATGAGCATTTCAGTTTCCATTACCAGAAAAGCATAAATCTCATTTGTTTAGATTAGATTAACATGTTTTTCAGTATTAAAATAGCTCAAGAAATTTGTAAACGTTTTTAATATTACACATACTCAGCAACTAGAAAATCAATATTACAAATACTCAGCTAACTAATAAAGCTAATAAATATTTTTGCACGTTATTAGCCAAAATGGGATTTTTGGACAGTTTAACATAGAAGTGTCAAAAAAGAAGGGTCAGAAAGGAATGTACTCTTTGGGAAAATGAGGCTGCACAAAAAGAAATTAGGAATACTATCACAAATTTGATAATCTAGGCCAGGGGTCTCCAACCTTGGCAACTTGAAGACTTGTGGACTCAATGCACAGAATTGGCTGGGGAATTCTGGGAGTTGAAGTCCACATGTCTCAAAGTTGGAGACCCTTGATTTATATGCAGTGTGGATTATGCTTGTTGAAAGAAGTGTAGAAGAGGTCTGACTGAAGATTGCTAAAATGTGCATCTTTGTGTATTTTTCTTTGAAATAAATACTTCCATTTCCAATATTTTTATTCCATGTGCATGTTCTGAAAGTGCAGTGCTGTTGTGGGTTAATTTTACTGCTGTGACAAATAAACAAAGGAGTTCATTAAGTCTTGGCTGGTTTCAGTAGACAAGCAAAGCTTTTTCTTACACTAATCCTGTCACCCCCATGAACTAAAAAGAAATTTGACACTTAATTCATAGTGCTGTTAATATTGATAAAACATTTGATGGAAGTAAATCAACTGAAACTACATTAACCCAAGTCACAAATGGCATATGAAACCACATGACTTAACATGTGAATAAATTTGATAAAAGCACAACTCTAAAACTGCCTGGTATAACCCTCAAAAAAGAAATCCTCAGTAATGATACCATGGCACACAGTATGGGTTTTGTGGCCAGGCTGGCTGCTTTTGTGCTGGTCTGAGATAGCAGGAGAGAGAAATATATTCAGAGCATATCTACAGCATCCCAAGAGCAAATGGTTTGCTGTGCTGCTAACTAAGACTATTGTGGGGGCAGATAGAGGTGGCATTCATATAGGCCAAACCTAGTGTGTGTATTGATTTTGGGGACTTAAATCCTGGAAGAAAACCTTTATTGTCAGCTGCTGGGAGACATACTGCAGGTTTGAGCTGTTAAATGAAGAAAAGGGAGAGGGGGAAGGAGATATGTTTGAACCTGTGCTGCTTGAGACATCAAGGCAGAAAAAATGGCTTTGGAGAAGCTGTGCAGGAAGTTGCTGGCTATCACTGTGCAAGTGCTGATCCAATGGAATGTGCATTTTCAGTTTCTGGCTCCAGAGGATGAAGATGTTAGTTGGAGGCTTCTCTGGGAGAAGTGAAAACCCAAACAGGGACATGCTTCATCCCAAACCCAAGGCAGACACCTGGAGCCTCCAGGGAAGCCCCAGACCAGGAAAGGCAGAAGATCCAAAGGGAGGTACATCACTCAACATATACACACAGGAATGGCTGATGAGATCCAAAAAAAGCATGACAAAATTGTTTGATCAAAACAGAGATGCCCGAAACGGGAGGAAAAGGGAAGTAGGTGGGTGGTTGCTAGCAAATAGCTCTGGCAAAGAGAAAAAAATCAGGGCCTGAGACATCATGGACATTGCTGTAAATGGTTCCATTTTTTCACTAATTTCTTAAATTTATCTTTACGTACTAAAACAATACCAGTTTCTGTCTCAGTGAAGCAAATGCCCTTAAAGTCACACCCTCAGTAACTATGACTGATACCAATATAACCAGTTGAAATTTGGAAGGATAGGATTTTGGTAAGCTATATGACAGTGATGGCGAACCTTTTAGAGACTGAGTGCCCAAAAACTGGCCTGGCCCCTGCTCCATCCCCTGCCCGCAGGGCCACTCACTATCTCCAGGGCCCGCCGCAGATCACCCAGGCAGCCCAGCAGCACCATGGCGGCCATGCCCTCTGCCCATGCCCCGCAACATCAACTGTGCGCGATGGGGCGTGAGGGCAGAGTCTTGTCTATGCTGCCTGGCTGCCATGTCCTTGACTGAGCTGCTCGGCGTGGGCCACGCTCGGGGGCAACACTCCCCCAGGGGGTTGCTGGTGAGGAGGGGGTCGCGTGCAGAGGCAAGGCTGGGGCAACGGCACGTGTGCCCACAGAGAGGGCTCCAAGTGCCGCCTCTGGCACCCGTGCCATAGGTTCGCCACCACTGCTATATGAAATAACAGCCCTACTCATTCAGAAAACCAAAATGGAGACATAGGACCCTATCCCAGTGCCTCTGTCTCAAGTTCTTGGTTGCTGGGGAAGATCAGTTGCTCAATAGTTCAGGTAGTCCTTGACCTACAATGACAATTGGGTCTGGGATTGCTGTCGCCAAGCAATGCCGTTGTAAAGTGTGACTGCTTCGCTTATAGCAATCCAGGCAGTCCTGGAGTTAAATAAATGCCCTGGTCATTAGGCAAAGCAACTTCTTTCCAGCATGAGCCAGGGAGGGTATGCAAGATTGTGGAGGAGGGTCAGAGAAGGTGCACAAGCGGCTCAGAGCCACTTGGATTTTCAGGCCCAAAGTCAAAAGGCTTCTGAATCCTCTCCAGTTTGGGACTGAAAATCTTCCATAGCAGAAAATCCTGCTTGGGTTTTGGCACAGGGTGTGATCAGCCAGCCTCCAGAGACCAGAAGGAATCTTCTCAGCAAGTGGTAGCAGTTGTGACCTTCTCGGTCAGCTTCCCCATTAATTTTCTGAGGACTCGGCAGAGAAGATTGTAACTCATGTGATTTCGTTAAGTGTAAATGGGTTGTCAAGAGCCCAGATTGCAATCACATGACCACAGGGGCACTGCAACAGCTATAACTTTAGAGACTGGTTGTAAATGATCATTGAACTAATTGTTGTAAGTCAAGAACTATTTGTAGTCCTTGCTTAATGACCGATTGCCTGGTACAGTGACTTTGTCTTTGTAGGTTGTAAAACAAAAGAAAACTGAAGTAAGATTAGTGGTTGCAGTTTCACTTAGTGACATGTTTCACTTAACAACTAAGTTACAAGTTCCAACTGGTTACTAAATCGAGGACTACATGTATGGCTGTAGTTCTCCACATCATCAGGAACCCTGATTGTAGTTTCATTACTCTGTGAACCATTGTAACGTAATATCACTTCAGATATACCCCCTGCCCAATATATACCTCATCTTCAGCTTCTCAAATACCTAGAAAGTGCCAACTGTTTTACAAAATAAGATAACTAGGACATGTGGCATTTACAAGTTGCCTAAACTTTCTAAAATATATCTTTCTTGCGAAACGGCTTCACCCAAAAATGACCTTGCAGCATCCAGAGTAGCTTGATGAATGGCAGCTTTAGAAGTTGATCAAATAAATAATACAATAGCTGGAGCTTTAGGAAGGTGCTTGACGAATCCTGCTATCTCAGAGTACCAAAAGGTGTTCTTCATTCATTACTTAGCAGAGGTAGTCTCTATATCTTGGGTGAAAGCCACATTGCAAACCTACTAGAAAAAAAATTCTTTATTTCTGGCACACTGCCATGTCATGCCCCAAACACAAATATTACACACAAAAAAGACAGTTTTATTGAAATCTCAGATCTTGTACGAAACAAAATTGAATCCCTAAAAAAAGTAATGTCTTGCTGCCTTCAAATACCAAAGGTCTAGCATTGGTCCTCAATTAATTAATTGTTTCACCATCATCTTGAAATGTTCACAGTCAGAACTGTTTATCGAGTAAAGGAACGAACGTGACGTCCTCTTCCACTGCTTCCGCTAACAAACTTCCCTCTTGAACCACCACTACCACTGTTGTTGGTACTTGCCCAAGATGGTGTAATTCCACCACGACCTCTGGAAGCACGATCACGGGGGCTTGGCCGGTAGCCTTAAACAAATGGGAAGGTTATTGGCAACAGTATCTATGCTTTTGTAATGGGATGTACAAGTTATGCATTATAATTTTCTGATGGAAGCCCCTTCAAATGACCAAATTAAATCTTCTTAGTATACAGGAAAACATGCCACACTGTTTAAAGAATTAAAATGATATATAACAGGCAGAGGAAAAAAATGTATTAGGATTGTAATTTAGTGCAGCTAAAACCAAGACTTGCTACCAAGATTTTTTTTTTCTTTTAATGATTCATCAGGAAGGAATTGAGGTGATTGAATGGAGCTGAGCGTTTACTGGTCGGATACCTTTCCTGATTCCTATGCAGACTTTGCAGCCCATATTTTCTCTTTGCGTCCAGAGAGAAATATCTGCAGCTACCTAGGATTGACCTCATAGCCTCCTGATTGTGAGGTGAGAGCTCCACCTTCAGGCCACCACACTACTCTTGCTACCAAGAATAAATAACCTGACTGAAAATGTGTAAAAATGTGAGAACTACTGAGGCTGAAAAAGATATGCTAATTCTGATATTGCCTAATGCATATTTCCAACTCCTATTTTAATTAAAGTTATGTATTTTAACAATTAATAGGTAAAACATGCAAGCTGTTGTGCAGATAAAATAAAAGCCTTTAGCAAGGAACTTATACCATTAACTTTTAATGCAGGGGTGTCAAACTCAATTTCATTGAGGGCCGCATCAGCATTGCAGTTGCCCTGGGGGGGGCGGATGGGTGCGGCCTATTGGGTGAGCGTGGATGAGATGGGTGTGGCCTACTGGGTGGGCATGGCCAGCTCTACATCATTCACATCAAGGGTGCCTGTGGGGGCCTGGGCAGGAGTGGGACAGATCTGAGGGTCTCTGGCAGAAAGGGGTGGGACCAGGGCACAGCCCATCAACCCAGATATGTGAAGTAGGCGAGGGCCATTTGCTGGCCACTTCCAGGCGATGGTGCATTTCTTCATTCCTCATAAAGGGTGACACCTCCCCAGCATGCACCCAGGGGATGCGGTCGAGGCGGCAGGGGCTGGTTCCTTGCTGTTTCCAGACGGCCTTGTAGGCCAGGGCCAAGGCAACGGGGACCGTTCCCCCTGTTTCCAGGATGGCTTCGCGGGCCACATGAAGCCACTTCACAGGTCGCATCCGGCCCCCGGGCCTTGTGTTTGACATGTCTGTTCTAATGGGTGTCAGCCCAAGAAAAACTGCCCTCATGTTTTTTAGAGTTTTTCTATTGTCCTTTTTTTTAAAAAAAGTACATTAAATTATCTAAGGTGCCTTGAAGAGTTAAACAATAAAATAAAGCTCAAAAACTAGAGAGGATATAAACATGTTCATGTCATTTTCTTGGCAGCAAAACAGAAGGAACTGGCCACTGCCATCTTCTGGGATGTTTTTTTCCTTGATTACAGCCCTGGCTTTTACTGTTGGCCTCCCACTCAGGTAGTAGCCAAGTCCAAACTTGCTCTGAGATCAACCTAGGCTGGCAAGGTGCCAAACCTGCTGTGACTTAAATGTAATAAATAAAAAAGTAACTTCGGGATCTTGCTCTAATTGTTCCATGATTGTGTTTTGCCTGTTACACAATATGCTGCCTGGAAGGCATGCCTTCTATTTTCTGTGATGATTACCTCCTATCTCAGGGAAAATGTTTGACCACCAAGCAGTTATATGTGCTTGCTTTCTATTATTTTGAACAAAACTTACATCTGGTATTCATTTCTAAATTTTGCATTCAATGGTGGTTTTGTGATTTCACCCTTGATTTGCAAGGCATCTTGAAAGCTCCATGCAAAGAACAATTAGATACAAAATATATAAAGCGATCAATTATACTGTAGAGGAAAACAATCCCTTACCCGCAGAACTTAAAGGCCTCAGGGGGGGAAGAGGTCCTCTGTTGAAATTGCTCTGACCACCTCGACTTTCACTGTATGTTCCTCGGGGGGAGTTTTGGGCACTCCAGCTTGATCCTCTGGCTCCTTCACGGCGACTATAATTTCCTAAATGAAAAGTGATACTTAAGCCAAATGCAGATTGCTCTTATTTTAATTTAGATTTAACTTAACATCTCAGTTTAACAGCATATTATTTTTAAAAATGGCAAACGTAGTACAACAGCACAGGAAGTGGGCAGTGTTAAAGCAGAGGAGAGGTGAAAGAATGTGAAAAAAACATATAGATTCTGCTTTTTTTACTTGCAACAATAAATAATATAGCAGCATGACAATGAATTTCACTTTAAGGAATATGTGAGATAACTGACCGTCAACCTGCCTTCCTTAAGAGCTCAAAGTTTTCAAGTTCAAGTGAGCCATATAACTTACCTTTCGAAGCAGGTGGTGTGAAGAATCTGTTTTGGCTGTGAAAGGCTCCACGCCCTCCACGGTTCCCTGAGAAGCCACCACGGGAAGAAATTTTCTGTGAAACTTTAGGTGGCCTCTTGGGAGTTGGGATCCCATCTGGTGGAACCACCTCTTTGCTCTCTGCAGCTACAAAGTCATCAACATGCATAGAGGGCGGCCTGCTGGTATTCTGTTTCCTCTGGCGGAAGATGTCATGGGGGCGGATGCCTTGGCCAAATGCTCCCCTGCCTCTTCCTCTAGGTGGAGGTACAATATGAGCCCTCTTGGCAGGTTCAATGTATTCTGACTTTCCACTACAGAGGTGGAAAGAAGAAGGAGAATTTTACAAATTCTTCACAAGCCAGCTAAAATGACATTAAACCTTTTTTGTTATTTTGTGGTCACTTTTCTGAATATTTTTCAGAGTTGAACTACGTCAACATTGCTAGCTCAAGCAAGCATTTTCATATCAGTTAAATACAAATAGTATTACTATAACTCATTGATATATTCTACAGAATTTACCAAATCTCAGATTTAAGTCTAAAAGGGGTTTAAGGAATCTTCCCTTCTTTCACAAATCTGTCATATCCTTATTTCATTCTAGCACAGTGGTGGCGAACCTATGGCACGTGTGCCAGAGGGGGACACTCGGAGCCTTCTCTGTGGGCACGCGCACCTTGCTCTTTGGCTAAGTTTTCGCAGGAAAAAGCCATTTCTCAAGCCCCTTCCTAGCCAAAACAAGCCTCCAGAGAGAGCGCACTGTTTTCAGCTTCAAATTATATCAAATCTGACACCAGAAACAGAGTAACAGATGACCTGAGTGCTACATGTGTTGCTCTCAAACTTACAAAGTATAAGCCAAGGTTAGACAAATTATCAGCATGCATACAACAGCAAAAATCACATTAATTGTTCAAAAGCATGCCAAATGCAAACTTTTACCTTTCAGTAAAAAGTTGTTTGTATCATTGAAAGCTTTGTTACTGTGTTTTTCTTTTAAGACAAAAGATGTTAATGTATGAGTTGTTTTTTTCTAAACTAAACCTCAGTATTCAGATTAAATTGCTGTGTTGGCACTTTGCAATAAATAAGTGGGTTTTGGGTTGCAGTTTGGGCACTCGGTCTCTAAAAGGTTCACGATCACTGTTCTAGCACATATATTTGTAATATCTTAGAAAGAGCAATGCTTCTTTCATTGAAGCCCACTATACATTCTTTACGACAAAATAATCCAGACTGAAGCTCACCCACATTGGTTAGTTGCATCATTTTCAGCAACTCTTACTTTTTGCTTGTTTGGTTTGGTTTGGTCTGGTTTCCCAAATTATGAAACTGGAAATTTCAGGGTTCATTTTTCTAAATCTTGTGATATACAATACATGGAATTTGAATAATTTAACATAGTTCACATAAACTATTAAGCTTATGAGAAGTTTGCTGCAACAATGCAAACAATGTGCTGAATAGTTTGTGACCCCAGTTGTTAATCTCATTATATCGTGCTCATAAAATTACAATTTGTGCAGTGAAGTTATATAAATCCATATTTAGGTATACATATTGTACATATAACTGGATATACAGGTAGTCATTGCTTAATGATCACAATTGGGGCAGAAAATCTGTTGCCTAGCGAAATATCACATGATTTTGATAGACTTATGACCTCATTTCCACTGAGGTTGTTAAGCAAATTAGCCCCAGTGTATGTGAGATATCATATGACCATGACTTGCAATTTTATTGCTGGCTTCTCTATTGACTCTGCTTGTCAGAAGCCTGCTGTGGTACATACAAATGGTAAGCATGTGACTACTGGGATACTTTAACAGTTGTAAATGCAAGGACCAATCGTAATGTTAATTTTTTAGCATCTTTGTAACTTTAAACCACGGCTAAACAGACCAGCCATTAAGTGAAGTCTACCTGTACATGTACAGAACCATTTTAGTGTACTGAGTAAAGGCATCAGGCTAGAAACCAGGAGATTGTGGGGAATGAATGAACCTTAGAAATGAAGCCAGCTGAGTGATCTTGGGCCAGTCATTCTCTCTCAGTCCTAGGAAGTAGGCAATGACAAACCACTTCTGAAATCTTCTGCAGGGACTTGTCAGGCAGTTTTGCTATGAGTCAACTATGACTCCAAGGCACACAAAAATTGTGCAAAATCAAGGCCACTGGTTACCTGGAAGTTATAAATGTCTCATGTTTGTGTTTGCCAAGTTTAAAGCCTTTTGTGGTTTTGGTCAGACCAGGAGAAGAAGGCTCTGTAACAAACGACCTGTCTAGCTCTGCTTGCAGATCAAAGTCACTACATCCTTTTTCCGACAGTTCAATTAAGTCAACTTTCACCTACAAGAATGAGAAAATATTCCATTTTAGTAAATCCATGAGTAACATACTAATACTCAATATAATTAGAATGGAAAATATTCTACACTACACAATAGAAAAAGAAGAAGACTTAATAGAGTGGTGATGTGAATCCAAATCTCCTGATCAGTCTTTTCCTTTAGAAACTATGCTATAGTAACATGCAGATTAGATGGAAATTATCTGCAGACATAACTCCTCCAGAATTATTAGTCAACTGCTCGAGGAATGTGTATTAAAGGCGTTCTTTAAAATAAAAGCTTTTCATTTACTTCATTTATTAAAATCAAGGTATTTCAAATTCAAAGCACTCTGCAGAATGTACCATTCAGATCTGGCACTGACTGGACAGATTTTCAAACCTGATTATTGACCACAAGAATGTAGAAACAACAGCATCAACTGAAAGACATAGAACTTAAATTTAATAGTGTCACAAATTGTAGCAAGTCTCTGTAGCTAAATCCCTCTTTGTCAGCTTTATCAAATCAAAGGGGTTTGTGCAAAGTAATACCGTAATCCGCTATTATTATCAGCTCTGTTCCCAGGCTGACCAAATACATAAAATACTATGTCTAGGATCAAAAGTAGAAAAAGGTCACATGTACTAAAAAAAATGAACCCTAGTCAAAGAAGATTTCTATAGCATCTAGTAAATTGTTTGTCAGTCCAAAGGGAATTTCAAAAAGATGCTAAAATGTGTAATTCAGGATGGGAGAGAGGAAGTTGATCTGAAAAATCAAAATATAAAATTGTACTGGATAACCCTAAGTGCTAGCAAGCTTAACATAGGAGTCTGAATTCAATACTGTATTACTCACAGAGTTGAAAAATATTCCCCAAAATTACTTTTTAAGTATTTACCATGTCAAGATCAGTTTCAATTTCTTCAGCCTGGAATGGTAAGAACCACATAGACTTCAACTGGTCATCTATCACGTCTGCCAAGATGTACATAGTCCTGTAAGGAAAAACACAGCTTTTATTATTGGTCAATATTGGTTGACACCTTAGGAATAAGTTGAGGTTACTAAAATTCACCAAAACTCTTTCATTTCTTTCCTCAAACCATTATTTACTAAATCTTTTCCTAATACCAAATTCCAGTTATCCTGCCAAAAATCTTCTTGTAGCCCATATTGTTACATCTTTATGAAGACCCATTCTAACTAAAGATAAAAGGACAGCCCTTTACTAATACAAACTGTTGCCATTTTCTCATTCAGTTGCAACTATTAGGTTTTATTATTTTAAAACTGTATCACATTATTTTAACTGCCAAAAGTTATACCTCAATACATGGTATAATATTAAAAAAAATGTAAAGTAAAAAGGAACAGATAGAACACTAGAAGCAAACGTATACTTGTTTGATATGCAATTCTGGAAGAAAATTAACAGAAAGGAGGAAAAGATTGGTCTCCATGTTTTACAGAGAAAGAAAATGAATAATTTACTATAATAAATATAATATTAAGAATTATAAAATAGTACTGAGGAATTTCTACTTTGCTCCACAATGAACGAAAACTCATTTATTTAAATGAGATCCAAATATACCAATTCCATATATTATAGTTCTCTTGTCCACATAAATGTCTTTTTGTTACTTTACCTATTATTAAACAGATGTTGCAGAGATTCTGGAGCAGGCAAAATTGGTTCCACATCTTGATCACTTAGAGGACAAGCCTCTCCAGCAGATTCCAACATCTGCCTAAGTCCAACAACATTATCCAGTAATGATTCCAGGCTCTCGTCTTCCTTAGAACACTCCTAGATAAGAAATGCTACAGTCATCAATCATATAAAATCTAGCATTCTGGACAATTAACAAGATATACAGAGAATTTCACCAGAATATATTTATTTTGGATTCCCATTAGAGATGATGCACTAACAACACAATTATAAGCAGTTGTATATATACATTGCTTACTGGTGTACACCGCTTAGAGAGTGCTTGCACTTAAAGCGGTATATAAGTCTCACAAATAAATAAATAAATAAATAAATAAATAAATAAATAAATAAATGTAATGCAGCAAAAGGTGGCACTTTAAAGGTGAACAGATTTATTAAAAATTAATTTGTGTATACTAGACGCCATTTCATCTGATATAGCATACAAATATTGTTGGCAGGTTATGTAAAATCAAGAAGATGTGTAGACAACAAGACCAAATAACCATAAAATCTGATAGATGCAGGCAGGCAGAGAATTCTGTGAAAAGCTAAATGAATGCAGGTTGGCAACCATGATCAAGAAAATCAGAATAACTGTGTTTATCATCCAAAAATGTGATAAAATTAATCTTATATTTCTCTCATTAGCTACAGTAACTATTCAACCTGAATAATGCACACACAATAAAGGTAGTCCTTGACTTACAACAGTTCATTTAGTGACCATTCACAGTTGCAACATCCCTGAAAAAAGTGACTTATGACCATTTTTCACACTTATGACCGTTGCAGCATCCCCATGGTCACATGATCAAAATTTAGACAGTTGGCAACTGACTCACATTTATGATGATTGCAGTATCCTGGGATCATGTGATCATCTTTTGTGACCTTCTGACAAGCAAAGTCAATGGGGTAAACCGGATTCACTTAGCAGTCATGTAACTAACATAATAACTGCCATGATTCACTTAACAACTGTGGCAAGAGAAGTCACAAAATGGGGCAAAAATCACTTTAAAATGTCTCACTTAACAACATACATTTTGGACTCAATTGTAGTCATAAGTCGAGGACTCCCTGTATTCAACATTACTACCGTATAAGTTTTCACTTATATTAAATCAATATATTAGTTTTTAGTGAAATTTACACTACCAAAACCAGTTTCTCCAGTTCAAGGAGCAGGTTTTCAGGAGTCTCTTCTTTGGTCTGCAACTGATACTTTAATTCTGCAGTACTAAGACCCAGGGTTCTGGTGGGATGACTTCCATCTACTTCCGCAAGACTCCCATCATCCCCACAACATCCCTGTGGAACATGAATAAGTATCTAGATGAAAAACTACTGCAAAAGGTATAAATAGTCATGTTATATGTAACATAATGTTGCCAATAGAGGACACATAAAATAAACAAATTCAAAAATCTTTATAACAGCTGTAAAATATAGCTTTGTGAACACTTGTTTTCATCAAAAAGAATGCACTAATTTGTTATAGAAATGGCTAAGTTATATATTAAGAATGCAAAAGTAAAAAGTTGATATTATTTCAATCTTACTGCTCTGAAGGGTCAGATGTTAATGCTTTTATTTTTCCCCCTTTGTCCTACAGTTCTCCTTTTTCCCCATTTCCCATTTTCCCTCTATTTTCATTTTCATTTGTATTTTATACTTTGATTAATTAAATAAAAATTATATTTAAAAAAAGAAGTATACACTCATTCTGTTCTTTAAGATGAACCTCCTTTTAATACTAAATAGATCAATATGAGATGTCTTTCCTTTTCAATATCCATGTGGAAACATACTTATAGAATATACATCGAAGGGATTTTGCAAAACACTTTTTTATACTTGTAGATCCATCATATGAAGCTCTTTTACAAAACCATATTGTTGACTATGTGATCATACGTAATTGTTCTTAGAACTTTTTACTTCTCTATAATGAACATAATTATGAGGATTTTCAACGTTCTGAGAATAGTGATTTGAATTACTTGATGAATTAAGTGTATTTATTAAGCAACTTTGAGTGGTTCACAAAGTAAGAAAAAATAATAATCGAACCACATAACAATACAGTAACATTAAAAATAAATGAATATAAAGATGGCAAAACCAAGCAACAAGAAAAACATGCAAACACTACTCAAAAGGAGCTTCAACCACCCTACCTAAAAGTCTGGAAACATTCCCTCACTGAAAACCATCTGATATTCCTATTATTTTACGTTTTATTATTTGTTGCTTTGATGGAATTATCATGGAGGATTTTAAAAAAAAATAGGAGATAAACCTGGCATATTTTAGCAATAGAAAAGCAAGATATAAAACTTCTTCAATGACACAACCTTAAAATCAATACTAACAAACTAAACTGACACTTTGTTTAGAAAGCATCTTAACTATTTAGAATAGCACAGTAGTCTTACTTCAAAGATATTTTGCTAAATTGCAGTATAACAGCCACATTGCTGAAAAATGTTAGCTTGTATTGACTTACCAAAGGATCAGAATTTAGTATCTGTCTCATGAAATCCAGAAAGGAAGAGGCAAGTTCTCCTGTGTCTTTACTGAAGCTGCTCACTATTCTCTTCAATACTGTTTGCAGAGCATCACAGTGTTTTGCAAGAGAACTAAGATTGTTTCAAAAAGAAATGTTTTACTTTACCTACTGAATTTAATGTAGCACATAAGCGATCAAGAGACTAAAAAGCAACTAGTTCATGTCTTCATAAATGAGTATTGTTAGACTTTGCTAAATGTGAAGTAATTTCATCATACTTGATATTTTTAGGTATAGCAAAGTCTCAGTTGACTACAATACTTTTAGATTAGTCAGCCAACTGCAACACCTAAACTACACACAAAAAAGAAATACCTTTTAATTGCAGAAGTGATAAAACAGAATCTGTCATCTATGAGGCAATTCTTATTCCTTCATTTGCACAAGAGATCTCTTCTAAAATAATTGCCATAGCAACTGATAGACAAACAAGCCTCTATCAATACTCTCTAGAAGGCTGACTGCAATTCTTATTATTGAGGAATGTTCTTATCTCGTTTCTTTTAATATAACACTGAAACCAAATACCAGCAAAAATAAAAATAAAAAATAACAGAGTTGGAAGGGACCTTAGAGGTCTTCTAGTCCAACCCCCTTCTCAAGCAGGAGACCCTATACCAGAGGTAGGCAACCTTGGCTCTTTTATGACTTGTGGACTTCAACTCCCATGGCTGGCTCAGGAATTCTGGGAGTTGAAGTCTACAAATCATAAAAGAGCCAAGGTTGCCTACCCCTGCCCTGTACCATTCCAGACAAGTGGCTGTCCAGTCTCTTCTTAAAAGCCTCCAGTGATGGAGCACCCCCATGAAGCATGATGAAGCATGACATCACTGGAACCAACCCACAATCTTTCCATATTAACTATTACAAATGGGTTCATCCACCTCCGTGGCCCAATGCGGGGAGAAAAGAAGACCGCAGGATGCAGAATACTTTATTCTCTTTATAAATCTGCAAACAGATGCAAATGTGATGACATCATTGAACAAAGCACATGCAGTCAACTAGTTTTGTAATCCTAATTATCACCTCTGGGACAGAATTTATACATCACCTTCCAAGCTCAACTTCCAGAATTTCAGTGAAGAATTTTACTGGAAAATTCATCTTAAATTTTGAATGTAAGAAACAGGACATAAACAGTATTGAAAGATACGATGCTCACTTTAGGAAGCTAATTTTTCAGGTACTAATTTTCACTGTAACTTTTTCTTGACATTGAACCGATGTGCCTAATCTCCACTGAAAATGAATGGGAACTGCACAAAATTCACATGTACTTTTAGAAAGATTTGAAATGGGGAAATCATACCTTTTCAGATGATAGAATCCATAATCGTGCTCTGTAAGGAACATCATTGTCCTGATACAAGTCAGCAAGCAGGTATAGCTGCTTTCAGCATTAATAATTGTTTCTATCAGGCAGTCACAGATGGAAGCCATGAGTTCTTTGCCTGGCAATGAATTGGAAAGCTGCTCCAACTCAGAAAGAGTACTTTCTGAGGAACTGGGCAAGATCAGGGCAATGTCCTGTAAAAAGATAATAATAATCAATGCATTATTGCAGACATGTCAAACTGGCAACATCATGTGACGTCGCACAACATATCGGGCCAGTTTTTCCATTGCCGGCAATGGGGTGGGCACGGCTTACATGTGACGTGTCCAGCCCGTGGGCCGGCAGTTTGACACCCCTGCATTACTGAAAGGCAGGGGCATATTTTATAATTATGGCACTGCAAGCAATAGCTGGGACTCAAAGAACTAATTTAGAATGTGCCTTGGTCCAGGGAGAAAAGCTTCAAAGATTTTCTCTTTTTCAAATAACAGACCAACACAACATATTACAAAAGATATCTGAGATTCCCTACAGTGTAGTAATGTTAGTGGCACAGAAAGCAGATTTATTGCTCACAATAATTAACTGACTAATAGGTAACTCCTTTAGGTCGGTGGGCACATTGGGGATTTTGAGAGCATGTTGTATATATTCTTATAAAATGGCAACATAATGAAAACCGCTAGTCATAAAATGCCAATTTAAAGCTACAATAAAGGTTATTCTTTGACATCTACTCTACTGCTTATTTCTAGGCATCCTATTAGGTCAGGGGTTCCCAACCTGAGGTGCTCGCACCCCCTGGAGGTGTGAGATGATATTCCAGGGGGTGCAAAAACTTGGGTTTTCAAAATTATAGTGTATATGTATAATTTGTTGCCATTTTTTTCGAACTTTTGTAAGGGATGCGAGAATATATCAGAAGCATTCTAAGGGTGCGGGGTATAGAAAAGGTTGGGAGCCGCTGTATTAGGTAATACCAATCTGCTACATTATTACAGAAATCTTAAGAGTAGCCAACTTGCTTTAAAAGCATAACAACAGATTATTCAACATATTGCCTTAGAATTTATTCACTTTTTGTAAATTTGTAACATTTGTCTGTGATCAGAAATAAAGAAGTTTGCTTTTCTCAGCAGATGAACATGCTTTCAATATGCTGGATTCAACTACCTAGCCTTTTTAACTTTCAAAGAATACCTGTGTATTCTATAGTTTGGGGGACTTGGAATATCTAGTGTTGGAAGTCTGGCATGTATCAACGTAACTATCTGTAAGCATAACAACCTCTGGGAATCAGTTGCCTACTGCTGCATTATTTCCAATGCAAAGTTTTCTAAAGAGGGAAGTCTTTTGAATCTTGACTAGTGAACTTAAGAATGACTATTATATTCAACATTAGATGTTTTTTTTCTAAGGGAATGCTCATTTAGAACTATTATTTGCACAGAAGCAGAAATTGAGGTTTAATTCAGAAAGTTCAGCAAAACTAAGCACGCCATCTAAAAGTAAAATTAAAATAAGCAAAATAATAGAATACAAAATTCTAATTACTGTAAAATTTCAAACAGAGGAAAATTAAAAAAACAAATATTAATATATACAAATTTACCATATTAGGAATTAGGACATCTTCAACACATAAACAAATTATTACAATACAACTATTACAAAACCCTGCAGTAAACTGCAGATCTTTATAATTCATTCTGTTGATCTGTTCATGTGGTAAATTACTTGGGGATCATTAATCTGAAATATCAGCATTTAGTATTGGGAAAGTATCCAATGGAGGAAATCACAAAAAAACAAACCCATAATGTAAATACGCATATGTTGGTTGCACTACCATAGCACAGCAGACAAGATTCTGAATCTGTTCTGATATAAGGCACAACTATTTCCAAAAAAAGAATATCTTTAGAAGTAGTCCTAAGGACCGGAATTGGTGACCAACAACTCCATCACTAAACAAGACATAATGTAACTGTAACACATGACCACAACTTTTGGTTTTACTGCTGGCTACTCCACTGATTCTATTTGTTGGAACCTGGCTGTGAAGCACACAAATTGTGATCATATGACCACAGGATGCTGCAATGGTCATAAATATGAGGACCAGTCATAAAGTTATATTTTTTCAGCCCTTATAACTTCTGCGGTCGCTAAACAGAACAATGGTTAAGCAAGGACTACCTACAGTCCACTATTTCACAGCCTACGAATGCATTACAGTACATTCATGTATCTAAGTGTGTGAAGATGTAACCACGGGAACACATAAAGAATGAAGAAAATTAAATTAAATTCTTATTTAGATTTTCCATTTTAAATACCTGGTCACAGAAGGACTGTAAAATAGAAGCTAAGTATTCTGAACATTGCTGATGAATGATATTTTCCCCTGCAGTTTGCATCAAAGTCAAAAGTTCTAGGAAAACTTCGGTGTATTTTTCATCGCCTTTAGCAGTTCCATTAATCAGGTGCAAAATGGCCAATTTACAAGCTTTGTGCGAAGCCAGAGCATCAAATAAAGCAAGCAAGCGAGTGGTCTGACCAGTGTATTGTTTCTCCTTATCTTCTGGGTTGCTGAAATGATGAGAAATTTCTTTATTAGGATGATAGCACACTAGATAGAAATGTAAAACGAAACAAACATGTTTGAATATTTCCATTCACCCCTATAGATATATAGATATATACAGTACATATATACATATATACATATATAAAAATATATGTAAACAATGTTCATTTCTACACAAATGTAAACTGCCACCTATCTGAAAAGTTACCAGCGTGAGGGATTATTACCATAGCTACAAGGGTAATAATAATGTTAGTGGTATTTAAGTGACTTGAATGAAAACAAATATTCAGGAGATGGAAGCAAATTCTGGAGGACTTTTTCCGGCTTCACCCACTTCTCTGTACTAATCTTCTAACTTCTAACTGTTCTAGAATTATAAAGAAATGAAATATGTTTTGATGTGTAGTTTCCTAACACTTGACACGCTATTCAAAGATCAAACCTGGTTCTTGCCCCCAACCCCACAATACACACTGGTGCAACAGAAGGCATAGGGTCAAAAGCAATTGATTAAGTGTTGAATAAGATAGGAAAGGAGAATGCACAGGACCTCTTACATCTACATTCAAGTGTGAGAAGGCAAAATTGTAACCAATGAGATCAACTTCTCTATTTTTGACAAATCATTAAACAAATTATTAGACAATAATTGTCTTGTTTAGGCAATATTAAATAAGACATTGAAATGTACCTTTGAAGATCTTCTACAAGTAGATCTAAGACAGTTCTCATAATAAGGAGAGCCGTTGGTGAGGCCAAGTCACACAACTGTACACAAATGCGCCTTAGCATATGCTGAATGGGCTGGCAAGTGGAACCAGAAAAGGATCGTACTATTTCTTGCAGTAATTTTGCCTGGACATGAAGATGCATGCTCCAAAGTTTTCTAGTATTGAGAGCTACTGCTAAGTCATGTGGTTCAATAACCTATGGAAAACAAAATAATCCTTAGAAATGCACAATAATCATTGCTATTCTCTACTCTGGAATTTCATAGAAAATGTATTGCCAAGGAGAGTATGTCAACTGGAATTCATATTCAAAATTATTCCCACAAAACAGCCCTATAGAGGCACATAAATGGAAACAAGTTTGCACAGCCAGGTGCTGCATACAAATATCCCTGTGGTACCTGGCCCTATGTTTTCCTTGGTTCTCCAGACTATATTTTGTTTAATGATTTTAGACAGTAATAAAACCAACTTCCGCATGTAAACAATATAATTATATTAATAAAAATAAAATTCATAAATATGTTTCATAGCTCCTCAACTGTCAGATCAGCTTATTTTAAAAATCAATTGGTAGTTTTTATTTACCTGAGTGGTCTGCATAGGCAGTGGAAGAGGCAGTAGTTCTGAAAGTAATATAAGGCCAGAGAAAAATCCTTCTGGAATTCTTAGAACAGAAGTAAGAACCTCTCTTAGCATTAGTGACCAAGTATTATTGGCTAGAGTTTCTTCGGAGATAGTTAATTTCTCATTAACACCCTGGGTGAAAGTCAACAAGATATCAACAATATCATTCTGGATTTTCTGTTCATCACTGTCCAAACGCCCAGAGAGTGTTATAGAACATAAAAGCATGTGTAAAGAAATAAGTGCTGAAGGAACACGCATATCTTTAAATTCAAAGGATCCTCCCCGTAGCAATTCAGTCAACATGGTCT
Organism: Crotalus tigris; assembly: GCF_016545835.1. Classification (NCBI taxonomy): domain Eukaryota; kingdom Metazoa; phylum Chordata; class Lepidosauria; order Squamata; family Viperidae; genus Crotalus; species Crotalus tigris. The sequence goes on along the minus strand of NW_024096861.1, from coordinate 460,607 downwards.
TCAAAAGTGTGAGAGTACATCGGGCCATAGAGATTGTAGTGACTCTGTGAAGAGTTGTTCCCATGTTGACATGGAGTCTCCAGGGCTGAATAAGAATGCTGTTTAGTTTTTGCAGAATTCTGATAAAAGTGTCCATTCCTTCAGAAGAGAAGAGCTGAATAACTGCAAGGTTCCATTTAAGGTCCTTCTGCTGACCTATATGAATGATAGGAGAAATATTATATAGTCTTTATATTTCATTCTCTATTTTATTATTAAGTATAGGTAGTCCTTGACTAACAAGAGTTCATTTAGTCACCATTCAAAGTTACAGCGGCAATGAAAAAATGTGACTTATGACAGTTTTTCACACTTATGACCATTGCAGCATCCCCATGGTCAAATGATCAAAATTCAGATGCTTGGCAACTGACTCATATTTATGATGGTTGCAGTGTCCCAAGGTCATGTGATCAGCTTCTGCGACCTTCTGACAAGCAAAGTCAATGGGAAAGCCAGATTCACTTAACAACTGTGTTACTAACTTAACTGCAATGATTCACTTAACAACAGTGGCAAGAAAGGTCGTAAAATGGGGCAAAACTCACTTAGCAAATGTTTCACTTAGCAATATACATTTTGGGCTCAATTGTGGTCGTTAAGTCGTGGACTACCTGTAATATAAATTGGATGCAATGATTCTGTTGGTGACCAAAGGTAAATATTTTTACATACTTCTTTCACACAGTAAAAATGAACTGAGAATTACTCCAGTGTGTGTATATGATCAATATACATATCCAAAGAACAATATATTCTAGAATGTTTGTGAGTATGATTTAATACAAATACATTCTACTGAATGAGAACTAAGAAGTTAAATATTGTTACCTTCAACCGGAGGTGGAGGACATGCAATATGACACAAGACACGAAGTGCTGTAGGGAGACCAACTCCTTCCTGAGTCATCAAGCTATCAATGTTCTTTGAAATAAAGAAGTAGATAATGATTTAAAAATATTCAAAAGGGATATATCTGATTTAACAGACAACATTGCTTCTGCACAAACAATAGAGAGATCAATTTGATTTTTGTACACAACCAAGAGAGTTACGCAAAAGCCAGTTCCCATTTTGACTAATAGTGTAGATTTTAGGACTTGAAGTTCACTTATACAGAAAGCACAGGGATATGGAAAGCCTGACTTATGTAACTCACCAGCAACTATTCAGCAGTCTAGCAATGGATTTGGTTCAAGATTTGGTCCTTCCTTATTACGCAATAAGCTTTGTTTTTAAAAGAGAACAATTTGTATGTGTTCTGTTAGGTCGCTATTCCAATATTTAAAATATTTGGATACCAAATTAAATGTTAGCATATATTTGTTTCACGAATATTTAAGTAAAACTGTAAATAGAATAAAGGGGGCTAAGGTAGGAGGACCAGTCTAGATCCCAATAAAGGAGAATATTTGTAGCTCAGGACTGAAATGAGGGACTAATCTAGAGTTTTAAGCAACTCAAAGTGAACAGCTATCATAGGATTGCCAATCCAATTTTTCCCTTCCCAAAACATTTTAATTTATCAGCATGTCTACTTTCAACATAATCTGAACTAAAATTAACTTCAAAATACATTTGTTCAAAAAGATGAGTAGTTTGCTATTCTAATAAGTCATATTTATTTTTACTTTTTATTTATTAAATGTACATGCCATTCATCTCACTGTCCAAGGATGGCAATGTAAAGGAAACCATGTAAAAACTACACATTTGTTATATAGAACAGCAAAAATGCACTCCCCCATATGCTTTTACTTATTTATTTTACTGACCTGTTTAATATATTCAATGAGATTTGGGATGCAATTAATTTCAAATCGGACTGTTTTCAATGGCTCCAACCATTTACTAAGTTCTAAAAACAAACAAGATCATTTGATGAATGTTATATGATGCGTTCAAAAAAATGTGAAAACAATTAGAGTGGTTTTGATTATAAAACACTGAATCTTAACAATGGAGACATACTTTGTCACATACGCACACTAGCAACATAGTATTCATTTTTAACCAAAAGTATAAGAAATTTTTATACAATTTTATAATCCAGTTTGAATATTTCCCATTATTTTTTCTTACAATTCTGTATTCAAGATAATAATAAATAATGTAGTAAAATAATAAATAATATAGTAAAAGTATATGCTGCCAAATTACAAACTCTAGATCAGTGGTTCTCAACCTGTGGGTCGGGACCCCATTTGGGGTCGAACGACCATTTCACGGGGGTCGCCAAACAACGCAGTCTGCCATTTTTTTCCCCCTTTTCCTTAGCTGTGCTACTCTCTTTTATTCTATTGGCTTTTGAAAGCCAATAGAATAGACTCTCTTGAATAGAGTCTAATTCTATTGGCTTTCAAAAGCCAATAGGAATTGTCCAGGCTGTCTCTGCCCTGCTGAGCCTGCCAAAAGTCCCATTCTGCAAACTGCTGCACCAGTTAAATAGTCCTCGACTTACGACCAGTTGAGTAGTCCTTGACTTACGACCGGTTGGGGGTCGCGGCATTAAAAAGGTTGAAAACCACTGCTCTAGATAGTTTACAATTATGAAAAACATTTGAAAAAAAGAATATAAAAAGCACAAAAAACAGCACCAGACAAAAAAATAACAGTTGCAAACCCTCCAAGCCCAGAGGGGAACAAAAAGGTAGGAAGGGATGTCAGTTGTTCTCCCAAAGGCCTGGGCAAGATCTTTAAGGCCTTCTTAAAGTTCATATACAGTACAAAGGAACATATCAATGTTAAGGAAATATTTGGCTTATTTATCATACGTAAAGACTGGTTAATCTGACAGCCAAAAGAAAGCCATCTTACTACATGATCAGTGAGATAGCATCTGTTGTGGTATTTGCTTCCTGATCTGTCCATATCAAAAGGCTGGCAAAGACACACTTTTCTTGCTTTCTCCCAAGGACCATGCACTGAGGCCTTGAGCTCTGCTTGCATACAAATCAAATGCCATTTCTAAGCATGCAGCCTTGGTAGCTGTGAACTTTACTACCTAGCAGCCCAAATGTGACTTTCAAGATTGGCTGGTTATATTGCTTGATATTATAGATGCCAATGTGGATTACAAGCACTATTTATAACTTATCTAGATTACAGATAACATCCATTACCTTCCCACCAGGAAGATAGCATCACAAACTCTAAAAATTGAATAATCCACAACAAAAGCCCTCTGTTCCCTGAAAGAGTATTTTTAGGACTAGAGCATATTGGTTCCCTCACCCAAGAACTGAATTATAAATGTATCATTGAAATCATATCTTCCTTCCCCAAGACTCTCATTCTTCCTGACAACAAATCAATGTTGTTCTGAGGTAGTACATACCAGAAGAACCAGACTGTATACATCTAAACATCTCCAGTCCAGCCAGTTTGCATTCAAAAGATTGGACCTTTTCCTGACAAACAGGATTGTTGGCACACACTCCCAGTTTATTCCTAACAGATATCTCCACTAAACTTGATATGTAAAGTTTTAGAAAATAATAAATCAGAAATATTGTTTTTTCTATCTAGATGAATTTCACAGCAGAAGGAAAAACTACTCCGTACAACTCTGAGACTTCTTATTCATATTGTATTCAAAAGCATCTTTCCACCAATGAAGTATAAGGCACATAAACCACCAACCTAGATGATTAATGAAATACCTTAAGCAGCTACGGAAACTGGGCAGTATTAAAAGTTACAGTAATTAATACAAATAAAATTAAGAAACTTTTAAATATTATACTTTAAAGGAAACAAAATGCCTGAAAGTACACTTAATGTATGAAAGAAATCAGATGTATCTATCAGGATTGTCTTTTCCACTCAGTAACAGACTACACACTACTTTTGACAGCACTTTTGATATTAAAACAAATCAAATTTATAATGTTGGGAAACAGCAGGTGATAACTATTAAAGGAACAGAAATCCCAATATTGTTTGGAAATCTAGAATGTAGGACCAGCCTACTTCATTTTGAAGCTGTACAGCAGTGAGTGATGTGGAAACAAGAGTTGATTTAAAGAATCTAAGTGATTCATCATTACAGAATATGAGTCTCAATATTTCTTTTAAATTATTTTATGATATCTGTTCATGAATAGTATATTACATTGTTTATAAACCAATTTTATAAGTCTGCTAAAGAACCTAGCAATCTTAATATATACAATAGCAATAGTGAAACAGAATATCAGAAATATTTCTCCTACATCATTTAAAACATTGGCCAACATTGGCCAACAATAACAAACACCGTACCTTGTAATTTGGTATTATTTTCATCAGCTTTGCAAAGCTTCAACAGGGGTGCTGAGTACAGCTCAAGCATCTGGACATCACTTGAAGACTGTACCACCAGTAGAACAAGGATGCAGGCATAATTGTACGCAACTGACTTTTTTGATTTGGAATCACTGAAATGTAAGTTTAAAAAAAACACCTAGAGCTTACTAATTTACTTCATATTACTTCATTTCATATTTTAGTCTTCATACTAAGCATAAAACCCAGAGATTAAGTTTCCATCACTGGCTTCCCACCCTCCAGAGATTTAGAGGACACATGGAAATCGCAGAAGAAGGAAAAGTAACTGTGCAAGAGGATTCCCACCTGCTCACCATAGGATTCCATCTTACAGTATATTAAACATCAGAGACCAATATAGTTATCATTAAAGTTGAAAGAGATTTTTATCAAGCCATCCTGTTCTTTCATAATCCTTCCACTTTTAAAATGTATTATACTCCATATGGAGAAAAGTAATTAAAAGCAAACAATAATCTTTAGAATAAAAAATTAATAAAAAACAGTATTATTCTGAACTCAGTTGACATTTCAATCGATCCCGTTACAGATAGTCCGCGAGTTATGATTGTAATTTGACTTAAAATTACCATCACTAAGCACAGTGGTTCTAAATCAAGTCATATGATTGCATTGCTTAGTGCAGCAGCTCCCAACCTTTTCTATAACCCGCACCCCTAGAATGCTTCCGATATATTCTCGCACCCCTTACAAAAATTTGAAATAACAGCAACAAACTATGCTTATACACTATAATTTTGAAAACCCAAGTTTTCGCACCCCCTAGAATATTGTCTCATACTCCCAGGGGGTGCAACTACCCCAATTGGGAGCCCCTGGCTTAGTGACAACAATCCAGGCAACCCTGGTTGATGTCATGACTCCAGTTGCACAGGGTCATTAAGTAGAAAGGAGGAGGAGTCTCATGTAAAGAGTATGGGGGTAAGGTGGAGGAGGCCTTGGGTAGCTCAGTGCAGGCTATGCACAAGTTGGGGGAGGAAGGTGTTGCAGTTTGGCTCAAGCTTAGGGAGACTGGGGAAAGAGGGTGCAGGGTGTGTACAAGCACAGGGAGGCGGGAAAAGAGAGCACAGCGTGCATGCAAGAGAAGGGCAAAACGACAACACATGAGCAAAGAAAGTCTGGGAGTGGGAGAGACTTGTATCCTCTCCTAAGGCCTTCCCCATTGACTTTGCTTGTGCGAAGCCTGCAGGGAAGCTCACAAATGGTGACTATGTGACCATGGGATATTGCAACCAGTTTATGTGTAAACTGTTTCCCGAGTACTCAAATTTTGTTCACATGACTGCAGGAGTGCTGCAATGACCAGAACTCCTGAAGACCAGTCTTTAAGTCCCTTTGTTCAGTGCCATCGCAATTTTGAATGGTCGCTGAATGAATGGCCGTAACCTGAGGACTACCTGCACAGGAGCCTACAGAGACGTTACTTAATGTCCAACACTTAGTGATAAAACCAGTCACTCTCTCCCCAGACTCCCCCTCACAAGAATGCATCTGTGGAACAAGTAGAAAGCAGCAGCATTATGTACACTTTCTTGAGCTACACAAAACAAAGACAGAATAGATATAAACCTAATAATAAATCATTACCCTAATGCTTCTTTGGAATAGAACTCCATTAAAGTAATAAAGCTCTGGAGATTCTTCTCAAGGCTGAAGACATGGGCAACAGCAGCTCTTCCTACTGGGTTAAAAGTGATCAAGTAAAGATTATGAAGTGTTCCCAGGAGATCTGAATGGTCAGTTTCATCAGTGACTATGCAATGCTGGAAGTGGCTGAACAGTTCTGAAATGCACTGCAGTGTCTGAGTCGAATGAAGAAGCCATAAGGGAAATGCTTCATCGCCTGCCCCATCTGTTTGCAGACCTTCTTCTTGATCGAGATCCGAAAACTGACAAAATGCTCGAACCAACAAATTGGTGGCTTCATATTCAGAGAGGAAAAAAAGGAGACCTTTCTGTGACTGTGCTAAAAATCTCAGAATATCTCTGACAGACTGAAGCACTCCATGATGCACATTTGTTATTGGATTAGACAATAGCAAAGTGACAGACTCCAAAAAATTGTGATTGTGGAGATACCTGAAGAAATGAAAATAGAAAGATAAACAATATTATATTGAAATAATATCTATCCACTACCTTTTCCCATAAGATAGCTAAACTGCAATGTCAATATATTTGTATTACAAGGCACCGTTGTGGTTTGGAATAGAAGGCAAATCCCACAAATGCAAAGTGGGATTAATTAATATCACATTAATTAATGTCACCAATATTAAAAGCAAAACTGATATCTATCTTCATTGGAGAAAGCAATTATGTTTGAAAGCGTTAGAGGTAAAAGGAAAGCAGAGAACACAGTGGCTGGACACCACCAAAGCTGACACCAGCCAGAGTATAGAACAACTCAAAGTAGTAATGAAAAATCGGAAGATGTGGAGAGACATAGCCCATAGAGTTGCCTAGAATCAGACACGACTGAAGGAATAACAGCATCAACATCATCATCATGATATTCATCTAAGCCTGGATTTAATTTCAATAGATCTATATCTGTTTTTATATTTTCGCATTAAAAAACATAAAAACATTATTTAATTTTTTACTGATTGCTATATATTTATTCAATCCAAGAAATCAAGAATATTTGTTAAAACGTTAATTAAGGATTTTGCAAATCAGATGACCTCAAATGTCCCTACAAACTTACATTAATGGAGCAGATGGTTAATTATTACTATTTTTATCAATATAAGCAGAAAGCACCACCACAGTAACAAAGAGATTACTACAATTTTCAAGGACTACAAAGTGGAAATACTGTAGGATTTTCAGGGAGTAGATTATACACAATTTAGAGAACGGAATCTTCTCTTATAAACCTGAAGAACTCAGAATAGTATATTGGTTAGCAAGTATTAAGGACTTGCGAATTACCTATTGATATTACCTAGTCTTCAATTCTAAGTAAACATTTGAGTAACTCAAATCTTATTAATTTAAATGGGGAAAGTGAGCTGACTTGATAAGGAAAATGAGAAGAAATAAACTTGGAAATGAAATGGAAATGAAAGTGGTAAAGAGATTAAAATATTTCCTCTGTTAAATCAACAATCTTTATTAAATAATGGACAGGTATTATAAGAACATATTAAATATTGGAAAAAGAAATCTGGTGATCGTCTGGAACATGTAAGCAGAAATTCCCAAACTGGGTCAGGTTTCAACTCCAATTAGCCTAGGTTTGGCTTTTAAATATTCTGTGCAGTAACAATGGAAGTCTGATGAACTTATCTTGAAGGTACCAACTAGAAAAACCAGAATAAGCATAACTAAAGCCATTTACCAAAATCAAAATACAAATATACATACCTGAACAGAACTGGAAAAGGATCGTCTCTTTCTGGAGGCCCTGTAATACGTGCTGTTGTTGGAAAAGATTTCACAGGTGGCTGCACCATAGTGTGCGGGGCCGTCTCCATCAAATGCAAAATTTCATCTAAAAGGTTAATGAGCTTTTCAATTTCTCCTTCATTCATAGTGGAGGACTCCAAAAGATTGTCCATATCCATTGGAGCATCCACGTCATTTTCATATTCCTGGTTGCCTCTTTCAGGCCCAGCATCTGGATCCTGCTCAGACTCAGAATGATTTGGAAGGGGTGGAGAATTTTCTGCTAGCTGGTCACCAATTTTTTTTACCTCCGACAGAATCTCATAGAAGTGACATTTCTGTAAAATGGCAGAACCCGCAGTGACTACCCTTACAGTCTGATCCAGGAGAATAAGTTCCAACAGTCTCTGATAGCCACTTTTTTCACTGGCCTCCAAATTATTCCTCAAAAAAACTTCCATTCCTTCAGTCATGCTAATAACACTATCCAAAGCTTTAAAAGCATTAAGTTTAAGGGAAGAGGACACATGATCCGCAAAGAGCAACTCAAATAAAGAATCAATTACTCCCCCTTGCAAGAGTGCTTCTATTCCTCGAGTTCCACATTCTGCCAGCGAAGAGACAAGTTTTGTCCCAGCTTTCAGCTGACGGACATTCAAAGCAATCGGTTGTCTCAAGGCTACTTGAAGATTTAAAGACTGCATTGTCCAGTCAACCAACTGGCTTAGGTAATCCTGGCTTGTATCCTTTAATTGCAAATAACTTAGTCCTTTGGCTACTAAACTGGGTATTTCTTCCAAAGCTGTGACCCACTTTGCACCTCTCTCCTCCTGATATAATTCAAGGAGCTCAGTTAATTTAGCAGAACTCTCTACTGCCCCACTGTTTTCCTTCTCTAGATCTTGATCTCTCATCTTGGCAATTTCCATCTCAAAAGTGGTCTTATAGGGGCAACTGAAATATAGAAGGGGTCCAAGCTCCCTATCAAAAGGATCGTAGGTTACAGGTGGCACTCTGGCTAAATCTTCAGCAGTATATTCAATGTCAAAACTTGGGTATTTAAACGTCTCTCGTTCCAAGTCAGCAATTCCATCCTCATCACTTGAAATCTGTTCATAACCATCATCTCCTGAAATGAATATGTAAAATAACCTTGTTAAAAACATGCTATAAAACTCATGTTTTAACTGTTGATTAGATAAGATAGCATATTTTCTCCCCATTCGTATGTATGTCCTCCTACACATATATACCCCCCGAAGCAATAAATAATGTATTATTAATTTTCTATTCCAAAAATGTATGTAAGTTTCAATCACATGGACCTCTAAAAAGGTGCATGTACCACACAAAAATGACTGCCAAGTAAACAAGACCAAGATCGGACTTCAAGTATTCAAACAGAAACAAAGAGAAATAACTTTGGCTAGCAACAGTTTCACATGCTTATAAGCTGCCGTTACTAACTCAAAATAGAACACAGATGCTCAAATACATATTAATATGCAAAGATAAATTCCAAGAGTCTTTGCAAAAAATATTTGAATTTACTGGCCTACAATCCCAACAGCCCTCCCAAAGATTGCAAACGATCTTTATTGCAGCCATACTGAAAAGGTTACTAAGACGTATTGAACAGCTCCCTTACTTTCTGGCCCTTGTCCAGATGGAATGCCTGTGTTTAGAGTTATTTGACTCCTATTGTATTTTTAACAGGATACGGGAAGAAAATATACTGTATAAGAAAAGATTTATTTTAAAAGAATGCAAAAATGTTGCTAATGTGAGAACATCTCATTATTAAATGTCAGAACAAGAACTAATTAGCCCTAATAGAATGACACTAACTAAAGCACTCACTACTGGGTGGAGTGAGGAAGGATATCAGTACAGCAAATAAATACCTCAATTTAAGCTTTGGAAAAATTAAATATAATTTCAAAGTATATTTGGGGCTCAATAACTCACATGTGACTGAATTATCGCAAATTATTTGATTATATATCCAATTATTCCCTTTTCACTTACAAATGTTGGCAGCCTCTCTTCTAAAAATGAATACATATTTTCATCATTTTCTAAAAATTAACCGTTAAACCTTCGTTTCTAAAATTATATGTTTTCAAAATTGGTTCTTAAATACCATAGTCTCAGCTTGCAGGTAAATCAATGATTGACAGTTAACATCAAGCAAGTATTCAATTATATGCATTGCAATATGCAAAACACTGTCAAGAAACTAAACACATTTTTGTGCATTGTGTATTTAGTTCCCTCATTTGGACATCAAAACATATATTAGTGGAGTTATTTTAGAAAGATCCAAAGCTTTTTCTCTCAGATGTGACAATAATGAGAACAGAATTTCCTCCTGGCTACCTGATATAGGCATTGGTTCATCTTCATTATCATCAGGTGGGCATAGCTGACTCAGGAATTCTGGGAGTTGAAGTCCATGAGTCATAAAAGAGCCGAGGTTGCCTACCCCTGAACTAAGCAAAACAGAATTTTCATACACTGCTAACATTGTTTCAAATACAGTGTTCTTTCAATAGGGTCAAGCCAGATATTTATTTGCGAGTCAATGCTTATCAAACAAGGACAACATAATGTATGCATGCATGAATCAACCCTAGTAGCTTTGTATTTGCCTACCTTCACCTTCTTCCTCTTCATCACCTTCTTCCTCTTCTTCCTCATCCTCATCGTCATCCTCATCTTCATCGTCATCATCATCCTCTTCATCATCCTGAATGCTATCTACTGTTTGACCATCATCATCCTCTTCTTCATCCTCTTCCTCCTCAACATCCGCACCTTCTTCATCATCATCCATTTCTTCTGCTTGTTCTTCCTCCACTTCCGCCTCATCAGAATATGGACCTTCTTGATGAATGGAAGTCCGATCAGGAGAAATGGGCTCAAAATAATCTTCTCTGTGATCAACATCATCTTCTTTTTCTCCGGCAACTGAAAATAATGACATTAATAGCAAGAAAACAAACTGAACGCTTGAGGTTTCAATACTGAAAAGTTACCTGTGATGAAAGTTAAGTAACAAAGATATATGATTTAAAGTTACATTGGAATATACTATTTCAATGCAGATACTGCACTTCCAGATTTAGTTTTACATCATGTGGATGTGGGGATGTGAAGATTTAAAAAAAAAAAGAATGTCAATTCTGTATTAAACATGGAACCATGTACTGTAAATTATTAAGTACTGTATGTGGGAAAGAAAATTCTTAACCCAATGCAGCCTGCAAAACACTCTGTCAAGAAATCAAATATATTTTGTGCATTGTATATTTGGTTCCCAAATTTGGACATCAAAACATATATTAGAAGGATCCAAAGCTTTTCCTCTTGGCTACCTGATACAGGCATCGGCTCATCTTCATCATCATCAGGAGGAGGGGGGCCAGGTGGGGTTCTTGGTCCTCTAGGTTGAGGCCGGGGAGGGCTGCCATTGAACTGTTCCTCTTTCTCTCCATCAGCTGTAAAAGATGTTTGAGCCAAAGAACAGTTATGTATTTTTTTAAATCACACTGCATGACAAACAAAGGCCACATCGTTTTTACAATTCCTTCAGTTTTCAAAGCAGTGAAAATGGACTGCTGAGAATGGGATGGGAGAAATGAAATTAAAATTGATACAAAAACAAAACCCTGTGTCTGGTATCCCGGCCCCTTAAAGATTTAAATTGGGAAGAGAATTAGCTGCCAAAATTCTGAGGTATATGCTGTATTGATACTCATATTTATGAACTTACAGAATTAATTAGTAGTACTGAAAAATACAACTGTTTTAACAAAATATGCTCGACTGCTATGAAAGATGTGCTTTTCTAACCAAAGCCTTTTTGAAGAGAGTTAAAAAGTAGAACAAAATTGCTCACCTAATTTTGGAGTTCTTTTCAAAGCTTGTTGTTGCTGAGGAGGTGGAGGAGGAGGTGGGGGAGGTGGAGGAGAGTCTCTATCATGGCTTACTACTCTATCAACAGAGCCATATATTGCCAGTGTCAAGCAATTATACCAGCCTCTTAAAACTAAGCCATCAGTGTTTACCTGTATTATTCAAAATAAAACACAGAATATAAAACATGACTTTGAATTAATGGGATCAATTTGATCTGTTCTGTTTTATGTGTATTGCTTGTTAAAAATCCTATATATATCCAAAATTCTACAGCAGTTTTGAAAATATATGCTTTTTATTTCAAATGTTTTCAGCTCTCATTACCATCTGCCTAAAACAAGAAGCACATTTTTGTCAGGAACGTCTATTAAACTAAGTATCATATAATACTATGACAAAGAATGAGGCTTAAGAAAAATATATTTGCCTCTCTTCTGAATGACTGTAGTATAATGATGCTCAACAATGCCATAAAGTACAGAGAAATCACAAATCATCATTACACGCAGCTTTTCCTACAGTTTTCAATTTCTCAAACAATTGCACCAAACCACACCGAGTTATATCTCTGATGACTGCCATATCCAAAAAATGCAAAAAAAAAAATCTCTACTCATAAGATTTAAGGCATTATGTAAACAAACAAATTTATGTATATATTTGTGTGCATATACATATGTACGCACACAAAAGCCAATTCCTAAGCTATTCAATATTCTAGAAAGGCTTCCAATGAAAAATTTAAGTTTCAGAGAGGCTCATGTGGTAGAACATATTTTTTCTGATACTCCAAAGGTTGAACAGATTGGATTAATTTGAATTACACCTGGAAACCAACTAACAATGAGAAATGTTTATAATCATTTTCTGTTAGTAACCCTTCAGCAGCCATTGAACCAACTGATAGTTTTGAGAAGACGTTGATAGGACACACTGAAAATAATCCAGTCTCTAAAGTGGTTATTAAAAAGTTACGATATTAACTGACAAGAGGGATAGCATAACAATTTACATAATATTTACCTTTGAATTGGGCCTGAAAATAATTGACGAGTTTTCATCATACTCTAGGCTGTTAAGCAAAAGAAAATTAGATATTAGATAATAAACATGCATATTTTTCTCCAACACCTTCTCTTACTAACTAGTCTTGAAATAGGAGCTTCTCACAACCTGTGCTTTTAGAATTAGGCTGACAACTATACATCTGTACACTAAATGGCAGAATGCAGGAACTCTATAAACTTTACAGGAGCTTTATAAAACTGCATTTTATTCACTTACTGTAGACTGTGTATCCCAAAGATTGCTTCTTTAAAGTTATACAATAGTACAGTTGGACAAAATTTGGCAATATGACAGCTGAGAAGACCACAGAAATTAATGGTTGCAGGAAATTGTAAGTATGCATTATTAGAATCCCTTTTAAGGAGGAATTGACAATTTTGTTTTTTATATTCCATAATTTTACAGTTTCAGGTAAAATTTATTCAGTGTTTTATGAAGGAATGTTCTTAGCACTTACCTTCCTAGCCTGTCAAATACAGGTGCACTTGGTTTGCTGACATTGTTGAAAAACAGGTCTAACTGAAATGTATGGGGAGATGTCTCACTGGGAAAAGAGCCAAAATGAAAAAAAAAATTTTTTTTTTAACCAAATTATGATTAATGAGCAAGTCAAGCCTTGAAAGACTGCTCATCAATCTGCAGGAAGATAAAAAATTCCCAATTATTAAAAATAGTCAATATTTACATTAATAAACTCTTATTTCATATTTTTTATAAGATACAGTCCATATTTTTCTCAAATATTCTTATGAGCGGAATGTCAATTGTAAGTTCATGCTTATCTATATGTAAAACTACCTATAGTTTTATTTTTGAATTAAAGCTAATAAAATCTAATAAAATTCAATAATTTATAGAATAAAAAAAATTCTTTCCATATGACAATTTCTATGACATTTGGCAATGTGTGTGATACTATTCTTTAATCTCAGGTACTTCACTAGCTTGCTGGCTAGCCTTGAGCACAAGTATGTCCACATAAAATCCTGAAGTATTAAAATGTTATCTTTGCAATATACTTTACATTGAATCGCTTGACAGTAAGATAGGCAGCGTATAAATTAAATAGATAACGTATTGAATGCAACTATCAATAATCCTCTTTCAACTATTGGAAGTTGCTTTTGAAAGGAGTGTAAACCAAAATCTCAGAAGCAAATGTCTATGTCTTCTTCCTTTTCTATCTTGAGTCATGATTTGTAATTTCTGAATTACAAGAATTGACATTAGCCAGAATTGACTCCAAATTATAGCTGGCAAACCTAGCTCAAAAGAAGATTATTTTCTCAGCAATTATTTTACTCTTTTATCAGCATTGCATAAATCCTGCCATTACTTCAACAGAATTGAAAAATTCTAAGAGCTATAGTTCTTGTCTCAATTAGTACACAATCCTTTTCAAAGTTCTTTTATATCTTTGGTTTGTTAAAGCAGAAGTATATTCTATTATATAATGCTGGATGGACCCAGGAAATCTCAGTTCAAGTCTATTGAAAATTTAGCCACCTACTTTCACTCCCTGATTCATTACCCCATTTTACAGAAGTTAATATCCCTTCTCATAAGAATAATAGAACATCACAAAGCACTGCATGTTAAAAATGATGTAGAAAACAGTGCTGGACAATCTCTTATACCAGTTTTTTACTCACCCATAAGCTCTACTTTCAGGTAAGTTAGAGTGAGCTCTTATTCCTGGAGGAATCACACGCACTTCATTGATGTAAACTACACATGGAAAGCGAACCACATCTACATTAGTGCTTTGCTAGAAAACAAAATGAACAAAATTCATGAATTTTGAAGTGCAAAGTATCTTTGTTTTGTTTCATGAGCACTCAAAAATCTGTCAAAATATGCATTTCACACAATCCATACATTGCCTAAAAGTAACAAGTGTTGTAACATAACCATCCATTCTTCCTGACATGTCCAGACATAATATGCCATTTGTAACAGACAATACCATTAATTTGTGATATTGTGAAATTGTAACATAATGTGTGGATGGCCTTGGGAAACATGGGCAAGAGATGCTGCCTAGACTCTCTTAACAGTCAGATAAAGAAATTGAGAAAGACTCTCTCTAACGGATCAGGCATTTATAAGTGGTGGTGCGAAGTTTGTACTTTCAGACTTTTAAGATTCTGTTAATGTAGTCTTTCAATTATGTATAATTACTTCATCTAGTCAGGTTTCATGTCTGGTTTACCTGGGAGGGATGACAGGAATCCTGACAAGTACTTGTGGGAAATCTAATCATGTTACGTAACAAATATGTTGCACAAGTTGTGGTGAGAGGAAACATTTTAGTTAATTAATTAATTCATTTATTTAAATTCATTTTAGCCATCAAATTTCAATGGACCTGTGTTAGGGTCAGAGCCTGATACTATGTTAATAAGCTTGATGAGGTACAGAGGCAGATGATTTGCAGGGAAAGGTCCAGGAGCTGGTTTAAGCAAAGAGGCTAAATAGAGAAGAAATAAAAATCTGAAAAACATCTGCAGAGTGACAAAGAAAAAAAAAGAAATGGCAGAAAATAGAGAGGATTTAATATTCAGCAAAAATATGGAAAAATTATTCATAAGAATTACTGAAACAATCTAACAATATTTTATGTAAAACATTACTCACTGCTGAGCTTGCAGCAGTTTAAAATCAACTAATTTAAATAATAAAATTAAGTTGGAGAAGACTTTCATGGACAGCCAAGAAAACAAATTATGGATAATTGAACACATTACAACAGAGATATCATTTGAGGTACAAATGGAAAGGGGCAGATCTAAGATGGCAATGTGGTAAACAGTCAAAATGATCAAGCTCAAATTATAATAATTCAGAACAATATATGAAGATCCAGCTCTCTGGAAAAGGCTCTAATGCTGGGAAAGATGGGAGGAAAGAGAAGATCAGGATGACCAGGAGCAAGGTGGATGGACTAAGTTGCAGTGGCAATGAGTGAACTATTCGAAGACTTAAAAGAACAGATAGTCCACATAAACAGTCAGACTTATTTCTTAGCATACACTCATAGGACCGCAGTCAATAGAAAATGAACCTAACTTGTGAATATCTTTTCTTTACAGGATATATGACTGGTTACAGGATATATGACTGGATATATGATTCTCTTGTAATTCAAGAGAGAAGTTCAATTATTTCTTAGCAAATTATTTTAATATTAAAGGCATAAGTAATTCTTAAAATAAAATGAAAATACTATAGGAAACACAATTGACTGCTTTTAAATTCTACACATTCTAAGAACTCTTAAACATTATAAAATCTTCCCCCAAAAGACATAGCCTGTGATTACTCAGTAAACAATTCTTATGCAATTACAATATTGACATTCTACTGGTGTTAAGAGTATCAATTGGAAAGATAGGATACCATTTTAACAATAAACTAGTAATCATGAGATTGAATCATTTAGTTGGAAAATCAGGAGATATTAGCTCAGTACAGGATCCACTAGTGCATGTTTGATAGTTGATTATCCAACCTCTATTTACAGACCTCCTTATTCTATCCTGAACCGATTTCCTTGTAGTTCTGACCCATTGGTTCTGGTCCTACCAATAAAAAATAGGTCCTCTTCGTGTGACATCCTTCTGATATCGGAAGACCAGTGTCTTTAGTGATCTCCCCTCAGCATCTCATCTATAGACCAAACAGTCCCAAATCATTTAACCATTCCTTATTTGGCTCACTTTCCAGATCCCCCAAAACCTTTGACATAGTTTCTTTTTCCCCTTTTCAATATATTTCCTGTCCTTTTAAAAACTGAGATCAAAATAAGCTATCTAATGAAGTATTACATGCTTATACTGAAATATACTAAAATAACATAGCCAAAAAAATCAACCAGCATACCCTTCATTTGTTAGATATATGTATCTTGAAGGGTAAAAAGCATATTAAAAACCACATGAGCTGGCATTCTCATAATATCTTTTTATTACAATACCCACACTGATCTAAGCACCTAACATTGGGCAAAAGGTTCCTTTTACCTATGTCCTAATATAAGAAAACAATGTGTTAAATTCTTACATTAAAAAAATCAGAACTCTGAAGCTACATGTATGTAATCCATACTAATTTTAAATATACCACCTGCACTTCAATATCTCAGAAATCAAATAGGACACAAATCTAATGATTGTATGTAGACAAATTTATATTCAAAGGTATTTGATTTCTTTTTGCTTATTGTCTATACAGTATTTCAGTGAATCCCATTATTTCTTTCATCTTTATGGTGAACTTAAGCTACATGTTTAAAATGCTGATTAACACGTGATGATTTTACTGGTGCCATTATTTAACTGGATTACTCATATACAGACATTTCTCCTTTCAAAATTTTACTAGTGAAAAGATAGGAACAGGAGTTATATTGCTATGAACTACAATCAGGAGACGCATATTTCGACTGAAATGATAGCAAAACATGCATTTTGAGAGGACGGGGAGGAAGTTATCCCAAAACAGCAAAACTTTGAAATATCACACGGCCGAACATCTATGCATACCTCAATCAGATCGACTTATAAAAAAATAAAAAAGAA
The DNA here is from genome assembly GCF_016545835.1 of Crotalus tigris. Taxonomy (NCBI): domain Eukaryota; kingdom Metazoa; phylum Chordata; class Lepidosauria; order Squamata; family Viperidae; genus Crotalus; species Crotalus tigris. The sequence goes on along the minus strand of NW_024096861.1, from coordinate 443,276 downwards.
CTATCGCTACCGTTACGCGAAGCTGATTTCCTTTGTGGAGGCTGCAGAAGGAGCTCTGAAATTTAAGACTTATTAATTCCCGACTGATAATGAACATCGCCTCTCAGAACACAATTTCATCCTATCTGGAAGGCGGGGGGAGGGAATTGGGGGGTGGAGAGACCCACATTGCCTCGGTTACCTCAGTGCTCTGATGTTTGAAAGTATCCAAAAAAAGCAGCTCCGTTGTTGCATCCCCCGCCATCTTGCGTCGGCGGAAGCGCCGAACCTTCGGTGACGAGCACTTCCGGAGCAAAGAAAAGGGATTGGCACGTGGCTTGGACGGTTGCCTTTACTTCTCCCTCCCTTCTCTGCCCTCCCCCCCATCATCTGTCTCTTGTTTGTATAAAAAGCAAAACAAAACACCCATGCCTGGAGGTTAAAAATCAGGAAGACGGACAAATTTTGTATATGGGTTGACGAGGTTGTCAAAACCGCCGTACAAATCTTCTCTTATCTAGGAATAGTATTATTTACCTAGGATTGGTTCCACGTGTGAATCTCGCTTACGATTTTTTTTGAGTAAGCCATCGATGAGCGGGGATGAATTTGTAGGCAAGCGCGCATTTGAGAATAAGCAGCCCATATAATAGTGATTTTTGAGATATCCGGCGCCCGCTCAGGGTGCCTTCATTCAGGTATATCTAACTGGGATTCTGTCCAAATTAGCAGCGAGACCGGCTCTTGATGAATAAACGAGCATCGAACTGAGAAAAGCCTTTCTTTAAATCCAGAGAAGGAACCCGATGGCACCTTTTCTGACTATCACATTTTATGAAAAGGCATAAGGTTCCACTCTGTACCGGATGATGTGAGCATTCGTCGGAAAAGATGCTGCCTGTTTTAATTTTTTCTATCATTAACACGACTGTCCTGCTACTATGTTTAAAACCACCTCAATCCCGAAGTGCGTTGATGTTGAAAATAAACCTCAGGCATTGGGCTTAGTCGAAGCTGGTCTATGAATGCCAGAGCTCGTCCGTAGCCCTCGGGGATTCTGACCTGTGATGTTTCTGTCCCCTGAACGCTTAACAGCAGGCACAACATCCCGAATAGGATATAATATCACAGCTAGTTTCCACGTAAACCTGGAAAATAATTTAGATACCAGGACTTTTAATGCCTGCGGTAAACCGTGGCAATAAGGAAAGATATATCCCCTTATATCAGCTTGCAAAAGGGTAATCCGATGGGCTTCTTCGTGAGTCGATTTAGGATGACTGGAGACGAGTTTTGACTGCAACCGTATTCTCTGGAACACATGCAGAAATGCGCAGAGTGATTTCTCAGTACAATAAAGAATCTATTTTGATTTATTGTATCTCTTCGAAATCGAGTCTTACCTAAGTTAACGTCTCCAAATGTCCACATGCACTCCACATACACAGAATAGTTTCTAAACCTAGAACTGAATAAAAGGGGGACAATTTTGTAAGCCAAGTCACTTGGAATGCCTCCGAGAAAAAAATGAAGAAAAAATATACATAAAAAGGATTTCTGCGTTTAGATTTTCCCATTCCGCCTTCATGCAGAACTAGGCAGACGTGTTTATTTTTTTACTAGAACCAGGAACCTGTTGTAAACAAACAATAAACAGTGCTAAACCGAACAGCCATTAAAATGCTTCTGAATACAGATGGTACCTAGAAATTTCGAACCCGCACCATACCCGAGTTCTGCCCTTAAACACAAAATGCAAACTTGAGCTATGCTACTCTTTCTCATCCTGGTAGCGTCCAGATGTTGGACTAACTCTCAAAATCTGAAGCTAGACTAATGGTTGTATGGGCGAGAGATTCGGTAGTTGAAGTCCAGCGGATACCGGAGCGCAACAGGCTAGGGAAGCATTCTTGTCTAACTCTAATTCATTGTAAAAATACCTGCTGCTAAAAAAGAAAAAGAAACCTTATTAAAATCAGTCCAGAAACCTACTCAAACCTTCTGCGATCCCAGCTACACCGTATTCTGTAGACTTTCCCGCTATCTGGGCAGCGCGCTTAGAGTCTTAAGAGACAGCCGTGTTATCTACCTATCCGTTTCTTACGCTATTTCTTGACGCTACGTCTTGCGTCAGGATCTCCTCGAACCTGCCGCAACCTGCGGAGATGCAAGCGGCTGCGCAGACTCCAGAAGAGCGATTGAAAAGATTTTGATCGCTTTCATGAATGGCAGGCAATCAGCAGGGAAGAGCTGCTTCTTTCACCCAAGGAGGGCGGAGCAAGCGAGAGCCTCCGCCCCTTCCAAAGCAGAGGCACTGGAACGATTGGCCGCTTACTGCTGGAATTACTGTGCAAAAAAGAGGTGATTGGTGGGACCTCAAGCCTCAGAAACTTGACCGCCCAATCCGGCAGCGGCGCTGCCATCCAGCAGCCACCTGTTTCGGCTCTCGCAGCTTCTATCCCGGATTAAGGTATTTTTCTCGCCAAGTTTAGGCACAGCGAGAAGCTGGGCAAAAAGATCAGATAATTGTAGATGGATTGTGACCTGGTTTGAGAAGTAGACAGGCGGAATGCCTTCTCCCTCCTTGGATAAGGTCCGGGTGGAATGAACGAAAAACGAGCTCCTAAACCCAACGTTGATTGCTGAACCCTTTAAAAAAATGATTAATTCCACCACTCCGGAGCTTCTGCGCATATGCTGCAGCTCAACGAAAACATCAATCAAACCGACTTGCTTGGAAGGCACCCCTTCCCCAAGCTGGGTTCCAATTCCCATCATCCTCGCCGACCTCTCCAACTGCTGGAGAAGATCAAAGATCAAAGTTGCGGGCTGCTTGGAGAAAGGCTGGCACCCGCCCCTTCCGCCGACGCTTCGCCCTCTGGAATCTGGATTCGCCAGTGCCTTCCTTGTTCACCTGAGGGAAGGAGAGGGCGGCGCCTTGAATGAAGAAACCGAAGACAAATCAGAATCTACCGCGCGAAGATGCGCCCTTCAGAGACTTACTTTTCTTTCCCTGATTGGGCTGGTTCTTCTGTTGCTTCACGGATGCTTCCACCGCAAACTCACGTGCTTGGAAGGCTCCCCCCTTGCCCTTCAGGCTTCAACCCCATCCCAAAGGCCGAGCTGTCGGCAGTCCCGCTTCTTGGCTGAATTTTGAGTTAGCCAGCCGATTTGGAGCGAATTTGACCTTCTTTTGGTAATCCAATGCCCGAATTCAGATAACTAGGTTTAACAATACTATCTTCACCACTGTACGGGCAAGTTTGGTGTGTCCCGGCGGTGTTTGCTCTGCTGTCTTTTAGCATTGTCAGGTGATCCTATTTTAACATTTTATTTGAAAATAAAGCCGCAAGTGCGGTTCCTGGAAGGAACCTGAGCTGCATCTTAGGATGGATAAGTGGAGACAGGATTTACTTAATTCAATTGGAATACAGCTCACTGGAAAACAAATTAACCACCGGCCATATTTACACAATACATAAGGTTAAAATGGGATTGACTAGCTTATGATTCAGTGAATCAATTAGGCAGATTTGGAAGATTGTAGGTACTTAAAATTCAATCAATAGTTGCTCAGAAGGCCTGGTGAATTGAATGGTGCTTATACCTCAAGAAGGAAGAATTTTAAAAACTTCAGCCAAATGTCATGTGTGCTTATTCCAAAGTAAGTCCTACTAGATTCACTAGAACTTGTGTATCAAATCTTCAGTTTGTGAAATCGACTGGATACAGAGCTATTGCCGCCCTAGCAAACAATGGCTACCCACTCTGCTTCTCAATTTTAAATGCCTTGGGCAGCTACTATAGCTCTTTTTGTTCCAATTTGTGCCCCTTCCTTTCAAGTATGAGTTAACCATCTTTTATCTCATGACCCATTCCACAAAAGCTTTTGGATTGCAACATTGAAAGTTTGAAAAGGGGAGCATACTCTTCGGTGTTTTTACTGCAGCAGACTAAGATAATATCTTAAAATATCTAACATTGAATGGAGTTTGGTTTCAAGTATCTGAAAATAGCTCAAGCCCCCTAGCATTTCTAATATATTTTGACCTCTAAGCAAGACTACTATCAGCAATAGTTTAATGTTAGGTGCATTTAAATTGAGCTTATTTCTACTGGCAATATTTATATAAAGTTGACACAAACCTAGTCCAGTCATATTTCAGTATAACAATTCTACATTAAAAATAATGAGAGATAAATTGCACTAATGACATAAGTGCAATTTATCTCTAAAGTATCCTTAAGCTTGGATTGTTGCCATCCCAACTTTTCTCCTTTTTTTTCTTATATGTATATAGTAGCTCTATCTGCTTAACCAACCACTTTAATGTCTCCAAATTTGTTGAACTTCAAGTCAGAGTTGGCTCCTGACACACAAGTGAACTAGTCCCTGCAGTTTTTTTAATAACTTTTTGGAAGTGGTTTGCCATTGCTTCATTCCTATGGCTGAGAGCATGTGATTGGTCCAGTTTCACTCCTAATGTAAGACTAGCATTCATAGTCCATGACTTTTTAGCCTTGTGCCTTAACTACTACACCAAATTGGCTCTCATAATTAATTTTTATTTTAATAAAATTATAGGTCCAACATAGATGAAGAACCCCAGATTGTGACAGCATTATATCCCATGTTCTTCTGGTGTTCCTCAGTCTTGCTTTGAAATAACTGGTCTTTGTAACAGTTGACATATTTGAGTGTAATCATATCAATTTTAAAAACTCAGTTTCAAGTAACTAAGTTTAGAAGTAAAGCCCTATATGCCTCATTAATGGTCTCAGGGAATTGCCCATACCCTATTCCACTTATTTCTGCTATGACTCCAACATTTTATCAGTGTCTCTGTTTCTCCATGTTCTTTCTCCCATTTATAACATAAGTATTCTTTATGATGATTTGTGTGGCTCTGGGTCCCACCCTTAGGTCATTCTGGAAATTTTTGAAGATCTGGTTGTGCTCCTAGAGCTTGAGGTTATGGCAATTGTGGAACCCCTGTTTTGTTTGGTTTTAATTGCATTGTATACAGTACTGTATGTAGAAAGACAGTTTGGTATAGTGATTAAGACATCAGGCTAAAAATCAGGAGATTTATGAGCTCCAATCCGGCCTTAGGCATGAAGTCAGTCATGTGGTATTGGGCCAGTCACTCTCTCTCAGCCTAGGAAACAGGTAATGGCAAGCCACTTCTGAAATCTTGCCAAGAAAACTGCAGGGTCTTGTCCAGGCAGTCACCAACAGTTAGTGCTAACTTGAAGGGACAAAAAACAAACCAAAAAAAAAACAGTATGGTTTTTTTTTTGCTTCTGGTCTCTTGCATTTTTCTTTTAATGAATTGGTTTTTAGTTGTAAGCTATCCAATTAGGCAGCCTACATAATTTAATAAAAAATAAAAGACTTTTCATCATAATGCATTTGTTAATCATTTCATCTGCATCTTTGATACTTCTACCATGTTGTGTGTATGAATGGCCTTTGCAGTGAGATTTTCAGTGTTTATACTTTCTGCATTTAATATCCTTTGAAAATCATAATTTCCAACTAAGCAAGACACTATGCACAGTACCTGTTTGCAGCATAAAACAAATATACCACCTTAGTTGGAAATTTGTGGTATTGTTAACATATACATAATAAAGTGTATTCTTTTGAAATGTAGCAAGACTTTGCAGTTGTGTAGCGGGGCTCACCATAAAGATGCCAACCAAAGCAAGGCATGGTTTACATTGCAATACAGTATTTATCAGCAATATAAAAGTCTGGCCAAACTTGTGCAAAAAGTAAAACAGCCTTCTCTAACATCTAGCAACATTGGGCCAGATCTCATTCCCCACCTTTCTGACTGCCTACACGCTGGGAAAGCACCTGCTGAGGAACATTATAGCCAAGTATCTATTAGACAAGAAGGCAATCTGCTGCTGTACACTGACAGTCCCTTTGACCCCCACATTCTGCATGCCTCACTAAAGCCCTCAACCAGCTGCGCTCTTCCTGGCTGTAGCTCTGCTCCCCTATACGGAGCCCTTAGTCCGTCCCCTCTTATTGCCACGTCCCGATGGGAAACAGCCAATGGGCGAGCTCCCTCAGGTGTCTCCAGCGCGCTCGGTCTTACCTGCACCACGTGGGGAGGGAGGAGTGGGCAGGTAGAGCCACCTCCCTAAACAGCCAAGCCCGCAGCCATTGCGCGCTTCCGAGGGGTGTAGCCGAACTTATGCTTCGGAATTGGCTCCCATGTAATTAAGTCTCTCGCCCCCCCCCCCTCCGAAAGCCACACGGGGCATGCGTCTCTCTCCTAAAAGAAGGACCAGGACGTAAAAGCAGCGCTTGGGTGGCTGGAGGTGGGGGCCAGGGAGGGGGCGCTTTCCTTCCTTCCTTTCTTTCTTTCTTACACTAAGTTGGGCTCCGAAATAGCGGCTGGCTGGTTGTTGCGGGGAAGGCTCCTTCTTTGCAAAGTTTGGTGAAGCGCGTGGGTGTTGTTTGTCTTTCCTTTTCTCCACCCCAATTTCGGGGGGCTTCTTTCTCCTCCGCCGCCCTCAGCATGACGACGTCTCCCGATTACCTGGTCATCCTCTTTGGGGTCACCAGTGGGGCGACCGGAGCTCGCCTGGGCTCCGATGAGAGAGAATTAATCCAGCTCCTGTGGCGGGTAGTAGATCTGGCCAGCAAAAAGGTATTTTTGCCCGGCGTGGAGTTGGCGGGTTACGAATTCACCTGAACGTGGCCGGGGGAACCTTCTCTGAAGTTTACTGGCTTCCCGGATGGGGTTAATAGTTAAGAGTTAAAGCTACAGGACAGCCCGACGCGCGCTTATTGGGGAGATTTCGAAAGAGAGTCGAATTCCGGGGAGATTTTGTCTGAGCCGTTGTAAATGGTTGGGGACGGATGTTCCGCAGAGAAACTATAATCACTGGGGGGGAAAGCTGAGAATTTAAGTCAGCCTTTGCATCGCGATGAGCGCTGCCGGTTGGGCGTGTTGGGAGTTTTCATTCGAAGGGGAAAGTGGGTTTTTTTAAAAAAATAAAATAAAAATAAAATCGGGGAACGTTGCGGGGTTCAGTGTGTTCCCCCAAACGGAGGGGCAGGGCTGAAGTAAGGAGCCGCGCTGGGTGGGACGGCTGGATCCCCCCCCCCATTGTGGATTCCAGTTGGGTGGGGGGGCGTAAGTGGGCCGCCTGGCTCCGCTTCGGTTTTCCCAGAGGCTCAAAAGAAAACCGTGGGACGACCGCGGGCCCTGCCGTCCGTCGAGCAGGTGGAAGGAAGCGATTCCAAAAGAAAACCCGGAGTTTTCCTGGGAGTCTCTCTTAATGGAGAAAAAGGCCACTTTCGCCTTGGGCGAAGGGAGCGGGCCTCTAGAGAGCAACGCCCCCCCCCCGCACGCCCAGGCTAAGAAAGCCTTGGTCGCCACCGCCCCGACCCCTCTTCCCGGCGGGCGGGCGGTCTGCCAGTTCCCGGGGACGAACTGATCTCTTCCTTTCCTCCCCAACCCCCGTTTCCCTGGAGGTGGGCAGTCTTCATCAGGTCCTGATCGGGCCCGATCGCCTGGCGCTGACGGACGAATGCAGAGAGGAGACCGGCCTAGACGAGGACAGTCTGGCGCTCGCCCCGCAGCTGGAACAAGCCCTGGGGCAGGTAGGCGCGACGGACCAGCCCCTTTTCCTCCAGGGCCGAACCCTGGCTTGCTGGCTTGCTTGCCCCCCTTGCCCCCCGCCCGACGGAGCTTTCTGGAAATCGGGGTGTGCGAGGCGCACCAGATCACTCCGGGGTTGGGTGTGTTGTGGGAAGGGAAGGAGATTAGGGGTGACTCACAGCCCGAGAGAACGAGAGCGCGGGAGAGGCAGATGGCTTTTTGCCCACGTGGGCTGTGTTCCACGGCTGCTTTTGTCAGTGAACTAGGATGGCCACGCAAAAAAAAAAAAAAGACTTCTGATATCCATAGCACTTGGATTTATATACCACTTCACAGTGCTTTAGAGCCCTCTCTAAGCAGTTTATAGTGTCAGCAATACGCACGCCCTCAACAATCTCATTTTACCACCTCAGAAGGATGGAAGGCTGAGTCAGCAGAAATAGCCTTGCATTCTAACCATGTGCCACCATGGCTTGTGTAGCGACTTGACTGTCACTGAGGTCAGTGATACTTGCTGCTATTGAGTCTATGGTACCATTATCGCTTCCTCATTGGTGACCCTCAGAGTCTTCTACTCTGACCCACTGAAACATCGATGGGGGGGAGAGGAAGTTCAGCAAAGTCAAAATGGCAGTCACAATTATGTAATCAAGGCCCCAATGTCTATGGAGGTTTTCGGTTATCCAGGTCATGGTTGTCCCCAAGGTGCTTTTTCAGGAGGCAACTGGATTTTCTTGTTTTTCTTTGAAGACGTTTCGCTTCTCATCCAAGAAGTCAGAGTTGAAGAAGCTTCTTGGATGAGAAGCGAAACATCTTCAAAGAAAAACAAGGAAGTCCAGTTGCCTCCTAAAAAAGCACCTTTGGGTCAAGGCCCCAGCCTTTTTAAATGTCCCATGGATCCACCCTATTGACTTGGATGCCCCACATCACCCAACTGCCATTTAGTCTTATCCTCTTACTGCAATGGTTGGATAACCCTAGGGCAGCATTTCTTAATCTTGGCAAATTTAAGACAAGTGAACTTCAATTCCCTGTGCTGGTTGGGGAATTCTGGAAGTTGAATTTTGTAAATTTAAGATCCACACATCTTTGAATGGTTGAAGTTGAAAAACACTGCCCAAGGATATGCAATATATTGGCAAGGAAATGCCCCCATAATAGTATTCTGGCAGAAGATGTAACTGAACTCTTGAGAAGCTTCTTGCTGCCTCCTGGTTGGAATAGCAGTATAAACAAAAACTACCTTAGGCCATAATGATTTCAATCAGGTACTTCTTGGTGCTTTCTAACTACTTTGGATTTCTCACCATATTTCCTAGAGAGCAGCAAATTTCGGAGTGTACAGTCCAACACATTTAAAAGGCTTAAAAGATTTCTTCTGTTCCACAGTGCTTATGATGATTTGGCCATGCTCTTCATTGTTGAAATTAATTACTACAAAATCATCAAGATTAGTGCACCTAATACAATTATTCTAGCTTTTAAACTGAAAGGTACAGACTTACTCAAGCTGAGGTCACGCACAGGTGATTACATGGAAGCATCTACCTAGGGCAGTGGTGGCGAATAATCTATGGCATGGGTGCCAGAGGCGGCACTCAGAGCCCTCTCTGTGGGCACACACATCATCGCCCCAATCCTAGGCCTTCAGCTGGGTTTTATAAAACCTTTTCACTTTACGCCTCCGCTGCCGTGTGCAAAAAAAAAAAAGGTTCAATCAATCAATCAATTTCAACTTCTCGCGGGAAAAAAAAGATCTTGCAAAGTTGGAATTGATTGATTGAACTTTTTAGTCCCACCCAGTCTGCTGTTACCACTGCAGCCACACCCACCCAATGTGCCACAGCCCCCAATGGGCCACACCCAGCCAATGGGCCACATACACACGGCACCTGACGATGGCAGTTTGGGCACTTAGTCTCTAAAAGGTTCACCATCATTGACCTAGGGTTTTTTGGCAACAGTACAATTTGATTTGGCATTATCCTCTTTCTAGAAGTTTTTTCAGCTTTCCAATTAGCCTAAAACTCTAGTTTCCTAGTGATGTCCCATCCCAATTTGGTCTAGTGGTTAAGGCACCAGGCTAAAAAGTGGGCGACCATGAATTCCATTCCCATCTTAGCCATGAAAGGCAGGTGGGTGACTTTGGGCCAGTTATTCTCTCTCAGCCCAATCCATCTCACAGGGTTGTTGTTGAGGGGGAAATAAGAGGAGAAAGGTGTGTTGGATATGTTCATCAGCTTGAGTTATTTGTAAAAATAACAAAGGTGGGATACAAGTAAATAAAAATTAACTAGCTTTGACCCTGTTCATCTTTTTTCACTCTTTGTGCTAGCCAGTTTGGATAGATACAACTCCACACAAGCCACCCTGCAAATACATATATATATATATTTTCTGAGGTTTTTACAGGTGTTTGTATGTAGGTCTTTGGTTATTCGGGTTTTCTCCCACGTAAAATTGGAAGTGTCTTAGCGACGTTTCGACGAAGTCCCATTCGTCATCTTCAGGCTGGTGTTTTCGGCTTCGTGGTTCTAGGAGCACAAAGCCGAAAATACCAGCCTGAAGATGACGAATGGGACTTCGTTTGACTTAAACATTGCATAAACAATGTCTCCAATTTAATTAAGTTGTGCATCCTTAGTGAAAGTATGTAAATATTAATTTTACAAAATGCACTTTCATATCATAAATGGGTCTTTCTGTGTTGTATCCTTTTTTTAGTTCAACCAGTCTGTGAGCAATGAACTAAATATTGGTGTTGGTACGTCCTTCTGTCTCTGTGCTGATGGGCAACTTCATATCAGGCAGGTTTTGCACCCTGAAGCATCAAAAAAGGTAAGGAGACTAAATTCAGTCTCTCTCCTACACACACACCCCAAAATCAGGCTGTGATGCAGCACATGTTTTCCTTTAAAAACTCATATTTCTGCTAATTAAGCTTATGATATTACAGCTGGAATCACATTTGTGACTCTCTAGCTGAACTTTTCAGATATCATGGTGTTTGAAATATTAAAACAATGTACCACATTTTATTATTCACATGCAATGTTTTTGCACTTCCATGGTACAAAGAACTAAGAATTGATTTAATCTTTATAGTTATGTGTTTTGCACCAATAGCATATCTTGTCCATGAGTAGGTATTGCGGAGTAGAAGGAAACAGCCCAGCAAAACCATTGTAGAATAGAATAGGACAGAGCTGGAAGGGACCTTGGAGGTCTTCCAGTCCAGCCCCCTGCACAAGCAGGAGAACCTATACTGTCTCAGACAGGTGAGTGTCCAGTCTCTTCTTGAAAATCTCCAGTGATGGAGCACCCACAATCTCTGGGGGTAAGCTGTTCCACTGGTTGATTGTCCTCACTGTCAGGAAGTTTCTCCTTAATTCCAGGTTGCTTCTCTCTTTGATCAGTTTCCAACCATTGTTTCTTGTCCTTCCCTCTGGTGCTTTGGTGAACAACCTGGCCCCTTCTGCCTTGTGGCAGCCTCTCAGATATTGGAACACTGCTATCATGTCTCCCCTATTTCTTCTTTTCTTTAGACTAGCCCAACCCAAGTCCCGTAGCCGTTCTTCATATGTTTTAGTCTCCAGGCCTTTGATCATCTTAGTTGCTCTTCTCTGAATTTTTTCCAAACTCTCAACATCTTTTTTGTGATACGGTGACCAAAATTGGCTGCAGTGTTCCAGGTGTGGTCTTACTTGGGTTTTATAAAGCGGGACTAATACTTTGTGTGATCTTGATTCTATGCCTCTGTTTTACAACACAGGATTGTATTAGCTTTTTTGGTTGCTGCTGCACACTGCTGGCTCATAGTCAAGTGATCGTCCAGTAGGACTCCAAGGTCCATCTCACAGTTACTGTTTTTAAGCCAGGTCTCATCCAATCTGTATTTGTACCTTTGATTTTTCCTGCCTAAATGTAAGACTTTGCTTTTCTCCACATTGAAACTGATTTTGTTGGATAGGGCCCATTGTTCAAGTTTGTCAAAATCTTTTTGGATCCTGAGTTTGTCTTCTGGGGTGTTGGCTACTCCTGTCAGTTTGGCATCATCTGCAAATTTGAAAAGTTCCCCTTCAATTCCCTCCTCTAAGTCATTGATGAGGATATTGAAGAGTACTGGGCCTAAGACAGAGCCTTGTGGTACATGACTTTTAGATGCCTGGGGAAAGTTTTTAACTGATCTAGAACAGTTTTTCTTAATCTTAGCTACTTTAAGATTTAGGGATGTATCCAGAATTCCCCAGCCAGCCACAGGTTTTGAAGTTCATACGTCTTAAAATTGCTAAGAATATGAAACACTGAACTAAGAATTTAATCCTCTTAGACTGTCCTCAACTCTTGTTCAGGCATTTTGTTTGCTGCTTATTTGGTTGTACAGGTAGTCCTCAACTTATGACCATAAGTGAGCCCAAAATGTATGTTGCTAAGTGATTTCTTAAGTGAGTTTTGCCCCAGTGTACGACTTTTCTTGTCACATTTGTTAAGTGAATCATTGCATTCGTTAAGTTAGTAAGATGGTTGTTAAGCAAATCTGGCTTCCCCATTGACTTTGCTTATCAGAAGCTTGCAAAAGGAGATCACATGACCCCAGAATACTGCAACCATCATATATATGAACCTATTATCAAGCATCCAATTGTAAATCACATGATCATGAGGATGCTGCAGTGGTCATAAGTGTGAAAAATGGACATGTCACTTTTTTCAGTGCCATTGTAACTTTGAACGGTCACTAAACGATCTATTGTTAAGTCGAGGACTACCTGTATTGCTTTGTTTTGGATTTCTTGCAAGTGATCCTAAAATGATTAGAATAAATGTGACACATGTAACCATAGATAATATATCTTTTAAATGTGTTTAGCCCAGTAATGATTGCTTGTATTATAACAATTCTGCATAGTGACTTTATATTTGGCTGCAGTTAGTGTATTTAATTTTTTTTAATCATTCACCTGTTCAAAGAGATTAAATCTCTTATCCACATTTTCAAAAATCACAGTGCCGTAGATCTTGAAATTCTGGTAGTGAACAGTATCTATTCCCCAAGCATTCCTACTGTTGCCTTAGTGTTAATTGTCTGTGACAAAAATATGTATATGTGGCACGTGAATCGTGATTGATACTCACAATTTTAGAAAATAGGAAATCATGCCACTCATATGTTACTATTTTCTCTTTTTTTCCCTTTATTATTAATAGAGTTCTTCTTGACAAGGAGGTGTTATTTCTCATAAATCTATTGAGTTCAAGCTGTAATTGACCAGTCTCAATCCTTGCTAACATTCTGCTCTTTGACTATGTCACTGAATAAAACACTTACGTTCTTAAGGCACTGGAACCTAAGCTGGTGCTTAATTGATCCAAGCAGACTTGATCCTCCTTTTAGTATAAAGGCTCAACAGACTATATATTTTTAATCCTCCCTTCCCACTAAATGAACAAATTTCATTATCTTCTTTTGCATTGTTATATATTCTAAAATCCTGCACAAATCCTATAGCAAAGCTGTAGATCTTTTGTTTTATAATGGCATTGACAGTGGTTATTCAGCTATTCTATAAAAGAGAGAGCAGTGATAAATAAACTGATCTAGCTTGGCAAACTCTTGGGGGAAATTAGTTTACATTTAGTCATAGTTGCTACAAACCTACCACTGTCTACTCAGCCTCTGAGCAAGATTAAATTGATGACATATTGCAATACTACCCACATGATTTCATTTATCACGTGGACCCCAGCTTACATTCAGCCTGTAACAAAATCAGTCTCCTTCAGCAATGAAGTCCCTCCAGACGTCTCAAGGGGCTTGAAGCAGGTGTCTGTCAATGTATCACAAAACAGAAATCAATCATTCACAAAAGCATGCACTTCATCGACACTCCTTTGTTTCTCCTTTCTCTCAGCCATGCAAAGAAATAGTGCTTGTCTGGAATTTATAGTCTGACAGAGCATCAACTAGCTTCACAAGGCAAGGAAAATTTCCTCTTTACAGCTGAGGATGGAAGACTTTCAGCCCATCTTCTTAAACTGTTGCTGCAAAGAAAAACAGCTGTTCTCAAAGCTGGGAAACTATTGTAGGATGGGTTGCTCTTTTGTTCAACCAAAACAATAACTGTACAGTGGTTATGTTGAAAACATATCATTTTGAAATAAAATTTAAGAAATTAACCTTGAGACAAACCTATTTTAAAATGACAGGGTGAGAGGGATTGTATTGTCATTCCTTTAAGATGAGTTCAATTGAACAATCCTTGCATTGTATGAGTAATGGCAGCTATTTGAAGTTAGGGCATTTCCTAATTTCCTAGGGCAACTATATGTCGAATTGCACATCTCTATGTTGTTTTGAATTGCAATCAAATGGGTATAAAATCTTATAAAATGTTGTGGTGAATAAGGCAGTATGATTGATCTGGTTAAATATTTTATGTAAACCAAAGAGAAGGCTTAAAATGGATGTTTGCTCATGGACTTTGTCTAGAAATATTTTTCAGAGTAAACACTAAGACAGAAGGAAGTATGGGTGTTTTATTTACTTTCCGTTTAAAATCATTAACACTGCAGGCAAAGCCTGAAAAGTCAGAACCACCGCCTTAATTGCAAATTCTGAGTTTAGCCTTTTTGAAGAACTTTTATAAAATCTATAGGTTCATACAACACACTAAGCCAAAATCAACCAAACCACTTTGTGAATCTATCAGTTTATGACTTAGCATAATATACGAGCACAGTCACTATCCTTTTCTTCTGTAAATATGAAATTGGTAATTAAAAAAAACTAGAATCTAAATTTATTTAAGGCAGATTAATTTCTCCTTTAGCTATATTCTTGAAATATAGAAGCCTGATCATATCTTTTGCCTAAGGCAATCTTTACAACCATTTGTTTGGTAACTGTTCAAAGTTACAATGGGACTGAAAAAGTGACTTATGGCTGGTTTCACAGTTAATGACCAGTTGCAGCATCCCCATGGTCATGTGAACAAAATTTGGACACTTGACAACTGGCATGTATTTATGACAGTTGCCCTGTCACAGGGCCATGTGATCACCATTTGTAAGCTTTCCCAGCTGGCTTCCAACAACCAAGGTCAATGGGAAAGCCAGAAAGATTGTAAAATGGGGCACAATACATTTAACAACTGTCTTGCTTAGCAATGGAAATATTGGGCTCCAGTGTGGTCATAAGTTGAGAACTGTTTGTATTGGCAAAAGATAAATCTGTTTTTTTAACCAGATGGCTGCCAGATACATTGGGTTAGAAAGAACCCTTGTTGATCCCAGCCAGTAACTTCAGCAATCTGCCAGCTAGGAATAGCAGAGGTTTAATAGATTACTACAGTGGGAAAGGCTGGCAGATTTGCTGGCTTCAAAGAGGTATTTTTGGCCAGCGAAGTCCAACTTTGCCCTGGGCTGGAACTACCAAGGAGATCGCAAAACCCTTCTTAATAATTGATTCCACTCTTGAAATATTCATATTAAGCAGACTCTCAGAACATTTAATCAGAAGTAGCTGTCTTTTAACTATTGTTCAATACTCCTTTCTAGAATGATAGAGAACAGATCTTGATCTTTTTTGTGTGACATCCTTTCAGGTCATGATGGAGTTCTATCATATCCCATTCGGTCATCTTTTGTCATCTTTTTGTCAATTCCTTCATTCTTCAGACCAAGTTTCTTCTTTCTTTAACATAAGTTTGTTTCAATTCTCTAATCTTCTGCACTGCCCTCCTTTTTTTTGTACCTGTTCCAGTTTCTACTTTAGCAATTCTTAAAAATAATAGAGAGAAGATAGACCAGACTGTCAACAATTTCCTTCAGTGTCCAGATGTAATTTACATTTGAATTTGTTCGAGGGCAGGGAACATTCCTTAGCTAGAATACTATCCAACTTGGAATTCTGTTCCTCCAGCCATTTAGTCATAAGTGCTCAGCAGAGTGTATATACATCCTCTTCTTAAAAGGACCAGACCAGATTAGGAGCTGACTAGATCTACCTTTTCATGGTTAACTTTGGTTCCTTTGACCTTTTTTTTTTTTACAAAGCAGCTGGTCCAGTGATGTTTTTCTCTAAGATAAGATAAGATAACCTTTATTGTCATTTTTTTACTGTGGGCACAATGGCACCACATCAAAAATGAAATATTCTGAACATACTAGAAGAAATTATTTTGGTTCTTAACTTTCTTTGCTTATTCAGCTTGTTCTGATCTTGCCAACATCCTTGAAAATATAAGTTATATGATTTTACTCTTCCTTGATTACCTATCCCTTTTCCACTTCCTACATACAGGTAGTCCTCAACTTATAATCATTCACTTAATGACTGTTATGACAGCACTGAAAAAAAAATACTTATGATTGTTTTTCACACTTACAACTGCTGTAGCATCCCCATAGTCATGTGATTAAATTCAGATATTTGGCAACTGGCTCATATTTATGACTTACAACAGTTCACCTAGTGACTGTACAAAGTTAAGCAGAACTGAAAAAAAATTTTATGACCGTTTTTCACACAACCATTACAACATCCCCATGGTCACATAATTTACATTCGGATGCTTACCAACTGACTCACATTTATGACGGTTGCAGTGTCCCAGGGTCATGTGATCACCTTTTGCAACCTTCTGACCAGCAAAATCAATGGGGAACTAAGATTCCCTTAACAACCATGTTACTAATTTAACAACTGCAGTGATTCACTTAGCAAATGTGGCAATAGAATGCATAAAATGGGGCAAAACTCACTTAAGAAATTTCTCATTTAGGAACATAAATTTTGGGCTCAGTTGTGGTCATAAGTTGAGGACTAACGTGTAGTGTCTTTTTATTAGATTTTCACTAGCTTCTTACAGAGCTACACTGCCTTCTTCCATTTCTTTGTTGCTCAAATTGTGTTTTAAGTGTTTTTGCTACCCATCTTGGGTTCCTTTTGCTACACTATTCTCCTGTCATGGAATATTTTTTTTATTTTTCTCTACAATGCACTCAAAGTCCAAAATCTTCATTTAACTAGAGTTAATTTTGGTTTCTGCTAATTCAGGGATTTCATGATTACATGGGCTACTTTCCTTGAAAGTTCTCTTTCCACTTGGTCTTGGTTAGGGTTAGGGTAGCTGGTTCTCCTCTGTCTTTCTTCATTTACTGAAGAAGAAACTTGTCATCAAGATAGGTCAGGAATTGCTTCTTGGAAGGACTCTGCTTGGCAAATGTGTAATTAATACAACTCTTTGTAAGTGGGTGGTCAGTTAAATTAATTGGCCGTGCTATCAATTGATAGTTTGGACTACAAATGGTGACTGCTATCTTGGTTTATTAAATGTAACTTGTTTTGCAGAATATCTTGTTACCTGAATGTTTCTACTCATTTTTTGATCTCCGAAAAGAATTCAAGAAGTGTTGTCCTGGCTCACCTGAAATTGACAAATTAGATGCTGGTTCCATGATACAATGTATCCTTTTAATAAATACATAATTTATCTGTATATTTCTCTAATATTAAGAAAAGTTTATATATCGGTTTTATGTAGATGAAAAATGTTATCTCACCCCAATTAATAAGAACTATATAATATAACTTTAAATATGCCAAATGATTTTTTTTAAAAAAAAAAACAGGAAGTAGCTACAGAAAATCAAAATAGTAGATCCAATGATAGGTGTTAAAACATACAAAACTAGAATAAAAATTGGGGAACCAATAGATTGCAGAATAGAATACGTTTGTGTTTGTGTGTCTATCTGTCTGTCTATGTATGTATGTATAACCCTCAGATACGCCAACACATTTTATTTATTTAAGGAAGTTTATTATGAAAACTCCATTGAATAGGCTTATTTTAAAGTCATGCTAGCTGACAGATGTTAATACTGTATGCAACAAAGTTATGATTCTAAAAACAAAAGTGCAATAAATAAATAATACCAGTAAAAAGTAGCACTAATACTGTGCCATTTACTAACTATATTCTTAATTGTGGGCAATACCTAGAGCAACATTAATTCAGCTTTTGGATAATTTCTATATATTGGTCTGTTAAATGGCTTTGGTACATGGTTTGCTTGTATAGCATATCCTTATACTATGAAATTACATCCTTTGGCCGAATTGGAGTTGCTTTGTCTTTGTGCTTTGTTTTGGTGAAATATCAAGGATTATATGATATTTTCTACGGATCTTTTAAAAGAAAAATGTGCCCTGAGTACATATTGTTCAAGTCGGAACTGCCATCGTTGTAAGTGAGGATGATTTTATTGCCCTACCTTACAAGCTTGAGTAGAGAGCTGAAAATGCTACCTATAACAAGTTGCTTGCAAGTCCAGGGTTTCTGATTATCATCTGAGTTATAATAATTGTAATGCCTGGTGGATTGAACAAATGTGCTCTTTCTGTATTCGATGCAGGCTGAAATTTCTCTTTGCCAGAATGAGTTTTCCCATGGCCTAACAATTTATGGGATAAAGTGGCATTGATGTTAAAGCACTGGTCTTGGATAAAGCAATAATTCATTGTTCCCCATTTCTAGGGTACATGTCCCAACATGTAAAGACATTTGAGATATGTAACAAGGCAATGGGAGGTTCTATATATGTTAATAACCCTAAGAACAGAAAGACAGTTGCAGCTTCTGTTGAACAATAAGCAGTGATGCAGTGAGGTTGGAAAATATGCACTCTAACCGGTTGCTAAAACATGTTTGCATGCAATTAAATAAAGCCTTTGTAGAACTTGAAAAATAATCCCAAATCTGTGGCCGTAAACCTTTCATGCAGAGGGCGAAAATTTGGAAGGAAAGTTTAATTGAAAGCAGTTTCTCTCCACTTAAATCAGTTTTGTTCAACATTTTATTTAAAGAGATAAATGCAAACATATTTAGATCTACTTTTAAATTCAAGTCCTTTTTGAAGAAAGATGTCCACTATAATTGAAATCTGAAAAGCAATAACAATTTAAACTTCTTTTTTATTAATTACTGTTAGGTTCAGACATTTTCCACCACCCAGTTTGTGTTAGTTGGGTTTTAGTGATCTAGTCAGGATGGTAAATAATGTTCTTGGATATCCTCAGTGTTATTCTTTGATTATAGAAGGATTGGGAAGAACACTGCATTTTGAGATAGATCAATGCACAAGAAAAATATTTAAACAATATGTCTCTGAGTTATTCCTTTGCCCCAAATATAAATTCTAACAGGTGCTTTTAATTTAAAAGAAATAAAATGAGATACAGTTTCATATATCAACTATGTACAATATAAGAGAGATCAGAGGGTTGGACTAGGAGCAAGACAATTCAGATTGAAGTTTTCTCTCTACAAGATTTTATTAGAAAACAGACCAGTGTTTCCAATGGATTGAAAGCAATATGGTGACTCGATATAAGCTGTTTACACATTTATGATTACAGTCTGTTCTTGAGTAAAATTAAATATATTCAAAGCAAGTATTTTATAGATAGTATTGATAGCAAAGGGAACTTTACCTGATAAATTCTAGTGTGATATGTTTGAGAAAATATAAAGAAATAAAGACATATATGGCTATCTAGGAAATTGTTCAGTCAGCATTGTTCATTTGTGTTCATTAGGCATTCAGATTTTTAGGGGAGGTTTTCTACATTAAAATTACACTAAAAGGAGGTGTGATGGCTGAAAGCTTAGGAATCCCTACCTTAGAACATGAAAAACTCATTTCACAAGAGGGGAACATTAATTGAAGCCAAATAGGGAATATGGCAAGATCTTGGACAACAGGAAAGGATATATTTCATATGATGACAAATATATAGGGAAATAATTCTAATGAAAAAGTTTCATGGGAAAAAAACAAGATGTTACTAGTAATGATGATGCAGATAGTACCTTTCATGGTTTAAAATTAAAGTATGCCTTTGTTGTATATAATTATTAACATGCTTACTATCCAGTTCCAGTTTCTAGATTTCTAAATTTAACTAAGTAATCCTATGTTCTGCTTTTATTTTTTTATAGGATTGATTAATTGATTTGATTTATATCCACTTTTATTTCTACCACTCAAAGCAAGCACATATAATGCTCCCTGCTCTTATTTTCCCCACAACAACAATAACAATAACAATCTGTGAGTGATTTGGGCTAACAAGGTCACTGGCCAAAACTGGAGATTGGGGGAGGCAGGACTCTCCTAGTGTCTAATCAAGCAGCCACTATATTGACTCTCCAATTTTAAAACAGTCCTTTTTCAATGACAAAAGTTTCTTGAGTGATTTGAAGCCAGTCACTGTCTCCTATAGCAATCTACCTCACAGGGGGATGAATTTCCAAATATGATTCCTAGGAAGAATAAAATCTCTTTCACCCATAGAAGAAAGACATTGAGAAAGCTACATTAACATATTATGACAAAAATCAGGACATGTCTGGTAGCATTTTTTCCAAGTAACATGGAAACTCATGAAAAACTTTTGTTAGTTGGAAAAGGTACCAGTACACACATCCTATTTTTTTCCCTAGAGCAAAAGTGGGATATAAACCTTAATTATAGCCTTCATGATGTATCCCAGTTTTATTTTTCCTAGAGTGCAGTCTGACTTTCATCTTTGAGGTGACAGGTATAGTAGGCTTTATTTTTAGAAGTTTTATAGTCACACCGATCAATCACACTTCTATAAGGCAGAATTTTACTTTAGATTAGAAAGATGTTTGCTGAGAAAAGAACTAGGAATTTTAAAGGGCCAGGTCTGTCCTTCAATTTACCCATAAATACCAGCACTGGAAAATTTGTCAGTCTTCTCTGTTCTGACTAATAAGCTGCAATTCTCAACTTGTGAAGCTTGCTTAGCCGGTTCACAGTAGCAAATGCCCCAAGGGTGGAGTGAATCAAGCTTGCACTGGCTACTTACATGTCAAGAGCCTTCAGAGAATGCATTCCCCTTATCCTCTAAATCTGTGTTTGTCAACCGTAGCAATTTTAAGATATGTGGAGTTCAACTCCTAAACTTCTCCAGCTAGCATGAGAGTTGAAGTCCACACATTTTAAAGTTGCCAAGGTCGAGAAACACTGCTCTAAACAGATGTGCAGAAAGCATTATACAGCCACTAATAAGCCTACATAGAACAAGATTGTGTAGCTTACTTGAGTTGTATTTTGAGATGTCATTCAGGTGTGTAGAAGAAAATAGAGTATTGTAACATTGAGAATGCAATCTTAGAATTTAGGTTTAATAAATGTAGAGTAGCAATGTAACCATATGGAAGCTACTACAGAGCTATTCCAAACCAACTAAACATCCTGTTCTGTAGATTATACAGGTAGTTCTTGACTTATGACCATAATTGAGCTGTTAATTACAGTCATAAGGCATGATGGGCATAAAGCAGGTCATCACATGACATTTTTTGCCATGGCTATTAAGCAAACCCATTGTTTACAATGGGCAAGTTTTGTCGGAAACCAGAAATAAACACTGATTTTTGGCAAAAACATCATAAATTGCAGTCATGTGATCATAGGACACTGCGACTGGCCGTAAATGCAAGCCAATTGCTGAGCTCATAACTTCAGGGAAGGGGGCACATCCATCAGAACTTCAGAACCAGGTCTTAACTTTGGTCACTAAGCTACTGGCTATAAATCAAGAATTAGCTGCATTGCTAAGAGAAAATTCTCCACCACTGAAACACATTCACAGTCTGAAACTCCCAAATCAAGATAAAAGGCACAGCAGAATGCTTCGCTTAATCTGCTTTTCTATTGCCAAAACTATTTTATGGGTAATTTTCAGAGGCAGATTTTTATCTTCCTTTGGGATTTTCTTGTGAAATTTGAATTAATTTTTAAAAGAAGCTAATAGCTTGTAGCAAGGGGTATCTGCTGCTCACAGGTTATTAAGAGGCTCTATATTTTGCTTTTATCATGATATTTTAAAATGTCAACAAATGCTTTGGTTAAGCAAAATAATTATAATGTCACTAATCTGAAAAAGCTGTAGAGGGTAAATGGATCACAGCATAGTATACTTTAGCATTCCCTTCTATTGCCATTGATGTGTTAAGAGAGGATAATCCATGGGAATGAAGAATGGGATACAGGGACATGGGACAAATAAATAAAAAATGATGCAATGGGATAGAAAATAGGGCACTCTGGTATTTTTTACTTGAAACTATCTTTAAACAATCAAGATAAATTTATTTCACTAAAATTAGCAAAATTTTGCTACATTATGTATAAGCTTTGCCCACAAATGATTACCAATACAACTAGTTCTTGACTTACAAGAGTAATTGACTGCAGAAATACTGTTGTAAGTTGGGGCAGTCATTAACTGAGTCATCATGTTTGCTGGAAATTAGCAAAAAGTGCCAGAAATTGTGATCATATTATAGAGTGGAAGGGCTGAGTCTGCACTTTCACCCCTTCCCCAGTTACTGGAAAGCCACATGAGGCTATATGTTGATGTCACCAAGAAGGGTTTTGGTGAATGCTTTTGCCCTTTGTTGTCAGGGTTTCATGTGCAGGAATAGGACCAAGAAGACAGTTTAGGAAACAAGCCACTTCCTTACCAGCTGTTAGCATCCCACCAAACGCACCCAAAACTGAAATCAGCCAAGCCCATAGACATGTGGGGGCATGGTTTGCATCTGGTGCAATTAAAGATGGGGCAAGGATGGTTTGAGATGCCAGAGGTCTGCCATTTGAACGATTGCTTTAAGATTCTTGACTGTTGTACTCAGATCTGAATCCTGACAAGCAGAGCTCAACACAGCGTTTTGGAATGCACCAAGTGGAAGATATGGGCAATGTGATTTTAGCACTAATTTCAGAACCCTATAGTAAGCAAAAAGGATATTCTTTTGGATGGGCTGGTTTAATTTTACATGTACAGAGCTATTCAATATTACTTTTGCTACTGCCTTTTTGAGGCAGGAATGGGAATTTTTTTAGTGTTAGAAGGCACAGTTTTCTTGGCCGGATATGTGCAATAGACTTTTCATAGCACATCAAGGGCTGCGCTCCAAAAATGAAGGTCTTACTGTTTTTTTAGGACTTGTTAAGGTATAAAATTATTTAAATCTTTGTGGTCGCTAAAAGTCAATACTGATTTGATGGCACATAGTCAAAAGAATAAAATGGATTTTGAGTACCTAATTTTCTTTAGCCCCTCAAAGTTTTGGCTGTTACAGCTACAAAGAGGATATGGACAGAGCACAAATGACTACACTTTTTGCATCCAGCTTTAAATGTGCTAATTTTTTCCCTCCCTCTCCCTCTCCCTCTTCCCTCCTTTCCTCCCCCCCTCCCTCTCTCTCCCTTTCCCTCTCCCTCTCCCTCTCTCTCTCTCTCTCTCTCTCTCTCTCTCTCTCTCTCTCCTAATTCCTACAATTTTGCCATTGCCTCTTTCTTAGAGTTGGCTGAAAATCACTAGCTGGCTTCGTGCCTGAGGGGCAGGCCTAGAACTTACAGTTTCCTGGTTTATAACTTGATGCCTTAACCATTACACAAAACTGGTTCTGTGTGGCTGAAGTGCAACACCCAATAATCTTAATTAGCAAGCCTCTTGGGGGGATGCTTAGATTCTGGTTCAGCAACCAGGAGTTTAGTTTTGTGGTTTAGGATGTATGTAGTTGTAATTGGACCTATTTTTATTTCCTTCTCATTGACCAGATAGCAGTGATTCTGTCATTTCTTCTAACGCCATACTGAAGATTATTGCAGGAGATAATCAAATGTGGGATACTATTAGTGGACTAAAATAAAGAGAGATTCAGGCAGAGAAATGTTCCTTATCAGACTATTAACTATTAACCCATCTGGACTACAAAGAATGTTTGATGATATATAGAAGGGCATAACCAACCTTCCTTGGGTGTGTCTAGAAATGAAACTGACTCTTCCTGCATGCAAACATGTGTTGTATCGCTCAGCTAATACATGGAAAGTACACTTTTGAAGGAAGCAGGTGACATTGCCATAAATCTACCTATGGGGAGTGAAGGTTCTCCATGTCTGGAGATTTTAAAGTCAGATAGCCAAATCTCAGGAATAGTTCAACTGGTTTTCCTGCACATCTCAGAAAGTGGGAGTAGATGAACTTTGTGTTCCCTTCCAAATCTACAGTTCTGATCCTATGCACACTACAATGCTGGGGTAAAGGAAAAGGGCCTAGAGCAGCAAGCATTGCAATGAGATCATTATCTATCTATCTATCTATCTATCTATCTATCTATCTATCTATCTATCTATCTATCTATCTATCTATCTTATCTATCTATATCTCAAGGTTGACCCAGCCTTCCAATCCTTCCGAAATCGGTAAAATGAGGATCCAGATTGTTGGGGGCAACATGCTGACCACTTAGAGAGGGCTGTAAAGCATTGTAAAGTAGTATATAAGTCTAAGTGTTATTGCTATTGCTATCTGTCGCAGGTGGATAATATTTCATTTTGCTATTCAACCATATTGTTGGAAATGGAATTGATTTTGTTCTGTGTTTTATAGACCACAGGTTTTCAGATCCAGAAAGGGTGAACTATAAATTTGAAAGTGGAACCTGGTAAGTATGCATCTTAAAATAAAAATATGAAAAACTTTTTAAAGACAATTTATTAAACATATTAATAGGCCTTCATGAGATATGTCTATTTTCCTGAAAATTATATTTTTAGAATATATACATACACACAAACACACACACATATATACATAGTGTTCTCTAGACCCTGATGATCAGTATGAAATTTCCTTTAGAATACATTAGTTGCAGAAATATAGACACATAGGACAATTATAGGAGCCCAGACCAAAAGCAAATACAATAGAAAATGAATGTTGACTCTCAGGAAAGAATCCTGGGAAGTTTTGAAGAACTGTTATAGAAAAATGTAATGTAAGAGAGAGGATCCTTTTAATTAAATTCAAAGCCTTTCTTCAATACAAATTCATTTGAACCCTTAATCCTTTGAAAAAAACCCTTTTAAAATAAACGCTTTAATTATCCTTTTGCTGTATATTACAAAAAAAGAAAACTCTTATAAAACTGCAGGCATATACATTTATTTCTTTCTAAACAGATTGAAGAGAAAGCCAATGAAACCTATAAGGTGATGTCCTGGAGGTTTTTCAATCTTTAACCAACAGTAAGAATAAAAAATAAGCCTCAGTGTTTAAAAAGATGAGGTTTATTGAATGTTAAATCCCAAAGAAGGCTACATTAGTGACTCAGAGCATGATGGAATCTTGTGACTCCCAGCTGATTGCAAGAGATTGCAAAAAAACCTCAGTTTCTGCCATCTGCTCAATACAAATAGCTGCCCATAGTACATATGGGTAATCTCAAGATCTCTCCTTTATCCAGAGAGAATTTCTGGCAATCCAATCCAATATGCAGCTGCTTTTCAGCCACAATGTCTCTCACATTCCGCAGAATTTCAATTTTTCCATTCCCAACTGGAAACTACTCCAAGTGCTGGGTTTTTTCATGACTGCAGTATATGCTTTTTTCCCCACAAATATAGAAAAATAACAATATGTACTGAAAGACAATGATGAATAGGTAGATGAATAGGAATAGGAAATTAAAGCTCAGTTTCCCTCTTTTAGGGCATGTCCACACTGCCAGGGTTCTCTGTCATTAGTACAAGCCACTAATTATTTCTGGTATTAAAGGTCAATGAAGTTTTCTATTCTTCCATCCCATCATAAATGCAACCTCTGCCCATGTTTTCCTGTTCGACATTGAAAGTAGTGTTTGCTGTCAAGCTTCACTGTCCAATTTGCCCACTGAACTTTGTTTTCTTCTGGGCAAATCCCTACACTTTGGTTATTTCATCAGTGGGAAAACTGCCCCTTGTCTGGGTCAGTGACCACTGTGTTGTAGCTGTCTAAGCTTCAGCTATTCTTACCAATCGTGTTCCAGTAATTTAGTAGTCAGAGCAGTGTTTCTCATTCTCAGTCACTGAAGATGTATGAATTTCAATTCCGAAAATTCTGGGTGTTGATGTGCATATATCTTCAAATTGCTGATATTGGGAAACACCAGGTTAAAGCATTTGCTCAATATATAAAACATCCTCAGTTCATAGCCCAGCAGATTTTTAAATGTCAGTACTACTTTCCTTTCCACGAAGTGTCCACTCTATTTATATCAAGTCCACTGGAATATCACTGAATATGACATGCTGGACAACCTTCCTTCCTTTCCAACTGTAAATACCCCCAATAAATTAGTACTGCAAAGGCACCTGAGGTGCGATCTTTTTTTCCCTGTGACAAGAAAAATGTTGAGGTAGTACATCAATGGATTTGCTAAAAAGAACAGTAAAATGGGTTGATTATAAAAGAAAAATCATTGTATTCTTAAAAATCCACAGAATGTTGAACTAGTGGTACCCATCAAACATATGTTATAATCATAATGCCTTTGGGAGATTTCTCCAACATTAGCTGCAGCACGCATTATTTAGCCAAATCTTGGAAAAGAAAGGAAGCTGCAAGAATGGAATATTTTATTTTTTAAAGCTGATCAGTGTGTATGTGTGTGTGTGTGTGTGTGTGTGTGTGTGTGTGTGTGTACATACATGCATTTTTATTAAATTAATATGTTGCCCATTTCACTGATAAGATGACCCTGAACAGTTTATTTTGATGTTTATGTAAACATTTTAACATTATATATCTATATTTTGTATGTGTGTAGACACAAATATATACATATATGCAAATAAATATATCCAATAAGAACTGTTCATAGAAAAGAAAGATATTAGAAATTGCTTTCTGGAATAGAAAATTAGGATGGCAAAGTAATTGTAAATTATCCTATAAGAGTGGTGGTGGTGGGTGTTACATATTCAACCTTTGGCAAGTTAGCTTCTGAAGCATCAGGTCTGGATAGAATTTTCTTAAAATAAGGTCCATTTGGCTTCAGCACACAGTAGGAACATCTTAAGAGTACAGCCCCAATAGTTTAATCACTGCATTGTAAATGACTATATTTATCCATACAGGTGAAAATTAAAATTAGTCAGAACAACAGACGTGAATTAGAAAGTCATCATGTAACTTTGGAAGGAGAGATTAAAATATAATTGTATAGTACTTATAAGTGCTGCAAAGAATATTGGAAGCTACTTTTTATACCTTTATCTTTTTTCCTCCTATTTTCTTTACTTACTGAAGTTTTAGCTTTTTGTGTTACTTTTTATTTTTTCTATTCTAATTTAGTTTTATTAGTTCTTATTATTACTCTTAACACTTTTAATATTATAATAATTATATAATAACATAATTAATTATATAATTAATATAATTATATAATAATATAATTAATTATATATAATATAATTTTATATATAATATATATATTAATATTATATATAATATAATTTTATATATAATTTTTATATATATATATATATATATGAACAACAGAAGCAAATTACATCATACTAGAGGACAAATCTCTAATTTCAAAAAATGGTGTTGAATTTTAAAGTCTCCACTTAATTATCTGAAAAATGTTCTGATGTAAATTTACGGCTATGGAAAAGCTATAGTGTTCTGGTTGTGGTTTCTGATGATGAAAATATTAAATATATTAATAAAGTTATCGTTATATTTGATCTACAGCAGCAAAATGGAACTTGTGGATGATAATACTGTGATCCGAGCCAGAGGTTTACCTTGGCAGTCATCAGACCAGGACATTGCCAGGTTCTTCAAAGGAATAAATATTGCCAAGTTAGTCCCGTCTGAATGATATACTTGTTATGTTTGGATATGTTCCATTATCCCCAGAGGTCCACATATTGGCTGAACTTGGTAGCCAACCAAAGGTTTTTCTCCCCAGGCTTCAGAGAAAGGCAACGTATTCAGACATCAGTATGAAGGAATGTGTTTGTATCAGTATATTTTCCCAATTCCTGTTCAAGGTGGCAATTTATGGTCTTCCAGATACCTAGACAATAATGACGAATGCTAGCACAATCTCCCTGTCCCTAAACTTAGAAGAATGACAATTGATCCCCTATTACATTAAATGGGAGACACGAAAAAAGAAGAATGCCATCTTAGATTTGTCCAGACCTTTGCACTCCATCAAGGATTATCCCGGCTTCTTTGAGCGGTGTATAAAGTCATCTGGTGGCAAGATTAAAAATCATGCAAATGAATATTATATAGCAAAAGCATGTTTGAAAGGGCTTTTCCATTTGATAAAATGGCCTGAAGCAAATTTTGTTTTACAAATGGCATTAAAGTTGCCAGGAGTCAACACTGATTGGAGGGCACAACATTTATAAGCAATGTATATGAACAACAGCCTCCTGCTCTAAAAGAAGGTCCATTCTGCTCCAAATCTTACAGCAGAATAGCAATAGCACTTAGACTTATATACCGCTTCATAATGCTTTACAGCCCTCTCTCTAAGCAGTTTACAGAGCCAGCATATTGCCCCCAACAATCTGGGTCCTCATTTTACTGACCTAGGAAGGATGGAAGGCTGAGTCAACCTTGAACTCGTCAAGATTGAACTCCAGGCTGCGGGCAGAGTTAGCCTGCAATACTGCATTCTAACCAATGCACTACTCTGGTTCCTTCTTAATCTTAAGAAGTAATTTTGCTATTCGTATGTTTGTGCTGCTTTTTTCTGTTATTTTATTTATATCCCACTTTTATAAAGCAGATAATTCCTTTTTTAATAAAGGAAGGACTCAAAAAGTAAACCTATCCTGAAGAGCTGCTTCTTGACTCCTTTTCTTTTTATATACATTCTTATTAAAGTATCAGTGTAGCTTGTTATGCTTCGGCAGATGTTTTCAGAACTTCTGCAGAAAGTTTTAAATGCTGAAACTCTGTATTTCTTTAATTGTTTAAGTCATAAGAAAGGGCTTTTAAAGTTGCAAGCAATTCAAGAATAGAAACCAAATTTATGATCTTTAAGGAATTAATATAACTTTTAGAGTTAATATAATTTGGGGGGATTTCCATAACGGGAGGTGGGGATTTCAACTTCACCTTCTTTAGTTAATTAAAGATTGGAGAGTGAGAAGTGATTTCTTTTTTTAACACTCTCCTTGAAAATCCAGAATTCATTCAAAAAATTTAAGAAAAAAATTATTTGTTTTACCATTTAAATCATAGAACAGTCCAGAGCATGGGTCGGCAACCCGCGGGTCCAGAGCCACATGTGGCTCTTTGAGCCTTCTCCTGTAGCTCCCAGCCTCCTCCACCATTTGCAGAGAGACAGAGACAGAGAGGGGCACTTGTGCTTCCCCCCCTCTCTCTGTGTGTGTGTAAAAAAGAGAGTGATCTCATGCTGTTCTCGGATAAGCTGACAAGCTTATTGGGCGGAGCTCCTGCCTTTGCTTTGTCTCAGCAGGAAGCAGGAAGCAGCAGCTCTCTCTCTGTCTCTCTCTCTCTCTCTCTCTCTCTCTCTCTCTCTCTCTCTCTCTCTCTCTTCCAGAGTAACGGTATAACTACCACACTGATGTCTATAACTGCAAAGAAATACAATCATTCCATTCCCCACCTCACCATCCCGTCAGTACCTATTCTTCCCATCCCCCCATCATTCAGTCATAATTGGTGAAGCTTCTTGGATGAGAAGCAAAATGTCTTCTTCTTTTTCCCCAAGGAAAAACAGTACAGTTGCCTTTTAAAAAAGCATCTTCAGGACTACCACACTGATGACACTGGGATTGTAGATCCAGGTGATGGTACTAAATATCAAAAGTCCATGGTCGTGTGATTTTCTACACATCTTTTAACAAAATAAAGTGTTGCTCATAGTTATTTTCAAAATCTTTTCACTACAAGTAACACCAATTGAATTAATTTTGGAAGTGAACTTTTTACTAACATTCACATTGTAGAATTAATCAAATTGTTATTTTTTAAAGGAAGATCTGAATACATCAAAAAAGGACCAGAGTTACTTTTTTTCCCTTTCCACGTAAATATAGTTTTTATGAAAAGGAACATCTACTTAAGTTCCTTTTTTTTGTAACCTTTTCTATCTCTCTCTCTTCAGAGGAGGGGCTGCGCTTTGTCTCAATGCCCAGGGCAGAAGAAATGGAGAAGCGCTTGTCAGGTTTGTAAGTGAAGAACACAGAGAATTAGCATTACAAAGACACAAGCATCACATGGGGAACCGGTATATAGAGGTGCGTTGGTCAAGTTCTGAATGGTATATTTGAGTGAAATAGTGGAAGGTTTGTCTGAGTTTAATTATATTTTTCTTTGCTTATCTCCAGGTGTACAAAGCAACAGGTGAGGACTTCCTCAAAATTGCTGGAGGTAAACTTTATTTTCCTGTAATCTAAATTAACATTTTAAATCAGTTTTCTGTGATTGCGTCCTTTCCACATGGGTAGTCTTCAAGTGACAGAATTTTCAGCAGTAGCCACATTCAGCATATCCAGGTTGGGGAAAGTGAGTCCTAAATAGAAAACCTTTCTTTTCTGTTAAGTTCAAGAAATTGATTAAATTAGCCAGGATCTTTAAATTTCTGGCTACATAACTGTGTTGGCCATTAAGAATTTCAGATGATTTTAGGGCAAGAATTTGATAGTTACAATTTCTTTGTAGATTAGAGAAGGAAAATTGGCCATTGATCCAAAACACCAATAAAAATGTTAATTTTTATTAATTCAGCAGTACAACTTTAAAAAATGGGAAAATCTTAATTTATTATCTAGCATAATGCAGGTTGAGAGCCAAGTTGGTGCCATGTGAGTTCTACTTCTGTCTTAGGCACAAAGGCAGGTAGGTGATTTTGTGGCAGTCACTCTCTCTCAATCCAGGGAAGACAGCAAAGACAAGCCATTTCTGAAATCTTGCCAAGAAGATTTGGCAGGCCATCGCCAATAGCCAACGCTGACTTGAAGGCACACACACACACACACAGCATGTGATACAAGATTAGAGGTACAGGGCAAGAAACAATGACGGTCCAATTATCCACGGATATTCCCAATTGCAATATTTAACTAAACCATACAGATGGTGCTTCCAAGCTGTGATGGTAATGTGAAGGCACTTTCTTGAAGCCTTTTCAATATTTAAGAGAACCAGCCTGATTCAAATATGGTAAGTCATGATTTCTTGCCTAAATCAACTGCTGGGATCATGCAACATACAGTACTAAAACCACTAGTTTACAAAATATGGTCCATATTGTTTCTGGACAAGAGTTACAGTATTAACTGGGTGGTAACATTAGGGCTTACCACATGGTTTGAGGATACAGAACCTGCTCTTCTAGAATGTGAAATCTGAAAGTCCTGTAGTAGTTTAATTTTTAGTTTCTAGTCCAGAAGCCATTTGAATAGAGTTTCTGTACAATAGTGTGGTTTACAGTGAAGAATTCTGTTTTCTGCAAGCAAAGAAATCAGTGCAACCGGCCTAATATACAGTACCTTGGAATTTCTGAATGTTAGTGCCTATGTATGTGGAGAACATCAGATTGAGGAAGATTGTCTTAGGCATAACTTATTGTGTAATAATAAATGTGGAAATACACATATGCAGGTATTTTTCCCTGAATGAAATCTGTGAAGGATATAAAATATAAAAAATTTAGTCAATTAGTCAATGAGGAGAGACCTTGGCAATCTAGATAATACCACTGTGCATATATATGTGTGTATGTATGTGTCATTCCCATGCCACTAAAAAAATTGCACATTGTGCTTATTACCTAAGAAGGTTGCCACCCTATGCATAAATTGCTATGCCACTAAACCAGTGTTTCTCAAACACGCTGGCTGGGAAATTCTGGGAATTGAGGTTCACACATTTTAAAATTGCCAAGGGTTGGAAATACTGCATTAGATCTACTTCCTTTCATAATAACTCTGGGTTATGGATGGTTACCTAGCTTTCTAAAAGTTGTTTCTTATTGTTCTTTAAGGTACATCCAATGAAGTAGCCCAGTTCCTATCTAAAGAAAACCAAGTGATTGTTCGTATGCGGGGTCTCCCATTCAATGTCACATCAGAAGAAGTGTTAGCGTTTTTTGGTCAACACTGTCCTGTGACAGGTGGAAAAGAAGGAATCCTTTTTGTGACTTACCCTGACAATAGGCCAACGGGAGATGCATTTGTGTTGTTTGCTTGTGAGGAATATGCACAAAATGCACTAAAAAAGCATAAGGACTTGTTGGGGAAAAGGTACATAGAACTTTTCAGGAGTACAGCTGCTGAGGTACAGCAGGTGAGAACCAGTATTCACTAATATTATGATGCGAGGTGCTAATTGAAGATAATTATGGAATTCACAACTGCAAAATAAAGCAGTCACCAATCTGAATGTCTTTAATGGAAGATTAAACAAATTCATGAAAAATAAACGCAGTCATGAAACTATATATTATCTTTGGATACCGGATACAGTATGCCTTTTATATCAGTTGGTGGTTACTAAAAGGCATTTAGTTTCACATTTTGGATAAAAATAATCTGAACCAGGGAAATGTTTTTTTAGGTTACGGCCTCCAAAATTAAAGAAACTAATTATGAGCCTGCAATGGTTCAAGGCAGGCCCACTGGCCAGATGTGAGGAATAGTATTGCTGTGACTCAGTCCTGATGCAGCAGAACGTTCACACAGAAAGTTGTGTTGTGTTTTCTGATTGAAGAAATTTTCCTACTAGATGGCTTTCGTCCCTCCTTCATTGGTGGCAGGCACTGAGGTAGAGACCCTGCTGTGATGATGTGTCCTTGACAAATGATTAGCAGGCCATCTCAGTGTTAGGGCAGGAAGGTGTAGATGAGAAGTTAGACAATGTAATTTACTTAAAAAAAAACAATCTTAGCCAGTTAATTGGGAAGCAGCTGTAGTTGAGATAGAGACATACCTGCATATAAAGACCCCATATCTAATCTCTAGCATTTTTGGGAAAAGCATGAGAAATGTAACCCAAATTTTAGAGACATTTGCTACCTGCCAGTGTTGATAAGGAATGTATGGTCTTTTAGTCACGAGGGACTACACTTAGTAGTTTTTGGAGTGGTGAAGGCCAAGGGTTAGCTTTCAAAACAAGAAAAGCCAGATCATGTACATGGGGTGGCTAGGATTTTCTCTCTCACTCTCTCTCTCTCTCACTTTGTTGGGAGTCTTTATTTTCAAATTCATTAAGCTGACTTTAGAGCTTACACTATCATTTGGTATATTTCCTGTTTCTAAACATGTTTATTGTTTTTGCTCGCAGGTCCTGAACAGGTATTCCTCTGCTCCTCTCATTCCTCTCCCAACTCCTCCTATTCTTCCTGTGCTACCTCAGCAGTTTGTGCCTCCCACCACTGTCAGGGACTGTGTTCGTCTGCGTGGTCTTCCATATGCTGCCACTATAGAGGACATTTTGGGATTCCTGGGAGAGTTTTCTGGAGATATCAGAACTCATGGGGTTCACATGGTATTAAATCACCAGGTTAGTGAAGAATATTGACAAGAATGTACTCGCAATGAAGTGGTTGCCCTGAAACAAGGAATGGGACTTTGAGGCTTCATTTTGCCCAATGGTAAGGCCAGATCTGATTAAAAGGATACATTTCTCAAAGGCTCAGAAACCAAGTATGGAAGCAAGAGTAACTTTTGCATGGAGTGAAGGCTTTATAGTTGTTTGGCCTAAAAGAAAAGACTGACTTCCTAAAAGGTCCAGCAACAATAATGAGGCATAAATGCCAATACGGAACACTTTAGTTTCTTTAGTTACTGGAATTTTAAGAATTTGCCTCCCTGGGAAATTGTCCTTTCAGGAAATCTATAACCAAAATAGTCATGATCCGAGAATGGCACACAGAAGGGAAGATAGAAGAAAAGCCCTCATTTTCCTCGTTCCTGTGATGGCAAAGCAGTTAAGATCCAATAGAAGAGAATATATGCAGCTCAGGGTTGAATGTGGAATTCTTGGTGCTTGGTTATTTGTTTACATTTCATTACCCAACTTGATGATATTACCTAGTTGGGTAATGACACATCTGAAAACAACAACCAAGTTCAGAAAGCACCAAGAAATCTGCAATTAAGATCACTACCAGAAAGATCTTGGTATATGTGAAGTTTCTAGAAGTGGGGTGACACCCAGATGTTTCCGTTCTACAATTCCCAGAAGGCCAACCAATATTACCAATAGCAAGAAGTACTGGGATAAGTATAGCAACATCTGGGATGCCATTCATTATTTACACCTCTCCTAACTTCACATGCATCCCTTAAGGATAAGGAAATTGCCCACATCTGGTTTAGGCTATGCCTAGCACCACACTAGGACTTCACAAAAATCAAACATCATAGTCATATCCATAATGTTACAAAATAATCGAAAGCCAGCATTGAAGAAAAACAAATATGAAACAGAGAAGAATACTTCTTCATCTTGTACAGAGCCTTGCTTAACAGTTAAAGATTCATCCTAACTTCAGCTTAGGAGAAATATGTGTGTAGTTCCAGGAGGACAAAAAAGTTCATGACTTCAGTGGCACTGAATGAAGATAACATTTTATTGATGGTCCAGATGTTGTAAACTAGGCTTTTCTACCAAAACCCCTAATTGTCATAGGGAGGAAATTTAGCATTTGTCAATGCAGTCATGTGATAGAATTTTGGGCTTGATGGGTGCATCTCGAATGTAAAAAGAGCTATTTCAGCTATCTAACAATTATCAACGATATTTTTGGGCCACTATTTGGCAAAGCAAAATTGTCCCAATTATCTCTTGATGTAAACATATTCTAGAAAGACATTGTCTATTTCAGCGGTTCTCAACCTATGGGGTCGATCGACCATTTCACGGGGGTCGCCAAGCAAGGCTGTCCGCCATTTTTTTCCCCTTTTCCAGCGGGTGCCTTACCTCCCTTGGGCTGGGCCAGTTGGTAGCCCAGCCAGTGGTCGGCCTGCTCCATCTCTGCCACTTGCCAGCTACGCCTCGGCCGGCGCAGGGGGCGGCACCACGCATGCGCGGCACTCCCGGGCAGGGAAGGTCCTTGACTTATGACCGGTTGGGTAGTCCTCAACTTACAACTGGTTTAGTCCTCGACTTACAACCAGTTGGGGGTTGCAGCATTAAAAAGGTTGAGAACCACTGGTCTATTTAATCCAGTGGTTCTCAACCTTTCTAATGCCGTGACCCCATAATACAGTTCCCCATGTTGGGGTGACCCCCAAGTGGGTGTGGCCACCCATAAGAGGGAGTAGGTCAGCTAGGGAAAAGGGAAAAAATGGCGGACAACGTGGTTTGGCGACCCCCGTGAAATGATCGTTCGACCCCAAATGGGGTCCCGACCCACAGGTTGAGAACCACTGATTTAATCACTTTAGTACAGCAAACATTATCTTAGGAGATAAATCCATAATGCTGATTTGTTTCCAAACAAAAATATTATAGGTTAAGAAATATAAAGTTGAATATAGTAGAAATTAGTACTTAAGTGTGTTTGGCAAAACAAGGGATGGATGGATGGTTGATCAAGTATGAGCAGATGTCAAGTGAATGTTGACAGAATGATCAATATGCAGGAAAGAAATATGTTGAGGGGATTTGGCCATACAGAGAAAACGAATGAGAACTGAATTGCAAGACAATTGTATGAAAACAAAATATGAACCGAAGGAAGGAAAAGACCATTCATGGGTTGAAACTGATGATAACCTCCCAAACAGAACTATGAAAATTTAAAAAAAATAAAAGTCAAGATTTCAAGTAGCACATGGATGTAGTGGAAACAAAGATGGTTAGCATACTTTAAAAAGTATGGAAA
The DNA here is from genome assembly GCF_016545835.1 of Crotalus tigris. Taxonomy (NCBI): domain Eukaryota; kingdom Metazoa; phylum Chordata; class Lepidosauria; order Squamata; family Viperidae; genus Crotalus; species Crotalus tigris. The sequence goes on along the minus strand of NW_024096861.1, from coordinate 407,917 downwards.
GCTATGAGTGGTGTGTAAAACTTATATTTCAATAGATTTGATTTTCTTTCATTTTTTACTCACTATTTCTTATTCTTTTCTCTGCTCTATATAATATTGCTAACTTTGAACAAGAATAGCATGATGTCTGAGCACACATATCCATGTAATGTATAGACAGTAATAATGGTTTATTTCATGCACTTGTAAATGAATGAATTGCAAGGTAATTTAGTCCTCAGTGTAGGGATCCATTAAACTCTCTCTGAGTCAGCCACCCTTTGAAGGTTTCCAGTATGAGGAAATTCGCTGAAATTATGGGCAGGCATTGCCACTGTGAAACAGCTTGTACCATCAAGAAATCTCTCCTAATATTCCATTTGAATTTCATTTCTTTTAAATTTAACCTACACATTTTATTTTCTCATCTGTTTTCATCTCTTCAATAAAAACTGGCTCATTGATAAAATTTAAAAGAGCCTAGTGGGAAGCTTTTTAATCCTATAGTTTTCCTTACCCACCATTACCCAGAATAAATAGTCATGCTTATTCCCCTTACTCTGGAAACAGCTTTTAAGTACTCTCGCTTTCAAGCAGAAATAAACAAGCTCTCTGCTACAAGAAATTTAGCAAATTATTGCCTCAGGCAGTTTAACCGAACTATTGGGTTGCATTTATACTTGCTAGCCATTGGGAAACTGCAATAATGAAAACCATCAGAGAAGAGACAGCTGCTGTATTTATCTTAGCTATTAAGATATCTTTCTGGCTTTCCTGTTACACCTTTACTTGCACCTTTCTCAAACAAGACTGTACGCAGCAATATATTGCTATGTCACTGCCCTTTTTTACTGTCTGGCATAAACTGTCTTTTGGAGCTCTACTTCATACCAAGTGGATGGCTCAGTATCCCAAAAAATCTTCAATGTGCTGTTAGTAGAATGTTACTTTATGGTGACACATGGACAAACTTCTCTGCAGCAGCATATATTATGTGGAATAATCACATCACAATTTTTCAGGCCAAAATGCTGTCTTTTTTATCTATTCCTTCCCTTCCTTCTTCCTTCCTTCCTTCCTTCCTTCCTTCCTTACTTACTTACTTACTTACTTACTTACTTACTTACTTACCTGAAAGCTGGTATGGTGTAGTGTCAAAGTATTGGGCTAGAAGCTGCATAACCCAGGTTCTACTCCACCCTCAGTTTACTGGATAACCTTGGGCCAATTGCATTCTCTTAAGTCCATGAAGACAAATAAAGCCCATTATCCTATATTGCTTTAAGTATAAATTAAATATTTCTCCATTTGTATAATGGTACATGGGGAAGGCCTTGAGAGGAAAGGCCTTGAGAGGCAGCTGCCCAGGGAGCAGAGAGGACACATAGCTTGCAGCTGTATAATGGATGGAGAAAGAGGCTCAGAAGAGACCCTCCTCTAAAGGAGACAGCATAATAAGATTATTTATGAAGTGAATGATGTTATGAAATGAAAGTAGGACGGAGGCTTCCCAACCAATCTGGGTGGCTATACAGCAGGGTTTCTCAACCTTGGCAACTTTAAGATGTGTGGGCTTCAGCTCCTAGGATCCCCGTGGAGTTGAAGTTCACATAGGCTAAAGTTGTTGAAACACTGGTTTAACCCAACATGAGCAAGACTCCGTCTCCTCCTCCTTCCCTGCTCTACCGTAACAAAGACAAAGAAATACCATGATGTTTTGGGCCTCTTTTAAAGTAGCTGCAGTTTGGTTTTGTGTCTGAAACAAACTGCAGTCCAGCTTAGGCAAATAATTCAACTTCATAAACTACACCATGAAAATCATTTGTCTCACTAACTCTTATTTAAAATATTATTTTTATCATTACTATCATGCACATAATAAGGCAAAGCAGTAGTTAATAGTTGGAGTAGACCTTTTTTTATTTCTTTGTAGCTATGCTGCAAGAGGATGAGAAGGCCTGTTGATACTACATTAAATCACTGTTTAACACTGCATCTCAATGAATACAATGAGTAGAGTCTCTCTGTTGGGACACTAACTCACTGGCCCAACATTTTCTTCAGCAATTTATAGCATTATAGAGTGAGTTAGAAACTTCTATTATTTAGCCTAGAAATGACATTTTCATGCTACACTTCAGCTTATACAGTTATGGTAATTCCCTGATTCAAGGTTTTCACAAAAATAAGTGGATTGGAAAATTCACTTCCAAAAACTGGGTTCTATAGAACAACTACTTTATAGCACACTGTCAGCCTTACTGGACATACCAGATAGGATAGGCAACCAGATAAATGAATTCTACTTTATTGTAAAGCTACATTAACAGATTGTTTCAAATCCGAAAATACAAATCTTCTGCCCTTTAGGAGGGTCCCCTTCTGAGCCTCTTTCTCCATCCATTATACCAGGGGTAGTCAACCTTAGCTCTTTGAGCCAAGGTTGACTACCCCTGCATTATACACCTTCAGATTATATATGTCCTCTCTGTTCCCTGGGCAGCTTTTTTGCCCTGCCTCTCAAGTCTTTCCCATGTACCATTATACAAATGGAGACATATTTAGTTTATACTTAAACTAAGGTGACCAATCGCCCTCCTTTAGGGAGGACAGTCCTTCTTTTGTAAGTTCTGTCCTCTCTCGAAAAGTGTCCTCCTACATGTCCTTCTTTTTGATATTTGAAGACTAATCTGTAAATCTCCATATTTGATCGATGCCGATCCGATCCATTTCGTGTGATGTGATGTATTTGTATTTGACATGACGATTCGTCAAGGCTTGGTACAATGTGGCGAGACGCAATTATGAGACGCATGCGCTCCGAACAGGAGAATTGTTTTGAGAGAATGCATCATGCGCAAGTGGCTTTGTTTACTTCTTACCGAAATACAACACGGCACACACACACGCATTAGATCACGTCTTTCTCAGTGAATATTCAATCATAAATAAGTGAGCACAATAATTCATGTTTTATTAATTCATTATCTATTTAATAATTTCCAAATATGTATAATTTTATTTACAAGTTTATTTGCTTATGTTATTGTTTCAGTTTTAATAATTAATTTTATTTATTCATATTTTTTTCTTCAATTTATTTGTGTCCTCCTTCTCATTGTAAAAAAGTTGGTCACCTTACTTAAAGCAATATCTTGCTTTAAAAACATTAAATGTTTTTTTTTTTTAAAAAAAAAGCTTTGAAAAATTCATACAGTTTAGGAACTCAATACTGCATATGCAGCAATGTAGAGTGGCCAAAAAAAAAAATCAATCTTCCAACTTAAGCTGTCTTTTTTAAAAGGCAAAGTTATGCTTATATACTGAGCAAGTGACTTTGCTGTGGTGCTCCAGTTCTTCATACTTTTGTCCTTAGGGTCGACCCTCAGGAGATGCCTTCATCCAAATGAAGTCTTCAGATCGAGCCTTCTTAGCAGCTCAGAAATGCCACAAAAAAACCATGAAGGACAGATATGTGGAAGTCTTTCAATGTTCTGCTGAGGAGATGAACTTTGTATTAATGGGGGGCACTTTAAATCGAAATGGCTTATCCCCACCACCATGTAAGTTACCATGTAAGTCTTGCTTGGGTCTTGGTGCTATTCTGTGCTGTACGCTGGTAGGTGCTGGAGCTTCTTCTCTTGACTCTTATGTCCCTCTCTTGGAAAGATTCAGCATATGGGGATCTAGAGTGCAAACTTTCCCCTTGAAATCAGTTGGTCGTTCTCCTTTGGGTTGTGGATTACTGTGATTCACAAAGGAATTGTCTTCCTTACTCTTGCTTTTCTGCTGACATACACACTTTTTTCCAATTCCTGGGTGCCTAATTTGCACTGGGAAGGTGTAAACAATATTTTAGAATAAACAATTTGCAGCTTAGCTATTTAAGTTTACTGTTGGTTATAAATAGCATAATTTAGCTCCTTGAAATGATGGGAACTAAGATCCCACAGAGTGAACAACAGAGTACAACTACACTGTTTTTAAAAAGATGAACCTGAGGATCTTGAACCAGATTAGAAGAATAACATCCCAAAAGGGCTAGTTTGTCCTTCCTAATTATTCTGCTCCTTATAAAGAATTGCTTTCCACAACAGTTAACTATAAAAAGAACTCTGATTGGCAGCAACGGGCCTTATATGGTTATTTTTTCAAAAGCATTGTAGTGTACTTTTTCCCAAGTCTAGTTTGTATCTCCCCTGAAAAATTAAGAGTTTTACAGTATGTCATTAATTAACATGTAGTTTGACCTTTCAATGGCTTTAAAAAATAGGACAGATTTAGGGAAAATAAATTTGTCAGTAGCTACAGTCTTTGAAAGTTATATGCACCTTCTAAATTTGGAGCTGATTTTCTCCTGGATAGAGACCGATAAAGAACAGTAAAGTGATGTTGTTCACAAGTTCTGCTTCTGAACTTCCTAAAACATTTGACTGACTACTATTGAAATGTTAGATTAAATACCATATACTTTTGAACAAATCTTATAGAATTCACATACTTCTGAAAGCACACTGATATTCTAACCTACAACTAGTGGTGGGATTCAAATATATGAACAACCAGTTCTCTGTGTGGATGCTGCTTCCGGAAATCTATTCTGGGCCTGGGCAACAAAAAATTAGCTACCGGTTCTGCTGAACTGTTGCGAACTGGCTGAATCCCACCACTGCCTACAACCTGCATTTTATTCAAGTGTGTTATATTTTACCTATAATATAATTTAAGATCACACAAAATCAGATATCTTCATGACTGCAAGTGCATAGAGAATTTAACAGAAAAAAGTGAAGCATGCCACTTGCAAATGTCTGACCTAATCAGGCTTTCCTTAAAAATGCAAGTACAAGACAAAATAGATATATATTTCTGCTGGAATTGAAGAAAAATCCATATAAATTGATCTCATGAATTGCAGGTGATGTTCAAGAATGCTGCCTAAGTTTTAGCGAGTGTGCTATCCTCTTTTTGCAGGAGATATTGCGACTGATGGTTCCTTGTGTCTTGTCCTGCTCTTAGGTATTTCTCCACCTTCATATTCTTTTCCAACACCCACTGCAATAATTCCAACAGAAGCAGCCCTCTACCAGCCATCCCTATTCCTCAGTCCACGTACCCTCCAGCCATCCACAGCATATTATCCAGCCGGCACTCAGCTCTTCATGAACTACACCACCTATTACCCTAGGTAATCCCCATCAAGGCAAGGCAAAACAAGAACTCCTTGTATGAATTGCAGGTGATGAATAGGACAAGAAGCTGGTGCTTATCGCTAATATGGATGCCTTGCAATAATTTGCCTGTTGCCAGTGTATGTATCAAAATACAGTTAGGTTGAGATAACTGGTGGATAGAATCATTCTTTTATGTTTTCCTACTTGGTAAAGAAGCCTTCTCAAAACGTTACCATGCAAAGGGCCCTAATTGGCTTCTTTTTTTTTCTTTCTTTTGTTTTTTTCAAGGTCTGATTTTTGCCCTTTATCTGCAGCTCTTTGAGGGCTCTTTTGGGTACCATTCCTAATGGACAAACTCACAGATGCAGATTTTTATGGAGTGCAGAGGGGAAAGGGAAGCAGAGGATCATGGTGTGTGTATGAAATAGAAAGCATTCTCAGTGAAGTTATTCTGTGATTCAGAACAATAAATTAGCATGAAAGCAAAGGAAAGATCAGCTGGATTTGCAAATTACTGTTGAACTGAAATGGTGTAATATTTATTTTGGCTAATCTATGTACCAATCCCTTCATAGGATTATTCAGTAGCAGTATTTAACATGGTACAAATTCAGTAACTGATTCTAGTTAGGCAGAAATGATATATTACAGTGGCTTAATTTGTTGCCTAGGTCAGATGTCTATGGAGATTCTCAGTCATCCAGGTCATGGTAGTCCCAAAGGTGCTTTTTCACGAGACAATTGGACTTTTTTCTTTCTCTTTGAAGACATTTTGCTTCTCATCCAAGAAGCTTCTTCAGGTCATAATTATAACTTTCAGCCAAGCTTCTTGGATGAGAAGTGAAATGTCTTCAAAGAGAAGGAAGAAAGTCCAGTTGCCTCGTGAAAAAGTACATTTGGGACAGTGAGGTCAGATGCAATAATTGCAAGTTTATAAACCACAATTCCTGGCTACACACAACACATTAGGGCTTACTATCCACGTTCAGTAAATGGATTTTTGGAGAAAAGACCTAATATAGGCTGATGGTCTCCATTTTCCATTAGTTGGGAACTTGCATCAGGACTAGCTGTTTGTCACTGCAAAGTATCCATTTCCTCCAGTCACCTGATGCTAGTCCCAATAATTTGGCTGTGCTAAAGAATCATCCAGGATTTTGAGGGAGCATGATAGGGACAGAGGGAATACATTCCAGAGAACAGAACAGGTTGTAGGAAAAAGAAATCCACAAAAAGCCAGGAAATTTGAGGACTGAAGAATTGCATAACAATGAAGAAAAGGATGATGACATAATAGGAAAAGTTCATCCAAGAAGTCCTAACCCAGAATCATTGGTGATGGAGTCTGTGCTTGACCTGATGACAATGAACAGACAAGGTGAAAAGAAGGGATGAATAGAGAAGAACAAACTTCAAGGTATTTAGAAGATCTTAGTATCTTATAAAACCAGACCTTAGTTGCCCAGCATTGTGTGAAAATGTGACCATCTAACTGATATGTCTTGAGCATTGCATGCCTATGGAACTTCTATTCAAATTCAAAAAGCAATAGCATACAATGACCAATTTGTGTCTAGTGGGTAGCTTCACTGGAATCTGAAATATGTTTATCAGACAATTCTCTGCATTCAACAGACAATTGCTTCAATTGCAACACACACACACATACACACACGTCTGTTTTTTTATTCATATAATTGTATATTGTATGGAAATTTGATTGTTCCTTTTGTAATTATAGTTCAATTTTGACTTTACAGCATGCAGCAGAGAATGGATCTCTACAGTCAGATGGGTCGGCCAGCTCACTGCCCAAAGAATGGATTTCTCTTTAAAGGCCCAAGTAGTTAAATTTTCTGAAAAAGGTAAGTCTCCGTACTATTTTTTTTTCTGCCAATTTTTTCCTGAAACTTCCTAATAACTTTTCTAGATGCAGATTCTCACCTCTTTCCCGTCTAATCCCTACCATTCTCCAGATTCCCCAAATCGTCCTTCTTTACTTCCCACCCCACTTACCAATGTCATTTCGGCTTACTGGCCAAGAACTGGCTGCTCCATGCTGTCCTTTTTGAATGTTGAGATATAGCAAATGGGTAATAATTGTATCCACATGCATCTTCAAATTATGAGGTTCCAAAATAATCCTTGGGGACTGCCATCATATAAAGATTTCAATGAAGGCCTTCCAGCTCAAAAAAAAAAAAAATCCCCTACATTTGCAGAGGTTTGTTCTCTTTCTTAACACAAAGGTTCCATGTTTAATTGTCCTGGCTAAGGGCAGATAGCATTCCTGTCTGCACTTTCAAATAAATGTGTTTACGATTCTAAGTGTTAATTTTATTTGACAGAAGCAGATGTTATAATATCTTTACCACTGGCTGAAATTTAGTCTTCAGGTGGGCGTAAGGTCCCACATATGTCAAAATTCAGCATCTGACTTCCTGTTCTAGTCAACCAGATGTCTTTGGGAAGCCCACAAGTAGGACAATCAGCCCCACAGATATGTCCCTTCTGATCCTGGAAATTACAAGTAGGTAAGAACAGGGCTTTTGTTTGTCATAGAATGCCCAGAACGGAGTTCCGGCACCTTTTTTGGATGGAACCTTGTAGGGTAGGCAAGGTGGGTTGTATGACGTGTGTGAGTTCCGGCTTTTTTTTTTTTTTTTTACAAAAAAAGCACGGGAAAGAAAAAGTGGGAGAGATAGGCAAAAAGACTCGGCTCTGATTATATCCACCACTGATGACATTTTCCAATAAGTTCCTCATCTGGGCTGCATTTATTTATTTAATTTATATGCCACTTCTTAAGATTCAAGGTGACTCTGGAAACCACAATCTTCATCCAACCATCAGGAGCCTAAGCGGGTAAAACTAACCTTGTTCAGACGACATCCAGTTATGACCATTTAAGACTAGTGCAGTGTGCTGACACCATTGTTAATTGTGGCCAAGGAGAAACTCCTTAATCCACAGTTTGTATCCATGTTTTGGTATATCATTTAGCTCAGTAATAGCTTCCTGTCCCGACCAAAACAGATGGAGGCATACAGATATAGAGATGTAAGGAAGAAGTAGCCCGAAATGGAGCCTTTTCTACTAAAATGTTCAGTTCTTCAGTTCATGGGATCATATGATTCCCTTTTATGACCTTGACAAGCAAAGTCAATGGGGAAGCCAGATTCACTTAACAACTGTGTTACTAACTTAACAACTGCAGTGATTCACTTAACAACTGTGGCAAGAAAAGTCATAAAATGGGGCAAAATTCATTTAACAAATGTTTCACTTAGCAACATAAATGTTGGGTTCAATTGTGGTCATAAGTCAAGGACTACCTGTACTTGCACAAGGAGAAAGAATCCAGGATGGCCATGAGCCGGTAGCTTATAAAATAAGTCAAATTACAAGTGGTCCTCAACTTACAACAACATTGGGAGCAGAATTTCTGTTGCTAAGCAAGGCTATTGTTAAGTGAGTCATGCCCAATTTTATCACTTTTTGCCACAGTTGTTAAGTGAAGCATGCAGGTGTTAAGTGAATCTGGCTTCCCCTGTTGACTATGCTTTTTAGGGCCGAGCTTGGAAAGTCGCAAATGGAGACCACGACTCTGGGACACTGCAAATATCATAAATATAGGCTGGTTGCCAAGTATTTGATAATTTTGATAATGTGACTATGAGGGTGCTGCAACAGTCATTCGTTTGAGAACCACTCATAGGTTACTTTTTTCAGTGCTATTGTAACTATGACCAGTTGCTAAAGAATTGTTGTAAGTCGAGGATTACCTGTATGTAACCATACAAATGATGTGATCCAATCCTTTTGCATTTGTTATAGACTCCAGTTCATATCCTATATAACTTCACTGAACAAAATGGAAATCCCGCTGAGCAGGCTCCAAATTCTACATGACTGCAATCTTCCAAGACAGAATCTCCACCATCTTGAATATCTGCTGGTGTCAGGAGATTGTGTGGATTTTTTAAATAACTGAATGTGCATATATGTCATCCCAGGAATAGCCTTTCTCCGTTTCTCATTCTATCCTTGCCACTGAAAGCCTTGGGGACCACATAAAAGCACTACCTGAAATCACAGCTGCCAAATTCACAAGGGAAGAACATTTATAGTTATCTTTTCCTATATCCAAAAATTACATTTATCTCTGATCACTAAAAGTATCCTACCAAGGTTAAGGCACTCCTAACATTTGTTGATACAACACATCATGACAAACCAACTTTTCTAGTTTCATGCACATTTTTAAAATAAAACAAAAAGGTCTGAAGACCTTTAGATTTATGCCATTGGGGTTGTTTCTGTGTGTATGTTGCATTTGTACGTGTATATATATATGCGGATGTATGTGTACTTGGATGTGTAAACACTTTGATTCATGTATATTTATTTGTTTAACAATATTTTTCAGGTTCTAGGAAGGTTTACTTGTCAGTGTAAAATGCAGTGTGGGGAGGGGAGAGAATGGTGTATCATTTTGTAAAATATAGCATATAAATATATAAATATATATAAAGTAATGCTCTAAAAATTTGTATATTGCACATTACTGTATATTTAAATTCCTCTAGTCAGATAATCCAACAGAGGAGAGGTTATTAATTCTATTCTTTCCACAAGCCAATATATAACTTATAAATACTAGTATCAAATTAAACATGGACAGTTAGGAGGTTTTTTTCTCTTCACCATTGTCTCTCCTGTGGAGGAAGGAATTAAAATGTGTGCAGTAAAATGTAGAGATCACTACAGTGTAATGAGCTGGGATATGGAAATTCTCATTTTAATCTTTTACATCAATTTTTCTGCTGGTATCCCTGATGAATTATCAAAAACATACAGTTTTTGTATCAAAAACATACAGGGGCTATGTCACTGTTGTAAAAATTGATTGGAATTGTTCTTGCTGGATTCTGTTCAGACCTGATGAATGAATGTTATGCTCTTTGAGTCACATTACAGTTTTGCCTTCCACAAATATTAAACTGTTTTAAATCAGTTTACTGAATTCTTGAATTCTGTATATGAAGTTGGTCTTTCAAGTTGGGTTTTTTTCCCTCCCAAAAAAACCTAAGTTGTGCCTGTTTTAAGAAAAACTGAGAACTGCATGCCTTTTCCCCTCACAACATGTCATCAATCCTATCCTTCAGCTAACAATTCAAAATTATGAGCCATTCTTTAAAATGCTTTGTTCAGCTAAACAACCAAAAGGCCAAAAAGAAATAAAGAAACCCTTCAAATTTCTATAAGATGCTTCTCTATTTTCTTAAGTATAATCCTTATTATCTAGGTGGCATCATCAAACTGACCTTGGCTGATCTCAGAAAGTAAAACATGGTTAAGGCTAGTGAGTATTTGGTCAGGAATCACCAGAAGGAACCCCATGGACGCACAATTAGAGTACAATCACAACCCCTCATGCATTGCTGCTGGTGTATCTGTGGTCATCAGTAGAACCCAAATCTATACCTTTTCCATTTTCACCAGTCCAGCTGATTTACTGTGTTTCACAATATCTTTTATTGCATCAGCTTTAGGAACATTTAAAATTTTCTGTTCATGGTTAAGCTAGAGAGGAGATTTTTTTTCATAAAAAATAGGTCACAACATCCATGTTCCATATGAGCAAATAGGATGACATGGATTCTTCCTCACTGCTAGGATAATGGACATTAATCCTGACCCATTCCAGACGAGAGAGCTCAAAATCTAATTCCTAACCTGCCCTTCATCCGATCTCAGCCTTTCTTTGATAACGTCTAGACCAGATTCTCAATAACAGCCAATTGTTTCTGCCTGTGCTTCTTTCCCCCAGTTGAATTCAGATCATCAGTTCCTCTTGCTTACAATCATAAGAATGCATGCTCTGTGTATGGAAATTGTACTACATACATCTATACATGAATCTCTGAGAAAAAAGACACATACAAAAAACCTCAACAATAGGAGAACCATGTAAACTTATGCTGTTTAATAAAATATGTTATTTGGAAAAAGATTACCAGAGGCATTCTTACTTGGGGAGGAGGTGTCTTGATGTGAGTTAAAACAAGGAAGGAATTCTCTGGACATCAGTAGTGTTTTGTTTTTTTCTTAGTTTCAGGTAGTTGCCCTGTTGCAGGAAACACTCAATAGTGATCGTATAACCAGATTTGTATTCGGAGGATTCAGGCAGCCCAGAAGATGGCGTGCTTAGCATTCAGCCTAGATCTAATCCCCCTGCTGCTTTGTTCCAATTTCTTTGGCTCTGTTTGTAGGCTAGCTTTATCAACCAGCCCTCAACAGTTACCCAGCCTAAAGGCTGTTTTATTAAGCTGTATTTCCATACTGGCCACAAAAGAAGGGACATTGCCATTTCCTCAACCTAATGTTTGGATATATGTGCTGGTGGGAATTAATTTACTGCATTTAAAGAGCATTAAAGCAGCAGACTGAAGAATCCTCTCGTGGACTTTCTGGACTTGACTAAAATAAATAGCCTTGTCTGGAAATACTGGTAATCACCAAGTGGAAAATTACTCTGTAACAGAAGACAATCTCTCTCTAACCCTAACAAATGAATATGAACAAAGTGTGCAAGAAATGGGGATGGCTCATATATATCACTTTTTAAATTTTCCCTGCTGTACCCTTCCCTATTTTTCCCTTTTTGTTGTAATTTTGTATTTTAACTTTCTATTTTTGAAAGCTAATAATACATTTAAAATTAGTAAATTAATGTCCTAAGCAGGTGAGTAATGGAAAAGCGAATTTCCTTCTTCCACAGAATTCAGACTGGAATGATCACATTTCCAATTCTCTCTGCTGAGAACATGAAATGTCATTAACAGAGATGGGTGGTGCCTTCACGAAGCCCAGAGAAAATGTTTGTGGACTTTTTAGCATTCCAGAATTGTTCTTTAGGAAAAGTGTTACCAGGACAGAGACAAACCCAGTTTAAAGATAAGGCCAGATATTTGAGCTTTGCATTTTAGAGTCAGTGTAATTAGACTGTAATTGCACAGTCTGGGGTATTTACTGGTGACAAATTATTTACAATCTTTGAGGATAACAGTGATTAGGTTGTCCCATCTAACAGAAATAAAAGAAACATGGCCCTCACAGAGTGACTGTTTAGAAAGCGTTACATGCATGGCAGTTTTAAAAAAACAGTAATACAGTCAACCAAAATATATATACCACTAACTGCCTAATTATCGTACCCAGAACCACTAGATGGCAGCAATAGCGAGGAGCTTCATCTTCTTTCTTTTAATTTTGGAGTGGACCCAGATTCTTTTGAGATGCAACACCAGCAGGTGTATCCTTCACACAATAGCTTTTTCAGAAACCATGTGAATTCCAAAAGCAATCCAAGGCATGCTGCCTTTGAAGTAAAACTGGGCCTTTATAGGTAGTCTTCAACTTATGACTAATCACTTAGTAACAGTTCTAAGTCACAACAGACCCCTCCCCAAAGGGATTTATGATCTAGTTTTGAAGTTCTGACATCATCGCTCCCCTTGGTCACATGACCACATTATGGGCAATTGGCCTACATTTACAGCTGTTTGCAGCACCCTGTGGTCCCATGATCACAATTTATAACAATTTTGCCGGAGACTGATATTTACTTCCAGTTTTTGGCAAAATCCAGGCCAGAGGTTCAGTTAATGACCATGGAAAAGTTCATAAAATCAGATCAGTCACCTAGCGACCCACTTTATGACCATATGACTTATAACTATAAGGCTCAATTACAATCATAACTCGAGGGCTACTTGTTCTTTATTTTAAAAACAATGTTTTTAATTGGACTTTTCAGTACAAGTATGAAATTACTTCAGCAATTATTTCTATCCATACCTCCAAAGTAACTTTTTTGTTCTCCAAAAATGGAATGTGGCTAGCGACACCTATAGCCTTGGATCTTGGAGACATCAGTGGACAACGTCAAAGAGTACACAATAGATTTTTTCCCCATTGGGAGCTATTTAAAAGGGTTTTAACTTTTCTACTGTTTTCAACCTCTTAGAAACTTACTACATATTTTATTTTCTTCTTGGTTTTCTATTAAAAAGTGGTGAACACTCAATTTGACAGTTTTAGGCTATCGTCTATTAAACTTTTGTTGATTTGGAGAGACTGAAATGTGCCTGTTGGGGACTGCAATTTGCCCACCCTTCTTTTAATTTATATTTGGAAGAATTTAGTTGAATTATATAGAAAGCCATCAATGGAATAGAGAGCAATCTGGCTTTGTGGGAAGGACTAATTGAAATTGTTCAGCTCTACAGCAGAGTTTTTGCAATGTAGTGTCTTTTTGGAACAAAAAACAGCAATTCTTGCAATGTGTGTGCTACAAATACACTTTCAAATCCCTCCCGTCCTCTGCATTAAAATGCCATGCTGGTTCTACACATCAGATTGAAAGTAGTTTAAGAGCTGGGGCCTTTTGATAAATATTAATGATCTGAAACAGAGCATACAGGAAAATGATGTACTCTTAAGATGCTCTGGAGTTGAAAATTGTCAGTACTATTATGGTTTTCTCCTGCAAATAATAAATGATTCAACAACTGTATGGTTACCATGGGGATAGCTTCTCATTGAGCCTAAAATTACCAAGGTGCTGACAAGCCACTATTTTTAGTACCGCCAGATGTGCCTCTTTAAAAACTGTAGAGTGATATGAGTGTGTCAATGTGTATGGATGTATGCATGTGTGAGAACACATGAACTAATTTTCAGAATTGCATTATTATTATTAACAGTAATAATAATAACAACAACAACAACAACAATAGAGCGATGCCCATGTGTTTGGTATTTTAAAGATAAACATATATACACTTTTTCTTAAATCTTCATTTTGAAGGCATTTATAATGTAAAAATATAATCCAGAGAATCAAGGAGACAAGGAAGAGTGTCAGTAAGAAAACTGAATAAATCTCTGATTACTAAAAGCAACACCAAAAAAATGACCTATGCAAGCAGGTATTTATGGCTCTCTCAGGTGTTGCTGTTTTAGTAATATTTGTACAACATGGTGCAAAGGTATTGGGGGGAGGGTAAAGAGATTCAGCCAATAAAATATAATTTGTAGTGCTACTGTAATTAAAATTTATTTGGTAGAGTTTCCATTTTTTAAAAAAACCCACATCAGGGTGGGGAAAACATCACAAGAATGTAGTTGAACAAGGTCGAAGAAATAATACAATTAGGAATAGATAATTTGCTGCAATAAGAGCATTCTGTTGTCAGTATATTACAACATCTGCATCTCTTGCATTCATCAGAGAAAGCTAATGAGGAGAGTTAAGTCTGACCTACAACTAATTTCAGCCTTCTTGCTTTCATGCAAAAAAGCAATTACAGTTAGAAAAAGTACTCAAGAACAGTGATATCCTCATTGCACTAAACATTCCAGCCTTTTCACCTCTACTGATGATAAATATCTCTGGACCAAGTGAAGAAACCTGTTTGTTTTTAAACACCACCAGAAAATTATCTTCCCTGTGGGTTCAGTTAAACCCTGGTAAAACAGACGTGGATATACCAAATACACATACACGTAACAGTAACTGTACGTAATACTTAGCTGTGGATACTATGTGTACATAACAGATAGATCAGGGGTTCTCAACCTTGGCCACTTTAAGACTTGTGGACCTCAACTCTCAGAATTCCTCAGCCAGCAAAGATGAGATAGATGAAGCACTGTGTGACTTTCACAGTTAAAAATGAAAGAAAAATATTGTCATTAGAATACTATGGGACCTAAGATGACCTTTTCTGACCCAGTGTCATCCACATATGTTGGACAACGCTTCCCATAATTTCTAACTTACATAATTTCTAACTGGTCAATGCAAAAATTATGGGAATCATACTCCAACATTTCATTTACAACATAATCCAATAGCATCATTTACAGAAGGCAGACCTGAGGACTGGAGTTGCTACTAATGACAACTTTGTGTGCCATCTTAAGATCACCAATTCGGGTCAATAAATGTCCATACCTATTTATTTATTTGTCCCATAAATGAGAAACAAGTCCAAAGGCTCTAAATACTCAACAATAGCATCAATACACCAGGTGCAGAAGGGCATCGCACTAGAGCAATATGAACTTGTGGGGCCACAGAAGGAAAATAATTGGTTTCTTATACTAAGCCATCATGGGATTGGTTTCGTCTTTGCAATACCATATGAACAAGCCTACTGGCTTTATGCAACAAATCATGATCAAGAAAAGCATAGATTTGTTCCATGTTTGAACCCAATTGCACTAAACCATCGTTGTTTGGGCATGACTTACTGAATTAGCTGTAATTGCTTGGGTCACCCAATATGATGAATCATAAGCCAAACACACTACATTATGGCTTAGTTTCCTGTGTGAATACAAGCAGGTTCTATGCTCAGGTTCCATATCAAAGATTTGTGTAATATAAGTAATCCTTGATTAATGACGTCTTGTTCAGCAATTGTTGGAAATTATGATGGCACTGAATGAGTGGTGGTTATGACCAGTCTTCAAAGTTCTGCTTCTGGGATCACAATACTCTTTTGGCCATGTGAGTCCTGGTGATGCAGGGTAGAGCAGAAACCCAAACTTACATACAAAAACATGTTACTTCATTCCAAAGACGAAAATACACAGCCTTCTATGGCCACTGGTAAAGAAACTGGAAATAATTCTTGACACATTCTTTGCAATGCTTTCTCTTCTGTGTTTAGAGGTCTGCTATTATCTATTTCCATACAATGGAGACAAATGGAGTTGTTTTTCATGATTACACAAACACTAATGCACATTTTAGTGGCAAAAGAGAAAAGTAATTTAAAATATTTTGAAAGCAAATGGACTTCAGACATCATAAATAATGCTTTTCTTTTCAGGCTATGTAATAAAGCATAACATTTTAATATCTTTTAGTGACTATACTTACACAACATTATGTTAGCCACAGTTTATTGAATTAATGATTTTTTTCCTGGATTTGAATAACACATTCAACCATAAATAAACATACACTAACCAGAAAAAATGTGTTAGTTTTATAAACTATAGTTAACTGTTGTGCAAATATAGTCAATAAAAGGCATTCAAATGTCATATCGATGCTCAAAATAATGCTTTCGCTTTAAAGAAAATTTAGTCTTAAAAGTGCTACCGGACCATCTATTTTATTTACTGCATATGTTACCGTAGCTATTATTAGTACTTTTATCCAATTTATACCCTCCTTTTCTTGAGCAGCTCTCTCTGATTTTATTTTCACTATAACTCTTGGAAATAGCTGAGGCTGAGTATCAGAGGACTTGGTACTTTTGTCAAAATGATGAAAGCAGCATTATTGCCATTGTGCTGCCCCTTAGTGTGAGTGTGAATGTGTGTGTGTGTGCTGTTGATACAATGCACAAAGAAAAAAGAGTAGAGCTTGCATGGCATTAGCATAAGGGCTGCTTTTACTCTTTGACGCACAGTCTCACAGATGCCTCTGGTGAAAGAGTGAGTACCTGAATATGGGTTTCCCAGATCTTAACACTGTTGCAATCTGGAATAATGACTCCCATTTAATAATGCTGACAGCATATTAGTGTTGGCGCATATTTGATAGATACAAATGTCCTCAAGAAATTCTCTTGCTACTAACCTGTTCTTGTATGATGCAACATTTCAGTTTCAGCAAATGCAAGCAAATATATATAGCTACCAGAAATGGAGCTGATTTGTGTAAGCCATCTAGCTCTATTCTCATGCTGCACGGAACAACTTATACAGTATTCACCATTGTGATGTGTGCTCTCCTTCTTCAATTTGAGATATGTGGACTTTCCAGATATGTAGCTGTGCAGATTCCTTGACCAGCATGGCTGTTGCTAAGAATTCTGGTACTTGAAGTTCACATATCTGGAGGATACCAAAGTTGGAGCATTAAATAATCACATTTGTCTGGAACTACACAATCTGTTCAAATATAATTTAGGATTTCCAAATCACCAAGGCTGGATTCACACAACAGACTAAACTAGAACCAAATAAATTTAATATTAAAATAGATTAAACAGACCTATCTTTCTGATAAATGATAATCCTATTTGAATTAACATATCAACACTTTTCTGAACACTTTGTATTCAAAACACCTGAAGTAGGAGATAAGCCAGAATTTATATCAGGTGTTTTTATGTCGCTACAATGTAAAAACTATGTGGTAAACCAATGTTTTTCAAATATGGCAACTTTTAGATACTGTGTGCGGACTTCAACTCCCACAATTCCCCAGCCAGCACGAAGAATTCTGGGACTTGAAATATATATGTCTTAAACTTGCCAAGTTTGAAAAAACACTGAGCTAAACTGAAATAAATAGACTACAGCAACTACACTTGTAGTGATCAGTCTGCTTTTAGGATCTTTCCCCAGTGCCAAACAATAGTATTGCCAACAAACTATACAGGGTGATATTGGCTCTCAGTGGCAGATTTTTGTCACCTGATTTCTCTGCCAGATAATGGTTGACACAGACTTTACACACCCTGAGATTTCTCTCACATAGTTTAGGAATAAAGAAGGGGAGGAATGCTGTGTTAACACTGTTACAGTTGAGAATTACTTAAAGCTGTCTCACTCATGGGCTGCGGATAAAATAAAGGTGGGGACAAGTCAGAAAAAAAAGAGCAGCTGCAAGGCATATATGTGCTGTGGTTAAGTATAAAGGGGCTATAGCCTTCTTCTAATACTCTCGACAATAAATTACACTCACTTGTACCCAAAGATTTCCTTGAGCTGAACTACCCAATTTTGAATGGTTAAAGCCCAGGTCTCTGGTAATTTACATAGAGATTTATAAAAGCCAACACTTGCAGGGAAGGAAGTGGTAGTAGGTGATTGGTTCCAATCCAAAGACCTAATTTTGTCTTTCAGCTCCACCCATCACCATTATTTCAGCCAGTGAAAGTTTATGGCAAGACCTCATGAATTAAGGTTAGGATTCTAAAGTCTAAAATCTCCATTGTGTAATATGTGCTTGACAGTTACATAAACTTAGTTTTGGAAGCACTATCTGGTTTGTTTATTTTACCTTTGCCTTCCTTGGCTTGAGAACAGTAATATGCATTTACATTCAGTGTTTAATATAGGACCAGCTGTAGGGGAATTCTGGGAGTTGAAGTCCACACATCTTAAAGTTGTCAAGTTTGAAAATATAGGGAGTTTGGAAAAGATTGGGGAAAATTGGATTTGTTCAGTCCATGTCTGTAATCTTTTCTCCCATATGCCCATACTTAGAGTCTAATACAATTCTTCAAGGACAGGCAGCTGTCCCAGATTGGCATGCAGCTTCCAAGCCCCTTATTATAGCCCTCAAAACCCATTTTAGCTAGGATTGTTAAAAAAACCTAGTACTAAGAGAATTGACATCTATTTAAACAAGATTCTTGCAGGTTATGATGCAATGTGCATAAAAACAAATAGGTGGAGCTTCAGTTGCACTGTTGTGGCCTAAAACAGGGATATCAAAAAATGCAAAGATATAAAACAGTAGTATCACATTTAGACAACAAAGGGAGCTATTCTAATCACTTCAAATTCCCATATGCAGGATGCTGACCTACCATCTTCATACACATTTATGTCTTTTTACACATACAATCTCACCACCTCATCTCTCTTTTTCTCTATCGAGTATTAAGTTGCAGATCACCTGCTGCTGTTACTATTAGCACATGGACATTAGCAGTCTTGTTTCATGCATCAACAGATCAGCTGCTTTGTATGAAGGTAAAAGATTCCGTCAAGTCAAGCTTGCCTTCCTCTGAATTCAGGAAAATTTCAAGCTTCCTGGCAAAAATATGAAAGTGATTTGCAATTGCCCTCTGGTTTTTCAAGTCAATAATCCAGGGACTCTCCTGGTGGTCTCCCATTCAAGCAATATCCACACCAAACCTTCCTTAACTTCTAAGCCCAGACAGCATTGGCCAGATTCTTTTGTCACACATCTTATAAATCAGATTTGTATAGAATTTATTAATACTTTTAAACACATTTATGTTTAATTACTGGGTGCTATAAGTGCCTCCCTGGATAAAAAGGTGGATATAAATCAAAATAAAAGCAAATAAGCATGCGCCAGAGTATGCTTTGATTGGTTGTGACACTATAATGTAACAACTAAACCTTACTTCCCTTCCTCCCCCCACACATAAATTGTTGTAAATTAACATTTCTCAATTAAACTTTGCTCCAGAGCAAAGCAGATTTGCCCAGACTTAAACAAAGGCTTATTTGGCAAGCTATTAGACATTTGTTTTAACTTGTTTACTTGTAGACTTATAGTTTCTTCAGCAACATTTCCATACAACTCTGGAAACTTTGTTTTCCTCCATAGTTTCTAAATTCAGATGGGAAAGTGAGAACTGAATAACAAACAGGCCCAGAATATGTTAACTCAAATAATACTGTATGGCATGCTAAGAGGGTGTGAATAAGGGAAGCTTTTGGTTACCCAAATATAACTTATTATGAGAAATTATAAGTGATAGAGACATTTTGAACACTGATGGGAAATTAAAATTAATTGAACAAATGGATATTAAGTGAAAATGCAATTAGGATATATTTTGGTTAGAAAAGATATTTGAAACCGACATTATTGATATTATTAGGAAAATGTAACAAAGATATTGATATTCAATTGTATATGTATTAACAACAATAAGAATTGTATTTGCCTAATGTGGGAAAATGTGTACTACTGGAAGAAAAGAGTAAGCATTGGATGGTGTAATATTGGGCCTAGATTAAAGAAGTTAATATGTATCACTGAATTACTAATGGATCTAGGACAACACGTTTATTAAGTACTTATGATTTTAAAACTAGAAAATTAATAAAATATTTATATAAAAAATACTGTATGGCACATTTACTTTTATAATTGAACAGACCGTGGGTTTTGTCAACATAGTTGATATTGACAAGGTATTCTTTGAATTCTTGTACAAAACTGCAGCTGTTGAGTCTGGCAGCTCTTCTTCCTGAACTAGAACTTTAAAACTGTAAAGCAGAGGAAATACTGGTCTTTCCCAGCCTGGCAAGTTTCAGATGTACGAGGACCAACATTCCTGCAAGTATATAAAAACTGTAAATAAAGAAATTGGCAGTGTTGATTAGGAACAATGAAGTCCAAGCAGTGTTTCTCAACCTTGGCAACTTTCAGATGTGTGGATTTCAACTCCTAGAATTCCCCAATCAGTCTTCTCCCTGGCTGGGGAATTCTGGGTGTTGAAGACCACACACATTAAAATTGCCAAGGTTTAGAAACACTGTTCCAACACATTTAGAAGCCATAGGGCCTTTAATAAATATGTTGGCAACATTAAGATGCATGGAATTCAACCCCCAGAATTCCACAGCCAGCTTGGAGTTAAAGTCCACACATTTTAAAGTTGTCAAAGTTGAGAACATGCCATAGGCAGAAAAACATTAAGATAAACCTGACCATAATTTAGTGGCCACTGGGTACAAAACCCAGATTTGCAAGATTGGCTGAAGCTTTAAAAGACTATTGTATACCCTTAATCCAACTGCATAACAAAGAAAATCCAAACTCAATCCTTTGTATAATGTGATTGTATCGGAATAAAAATATTGACCATGAATTTCTGTTGCTTATTACTCACATCTACACTGCAAGATTTTTATTCAATAGTTGTATATTATTTATATACATATACATAGAATTTATATTTTGCGGCTCTTATAATTTATTGATTCAAACAAAATGATTTATTTTTCTTTGGACTATTCACTAATAGTCTTCCATTGCCTTTTAAAAATCTATTTTTTACTACTATTCTGGATGCAGAACTCTGGCGAACCAGGCAAATTATACCTTTTGGTTTGATTGCCTTGGCAGAACACTCTATCACTTTCTTTATGACAAAATCATCTACCGCATGATTTTGCACTTTTGAGTACAATTGGGACACAGATAAACAGTAGAACAGCAAATAGACATATTTTAAATTGAATTATAGCTAGTAATCCAAAGTAAATGTCAAATGAGTGTTCTGAAAATACTTTAATTGGCATTTATTTTAATTGGTATCTAGAGAAAAACTATGCTCTTCTTAAATACTTCAAATGGAGAGCGGTGTAGTGATGTCAGTGAATCTGGACTGCATCCAAGATTACTGTAGCTCAATTATAATCAAGTTAAGACCTGCTGCAAAGGTCCAGCATCATTCTTTCTTACCACAAAGTGTGCAGAGGGAGGGGGGAACAGGGTGAAATTAGAGGTTTCAAGTATTATTGCATTCAGAGGCATTATCAAGAGCAATATGAACAAAAGTGCCCAGAACCATGTTTGGCAGGAAACAAAGGAACTGATTGGCGTAGTGCAGAAATCCTAACCAGATCTTTCCATTGCACTCTCTACCAGTTGTGCTAGGAAAAAAAAAAACAAAAACAACCAACCAGCTTTCTCAGCAATAGGCAAAATAATTGGTTATGCACATTAAAGAGGCATCATAAACCATTCTAGGACAAAGGACACAGAAGACTCCATTTTTAATATATAAAGTCTACCATGTTTATTCAATAGAGACACATTAAAGACAACCCCTGAAAACCAGGAACACAACTTCAACACTCCGTTACGAAGTGTACATATGTGTATATATATAAATATGCGTAAAAACATTTATACACACATACCTAGTCCACAACTGCTTCTGCTAAACCGGAAGTGTGTGTGCACGCATATAGATATATACACACATTTTATTGTTTTTATTTTTAAAAGCTTGTGATTAGCTACCTTCTGTGAAAAGAGTTCTTCATCCACAATCTGATAATGTTCAGTTGAAGCCAGCTGCTTCCCAGCTTTTAGATTCGTATTTATTTTTTTTTTTAAATGGCTTCATATAGATTGTATTTCTAGTGTTTTGTTTTTTTTAAAAAAAACAAACAACTATGAATGCCCCAAAGGAGAAGAAATTGCAGAAGGGAGGGTGCAGACAGGGGTCTTCAGAAACGGAATTTTCCTCTTCATCTAATCAGAAAAAGGGGCAAGAATTTATTTTCTTCTTTGGGGACATATTGACTTGCCATTACATACAGGAATCAACAAGCAAATCCCGGGGCTCTCTTCTGGCTGGAGAAAATCTCCCCCTCCTTGCCCCCCCCCCGGGTAGTTTTCCTAGAAAGCTTACTGAAATATGACCCCCTTTCTGAAAAATCCAGCTTGTAAGGAGAGGAGGAGCTTTTGGAAAGAAGCGGGGGTGGGGTGAGGAGAGGAGAGGGAAGCTTGGACCAACGTGTTCGTCCTCAGGAGACTCCCAGCCGTTACAAAACACACAGGGTTTGCCCACAGCCCAGTCAAAACAAGCAGGGATGGGGTTACAGTACCGTGGCCACCTGCCTGGGGAACACAGCAAGACACCAAAACACGGGGTGGGGGCAGAAAATGGGGTGACCTTCGCGAGAAAGATGGAGAAGGGAAGGGCATGGTGATCTAAAGCGTATTATATCTGTGTCCAGCAGCGTCTATGGCGCCCACCCCTCCTCCCCTTCCGATCGTACGCGGACAGGTCTTTACTCTTCAATAGCCCATAGGATTTCACACTAGACAATGCCAGGCGGGATGGTCCCTTCTTTGCGCTTCCACACCAAGGGCAGAGAGCGAGAGAGGTAGGGTTTCGGCGCCCGGGTGGGAAGCGCCAATTCCAGCACCGAAGGCGGATCCGGATCGTCGGGCAGAGGGACAGACAAGGGACGGGACCGGGACTGATGAACGGCCGGGCGGGAGGCTAAAGAGCAACCGTCCGGGGCCGAAATAGCACCTCTGTTTTTTATTTGTTTTTTTGTTTCCCCAAAAGGGAAACAGGAGCAGCCCGTCAAGTGGCTCAAGAGTAATGAAAAGCGACCGAGAATCATCGCTGAAAGTCCTGGCAAAGCCCCCGCGAGGGTCTGCTTCAAGTATCTGGCGCGGATTGAATGATCCGCCTCTGGGCTTTGCCGTCGCGCCCGCTCGCCGGCGCTTCGGCCACCCTGCCCGCGCGTTAACGGGATCAGGCAAGCCAAATAGACGCGGTCTCTTCCCCACGGCGCCGTCCCGTAGCTTCTTCCCTTGGCGGGCGGCAATCCGAAGGCCAGGCTGCGTCCCGGCAGGGCTAGGGCAGGGCTTGCAAAGAGGCGACGGCGAACGCTGCGCCCGCGTCTCCGTCGCTGCTACTGCAGCGGCAGCAGCTCCCGGCGGACGAAACGGAGCCAGGGGAGCCCGTGGTAGAAGAAGTCTCGGCCGCCGTCGAGGCCGCCAACTGCAACCTCCGCACCGCCTCCTTGATGAGGTTGCCGGAGAGGATGAGCTGCTGCAGGAGGCGGTGAGGGTCGCCATCCTCGTCGTCGCCCGCAGGCAGCAGCGAGCGGTAGCGGTGGTGGCGACGGGGCTGCTTCCTCCCAGCCCGAGCGGAGCTCCGCAACCAGCCCCGGCCACACAGTTGCTTGGAGGTTCGCGGACTACCCTTCTGGTCCGCAGTGGGCGGCGGAGGTGGGGGGGGCGGCTGCCAAAGGAGCAAAGACGGCGACTGGCGCGGGTGGGACGGCGGGTGGCGATGGTGTAGCGAGGCTAAGAAGCCGAGACCTCTCGGGGACGAGTAGGGAGCCACTCGGTCCCGGCCGTGGTGCCTCGGGAGGAGGCGGGGTGCCGCTGGCGCCCGGTGCTGAGAGCTCAACTGCAGCACTTCGCCCAGCTTGGCCACCAAGGCGTCCACTTCTTTGGAGCAGCTGCCGGCAGTCCCGGCACCGCGCTCCAGGAGTACGAAGCGTTCTCCGCCCGGCCGCCGGCAAGGCATCGCCGCTGCTCTCCTGCCTGCCTTCCCCTTCACTTGGCACGCGTCGCTGTTTCTGGGGGGCCCGCAGCGACGGCGCTCGTAACTGCCAAGCGAGCCCTCTCCCGCACGCTCCCTGCCTTCTCCAACGCTGTTGTTGGTCCTGCGGTTGGTTTGTAAACAATGGATGACGCGCGCCGGGCGCGTCCAACCGCTCCGACTGAAAGAGGGGGCTCGAATATCTCAAGGGGTTTTACGTTGCCCGAGAACTGTGGCTGTTCCTCCCGACTCAGAGCCCTCCGTTGTACGTCGAGTATCCCACGGGGATATAAGAGTGCGAAACCCGTGAAAAGGTAGATTAGTTAAAACGGCTTCTTCCTCTACACCTTTCTTTCCTCCCCTGTATATAAGAGTCTGCCGTTCGAGTGGACTCGCCTGCTATTTTAACGTCGGCGGCCGGGGAGTGTGGGCCGGGCCTCTGTGACCGAGAGCAGGGGGCGGGGCAAGAATGGCGTCATGATCCTGGATTGGAGCCAGCGAAGGTCAGCATGGCAACACACGTACATACACACACACAGCGCCTGCATGCATTGTAAAGATACGATCTAAGGCAGGAGGGACGGAGGGCTCCTTTGCAACATATTTGCCCTGGAATACACTAATTTATTCCACTGGGGTTTTACTCCTAAGTAAAAGTGCAGAATTGAATTACTACTAGAGCTTTGGGCGGGGGGCGGGCTTAGTAAAAAGACTTTCCAGTAGGCTTATTGGGCAGCAGTGCTTCTATAAAGCATCCTCGCCAGCAGTTACACTTTTTTTTCCATTTCCCATAATGCCGCAGGAAAAAAGCTGTATGGTAGGCATTATGGGAAATTAAGGTTGCACATGCTGTGATTGGGTGATTGATCTCAAAACTTTTGATCTGGTCTTCTTTGTAGATAGTAGTGGTTATCCAGCCTCTAGTTAGAAACTTATAATAAAGAATCTGTGGGACCTTTCCAGAGAGATTCAGAACTGTTTTATCATTTTAATGTTAAGTTGAAATTGTCTTTGTTGCTATTGGAACAGGTTGCTTTGGCACTGTTCTCTGCTACATCATTTGTTTTATCTGAAAGTAAAAAGTAATGGGTATATAAAACTGTCTTACATAATTAAAAGAAAAAGGTCTGGAAAATTCTAAACACCTCCCCAAATTTACTCAAGGGCTTTTCTTTTTTCAAAATAATTCAGATGTAGACTACACAGGCTTTTAGTTTTTACTAGACCTATGACCTGTTGGGTCATCCTTTCAGATATATCTCCTTAACTAAATAGAGGATGCAGGTTTAGCCACCCAGCCACATTCCCACCATCAGTTGTAGTCATGTGATCCCCGTTGACTGTTTCCCTGCAAGTTTCCTGGTTTCCCCATTAATTTGTGAGAAGGTTCCAAGGAACATTGTAAATGAGGATCACATGGTCATGACGGTGCTGAATAACAGTAGCACAATGGCACTGAAATGGCAAAAACTTTCATTCCCATGGGAGTAATGGGTCCCAGCATTCTGTAAGTTAGCTCATTTGAACTACTTTGGTTGAAAAGGTTTTGTCCTATGATGCATTGTAACCATTGTTAAAGGTTACAGACATGAGAGTTTTAGTGGTAATAATCTGTGACCCTTTGCATCATCGTTTCAGAGTTATTTTCTTACCTAAAAAAAGAATGATCATGGGCTGGAAAAAATCAGTGTGCGCAGGAACGACTTTTGTTGGCTTCCCCATTGAATTTCTTATGGAAAGCTGACAGTGTCAAAAATTCCTTCCTTCCTTCCTTCCTTCCTTCCTTCCTTCCTTCCTTCCTTCCTTCCTTCCTTCCTTCCTTCCTTCCTTCCTTCCAGGAACCAGCTCCCAGTATACACCTAGCAGCTGTTTGAAACTAGGACAGAACCCCCCAGAGGTTCCAAATTTCTGATGGCCACTCCCCCTGCAGCCACATGATTGCATTTGAAGTGCTTGGCTTGTATTTATAACCATTTGCAGCATCCTGCAGTCACATGATTGCATTTTATAATGGTTTTGCCAAAAGTAGGCATTTACTTTCAAGTTTTGCAATATTGGCCCATAGCGAACCATTGCTTAATGACTGCAGCAGTTACTTTATGGCTGTGGTGTTCACTTAATGACTGCCACAAAAAAGATCACTAAGTCTTGTCAGTTACATGGGTAATTTGCTTTATGACCATCACAACTTACAACTATGATGGGCAGGTTCCAATTACAGTTGTAAGTCGAGGAGTACTTATATATTTTATCTTTTCTGGAAATCTGTACCTAAGTACATACAACATGTTAAGATAAAATTGTTAGCATATGTGACTTAGCATGTTTTCCCAACACAGCCAACATAATAAACCATGAGCAAATAAACCACAGGCTAACTTTTTATTTGAATACATTACTGTTGTTGGAGCACTTTACTTGCCCAAGTTTCATTATCTCTGGGCTCATATCTCATGCTAAACCATAGTTTAGTGAGTAAACCACAATAAGCTGGATATAAACAAGGTAAAATGCCATAGATTATGAATTACTGCTTATAATAGCTGGGTCTCACATCACATTAAAACCAAACCAAGCAAATAATATGATTTGGAGTGATTTATTTTGTGGGAAGTCAGCGCCGCCACCCCAGAGAAAGAAATAACTTGGGGAATATTAAAAAGACAGAATATATTTCTCCAAAGCAATAATGGGAGAAAAAAAAATCTAAGACAAAACCAGCCCCGAGAAACCAACACCCTGTCTCTCAGCCCCAAGCAGAAACCAGGTCTGTAGAAAAGCAGATGTGATAATCTTTTCAGAAAGGATGGAGCCAGGAAGCTAGAAGCTGATGAGATGAGGAAGACAAAGACCCCTAAAATCTACATACCCCACCCAAACTCTAAAAGACATGACCTGCAGGACATAATAGGATTAACCCACCAATATCGAAAAGGACACACTTAAAAGCTCAGGTCAAAGTACATGACACAGAAAATACAAAGCCTCAAATAGGAAGAACTCCAAACACAAAAGCCTAAGAAGGTATAAAAATCCACCACTCCCAGCTACATGTGGTCAGTTGTTCCAGAGCCTGTCTTGTGGTTTTGCTCTTCAATAAACTCCAACCTTCTTTCTAAAGCAATCTACATTTGTTTTGTTGAAGACTTTTTCTTTCAACAATTTATTTAAAGAACTTATGGAATCTAGCCTATTTCACCAAATACTGATATGGTCATGTAAATCAGAGGCTAGCCCCATTCTTTCTTCTTCTAAGAGCAACTGTTCACATAATGCAGTGGTTCTCAACCTTTTTAATGCCGTGACCCCCAACCGGTCGTAAGTCGAGGACTACTCAACTGGTGCAGCACCATTTGCAGAATGGGACTTTTGGCGGGCTCAGCAGGGCAGAGACAGCCTGGACAATTCCTATTGGCTTTTGAAAGCCAATAGAATTAGACTCTATTCAAGAGAGTCTATTCTATTGGCTTTCAAAAGCCAATACAATAAAAGGGAATAGCACAGCTAAGGAAAAGGGGAAAAAATGACGGACTGCGTTGTCTGGCGATCCCCGTGAAATGGTCGTTCGACCCCAAATGGGGTCGCGACCCACAGGTTGAGAACCGCTGGTTTAGACAAAATTTAGTTGTATAATATGGCTTAGTAGGCTCCTAAGCCTCTCTTAAACTTGCTGATTCAATATAGTTTTATTTATTGCATTATATCAGTGGTTCTCAAGTTATTTCTTTCTCTGGGGTGGCGGCGCTGACTTCCCACAAAATAAATCACTGCAAATCATATTATTTGCTTGATTTGGTTTTAATGTGATGTGAGACTCAGCTATTATAAGCAGTAATTCATAATCTATGGCATTTTACCTTGTTTATATCCAGCTTATTGTGGTTTATTCACTAAACTATGGTTTAGCATGAGATATGAGCCCAGAGATAATGAAACTTGGGCAAGTAAAGTGCTCCAACAACAGTAATGTATTCAAATAAAAAGTTAGCCTGTGGTTTATTTGCTCATGGTTTATTATGTTGGCTGTGTTGGGAAAACATGCTAAGTCACATATGCTAACAATTTTATCTTAACATGTTGTATGTACTTAGGTACAGATTTCCAGAAAAGATAAAATATATAAGTACTCCTCGACTTACAACTGTAAATTGGAACCTGCCCATCATAGTTGTAAGTTGTGATGGTCATAAAGCAAATTACCCATGTAACTGACAAGACTTAATGATCTTTTTTGTGGCAGTCATTAAGTGAACACCACAGCCATAAAGTAACTGCTGCAGTCATTAAGCAATGGTTCGCTATGGGCCAATATTGCAAAACTTGAAAGTAAATGCCTACTTTTGGCAAAACCATTATAAAATGCAATCATGTGACTGCAGGATGCTGCAAATGGTTGTAAATACAAGCCAAGCACTTCAAATGCAATCATGTGGCTGCAGGGGGAGTGGCCATCAGAAATTTGGAACCTCTGGGGGGTTCTGTCCTAGTTTCAAACAGCTGCTAGGTGTATACTGGGAGCTGGTTCCTGGGAGGGAGGGAGGGAAGGAAGGAAGGAAGGAAGGAAGGAAGGAAGGAAGGAAGGAAGGAAGGAATTTTTGACACTCACTGTCAGCTTTCCATAAGAAATTCAATGGGGAAGCCAACAAAAGTCGTTCTGATTTTTTCCAGGCCATGATCATTCTTTTTTTAGGTAAGAAAATAACTCTGAAACGAGTCCTAGTCTGCAAACGGTGCTGCAAGTTGTCTGCAGCGAAGGCAAGCTGTCTGGAAGCTTCCACCCCTCCCTGCTGAGCAACTACTAAAAATGTAAGTAAAAGAGGGCCAGGGGTGGGAGGTGGGAGGCCAGCGGACGCAGGGAGGGTTGCTGGCCCGTGTGGGGCCCGGCGGGTGCCTTACCTCCCTTGGGCTGGACCAGCTGGTGGCCCAGCCGGTGGTCACCCTGCGCCATCGCTGCCCCTTGCCAGCTACGCCTCGGCCGGCGCAGGGGGTGGCACCACGCATGCACAGCGCTCCTGGGCAGGGAAAGTCCTCGACTTACGACCGGTTGGGTAGTCCTCGACTTACGACTGGTTGGGTAGTCCTTGATTTACGACCGGTTGGGGTCGTGGCATTAAAAAGGTTGAGAACCACTGGTCTAAACTCAACCAATTACAATGTATTCAATTGTAGTGAAGCCTAGGCAATCAATGTAGAGATAACAAACCAACCACTGTGGGGAAGAGGTGTGTTTCTCTCTCCAGCAATATTCCAGGGTACCTTTAATAAACTGTGCAATGAAAATAGGAAAAGTCTATTTTTCTTACCATACTTTGCCCCATAAAGTGGGTAAAGTAAACTTATCTGTTTGCAGAGAGTAGGATTCCACTCCTCAGAAGTGTTCTGTTCCATTCTGTAAATTCAGAGGACATATTTACATTTTTTCCCTTTCTTTGATAATCTAGTATAGAATGTTCTTCAGGGTTGTCTTGACATGTTTACAGTTCCTTTTATGGCAGTTGTTTCCACTCTTCCATCTTGTAAGTTATTTATATTTCAGTTGCCAAACAATTCCCAGCTTTCCATTCGTTTATGACATGTCCTCCTTCTATAAGCACAAGCTGTCTTCCTATCTACTGTTGTATTGGTTTGTGTGGGTGTCTATGCATTTATAGTTCTTTTAAGAATAGAGCTAGAATTAATCAGAATTAGCAAAGGTGTTACATCACCACAGGTAAGGTCATTATATATATACGGATTCTTTGGGGGAAAAAAGGAGTCTAAAAAGTTAAGAAAAAAATCTGTTCAGGACATACATATATAAAAAGAAATTTTTAAAAAAGCATTTATTGCCAAGCAATGGTCAGAATGTAGATTGTTGCAACTCATCCTTGCCCAAATAGCCAAGGAAAAAAGAGCAATTATAAAATTGGTAAGAGTTCTCTTTGCTTCCCCCTTTTTATCATAAAGAAACTAGCTTCCTTGAAATGAAATAACTTCCTTGAGCCCAAGAGCAAGATGATTGGACGAGGGAAGAGTTCATCCAGTGTGCAGAAGGGTGTTTATGGGTCAAAAAGTCAAGATGGCAATCATAACTATATGACTGAACCCTGGCCTTACAACATACATAGAAAGAAGGCATTGGTTTGATTTTGTAACTATAGCTGTCTTGACTTTTTTTGACCGCCCCCCCCCCCCGAATCCTGCTAGTGTCCACAAGCTCCGGTCCTACAAATAAAAAAATCCAGCTTTGCTCTGGTTTCAAATATAATGAAAAAAAAAAAGCTTAAAAGAAAGTCCTAAAGGTACTTTCTATCAAAAAGCAATGGGCTTTCTTGTTTTGCTAGAAAACATTTTGCTTCTCATCCAAAAAGTTTTCTTCAGTTCTGACTGGTGGAGAATGGAAGGATTCATGTGATCATTAGCCCTCTTTCTGAGTGCTATTAAAGCCACTTGAAGGTTTATCTGTGCCCTCAGGGTCACTTGACTCCTGTAGTCTGCAGTATTTTCTCCTGGAAATCCTTTCATACTCCTGCATCATTTGAAGGGTGTTCATCCCAAATGGCACAGCTAAATGCCCACGAAGATTCTCAGTCATCCGAGTCTTGGTTGTGTCAAAGATGCTTTCTCCATAGACACTTAAAAAGAGACAATCAAAACAAGCCAATGTCATCTAACAGACAAGTCCAGATATGCTTTCGATGTGGACTAATTTTGAAACAGGTTAGGGTTAATTTACATTTGCTGAGAGTATGACTACCTGAGCAGGCAAGTCTCTTCTGGTGGTGCAGAATGAGTCATCTTAAATTCAGGTCACTTTCAGGAGAATGAAATATTATCAATGCACTGTTATTATATATCTCATTTGCCAGAAAAGATAATATGTGATCAGTGTTCCAGCCTATTTATTTTTTGCATTTTATTAAAAAGCTTTATGGTTGTTCTCACTGCAATCACAGAGGGATGAAAGAAAATGCCTGCCTTCTACCCTGGGCTGATCCTTAGCTCTAATAAGAAGTGAACGTTATGGGAGTTAAAATTCAAAATTTCAGCAGGTCATCAGGGTGAGGAAGGCTAATGTACTTGGTAAGATGGTTGTACAAAATAAAGCCATTTAGGGCATTGTTTTCTCTCTCTCTCTTTTTTTTTTTTTTTGCAATTGGCAAGTCTGTTACACATGGCCTTAGCAAGGAAGCAAGATGGAATTTACCCGAATACATAGGAAACAAAGAGCTTGCAATCATTTACTTCCTTAAACATCCTGCTTGCCAAAGCATTTAAGGTTGCTACGTGATAACAAAGAACTGCCAACTGCATAGGTACAGAATCTAAACACAGTATTCTTAATCTTACTTTTCACTAAACACAGTTTCAATACTCCAGACTTGTATTTATTATTTATATAAAAAATGACACTAAGAAGAAATTCCTTATCCTGCTGTTTTTTGCTACTTTATGGATGCTTTATTTAAGAAATTGTAGTAAGATGCTGTTTTGAAGTTTGGTAACACTTTGGTTAATTTTGCAATTGAAATATCCCATCAATGATTTTTTTATATAATTTCAACAAAAATAGTAGCATGATTTCTATCCAGATTTGCTTATTGCATTGCCCTGATGCAGAACAGGATGTTATGTCAAATGCAGTTGATACTGCATGACCTTTTAACGTCAGTAGAATCCTTGAAAAAATGTCCTATTATATATTATAAAGGCTCCCAAACTTTCTAGAATCATATTCCTATTTTCATATTTTAGCAACCCATATAGCTTTTACCTCTTCACCTCTCATTTAACCCATGCTTCTTTAACCATTATTTCAATCCATGTTTAAAATTAAAAACAATCACATTACATCATGTTTTATCTTAAATTTTAAACAAATATCTTCTAAGAAAATTCTAATGAAAACATAATGTTAACATTTTTGTTTGTTTGCTTCTTTATTCAGTTTATATGGCCATCCATCTCACATACAAGAAATGAACCAGATTTAATGTGAAGGGTATTGTTTTCTTCACAGGTTGGGAAAACCTAACTTTTGAAAAACTAGCGTGCACAAAGCAGGATTGTTTCTGACAACCAGTAAATTCCTTTGTTTCATTTTTATTGTGGGTGAAATTGAAAAGCTGCTTCATGGAGTGACATGGGGAAAAATCATAGACATGATACCTATTGGTTTTTCCCTAACTTTTGAGTAAATTTTAAAATATTTCATTCTAAATTTCTCAAATCTGAATTTTTAAAATTATTTTCACATTCAAATTATGTTTTATATCAAATGCTTATGGGCAGTTAACTGACATCAGTGTTAAAGCATGCTAATTTATGAGTAAGGTCGCCAGAATAGATGTCTGGAAAAATAGCAGATGAATATTGTCTGCAAGACAGTCCAAGTAAATAATTTGGTTGTGCACATCCTCTTGACAGTGTTCACGGTAACTTTGATTTTCAACAAGTGAGAATTAACAAAATGTTAGGGATCTCAGTTTGTGTTTAATGTTTAAAAGTGGATTCTTTTCTGTTTAAGTTTTAATAATGTATTATAGTATTATTTCAGCTTGAATTACTTTGAAAACATGCACAACCACGAACGCAAAGCCAAAAAATAGCAAGGCAGCCCACCATCTTAAACCCCCCTGCAACTCAGACTAACCTGAGCACAACTAAGCCCCCACCCAAACAGAACACTCCCCCCAGCCAATCAGAGCACAGCCACACCCCCCCAGCCAATCAGAGCACAGCCAAGCCCCTAACCAATAAGAACACACCTCCACTCAATCAGAACACAGCCAAGCTCCCACCCAATCAGCTCATACCCCCACTGGCAGTTAAAAGGAAGAAACAGCTAAGACCACACATTGCTCCTCGAAGCACGAAGCTGAAAACACCAGCCTGAAGATGACGAATGGGACTTCGTCGAAACGTCGCCAAGACATTTCCAATTTTACGCTGGAGAAAACCCGAATAACCAAAGACCTACATACAAACACCTGTGAAAACCTCACTTAGTTATAATTAAATTTTGAATGTTGTAAAAGCAAATCAGTACTGCTCCTTTGAATTTGGACCACTTTTTAGGTTTACTCTGAGTATTTCCCCGCTTTTAACATAATTTGATTCTAAAGCCTTTTTTTTTTGTTTCTTACACCTGTAATCAATCAAAGCCCCACAGAGAAGCAGGAACAGGAAGAGGCAAATCAAAATAATAGAATTATGTAGCATTTAAACAGAATTTAAATTGGGCAGATAAACAAAGTATAATTCAC
The DNA here is from genome assembly GCF_016545835.1 of Crotalus tigris. Lineage (NCBI taxonomy): Eukaryota > Metazoa > Chordata > Lepidosauria > Squamata > Viperidae > Crotalus > Crotalus tigris. The sequence continues at coordinate 374,635 of NW_024096861.1, read as the reverse complement.
TTTCCACAATAAACAATGCAAAAGGCTCTGCCTCCTCTTGCATCTGACCATCCTTTAACAAAGGTATATACTCACTTTGATTGCATCAACCCATGGTTGGTCACAGGAAATGGCTAGATTTACAACCATTCCTTTAGTGACCAAAGTTACAATGGCAGTAAAAAGTGACTTATGACGGCTTTTCACACAACCATTGCAGCATCCCCATGGTCAGATGATTAAAATTCAGATGCTTGGCAACTGACTCATATTTATGGGGGCTGCTGTGTCCCAAGGTCATGTGATCACTTTTTGTGACCTTCTGACAAGCAAAGTCAATGGGGAAGCCAGATTCACTTAAGAACTATGTTACTAACTTAGCTGCAGTGATTCACTTAAGAACTGTGGCAAGGAAGGTTGTAAAATGGGGCAAAACTCACTGAACTATCTCACTTAACAACAGAAATTTTGGACTCAACTGTGATCCTAGGTTGAGAGCTACCTCTAGAGTTTTAAACTTACATAAAATTCAGCATCTTGAGTTGGTCTAGATCAGTGGTTCTTAACCTTTTTGAACGAATCGCCCCCTTGAGCCAATGAGGAAGTTGTCATCGCCCCCCTCCCCCAACATAACCTCTCAATCACAGCATAGGAAATAATTTTTCAATTTATGCAAACACTTTTTTTGTTTTCTTTAAAATTGTCATCAGGACATATCGATGCAAATAATTTATTTCCAGTCTTTTTCTCATATCTCAACTGTGTGAAAATTTTTTGGTGCCACCCGTCACTTTATTCCCAAACTTCGTGCTATATGTATTTCATTATTATGTTATTTATTCAAGACACTTAAATGTAGTGACCACTGAAAACAAAATTCAATTGAAAGAAAGTGAAATGCCCGAAAAGAAAAACAGTAACATTTAATGATTGAATTACAAGTGAAATTTAAGATGCAAAAAGAAATATAAAAAGGGCATAAGAACAAACCACAATGCAGGAACTAAGAATTTCAAGACAAAAACTCTAAAACTAAATTAAGATTCAAGGGAAGTATATATAGTCATGCACACTGTAAAAAGGATTAAAAAGACACAAAGAAAATATAATATCGAACTGGAGTGCACGCTAAAAAAGTACAATACAAAATATTTTACAGAGCCACTCAGCATGTGATGTTTCGAAAGAAGCGCTCCCCCCTCCATCAAATATACAGCGATTCACTGTACAAAAAAGTCTCAAAAATGTCCCCCAAACTTCTCGCTCCATCGCCCCCATATCGCCCCCGTGTCGCCCCTTTCTGTTCCATCGCCCCCCTAAAAAACAAAATCGCCCCCTGGGGGGCAATATCGCCCAGGTTAAGAACCACTGGTCTAGATTAGGGGCCCAAACTCTTCAACTCATTGACCCCTTCAGGAGCTTTCCGATTGTTCATTGATCCCAAATATTGACTGTATGAAAATAATTTAATAAATACTACTAATAGTATTACAAATAATAATAGCAACAATGATATTGACCCCTTCAATAATGCCAATGGGGTCAGTATTGACTACTTGGGGAACCCTAATTTGGAGTCAGAGAGATTGTCAATTTCAATCTGTGAAATAGTAGAATTGTAGTATACAAGTCTAATTTCAAATTCTGGCTTTCACATATTCAATATATTCCACATACTCAATATATTTCCACACATTCAGACCAATATCTGCTCTGGATCCATACATAATGTCAAAACCCAGGTAAGCTTTTATTTGTAATTAGCAAGCTATAAGCAATGGAGGGAGTAATAAGATGGCAGATTCTTGTTTAACTTTTCCTGTGACTTAGATTTTACAAATGGAGGCCTAGACTACGTTCAGATATTAAACTCTCTGGCTTTAGCTTGGTATGTTGTGTACATACAGTCAAGTGTGGTTTATCAATAAATCATGGTTATACTAGCCATGTTTGGATGTGAAATGAGCAGATAATTGCATCCTATGTGTATCCCAACTGGACTTGCCTCCTGAAAAAGCACCTTTGGGATAACTATGACCTGGATGGTTGAGAATCTCCATAGACATCCTACATGTGCAAACTCAGATTCAGAATTGGTTATAAAAGTAGCAAGAGCTGAGGAAATTTGGGAACTTTGGGTGGTGTGGAACTTTTGTTATGGTTCTCTGGCTTCTTCCAACATATGGCTCCCTTTCATGTTACAAAGGAAGGTATAACATTTTACTAAAGATGATTAAATGTATTCCTGTTTAATATGCATATATACATTTCTGCCTTTTATCTTTGAGAATTCCAACTCTTTAGAGAAGATGCCAACTTCACTCAGCGGGAAACAGTTCTCAAATGTTTCCCTTGACAATCTGTTAAACTGGCTTAATGATAATAGATTTATGAAAGCAACAATCAATAAACAAGTTCACAGTGATGATTCACAGCATGTGCTTTTTGTTGTATGTAGGTTACAAGATGTTCTGCCTGGAGCTGAAATAAACTTCCTTTGTTTGTGTCTCAGGCATCTCTAAAGCCCTATTTCTGAACAATGGCAACTATCTATTGCCTTTACTCCTAAATATTGTAAGTGCAATTGTCCATGAATTAATGAAAAATTCTTTTCTGGTGCATAAGTAAAAGGAAAAGAGGGGAAGCACTGAATGCAGAGATACATAGCCAGCATTTTTTAAAAATGATTTCCCCTAGTTTATGACTCAAATTTAATGGCTATGTTTACATACCCTATTAAGTTAAAGGCAAACTATTTTATGGCTTAGCATTTTTTGTGACATGTATTTAACACAAAGATACAATTGAAAAAAATGGATATAAAAAGCAGCAATTGAACCCATTTCACCAAGCAGGTAAGATTCTAGTTCCTTTCACAATATTGTGACAGGCAAAGGTTTTTCCAGTCTTTTCCACTGAGGAGGTGCAATGAAGAAAAATGCTATGAAGAGCATCAATTTCATGGGAAGAAACATGTTTCTAACCCATATTCAGAACATGTTTTCCCACTTATAGCAAATACCACCGTCAAAATACTTCCATTATGCTAAGACAAGTATGGCAGTATAGGCTGTGTCCTAGGTTTAGATCAGTGGTTCTCAACCTTTTTAATGCCGCAACCCCAACCGGTCGTAAGTCGAGGACTACCCAACCGGTCGTAAGTCGAGGAGTACCCAACCGGTCATAAGTCAAGGACTTTCCCTGCCCGGGAGCGCCACGCATGCGTGGTGCCGCCCCCTGCGCCGGCTGAGGCGTAGCTAGCAAGCGGCAGAGATGGCGCAGGCCGACCACCGGCTGGGCCACCAGCTGGCCCAGCCCAAGGGAGGTAAGGCACCCGCCGGGCCCCACGCGCGCCAGCAACCCTCCCTGCGCCCGCCGGCCTGCCACCTCCCACCCCTGGCCCTCTTTTACTTACATTTTTAGTAGTTGCTCAGCAGGGAGGGGTGGAAGCTTCCAGACAGCTCACCTTCGCTGCAGACAACGTGCAGCACCGTTTGCAGAATGGAACTTTTGGCAGGCTCAGCAGGGCAGAGACAGCCTGGACAATTCCTATTGGCTTTTGAAAGCCAATAGAATTAGACTCTATTCAAGAGAGTCTATTCTATTGGCTTTCAAAAGCCAATAGAATAAAGGGGAGTAGCACAGCTAAGGAAAAGGGAAAAATGGCGGACTGCGTTGCTTGGAGACCCCCGTGAAATGGTCGTTTGACCCCAAATGGGGTCCCGACCCACAGGTTGAGAACCACTGGTTTAGATTTTCCCTCAATCTCAAACTTCCTAGATGGCTCTAGATCAGTTTCTACTTTATAGCATACATTTCATTGTCACAATTCTACCAGGCTACTCACATATTCTTTACAAATAATCCTCAAATCATCTGATCCACCATCAATCCTTTCATCATGTTCTGCATTTTGTAAATTGAAAACCCTTTTAACATAGTTTTGGCCATTGGTCTGGAAAACATGAGCTTGCAGAGAACAATGTCACCTGTCATTATTTAGCTCAAACTGGGCAGATATCAGCACAGAGAACACTGGTCAAGGTACACACACTACCCCGAATGGATCATTGAATGTACCTGGAGTTTCCAGTGCTCTGTGAGTTAACAAATATGTGTTCCTTCTTCCTTTATAGAAAGAGGACCACGCACCTTTTTTGTCCATACAAATATATTTTCCTGCTGGTTTTGAAACATTCTTCGTAAAACACTGGCAAGAGGCTATTTCAAGGGAGCATTTATTTTTGAATGTATGAACAAATGCACTGCTGCTTTGTGGTTAACCTGTTGTGATTGACAGAATGATATTCAGCAGCAGAGGTATATGGTAAGGCTTATTTATGTATCATACTGACATCCAGGTGGATAACAACATGAAATAAAATTTAATGAAAGCAATAGAATAGTAAATTAAGCTGTAAGAAAATGGCACTCAATCCAATCATGGAAAAAAATAGACTTCCAATACGCCAAGGAACAACTCCATCTTCATGGTCTTTTTGAAAGTACTAATGAACATCTAGGTGAAGACTGTTCCAGAAATGGGACCAGCATGGAAAAACACCATTTTCAGGCTTCTACACCCTTTCATCTCATGTGTGAAGGACTGTAAATCTACCTAAAGCAGTCAGATATACTACATATTCCTTCCAGTAGAGAAAGCCCTAGAGATTTACCGAATGCTCCTGGGTCAGTCATCTTCCCCTAAGCCTAGTCTTTCACATTAGAATGGGGAAAAGATAAAATAAGAGGTGAGAGAATGTTGAATTGTGCTAAGAGCTTTTTGGAAAGACATATCAACATGCACAACAACAAAAACTTTATAAGCTGTTTCTCACAGAATACATTCCAATAAATTCCTCTGTTTCAGAGATAGGTGACATAGTATACAAATTTTATTTTTTTAAATTATATGGAATGCAAACTGCCAATCTCCAGGACAATTTCCAAAGAATGCCTGTAGTTTCCACATAAGGATTATAATCAACCCTAGAAGGTAAAATGAGTGGATGGCCACAACCACATGTACTTGAAAGTATAGCCATTTAAACTGATAGTATAACTGAACTCATTTAAACAATGTCCTAAATTCCTTTCATATTCATATGTTAATTCATATGTTAATATATATGGCTAGTCCATATATGATGCCATACACTAAATTCCTTTCATAAATTATGTTCAGAAATAAAATATCAAATAGTTAATAATTCAGATATTTCCTAGATTAAATGTTCATTGTAAGTGGCCAAGTTGTTTAAGTAGCAAAGCAGGGTGTTCCTTATGTGTTCATGTCTCATGTCATCAACTACCTCAGTATTTCTCAACCTTGGCTATTTTAAGATGTATAGACTTCAATTCCCAGAATTTCCCAGTCAGTATGAAGTTGAAGAGTTTTGAAGTTTTGAAGAAGTCCACACTTCTTAAAGTTCCAAGGCTGAAAAACACCAATCTATGCTCATTAATACTATCCTAATTTAGCTGTTAGAAAAGCTAAACTAGGAGGGAAAAGACTGATATAAATAATAAAGACAATTTAATAGTAGAAAATATGTTTAGCTAGGATTGAACTGGCAACTTAGTTGTGTATAATCCTTTATCTACAAATCAAGAAATCATAAAAGTAAAGGTCAACTTAACACACAAAAAAAGAACCAGACTTCAGTTTATACTTGCTGCAAATGATAATCTATTACAAGACGGCAAAAATAAAGCATTGACTAATGTTTTCAATTCTTCACTGGCTGCTTAATTAAGTAAAGCCCCCCAGGCTATTTTCACTCACATAACTTTGTCCTGTCTTACTATATAAGAAACTTCAGAAAAGAGAAGTAAGAAAGGATTATATAGGGTAGACTATGAATGTTTCCTTGTTTCTACAATTTACAAGAATTACTACAGCTGATTTTTCTAAAAACAGGGCATTCATAAGGCTGCTTTACTCAATGGACTGTACTCTATTTGGTATATACAACAGTAATTGATTTATAGTTTTCTCCCTCCTTCCCAGCAGTCATTCTGTCTCTCACATCATAAAGGGATTGGCTCATTAAAACAAGACATGCATAACTGAGTTTGAATAAATCTTTTCCTATATCCAAACCAGCAAATCTTTTGTATTTATGGTTTAAATAGTTTATACTGCTATGAGAATTAAGCAAGGACCAGACAAGTAGAACATACTGTCACGGTGCTTGGTCATGGGAAAGCAAAATGAGGTGGATCATGGAATCATGTGTTTTTATGTGTATTACTTTGAATAGTCATGGGCACCATTTCGACTTTTTAGACACACAAACACGGATAGCCTAGACTTGAGGAAAATTAGTTTTAAATTCTGCTGTTTATTCTGTGCTGGGACTCCATTAAATTTGGCCAAGAAGTTATTAGGTTAGCATTTTGATGAAGCACATCTTTATTCTCAAAGGTGGACAGATTCACGGACTTACAGCTTGGTCTCATATTTGGCAGTCTCTGAGTCTAGAGTGCTCTTAGAAATGCACCGTTGATTTTGACAGAGCTATATTAACTTAAATCAACATATTGTGGATCAAGAAATAGCCTCTCCTTCATATTTTTATATTACCTTTTTAGAATGTTAAATATTTATAATTCAATTTTGCCATCTTAGCATAAGCAATTTGTTCAGATTTATAGTTATATAAATTAGAGTCACCTTGGGCTAGATGACCGGCATATAAGTTTGACAAATAAATAAAAAAATATATTTGTGATTAAAGCTTAAATACAGTAGGAGCTGTTCAAGGCAGCTTATATAAATTTAAAGTTTATTACATCAGGGTTATTAGAAAAGTATCATATTTTACTTTTATTTTAACATAAATAAAGTATTACACAGGGACATGAAACCTTTTCTTCTGCTGTGTAGATCTCAGTTCACGCTCCAAACTCTAATGTTGTTTGTGAAGTATTGCCTTAAGTATGTTAAATAAAAGCAGCCATTGTGATTTGTAAACCATAGTTTACAACAACATCCAGGCAGTTGTGGTTTATTAAATAATGGTGAAACATGCTGCAGTTTAGCATGTTGTGAAAGCTTTAAGAGTATTTTCACAGAGAGTTTGCACTGCACAATTGATTTCTCTGATTCACAGAACATTCTGTACCTCCAGGCATAATCATCTTCCATTTATAGCTCTCCTGTGCCTCCCTGCTCATGCGTCCATTCGTCTTTTATGTTTGTTTGTTTCCATAGTAGTAGCTCTCTTCCTTGTCCATAATCTAATTGCAGCCAGGATTTCAGTTGTGTCATTCACTGTTCTATAAATGCACTCCTGAAGAAGCTCATACTTGATTTTTTTTCTTAAAAAATTGTCCCTGTTATGCTTGATTCCTCACATTATCCACCGATCCTGCTCAAATCTCACAATCTGTTTCTTCTTTTGAAGATGGCAGGACAGTTTATACTCATCCTTGAGAAATGTATTAATGCTGTGCCTGTTGTTTATCCTGCTTAAATTAGCAAGGACAACATATACACTATGCAAAGCCAGGCCAGTACACATTCATTTCTCATTATGTCACTGAGAGAAAAGATGCCATTTCTCTGCTTATGTGTAAGATAATCCAGCTTCAATGCCTGATTAGCTGCCAAGTTAAAATGGATCCTTGAGGGTTTTTCCTTTCACCACTGTACTTATTTCACAGATTCCTTATGGCTGGTTTTTCCATTTCCTTATAGTTTGCATAAACATGTGGAGTTGCACCTCTTTGTAGTAAAAGCTTTCCAGGCCAGGAAATTTTATGGAATCAGTCTAGAAAAAGTCAGGGAGTAGAGGTCTGGATAAGGATCAGAAGACTTGTTGCTCAGATATTTAATTCACTGTCTATCTTGAGCTATTCCCAGATCCTTCTTCCTAACCTACTTGACAGATTTATTATGAGTGAAATGGGATGCTATCCTGAGCAATTTTAAGAAAAGGAAGGGTCAACACACTAAATAAGATGTCAGGGAAAAGTTGTTGGCAGTCATACTTCGTTGGCTATGGATAGAAAAATGGGATTACTTTTGACTCTAAAATGGGAGCAGTATTCAAGAAAGCTTTCATAATCAACAATGATCTTGATTAACTTAAGAGAGTAATTGAGTTATTGTGTTCACACAGCCTGCTAAATTATAATGAAATTAGTTTAGAAAAGGGGTTGGTGGGACAAGAGGGGTCTTCACAAAATTAGTGTGAACAGTCACAAAGCACATGAATTGAGTGAGGGTGTTCTTCTTCCTCTCCACGTGGTTTCCAATATTTTCCCATCTAAGATTTAATGATGACTAATTAAACTATCAAGGTCAAGTGAATCAAATCCTCTTTCTAACTTTTAAAAAAGGCACTCTAACTCTATTTTGGCCATGATGCTGAGGGTAGAAATTTTTAGAAGGTTATGAGTGTTAGAAGAGATTGCATATTTCCTCCTTCCCATTTGGAGAATTTGAGGAAGCATCTGGTCTTTTTTGTTTACTTCCATTACATTCCCCAGGAAGCTGGACTGAAAGAGTTCCTAAGAAAGTATTATTTTTATGGACAATCTTCTGACTTCCTGAAAACGGCTAGTTTATTAATGCTCAAGGGAAAGGTATCACGAATGCATTCTAATTTCCATTAAGAGCCTCAAGACTAGGATTAACCAATAAAAAAGTTGGGACAACATGAAATAGACAACTAGTATTCTGCAGATAAACCCCACAATGCATATCAACTGGGAGGAAGAGCAGGAATTCTTGATGCTATCTAGATGAATGCATGTTTACTAATTCTACCAAATTCCCCAGCCACGGCCAATGCTGAAAATTCTAGGAGTTGATGCCCATTCATCTAGATGACACTGTGATGAAATGTCTAACAGGATCTGAGAAAGCAGAAGAGGAAGCAGCACTACTGAAAAAGAGACAACTCAGCCCAGGAGAGGTGAATGTTGTGAGAAAAAGGCTCAAAGGTACTCTACCTTAACAGGATAGGTATAAATTCAGCTGGATAATTGTTATGAAAAGGGTTCAAAATTCTGTTACAATAAATTAAAGTGATTCTTATTGCCTAAGTTTACCTGCCATGATGGATTTGATGAACACCTAGATTAGAGAAACCTAGACTAGACCATTTTAACTGAATCACTTTAGCCATAACACGTAAGACTGTTCATGAATTCTATTGATTTTGTACAGGTTCAAACTACATTTTCTAATGGAATAATGGATGAATAGTGAAAGAAGTGATTCTTTAGATATTGCTGAACTACAGCTCCCAGAATCCCTCAACAGGGCCAGTGTTGAAAGCTGTAGTTCAGTAACATCTAGAGTTCCACAGATTGACTAACTTTATAATACAGCCTTCTGAGATGACTAGGAAGATGCAAATAATAAGGCTCAGTAGAAACCATAAACTAAAAGAAAAAATCCCAACTTCAGTAATTATGGTGAATAGTTAACATGTTAAATCAGAATGTGTCTATTATAAAGAAGTCAATACCATGGGGGAATTCTTAGAAAGTGACTTGAAAATACATTAAAATAGTTTTGGTTACTATCACATATGGAACAAAGGGTATGGTGGCTCAATGGTCAAAGATGCTGAGCTTGTCAGCTGGAAATCTGGCTTCAAAACCCAAGTGCTGCATGATGGGGTAAACTCCCATTACTTGCCCCAGCTCCTTCCCACTTAGCAGTTTGAAAGCATGCAAATGCGAGTAGATAAACAGGTACCATTTTGATGGGAAGGTAACAGTTCCATGGGGCTCAGCATGACCACAGAAAAGTCTTTGGACAATGCTGGCTCCCTCAGCTAAGAAATGGAGCTGAGCACTGGATAAAGATAAACCTTTAACTTACTCTTCTGAGATTCGAACCTGGGCTGTCTGCATGTTAGGCAGATGTTATAACCTCTAAGCCACAGGCTCTCCTCACTTTGTCAGCTGTATCAGGAGAGAGACAGGGGGAGGAGATTTTTACCTTGATTTTTACCCATATTTGGGCTGACAGGGTGTTCATTCAAGGTAATATATATATATATATATATATATATATATATATATATATATATATGTAGGTCTTTGGTTGTTCGGGTTTTCTCCCGCGTAAAATTGGAAGTGTCTTGGCACGTTTCGACGAAGTCCCATTCGTCATCTTCAGGCTGGTGTTTTCAGCTTCGTGCTTTGAGCAGCAATGTGTGGTTTTAGCTGTTTCTTCCTTTTAACTGCCAGTGAGGGTATGAACTGATTGGATGGGAGCTTGGCTGTGTTCTGATTGGGTGGAGGTGTGTTCTGAATGGTTAGGGGCTTGGCTGTGCTCTGATTGGCTGGGGGAGTGTTCTGTTTGGTTGTGCTCAGGTTAGTCTGAGTTGCAGAGGGGTTTAAGATTTTGGGGTTAGGGAGTCGTTTGTCAATAAGGGCAGGTTTCCAAATGGCTGGTAGGCGGGAGGTATCATCTCGCTTGTTCATGCTGTGTGGGCGTTTTTCTATCTCGATGGCTTCTCTGATTATTCTGTTATTAAAATGTTCACTTTTGGCAATGGTTCTGGTATTTTTAAAGTCAATTTCATGTCCTGTGGCTTTAAGGTGTTGGACCAGGGAAGATGTTGGTTCCTCTTTTTTGACTGAGTTCTTATGTTCTTCAATGCGTGCACTTATTCTTCTGTTGGTTTGTCCGATGTATGTGGTGGGACAAGTGGTGCATGGGATTTCGTATACTCCTTGATTTTCTAATTCAATTTTATCTTTGGGGTTTCTAAGGATGGTGGATATTTTTCTGTTTGTGCAGAATGCTGTTTTGATGTTGTGTTTATGGAGGATCTTACTGATTCTGTCTGTGGTGCCTTTTATGTATGGGAGGAGGGCTTTGCCGTTTTCTTGTTCTTTGTCTTGGATTTTAGTGGGGGTTTCTTTTTGGATTAGGTTTGTAATCTTATTTCTATGGAATCCATTGGATGTTAGTACATTGGTGAGAGTGTGTAGTTCGGGTTTTAGGTGTTGTTCGTCAGCTAAGCGTTTTGTTCTGGAGATGAGTGTCTTGGCTACAGAGTTGATCTGTGCTGGGTGGTGGTGTGAGAGAGCGTGCAGATAGCGGTTTGTGTGTGTTTTCTTCTGGTAGATGGTGTGTCCTAGGGAGCCATTGGATTTCTTGTAGACTAAGACATCCAGGAAGGGAAGTTGGTTGTTAGCTTCTGTTTCCATGGTGAACTGTATTTTGGGGTGTAGGCTGTTGAGGTGTGTGAGGAAGTTGTCCAGTTTTTCTTTCCCATGTGGCCAGATTATGAAGGTGTCGTCTACGTATCTGAGCCAGAGTTTGGGTTTGTGATCCGATTTTTCTAGAGCTTGGGTTTCAAAGTGTTCCATGTAGAGGTTGGCAATGACAGGTGAGAGGGGTGATCCCATGGGTGCTCCTTCTGTTTGTTTGTATTTTTGTCCATTATAGATGAAGTATGTGTTGGATAGGCAGTGGTTGGTCAGATCTAAGATGTGTTTGGGGGGGTTATATTTGTTTTGAATAGCTGTCAAGGCTTCTTTGATAGGCACTTGGGTGAAGAGGGATATGACATCGAAGCTCACTAGTAGGTCGCTGGGCTGTAAGCTTTGTTTCTTTATGATCTCTATAAACTGGAATGAGTTTTTTACGTGTGAGGTGATGGATTCTGCATAGGGCTGTAGTTGTTTGGCGAGAAATTTGGCTAGGTTTTGTAGAGGTGAGCCTATGGAGCTGACTATAGGTCTGAGTGGGGTTCCTTCTTTGTGTATCTTGGGGAGACCATAGAGTTTGGGGCATCTGGATGATTTCTCTCTGGGAATGATTCTTTGCTGGATCTCTTCGCTAATGGGGGAGGCTTTTATTTTGGTTCTGGTGGTTTTTTCCAGGTAGGTGGTGGGATCTGTATTTAGGGGTTTGTATGTGGAGTCTTGGAGTAGGTTGGTTAATTTGGTTTGGTAGTCAGATGTGTTCATAACCACCGTGGCGTTGCCCTTGTCTGCTGGTAGGATTATTATGCTGGTGTCTTCTTTCAGGTTACGTAGTGCTGTCTGTTCCTCTTTGGGTAAGTTGCTTTTGGGTGGCTTGCTGGTGCAGAGGATGTTGGTGATTTTGAGTCTGATTTTGTTAGCGTCATCGGGGTTGATTTTGGTCAGGCTGGTTTCAACTCCACATATAATGGTTTCAGTGGGGATGTGTTTGGGAGCGACTGCAAAGTTGAATCCTTTGGAAAGGACATTGGTTTCGGCTTTGGTGAGGATCCTATCTGAGATGTTATGCACTGTTTGTTTCATGTGTGGCTGTGAGGGAGGAGGGGTTTGTTTCTGGCGTTCTTGTAGTCTTCGGAGTTTGTTGGTGTGTGTATCTGTCTTGAGGGTGGTCTGTGTTTCGGCTCTCCAGACGGCGAGTTGTTTGGATTTGTCCCAAAGTGCGGGGTGGATCTTGTTGCTGAGTTTGAGGTGGAGTGTGAGGAGATCTTTGTTAATTCGGTCTAGGAGGAATCTTTTTGTGTGAAGTTCATTTCTGATTAGGGCCAATTCTGTTCTTTTCAGGATCCGTTTGGTGGCTGCAGAGTTGGAGTGGAATTTCAGTTGGAAACATGTGGGGATTAGATTTTGATCTCGGCAGTTACGTAGGAATGCGAGGTCACATAAAATGGAAGCTCTTTGGACTTCAAGTTTTTCATAGGTCCTGGTCAGATGGTGGATTTCCTCCCCGTAGAGGTTCGATATTTGTTTTCTGAGGTTTTCGCGGGTATTTGTATATAGGTCTTTGGTTGTTCGGGTTTTCTCCCGCGTAAAATTGGAAGTGTCTTGGCAACGTTTCGACGAAGTCACATTCGTCATCTTCAGGCTGGTGTTTTTAGCTTCTTGCTTTGAGCAGCAATGTGTGGTTTTAGCTGTTTCTTCCTTTTAACTGCCAGTGAGGGTATGAACTGATTGGATGGGAGCTTGGCTGTGTTCTGATTGGGTGGAGGTGTGTTCTGAATGGTTAGGGGCTTGGCTGTGCTCTGATTGGCTGGGGGAGTGTTCTGTTTGGTTGTGCTCAGGTTAGTCTGAGTTGCAGAGGGGTTTAAGATTTTGGGGTTAGGGAGTCGTTTGTCAATAAGGGCAGGTTTCCAAATGGCTGGTAGGCGGGAGGTATCATCTCGCTTGTTCATGCTGTGTGGGCGTTTTTCTATCTCGATGGCTTCTCTGATTATTCTGTTATTAAAATGTTCACTTTTGGCAATGGTTCTGGTATTTTTAAAGTCAATTTCATGTCCTGTGGCTTTAAGGTGTTGGACCAGGGAAGATGTTGGTTCCTCTTTTTTGACTGAGTTCTTATGTTCTTCAATGCGTGCACTTATTCTTCTGTTGGTTTGTCCGATGTATGTGGTGGGACAAGTGGTGCATGGGATTTCGTATACTCCTTGATTTTCTAATTCAATTTTATCTTTGGGGTTTCTAAGGATGGTGGATATTTTTCTGTTTGTGCAGAATGCTGTTTTGATGTTGTGTTTATGGAGGATCTTACTGATTCTGTCTGTGGTGCCTTTTATGTATGGGAGGAGGGCTTTGCCGTTTTCTTGTTCTTTGTCTTGGATTTTAGTGGGGGTTTCTTTTTGGATTAGGTTTGTAATCTTATTTCTATGGAATCCATTGGATGTTAGTACATTGGTGAGAGTGTGTAGTTCGGGTTTTAGGTGTTGTTCGTCAGCTAAGCGTTTTGTTCTGGAGATGAGTGTCTTGGCTACAGAGTTGATCTGTGCTGGGTGGTGGTGTGAGAGAGCGTGCAGATAGCGGTTTGTGTGTGTTTTCTTCTGGTAGATGGTGTGTCCTAGGGAGCCATTGGATTTCTTGTAGACTAAGACATCCAGGAAGGGAAGTTGGTTGTTAGCTTCTGTTTCCATGGTGAACTGTATTTTGGGGTGTAGGCTGTTGAGGTGTGTGAGGAAGTTGTCCAGTTTTTCTTTCCCATGTGGCCAGATTATGAAGGTGTCGTCTACATATCTGAGCCAGAGTTTGGGTTTGTGATCCGATTTTTCTAGAGCTTGGGTTTCAAAGTGTTCCATGTAGAGGTTGGCAATGACAGGTGAGAGGGGTGATCCCATGGGTGCTCCTTCTGTTTGTTTGTATTTTTGTCCGTTATAGATGAAGTATGTGTTGGATAGGCAGTGGTTGGTCAGATCTAAGATGTGTTTGGGGGGGTTATATTTGTTTTGAATAGCTGTCAAGGCTTCTTTGATAGGCACTTGGGTGAAGAGGGATATGACATCGAAGCTCACTAGTAGGTCGCTGGGCTGTAAGCTTTGTTTCTTTATGATCTCTATAAACTGGAATGAGTTTTTTACGTGTGAGGTGATGGATTCTGCATAGGGCTGTAGTTGTTTGGCGAGAAATTTGGCTAGGTTTTGTAGAGGTGAGCCTATGGAGCTGACTATAGGTCTGAGTGGGGTTCCTTCTTTGTGTATCTTGGGGAGACCATAGAGTTTGGGGCATCTGGATGATTTCTCTCTGGGAATGATTCTTTGCTGGATCTCTTCGCTAATGGGGGAGGCTTTTATTTTGGATCTGGTGGTTTTTTCCAGGTAGGTGGTGGGATCTGTATTTAGGGGTTTGTATGTGGAGTCTTGGAGTAGGTTGGTTAATTTGGTTTGGTAGTCAGATGTGTTCATAACCACCGTGGCGTTGCCCTTGTCTGCTGGTAGGATTATTATGCTGGTGTCTTCTTTCAGGTTACGTAGTGCTGTCTGTTCCTCTTTGGGTAAGTTGCTTTTGGGTGGCTTGCTGGTGCAGAGGATGTTGGTGATTTTGAGTCTGATTTTGTTAGCTCATCGGGGTTGATTTTGGTCAGGCTGGTTTCAACTCCACATATAATGGTTTCAGTGGGGATGTGTTTGGGAGCGACTGCAAAGTTGAATCCTTTGGAAAGGACATTGGTTTCGGCTTTGGTGAGGATCCTATCTGAGATGTTATGCACTGTTTGTTTCATGTGTGGCTGTGAGGGAGGAGGGGTTTGTTTCTGGCGTTCTTGTAGTCTTCGGAGTTTGTTGGTGTGTGTATCTGTCTTGAGGGTGGTCTGTGTTTCGGCTCTCCAGACGGCGAGTTGTTTGGATTTGTCCCAAAGTGCGGGGTGGATCTTGTTGCTGAGTTTGAGGTGGAGTGTGAGGAGATCTTTGTTAATTCGGTCTAGGAGGAATCTTTTTGTGTGAAGTTCATTTCACACAAAAACAAAAATAAAAACAGACAGAATCAGTAAGATCCTTCATAAACACAACATCAAAACAGCATTCTGCACAAACAGAAAAATATCCACCATCCTTAGAAACCCCAAAGATAAAATTGAATTAGAAAATCAAGGAGTATACGAAATCCCATGCACCACTTGTCCCACCACATACATCGGACAAACCAACAGAAGAATAAGTGCACGCATTGAAGAACATAAGAACTCAGTCAAAAAAGAGGAACCAACATCTTCCCTGGTCCAACACCTTAAAGCCACAGGACACGAAATTGACTTTAAAAATACCAGAACCATTGCCAAAAGTGAACATTTTAATAACAGAATAATCAGAGAAGCCATCGAGATAGAAAAACGCCCACACAGCATGAACAAGCGAGATGATACCTCCCGCCTACCAGCCATTTGGAAACCTGCCCTTATTGACAAACGACTCCCTAACCCCAAAATCTTAAACCCCTCTGCAACTCAGACTAACCTGAGCACAACCAAACAGAACACTCCCCCAGCCAATCAGAGCACAGCCAAGCCCCTAACCATTCAGAACACACCTCCACCCAATCAGAACACAGCCAAGCTCCCATCCAATCAGTTCATACCCTCACTGGCAGTTAAAAGGAAGAAACAGCTAAAACCACACATTGCTGCTCAAAGCAAGAAGCTAAAAACACCAGCCTGAAGATGACGAATGTGACTTCGTCGAAACGTTGCCAAGACACTTCCAATTTTACGCGGGAGAAAACCCGAACAACCAAAGACCTATATACAAATACCCGCGAAAACCTCAGAAAACAAATATATATATATATATATATATAATTAAAAAAGGTAACCAGAGAATTAGAAAGGGCACAGAAAGGGGTACCTAAACTTTGGGTTGAAACAATTCCTCTTTTAGAAAATACTATTGTGTTTGGAACATCTTATCTTGGAAGGAAGACAAGTAAGTAGAGTTATAATGAAGGTGCACAACATTATGTATTATATAGAAAAGGGGATTTTTTTTTCCTCCTCTGGCATGAGGACATTACAATAAAATATTATATGGAAAGAAGTTCTCGCAGTAAATAGCTAAGCTATAGAATATTTTTACAACTAGACAACTAGTGACCCCTTGGGTCATCCATTCAGAGATTTCTTTTCTTTTTTTGCAGTAGTGGCGAATATCTGTTATTTTTTTTACCAGATTCCTCAATGCCTTCAACAATGACAGAAATTCTAATGTACTGACCTCACTGGAAAAGTTGGAATATATTTAGAAATATATTTATCTCGAAAATAGTCTGTGTTGAACTTTATAGTGCAATCAACAACAGCAGAGATGTTTTATAGCATTTGTATTATGTCATTAACTGTTTTATAATAATTTAATGTCATAAAATGTTTCATAAAATTTTGATAAATTTTAATTTGGGGGGGTGATAAGATCCCAAATTTTGGACACATTCTATATGTTAATCCATTGAGGTACCTGTTTGCTGCACCAATTTGCCCAGTGAAAGGCTACAGGAAGGAGAGTTTTAGTAGTATATAGATTAACGTGTGATTCTTACTAGTTTACTAATTTAAAAGGTTAGGATTATATAAATTCATAGATGAAAGGGGTGTGGACCAGTGATGAGATTCAAATATGTGAACAACTGGTTCTCTGCCACTTCCGGAAGTCCACTTTGGGCCTGGGTAACAAAAAATTAGCTACTGGTTCTGCTGAACTGGTGCGAACTGGCTGAATCCCACTACTGGTGTGGACTGACACTGTCATGAGGGTTATATGTTACTTCTGGAATAAAAAGTGTGCAGGTCCTTCAGTACTAATTACTAGAAAATAAGAGCTTCGTACTAACATGGTTAGTACTTGAGTCCTTATCAGGATAAATACTGACATAGATCAGTTTTCAGTTTAAACAGCATGGCTGTTTTTATGTTCCTATGATTAGATAAATGTTTATATTTAGAGATAAAGGAACAGATCAGATTCAGAATCCAATCTCTTATAACTGTTCAGAAATATGACACTATTTAGAGCTTCATAAGTAAAACTCAGTTCAGCTGACTAATCAGCAAAAGAGAGGCAACATTTTTGGTTTTAGCTTTCTGATATTGAACATCTAGAACACAGGAACAGAAGAAAACAGTAGGCTTTTAAATATATCTTAAGGTAGGTTAAAAGCAACTTGTATTGATTTACAAGTATTATTTATGATCTGGTATGTGCGTCAATAAGCCTCAAAAATTGTTCAAGGAGTAGTTCAACTGCATGCTTTAAATATGCAAATTATAAAAAGGCTGTGCTAAAGCATTTTTTATCTGAGCCTGTTTTTCTTCTCCAAAGACATGCAGTTAAAGAGGCCTGGCAGTACTGTAACAATTCTAAGGGATAACTAATAGTAGCAGAAACTCTCAGAAATTGTCATGAAAAGCATTTGGCTTTGTGACTTACTTCTATGCAACTTATTAGTTATCTCAAACACTTGCTTCTGTGGTTTACTTTCTCTTAAATTAAGGATTTTCTTAGATCATCATTATCAATCATAGATGCTAAGAATTGTCTCACCACTGTTTTGATGATGCAGATAGGATATCACATAGAACAACAGTGCGTAAGTCACAGAACCAAATACTTTTCATGACAATTTCTGAGAGTTTCTGCTACTAGTAGTTATCCCTTAGAATTGTTACAGTACTGCCAGGCCTTGTTTCTGTGGTTATTTTCTCTTAAATTAAGGATTTTCTTAGACCATCATGATCAAACACAGATGCTAACAATTGTCTCACCACTGTTTTGATGATACAGTGGATCATACAGCTTGCTTATTTAAGGGAACATTTATTTTTTGTTCTAAGATTCCAGGAAGTTTTGGTTAATCAGCCACTAAAATAATAAAACTGAGGTTAAGTAAGTGATTTGATTTTATTGTGAAAAAAGAAAGATATTAATAAATATGAGCAGCTTATATTATTCACTATTTACAGTGATTTGTTCATATGTAAAAAGAGGTTAAAAGAAAAGGCTGATTCACCAATAATAGGTTATTGCATCATACCTTGGACTGGGAGAAAAAAATACCAAGATAGCAACAGTGGTTTAAAATTAGTCACCCCTAAATTCTACCTTCTTGAAAATATATACTAATTACTCATCATCAGTTTCTACCTTCTTGCCTTAATTTTGAACTAAATTCAAATTTAAACCCAATATGGGGGCAGAGTTGGAAGTATTTTTTATGAAATCTCAGGTTCTTACTTTTTACCGACTGGATGTCATAGGTAACAAAAATGCTTGTATTTAGTATGATCAGTTTGATCTAGAATTAAAGTTACAATTGGGTAGACAAGAGAGATAAGCAATATAAAGTTCTCCCAGTTTTATGTAAGTTTGAGTAATAAATTATATTACATTTCTCTATGTTATTTAATGGTTTCAACTAAAATAACAACAGAACTAACTTCCGACCAATGCACTACAGATGGTTCCATTTGCTACACAATGTGTCAGGAAAACAAAACAGACAGCTATTCTCCCATTAGTAGAAACAATGAGTCAGCTCTGCCAAAATTATTATGCAGGAAGATATAAACAACCAGCTATAAATCCAGATCCAGATGTAAACAGAAATAACTCAGAAAACTTGTTACATTATAAACTGAGAAATATTTTAGCTTGAGACTAAACATTTTGTAAAATTTACTACAAAGGTAGGCAAAATGAAAACTTTTTTTCATTTAAACATAGCATGGAATTAATGCTATAGAAGAGATTCCTATTTCTGTGATTGATATTGATGACCTATTAAGCAACATTCTCTCTCATAAACTTCCTCATTAGTGATCCCTAAATAGCACTAATATAGTCAAATCCCATTTATGCAGAAAAGCAAAGAAGTAAGTGGCTTTCCACTTTGTCAGTATAAAATATTAAATATACAAAGGGCATGAGATTGTATTATTATTGAACTTTTTATTCTGAGGGAACTACTGTATAACCAATTCTTAAAATTAAAGTAAATACCATTGTTCCTCTTATTATAAAGAAGCTACAATCTCCTTTGATTTGTGTTCATTTTCTGGAAACTACATGGATATGTCCTTGTAGCCATCTTGATAATATGAAAGTGATTTTCTTCAGGAATATTTTTTTAATGTTCCAGGTTAGCCCTCTATTCCAAGACTTCCTGGAGGAAAATTTCTGTCAGAAAGTCTGAATCGGTGTTATTTAGGTTGTTGTGGTTATGTGTGAAAGTTGGAATCTATAGGTTGAGGATAGCTTTGTGTATGTATGTGCTTCAATTAATAGTAATAATTTCAGGAAAATGCTACATTCTGAATATGAAATTCAGATGAAAATGAGGAGAAAAAATAAAAGACAATTGGGTTACTTAGACACACAGGATTGAATTAGAATAGTGATTCAAGAGTAATGATTTTAAATTTACATTCATTACAGATACATTGCTTAGTTTGTATAAGTCTATTCATACATACAATGGCAAAGATAAAGAATTAAAAACTGAAAACTTGATCAGGTTTAGGGTTTATGCTGAAAGAGTAAAAGATTTAATGAGTGATACAATGATGAGAGGTTCCAAATTTGGGGTGCATAAATTGTTGGGATGTTGTCAAGAGCCAATTTTGGAAAATGGACATGGAAGAAAAATAGAAGTGAAAGAAATGAGAGTGAAAATAGAATAACTATAAGAAGAGAAAGTATACATCTTTTACAAAATGGTATTTGAAGACAGATTAATCTCCCAACAGAATAAACAGAAAGTGAACAAATTGGAAAGATGATATGAAAGCTGCTAAGAACAAAGTAATAATATATGGTCACTTGTGAGGAAAGAACATTTGCTGAAATGAAAAAAAAAGCTGTGTATTAACTTTGTACTTTTGTTCACTTTATTACATGAAACTAAGCGTTACAATGTCAGGTGAAACACAGAAGTAAGTTGACTGCAGTGTGATTGGAGTACTTAAAAAGTTCATGTGTGATGAAAGAAGAAGGCAGGGTCAAAAATGAATGGATGCCAAGGTACTGTAGTGTGAGCATGTTGAGAAAAGACTTGAACATCAAACTGGAAAAGAAGTACATATAGGAAGAATGAGTGGGTCAAGAGAGAGGTAACAAAACAAACCCAAGCAAATTGTGGTGTCAGAGAGCTGAGGAGCTCCTCAAAAAGAAAGAGGTGAGAAGTGTAAAGAAAACAAAAGACAAGGGCATAGGGCATGGAACTAGAAGAAGCATTCATAGTCTAAATCAGGGGTGTTCAACTTTGGCAACTTTAAGACCTGTGGTTGGGGAATTTCGGGAATTATAAGTCCACAGATCTTAAAGTTGCCAAGGTGGGACAGCCCTGATCTAAATGATTTTAAAATGGTTGGATTTCTGAAATTACCTTCCACACCTCTTTTTGCATACGATGTAACTATTACTGGTTTCTTCTGAGAAAATAAAAAAACTTTGGTTTGAAATAATCTGGGACTTCAGATTATTTTTTATTTATATGAATTCCCATATTTTATTATCCTTGAGCAACAAAGCATAATATTCCTGCCTAAAATTCAGGAGACCAGATATTGAGATTCTACAGAATCATTAATTATTTTTAAATAGGAAAAAATGGGGAAAAACAAACTTTTCAAAACTTTTGCTCTTTCAATAGGCTTTAAGATACTTATTTACTCCTTTTTCTTTGAAGTAAAGCAGATGTCTAGCCAAAAAGTAAAAATAGATTTTTCATAATAAATTCCAATGCTGTAAACTCCTACAGTATATCATATGTAACTCGTTATGAAATTTCCCTCCCCCCATTGTTCTTTCAATGCATAAAAATAGAACATGAACCATAATTCTGCCTTTTTGCCTTTGTTCTACTGCTGTGTGTATTTCACTTACTAGAATCTGAATGCAAAGAAATTGATTTTTGAAATTAGGTTTGAATGATGGGGTTTCCACAGAGTGAACTGAACATAAAAAAAACAGGTGGAATTTCAATCACGGTCATGGTCTCCATCTTGCCTTTTGGGGCTACATCATATGGACAAATCTGAAAGATGAAGAAAGAAAGATATTAGTCCCTGTAAATAATTTCCTTATTTTTGCTCTAAAGAAAAATCCAGGATACAATGTCATGAATGAAAAATGGGGAGGATTAATAGCAATAGCACTTAGATTTATATCTGCTTCATAGGAATTTGAGAACATGCTGCTGTAGTGAGATTGCCAAATTGGTATGTGCTTTCCACACCTGCTCAGGATGATCTCTTCAACCTCATCTTATCTCTGTATTTTCTCCTAAATTGGTGGGCCAACTTTCAAACAGATCATAGGGCTGCACTTTATATCGTTTTTATTTTCTAAATATTTCCATGGAGAATATGGCAGATTCTTAAGGAAGAAAGGTTGGCTCTTTGCTTTGCAATATGCTTGATGCCCATTTTTTTTCCTAATAAAAAGAATATAAAAATAAACAAAATTAAAAGACATATCATTGGGCTTTTAAAGCATCCAATGGCTCCCCACTGGATACCCATATGTTATAATTTATATGGATGAATGAATTTAATTCTGAAACTGCTAAGAACTACTGTCTTTCTCTTCAACTTTATTACAATTGAAGTGTATACTTTGCAAAGTAGAAGACTCTTCGTCTCCTATATACCCCAATATGAACACTGGCAAACTTTTCAGGAATTAGTGGACAATTAGAGCAGCTATGATGGGAAAGTTGAACTATAATCAAACTAGTTTTAAAGTTACTTGTGAATGCTCTTTAAAACTATGTTACGTACAAATGGTATGCTCA
Organism: Crotalus tigris; assembly: GCF_016545835.1. Taxonomy (NCBI): domain Eukaryota; kingdom Metazoa; phylum Chordata; class Lepidosauria; order Squamata; family Viperidae; genus Crotalus; species Crotalus tigris. The sequence goes on along the minus strand of NW_024096861.1, from coordinate 352,657 downwards.
ATCCTAGAGATATTCCCATTTTTACCCTTTCCTATAGACATGGATTCTGACCACTGGTGAGAACAGGAAATATGTGAAAATATAGTACAAACCTTACAGCTCCTAAATATAGCCAGTGTCCACACAAGAAAGACTAGCCAGCCACATTTTAACCTGCCTACTTGATTAGTTTAGGGTTCATTGGATTACTTGAGTAAATATGGTAAACAAATCATGCAAGCACAGCTACATTTTTAAAAAAAGGGAATTTTCAAAACTCTTCTCCCCAAACCCAGAAAAAATGAAAATCATGTCTTTATTTTGTTTCTTTTTTTTTGTTGGCATACTCTACTCATCCACTGACCACTGTCAACCCCTCCTCTATGAATGAATAAATATCTCCTTAATTCAAATGTGTATTTTCTTTCTTCAAATACTGTTAAACTGGAACACATATTTTCCTGCAAGTGCACAGCTATAGCGGGAAAAAGTGCAGTTTCTTAAAGGAAGTTCAGGCAGGTGCACTGAGCATGCCAACACTGGATTCAGTTAGCTGCCAAAGAGACAGTAATATTACATATTATATATTTTTGAGAAATTAGGAAAGAAAGGAATAGTTGAAGGAATGTGAGGGAGTATGAGATTTAATCATAGTAAGTAAAACAGTGATTAGGTGTGACACATTTATACATGTATGAACTAGTTCATCCTTGAAAAATGCTATAATATTTCCTAATGAAGTCTAACTCAGCTGACTCATGATGAAATCAGTCTTTGTAATTTAATTTCTTAAAGATGATGAACTTGAGATCAATAAAAGGGTGTCACCCTTAACTTTTGGTTTCTAAATTCTCACTATACATGTAGTCAATAGACCTTATTTCTACTTTTTTCATTCCCTCTGGGCTACATGTATATTTTGTGAATGTATATTTTATATGAATGCAATGTGTATATGTATATGAGTATGGGAATGTATACACACACACACGCATATCTACGTGTGTCTAATGAAACAAACGGTAACCATGAAAGCTTATGAGGGAATTCTACACTGGAGGCAGCTGATGGACTAGGAAACAAGATGCCATCTCCATACTGCTTGTGTATTTGGTTCCTAATTTTATCCAATCCCTGTGAATTATAACCATTTTAACATTTTTAATGTTTTATATTCTTACTTTTCTTTTGTAATAAGCTGCCCAGAATTGCTCCGATAGTGAGATGGGAAGCATATAAACGTAGTAAATAAATCAAATAAATAAATAACTTAATGAAGAATTAAACTAAAGAATTTTTAAATGTACTTAAATTTTGATATTATGTCTAATGGTTCATAATTTTACAATGGAAAGGAAAATGAAATAAGTAAAATGATTTAGCTAACTATTTTTAACCCATACTCAATTATTTTAATGACCTTATCTTTAAATAGTATCTGCATCATTTATGGAACTATATATTGAAATTTTGGGAATCATTTAGATAACTATTTCATAGTTGTAACATTTCCCCGTCATCTTTTACTAAGGAAAAAAACACACCCTGTTCTATCAAACTCCAATAGACTTTAATAAGAAGAAACGTCCTTGGCCAAAAATATCTCCTTTCCTTATTTGTAAACTTCCATGGTATGCTAGCTGGATGTCAAGCTCCATTCCAGAGATGGCTGCACTTTGCTGTTTATATATAAAGTCTGTAAAGTGATTTAGGGTCCATCAAATTGTGCTGTATAGTCTATCTATTTCTGACTATTTTTGCTGAGGCCTCTTTATAGTAAGACACAGAATCAAAAGTTGGTTCACTCAGGGCTATAGCCTATTTTCAAAGACTACAAGTTATCTTCCATATTTATAAAATAGTCTCTAATTAGGACTAAACTGTACAGTGAAGAACTAGGTCAATATTTCCAACGTATCAAATTGCTGTACATTTTCAGATCTAAAATGTTACGTTTATTTCTTTATTTCACCCCTTTCTTATGTTTGTCCCCCTGCAGAGTTAGGGCTAGATCAAAATTTCTAGGTCAAGGTGGCTCTTTCTTAATATTCTACAATTATGAAATTAACTCCTTCATTTCTGGATTTGTTCATAATAAATAAACCAATGTTTTTCAACATTGGCAACTTGGAAGATGTATGAACTCCAACTCCCAGAATTCTGGGAGTTGATGTCCACAGATCTTTAAGTTGCCAAGATTGAGAAACACCGACTTAAACAGAAGTCTATGTGGCATTTCATCAGTAGTAATTGGGAAAGGTGGAAGGCATGACGCCTTTTGTTTTGAGTGATTTGGCATTTATCCATCTAAACCAAAGGCTACAGGAATCAGGAAAGATCTCGGCCTTCTTCTGATTGTGAGTACAACCAGAGTAGCCACACTGAAAGTTTTCCTCCAGTCTTTTAGTCAACAGAAATATATACAGGTAGTCCTTGTCTTATAACAACTCATTTAGTAACCATTCAAAATTACAAGAGCATTGAAAAAAATGACTTATGACCATTTTTTACAATATTTACGATGGTTGCAGTGGCCCAGGATCATGTGATCACCTTCTGTGACCTTCTTACAAGCGAAGTCAATGGGGAAACCAGATTCATTTAACAACGATGTTATTAACAACTGCAGTGATTCACTTAACAACTGTGGCAAGAAAAGTCATAAAACAGGGCAAAAATCATTTAACAAATGTTTCACTTAGCAACAGAAATTTTGGGCTCAATTGTGGTCCTAAGTCGAGAACTACCTGCACTGCATACACTGCATTGCCCTCACAGCCAAGGACTATTCTGCCCCAAGAACTAGAGCAGTAGTTGATGTTTTCTTTTTAATTTGAATGCAGGACAAATCAAGGAAAGTGACTGACCGAGTCCCCTGGCTTCATTTCCACCCTCAACGAACGTTGGGAAATTAACCGTAATCACTCTCCTCAAAATGTGGTGAGATAGGGCAGGGCAATTATCAGCAGGTGCTACGAGTGGCCAATTTAGCCAACTGTCAAGTGTACAAAACACAGCCTATCAGGTTGCAGGATGCAACAGATTGCAGGGAAGCTGCGAAAGGAATGGATGAAAACATGTGGACATAAACAATAAAGAGATAGCAGTGGGCGAGTCATTTCACAGTTTATATTATAAACAGCAACTCAGCCCAGCTCAGGAGGAATCTGGAAAGAAGTGTTGGAAAATATTCAGAAACATTCTGCCTTCTGAACTCACTATAAATAAGCCTGGGAAATCCCTGTTTTGGTTATCAACTTGGTATTTACTGAAATATTTGGTCTTGTCCAGCTAAAAGGAGCTTGACCCAGTCTTGGGGGGAGCACTCCTGATGGCTGCCCAGGAGAGCTCCCTACCCATTGACCTGGCCTCCCTCCTCTATGCCTGTTTGTTTACTTGTTTGTTAATTAAATTTCTACACTGTCTATCTCACTGATAATGTAACCCTAAATGCTTACAAATGATTAAAAAAAAGATAAAAACAGAAACAATTAAAAATCTAAATGTTACATAAAAGGAGACAGACGGCATGGGGGTGAGGGTTTCTTATCCCATAAACCATCTCTAGCAAGGAGCACCCCCACTGAGGCCCCAAACTATCTGTTTTAAAGCCTGTCACTAGTGATATCCAAAGAACATTGGAAGGATGTGTGTGTGTGTGTGTGTGTGTGTGTGCAGAATCTGAAAAAACAGTATTGTGGAGTCACAATGCAAATCCCATCTTTTTATACATGCATCATGCTATAACACTGCATTTTGCAAGCTTCCAAAAATGTCCACGGTTCTTTTTTCTCTGACATTGTATCTGGAGCAGCAATAAAACAATATTTCTAGGGAAATTGAATCTATAGTATCTACAGCTTCATCTTTTCTTACACACATGAAAATGATGCACATAAATTTCCCCAATTAGAGTGTACAGAAAGGAAGGAGGGTTAGATGCTATTTCAGCCTAACAAGAACAAAGCTGTTCTGGCTTGGATTCATCTGCCCAAACACACCCCTGGAAAGACTCCCTTCCCATGGCCCTATTTAATTCAACCAAATGCTCCTCATATTGTAGAATGGGAAGAATAAAACCTTTCAAGATTTATAACTTAAGTTTCTACAAGACTCGGCATGCTTTTTGTAGCTTAAACAAAAGTGAAAAACCCCAATTATGGGCTGAAAAGCTGGTCCTGCTCATTATAGTGATGCCATGAGGCCACAAGTACTGAGCACAGAGAGGCAACTAGTGTGTATCCTTTAGTTGCAAGAAAATTGTCCTCTACTACTATAGTGGTTAGTGCTTATTTGGGTCAAGGGAAACACAGGATTAACACCATGCTTAATTCTTCAGCTTACTGGCTGAATTTGGGACAGTCACTCTCTTTTAGTCCAACATATTTCAAAGGTTGTTCCTATGAGCATAAAATCTGAGGTTATTGTGTGTCAGTATTTCTTATCACAGTATCTTTAAAATGTGTGGATTTGCAGTATTCACCTTAAAGCTGCTGAGACTGATTAACACTGTTCTGTGCACTCTGTCTTTAGTTCCTTAGGGAAGTTGGGATACATATATAATGCAGCACATAAAAAAATAAACATTCACTTGCAGTTAAGACTGGCCAGCTGCTCAGACTTCAACATAGTAAATACAATCGGGAAGTATATTATTTATAATAAAATAAAATGAATTTAGTTGTGCTCTTCAGTCCTAGATTTTATTCAGCCTTACAGTTATTAAGCAGGTATGCTGGGACAATTTTATAAATCATTTAAAGAGAGATTCATCACTTGATACCTGGAAAACAACTTTGAGTTAAATCAGAGTTAAATCATAAATTTATAGAACCCCCCAAAATCTCTTTTGTTTCATAAGATTAAATGAGTTTTAGAATGAGGAGGAAAAAAAGCAAAAGCAATAAAGCATTAGAGATGGTACTATGATCATTATGAAGGGGGAAGAAAAAAGAGGCAGGAAGCTGCAGACACTAGTCCAGGCTACCACACGATTATGTAACCGTCTGATAACCTGATTATTTCAGCTTTTAAATATTAATTTTGCCTTTGGTCTCATGAAACTTGTCTTGCTAATAAGCACCTGGGACTGAGGACTAAACTACAAGCAATGCTGGAGATCTCCATCAGGCTCTCCCAATCATGTGTTTGCTTTGCTTTAATGACTGAAAATCAAGGGTGTGGCACTTCCCAAGATTGCAAAAACAGTTTGAAGATGTTTTGCTCTGGTTTTTAACTGCTGAAACCCTGAGGTCAAGGAGAAAAAAAATCATTACTCAACCATGGACTACTATACATTCTGCTTTAATGATATCCCATCAATCCCTTTCCATACAAAAATGATTACATCCTCTTTCCATTATTTCCTATACTAGATCTCTCTCATTCTCTCTCATCTTGCTGTATGTCTATATCTATCTATCTATCTATCTATCTATCTATCTATCTATCTATCTCTCTCTCTCTCTCTCTCTCTCTCTCTATCTATCTATCTATCTATCTATCTATCTATCTATCTATCTATCTATCATCTCTCCTCCCCTTTCTATTTTTATCTATTTCTATCTATCTATCTATCTATCTATCTATCTATCTATCTATCTATCTATCTATCTATCTATCTATCTATCTATCTTCCATTTCAAACTATAGCTGAGTCAGAAATAAATTGGTTCAGCCTTTTGAACAGTGACACTGTGGTGGGATCACAGAGGTCTGGAGCTGTTACTGAACTGATGCAGAATCTTTCTGTGAGGAATCTAGTGATTAACTCCTTCAAACAGAAATTCTTTCCAAATTCAAATAATCCAAAGTGCCATTAATGGTAGGGCCAGGAAAACCAAATTCCATCACCAGCAACAAGCAGAGTTTTATATAGATAATATACTCAAGAAATAGACAACTGTTTTCCAAAACACTTTTTCAATCTTCAAAGGTCTCCTACCTATGAAGACTCTTTCTTATTAGGTCAATTTATCTGATTTATCTTTATCTTTATCCTTGTTTACATATGAACTGGGGAAATATTTGAAGTTTATAAAGGAGATAGGATTTTTAATGCTTATCTATATACAACAGGTTCCTGCAATTTAAACTGCAATAATTGTGGATATGTTTGAGGGGGATAACTTTAAAAAAACTAATAGAATGTTTTATTTAGAGTTAATAGCAATGGAAAGGTTAAGCTCCAAAGATGCTTGGGAGAGAGACAAATATATATTTTAAAAAGTTCCTATTTCAAGTTGCTCAGGATTGCATACCTGACACTCAACATCCCTGTGAAGTACTTCAATCTAATATAGGTGTAGACAAGCAATTACCCACAAGTTACTGACCAATCCAGTCCCTAACTACTTGATAAATGCTGCGCTAATGGTTCAGCACTTCATTCAATACATCAGACTTGAAATTTCCCAGTTTGGGCCTTTAGTAATTCTTGTGAAGTCACAGTATCTCTATGATACAGCCATGCAACAAAATTAGAATAATCTTATTCAATTCAGTCAAATGTCCATCTAGTTTTTATTCTGTTTCCAGTTGCAATCAGCAAGGTCATCTTATGTCAGTGTTTCTCAACCTTGGCAACTTTAGGACATGTGGATTTCAACTCCAAGAATTCCTCAGCTATCATGCCATAGTGTGATACACACATATAGCAAGCCAAAATCTTTTTAAAGGTGTTGATGAGAAAACATTATCTGTTAGAGAAGTGGTTCTCAACCTTTTTAATGCCACGACCCCAACCGGTCGTAAATCGAGGACTACCCAACCGGTCGTAGGTCGAGGACTTTCCCTGCCCGGGAGCGCCGTGCATGCGTGGTGCCGCCCCCTGCGCCGGCTGAGGCGTAGCTGGCAAGGGGCAGCGACGGCACAGGGCGACCACCGGCTGGGCCACCAGCTGGCCCAGCCTAAGGGAGTAAGGCACCTGCCAGGCCCCACACGCAGCAGCAACTCTCCCTGCGCCTGCCAGCCTCCCACCTCCCACACCTAGCCCTCTTTTTAGTAGTTGCTCAGCAGGGAGGGGTGGAAGCTTACAAACAGCTCGCCTTCACTGCAGACAACTTGCAGCACTGTTTGCAGATTGGGGCTTTTGGCGGGCTCAGCAGGGCAGAGACAGCCTGGACAATTCCTATTGGCTTTTGAAAGCCAATAGAATTAGACTCTATTCAAGAAAGTCTATTCTATTGGCTTTCAAAAGCCAATAGAATAAAAGGGAGTAGCACAGCTAAGGAAAAGGGGGAAAAACGGCGGACTGCGTTGTTTGGCGACCCCCGTGAAATGGTCATTCGACCCCAAATGGGATCGCGACCCACAAGTTGAGAACCGCTGTGTTAGAGAGGACTGGATATTATAACTATATGTACTTTTATTCTGCAAAAAACCAGAATAGTCAGCTTCACTTTTTGACACACCGGCATTAATGGAATGGCATCATGATAAATAAGAGATTTTTCAGCCGTTGACATTACATTATGTGCTGGCTTCTTATGAGATGGTAACAGTTAATCAGGGGGAACAAGACATCTTAAGTGAAACAAGGGATTAGTGCCAAGACTGTATATTTTGTTGATTGGCATGAGGATGACAGATTCTCTTTAAAGCCATTTTTTTCAGAAGAATTAACTTTAGTTAGCTAGTTTAGTTAGCTGCGATCACTATACATAAGTAATTGCATGTCCCCTCTAGATGCCATACACTAAATAAAATAAAAAAACTATCACCCTCCATTGTAAGAGCTGATTTCCAGGTTCTTAAACAGTTAAAAGTCTAGGGTTTTCTTTTATTAAAATATTTCCCACTTTTAAATATATGATGTCTTCAAGTAGCTAATCTGAACCTGGTACTCTTCAAATGGGTTCAAGTACAACTTCCATTGTCCCCATGAAGATTGTGGTCATTGCACTCCAATTCATCTGGATGCCAAGAATTTGGAAATGCTTCATTAGAGAACAAGCAAAGGTTCAGGGGTTACATCTTTCACATCTCAGAAATTCAATGTACTTAAAAATCACCATAGCGTTCTTGTTGAGTCACAACAGTAGGAAATAACAATGAAAAAGTGGAACAGTATGAGGGACTGTTTCATTTGCTCCTTCTTCCTTTCATCCCCTGAGAGATGATCATATGAGGTGCTTTTTTCCATCCTAGCTAGGGAGAATGACAGATTTTTTTGCAAAATCTCTTTGCCAGCATCTTATGTCTCTTTTGGTTTTAAAAATGTATACTGTAGAATTAGTCCTTGGAGCTCTTTGAGACTGATTGCTTATTTGCAGATGTTTTGTTACCCAACTAGGTATTGTTATCAAGGCAAATAAGGGGTGTGCTCCCTGTTTATACACAGTGGCTTGCCCTAGCGGTTGGTGTGGCTGTAGTTTTCTCCTTGGTAGTTCCTTGATTAGGGTATTGTTGGTTGCTGGAGAAGACGTGAAAGAAACAAAAAGACTGGAATACATCCTCTCCTGCAACCAACACCAAGATAAAACAGGGATTAACATCAGACAGTTTAGCAGAAAACAATACTATAATCAAGAAACTACCATAAAGAAAAGCACAACATCACCAAAACTGGCAGGGCAAGCCACAGGCAGCAAACTCCACATTCAACTAGCAGTGTTGTTAGCTAGTCAAATAATAACCACCAAAGCGTAGAGAGCACTAAGGACTCCACTTCCTCAACTTTGAGGAATATACATTCTGTCACTGTGTTTTCAACAATTGTGATGAATGAATACAGTGAGGCAGCTGAATAAATATGTGCTAGTATTACAATGGTTTTCTGCAGGATTGGGCAAACTGTTCTTTTCAAAGTAGATGCTTTCTGATATTAGTGTTGTCAAGGACACTCCAATTATCAGTACAGTATAAAACCAATACAAGCTTTTATATAATACAAAATAGAACATAGAATAGAAATATTTTAACTGATTTATTGGCTATAGATCCCCTAATAAAAAGGCTTCTAGAAGTTATAAAATCACTAAACATTAATGGGAATATCTTCGGATGTCATTATACAGTACCAAAGTATAATAGTTATGAAAAGGCACTCCTTAGTTATTCTTGAGGACAGGAGACTGCTTTTCTAGGAAACAGTGAATAGAAATTGTTCAGTCATGACCATCTGGAACAAATCTAAGTACAATGGTTGGTGCTTAGGAAATATGAATTTATGGGGAAAGAAACCTAGCTTTGGGGAAAAAAACACAAGTTGAGGCCCTAACCTTTTGTATTTTCCAATTTTTTCATCACTGGCTGAAAATCGAAGTTACCATGAACAATAAATAAATTGTCAAGAAAATATGAACAACCAATTATTCATCTGGACTATCTTGCAGACAAATTCATCTACTATTTCCCAACTTCACTCATAGATTAGTATGCAATTTAACACTGATGTTTATTTACTGCCAGACATACAGAACACACATATGATACATAGGTAGTTGTGAAGTTACAATCACTTGTTCAGCAACTATTCAAACTTGTAACAGCACTGAATTAGGGGGACTTATGACCAATCCTGGAAGTTGCAGCATCCCTGAGTCATGTGATCATTATTTGGGCACTTGGCAACTGGCACACAATTACAATCTGTTTCTTCCACATTGTGGTCATGTGTGGTCTTTGCTTACAACCATTCAGTTCTGGCATTATGACAACAACTGCTGGATTGCCTTTGTGAAGCAATGTGGTCATGTACTGTCATGCTTTACTATCCTATCACTTAGTGATGGATAATCTAATCCCAACTGTTGTCATTACCTGAGGACTATCTGTAAAATATAATTGTATGAAAGATCATTTTGAAAATTTAAGCTTGGAGGTAGGTATTTTGGATAAATATTTTGGACAGATATTTTTTAATATTCACTAAATTTGGAGTAATACATATTATTCTTACATTTTCCTGTACAAAACTACACAAAGTAGCATTTCAACTTTCACCATGATCACCATCATCTTTAGTCCTGTGCAGAGCACATTGGGCAGCAAGTGTTTTATAATGGTTCCGATCATTTGCACCATTTTCAGTATTGTTCTAAGGAACATTAATAATCTTTAGGTCTTCCTTAAGTGTTTGGTGCTAAGTTTTCTGAGGCCAGCCACGTTTTCTCTTTCCTCCAGGAGGTATTCAGTGTAGTAAAAGTTTAGGATGCCAGTCTTTAAGCATACAAAAGATAGGGCTAACAAGCCGCATTTGATTATCAGATCTGCCCCGGGTAGGTCTCTAGGAAAGAAAGACCCTCGATTTCAATTGGTTGAAGTGATAGGTACTTTTACTAAGGGTTAATGGTTGCAGCAAAAGTGAGATTAGATCTGAGTATTCCCATGGAAAAAAATACAAGTTTTTCCTCTCCCGTGGCCCTCCCCCTTGACCAGATTGTCAGTGTCCAATAGCATCCCGGTTTGATGTTTGGGGAACTGCTTTGATGTTAGGTGCGTCTTCGCATTCTTTCCCAAGCCAGGCGTCCTTGGGGCAGCTGGATTAGTATGGTTTGACACCTCCAGTTCTAGTCAGTGCCTTTCCCTACCCCCTTACATCCTTCTACTCTCCTCCTGCACAACTTCCCCAAATTCCTCTGCCCGCCTCCCTCCATATATGGCAGGATGCCAGAAGCGTAGCGAAGCATAGCGACAGAGCTGACATTCGACATTCATAGATAGTTTTTGATAGGTGTTCTAAATCTGACTTTGTAGTACCTCTGATTTTCTGTGCAGTTTGGTCCTTTAAAACCTCAACTCATAAAGAAAATGGGACACCATCCCTCACATTAAATTTGTTTTACTTTTTCCTATATTTTATGCCATGACTTTTTCATCTATTTTTGTTACTAGAAAAATAGTGTTTGTGCTTATCATTTATTTTTTCAGGGTACCAAATTTTATATAATAAAGTACAAATGAGATACTTTGAAAAGGGGATTTGAATGTGAGATTCTATTATTATTATTTTGTACCAGTTGTGCCTACGTTCTTTCAAGAGTTGTAATTTGGTAAGTACAAAGCCAGCAATGTTATTGTCACAGTATCATGACCTTTGATAAATTACACAAACTTCAAAGTAGAAAAGCCAAGGGCAAATCAACAGTATTATGTAACAATACTATACTATTAACATTGATAATAGAAAGCAGATTATTTTAATAGTACACTGACTCATAGATATATAACCCTTGAAAGACAGGATATAGATTTTGAATAGCAATTGTAAACTTTTTATATAAAATCATAAGAAAAAGCAGCTGCCAACACAACGCATAACAATTATGTTCAATCAATCAACTTAATCTTGAAATTATCTTCAGCCAGTTTTCTTCAATTCAGCATTTGTATCTATACATAAATGAATGTAAAATACAATGTAAAAAAGAATTGAAATTTCTACCCAATTCCATCCATTAATCCTAAAGTACAGGTATCCCTCAACTTATGACTAGTTGCTTAGCAATTATTCAAAGTTACAATGAACCTCCCCAGAACTACTTATGATCCAGTTTCAAAGTGCCAATGGCCACCCCCAGCCCCACATGAGTGTAGTTTGGGCACTTGGAACTGGTCCACATTTTCAGCAGTTTGTACTATGACTGCAATTTATGACATTTTTTATGGGAAACCAGATTTTGCTTCCAGTTTCTAACAAAAGCGCCCATTGGATAAAACAGATTTGTTTAAAACCATGGCGTTCACTTAGTGACTGTGATCTTCATTTTACAACTCTGGCAAAAAAGGTTGTAACATTGGGAGCAGTCACATAGTGACTTGCTAATGACTACTTACTACTGTAATTCCAGCATCAATTTCAGTTGTAAGTCAAAGACTACCTTTATATTAATAGACGGTTATACTGAGCAGAGAAAGGGCAGTGTCCATCCCTAATTACTTCTGGATATTATATATATATTTAGAGCTAGTGTATTAATATTAGGCTTATAAACCATGCCCTTAGGACATTTTGGGTGTGAGATCTGAGAAACCTCCAAAATAGAAAGCACTATTTTTATGCATTAGAAGTGAAATAAGATCCAAGATGTCCCTAGAGAGGGAATTAACTTTTAATTTAATTTTGTTCTGTGGGGTCCTTTAATTTTGCTCGATAGATGAAATGCAATGAAGCCTCACTGATGAGAATTGGAACTGTGGTCTCTAGATTTCTACTACAAGTCCAATGCAGCCTCACTCTGGAGAAAGGGTAACAATTCTAGGTAGCGACAATTTTTTAAAAATATCTTTTTAAATGGAGAAGCAATTACTACTGAGTGCAGGGGTGGCAGACCATTGTGAACTGTGACTGCCCCCCCCCCCGGACGGCATCTTGCAGAAGGCCTCTGACAACATGGATCTTCAGTATAGCCCATAATTTTTATAAAGTTGAAATGAATATACAAAAGTTTATTAAACTAAAAATAGGACCAAGGTACAGATTCAACTCCATTCTCAGTCATGGAAGTTCTCATGGTGACTCTGGGCCAGTCTCTATCTTTCAATGCATTCTACCTGAAAAGGTTGTTGTGGAGGAGGAAAAAATGGAGAAGAGAATGCTAGGTAAAACTGTCTTGAGCTCCCTGAAGGAAAATTGGGATATAAATCAAATGAATAAAACACATAAAAATCCCATCCATTCATTTTTTTTTGTTTTTACAAATAATTTTAGGCTGTGTTTTGCCTCAGAATACTCATAACTCAGTCAATCAAATTACAGATTTTACAATACTACTTAGAAGCTTGGTGTGATTCAGTGTACAAGATTTCTTTTGAAGTTACCTGTTAAAAGTCATTTCTAAAATAAATTGCTATCCAATTTGCATAACTGCCAAACAAAACAAAATGCTCATTTAAATGAATTTGGGTAGAGAATGTGAAATACCCTTTTGTGTTGCAACAAGGGGAAGAGATGCAACTACCTCAGATTACAAAATGGTGACATCATATTTTTAAGAAGCACCAACCCTTCTAGATAAGTATAGTCTTGTTTTATCCCCTCTACTCATCCTCTGGAGGACACCTGTTTCATTCATATCATATGAGGCCAAGAATGTTTCATAAGTCTAAGCATGCAATTAATTAATTAACTAAGGTAATTTATATCTCCTTTACTTCTCAAAGTCCACAACAAAGGATGTGGTTCTTTCTCTTGCTTTGCTCACAATAACCCAATGAAACACCAAAGTGACCTAATTAATTTCACAATTGAACCAGAATGTAAACTGAGCATCTTGGCTGTAGCCCAGTCTGACTTTCTATAACTTTCAAAGTTAAAATACAAAATACAGAACAAAAAAAGAAAAAACCCCAACAAAATAAGAATTACAAAGACACAAGAAAAGAAACAAGAGAAAGTATATACAACAAATATGAAATAAACAGTAAATACACAACCTCCGCCTTGATAGAATGCTGATATCTATATCTCAGACAAATCCAATTTATCCTATATGATTTAGCATGTTTACAATTGATTGATTTGATATAAAAAGCAGATTAAAAGAGAGGAGTTACATTCACACAGCACATGTATTTTTGCTACTAAATTTTTCTGGGATTGTATAACACAATAAACCATGAAGTAAACCAAACAGATTAGTTTTAAAGAACACACTAAACCACAGAGAAATTAACCCAAATTAATATTATTACCAACATCACCATACTATGAAAACATAGTTTTGTACTATTTGGCCTTGTTAACTGACCCAGAAAAATAGCTTGTGTAGACAGATTTAGTCCCCTCAATTCCAAACATTGTTTCCTAAACATAATCCCACTACCACCACAATAATGGATATTCATCACACAGTCTTTTGGGAATGCCTTGTTTTAAATACAAAATTCACAGTTGCAATTATCCCTAGGCACATATTTAGCTCTTTCACTGGAAGTCAGGTCCACACAGCTAACCTAGAGGTGTTTTTGAAAAAGAGTGTCTTAATTGTTGTTCAAAGGTATGAGTGGGAAGAGAAAAGTTGGTTTTGAGTTAGGTTCTTTTCAAGCAGATGCAAAATTGCTCAGAATTTTTTTTTTTTAAAAAAAAAAGAAAGAAAGCAGCAAAAAGCGGATGGGTGGATGGATGCATGGAGTTAGACAGACATATAGGCATGCCTATACTTTTGAGAGCATATTTAAATGTATAAATGTATAGTTATGTAAGTTTAGAGGGCTGAGAATCTCTCTTAACATATTTTTTAATCATCATATATGTGCACTCACTAAGCCTTTGCCTCAAGCACCTCCCATCAGATTCACAAAGTAAATATTTAATATTTCCATAAAAAATAGCAGATTAATCGTTCTCATTTGACTGAAATAATGTGCCTGACAACTATTCATAACTCCTTTGGTTATTTTTAGTCTAGGGAATTTTCAAAGGGGTCATAGAAATGATTGTCCTCTGAAGGGCCTTTCTTTATTTATGTAAACTGCCCCAAAAGACAGCAGAACTCATAAGCATATTCGTAATTGCCCTCAGGGAAGAGAATGACTTCTTGGAAAATAGTTTTCTCACAGTTTTATTTTTCAGGAATCATCAGATCTGGGCTGTTTTATGCATAGCAAACATGGTAGAGAAGGCAAAGGTTGAATTATGAGCAGTAAAATCAATAAAATATATTTGTTCTTTCAGATATCTATAATTAAATATTAACTAAATATTACCAGTGAGGTATGTGCAACCTATTCAAGGCACCCTATTCCTTACTTTCTGTTCAGGAGGTGAGGGCTTAATCTACGACATGCAAAAATTAGTAGTCCTCAACTTATGACCATTAGCTTAATGGCAGCTCAAATTAATGAAGGTATCAGATCCCCAAAGAAATGTATTGCTTTTCTTTCTATCCTATACATGCTTCTATAACCATTGGGGGGAGGCTGCCATTCTGTTGGTAGGGGGGATGCTTTGGGGGATGCTTTGCATTGCCTTGCCACTTTGCCCTTCCCCCAGGGGAAGGAATGCAGCCAAATAACATCACCCTTATCTAGAAGATGGTTTGCACTTGGAGCCAAAGGGAAATGAAACCGAGAGACCTTGAAGAATGTGCCAGAGGAGACAGTTACCAAACAATATACCACCTGTGGATTGGCTGAGATTCAGATGGACAGTGGGACTTTGCGGGGAGGAATAAAGAATATTGCTTTTGATATACTGCTTGCGCAGGATTTTTCCTCAGGCCTCGCTTTGATTCCCTGCTATCACTAGCTCCTAATAAAAGTTCCTTTTGAGACAATGCCTGTTTCAAGAGTTCTGTTTTCTTGGGAGACCTACTTGAGGCAGCTTGACTGTAGGCTTGCATTTACAACAATGGTAGCATCCCATAGTCATGAGATTATGATTTACAAGTTTTTTGTCGGTTTGCAGGTTTTTGCAAAAAAACAAACATCATTGGTTAAATTCTATTCACCCTTACGACCACTTAATTAGATTTACAACTGCATGACTCAGCTTATAGCTGTGATGATTCAATTTATAGCTAATAAAAATGGTTGTAAAATCAAGTTCGGTCATGCAGTGACTTGACTTATAACCCAAGTGACTTATGATGGAAATTCTGATCTCCGTTGTGGTTCATAAGTTGAAGACTATTTCTATAGTTAGCAGCTTGTTCAGACTGAGGAGTCACAACAGTATGTTAACAACTGCTTTTTGACAGTTTAGCATGATCCAGAGAAGATATGTCTGAAAAATTAGGTTAACTGCCATCATAGGTATTTACCCATACTGAATTGATGCTTGCAGCTCTCTGATCACAACATATTTCCTTTGCAGGGTAAACCAAATGAATTCCACATTTAGCTAGAACAGAGGTTTGAAACAGTTGCCAGTTTGTGAGAAATGATTTTTATAAAAGTAATTACAGTCAAATCACCAATACAGCATTATGATGGTAGTCTACTCTGCTCTGCATTCTTAGTGGATGCCTGGAATAATAATAAGTAATAATATTATCAAAAAGAGACACACATCTGTTCAAAGTCATTTTTAAATCAAATTTATAAAAGTAATAAAACTGTAATAGATAAAACCAGCAACCACTACCATCACCACATGTAAAATATAAGAATATCAGGAGAAAAAAGTAAATCTCAAAATAAAAATATAGCACATCTTTGTCAAACACAGGAAAGAAATATTTTTTTCCCCAAGAAGAATACTTAGTGAGATAACATAATTGCAGAGAGCTAGTTTGGGGTAATGGTTAAGGCATTCTGGCTTGAAACTAGGATCCTGTGAGTGCTAATCCTGCTTTGGTCAAAGAGCTAAGAGAGTAACTGTAGGCCAGTCACTTTCTCTCAACCCTAGGAAGGAATCAATGGCGAACCAGTTCTAAAAAATCTTGCCAAGAAAAACTGCAGGGATTTTTTTGGGCAGTTTCTGAGAATTAGACATGACTGAATAGAAGGAAAAAGAACCCTGTAACTGCAAAAGGCCTCTCTCCTGTCTATACTTGCCTTACTACCCTCCACAGGAATCTCACACGAAGATCATAGGATCTGTGTGGGTAAATGTGGAAGGAGATACTGTACTCCTTTGAGTAGCCTTGCCCAGGTCACTCAGGGCTTCTAGTTTAGAATTAGGCCTGGAAATCGGCTGACAGCTGGTGCACAGGTCTAATATGCTGGTACAGGTAGTCCTTGACATACAGTACAACAGTTTGTTTAGTGACCATTCGAAGTTACAAGAGCATTGAAAAATGACTTACGACCATTTTTCACACTTAGGACCATTACAGCATCCCTATGGTCATGTGATTTACATTAGGATATTTGACAATTAGTTCATAATTATGACAGTTGCAGTGTCCCAGGATCATGGGATTATGTTTTGCGACCTTCTGATAAGCAAAGTCAATGGGAAATCCAGATTCACTTAACAACCGTGTTATTAATTTAACAACTGCAGTGATGCACTTAGCAAATGTAGCAAGAAAAACTGTAAAATGGGGCAACATTTACTTAATAAATTTCTCACTTAGCAACATAAATTCTGGGCTCAATTGTGGCCATAAGTTGAGGACTACTTGTACTAGCCGCTCAAAAATGTTTCTCATAAACTTTAACTATTAAAAAGTCCTCAAACTGCAGGTGTTTCTAAAGAATTGAGAAGTACAAAAAGGCCTAAAGCTTGTCAATTTAATTTCCTACTCTCTGGATCATCCTATTACATAAGCTTGCATTACTCTTGCCAGCTGTTTCGCATTTTGTGTGTCATACAGCTAATTGCTCTCTTTTGTTAATTGTTACAGGAATCTGTGCCAAATCCAGTAACAATTCTAGGTAGCAACAAACCACTTACAGGATTAGAAGCAGGAAACAAAATATTGTGAATCATCTTTCTGGCAAGTCTACACATGCTGGGCAAAGACTGCACCTACAGCCAGAGATTTCCCAGGAGAAAACTTTTATGCAATAGGATGTTTTTGTATCATTGTAATTCAGTTTGTAGAGCACTTACAAAGGCTAAACACATCACCAAACATTCAGCTCCATTCTGTTCTAACTTGCAAGGTAGAATAATAATATACAATAATAATTATGCATTGGCTCATACAAAATATTATTATACATTGGCTTTTCTACCGTACAAATTATAATACTTTATTGAGGAGGAGGAGGATAAATTATTACTGGCGTTATTTCCAAAAAATTCTGACGTCAAAGCAAGCCACCATCCCAGCCATGATTCAGAGCACAAGTCTTATCATGTCTGGGCTGACTCTGATGTTCTCACAATTTCTTAATGTGCCTTTTTGGCTTCCCAGAAACACCTGAGATTTC
The DNA here is from genome assembly GCF_016545835.1 of Crotalus tigris. Lineage (NCBI taxonomy): Eukaryota > Metazoa > Chordata > Lepidosauria > Squamata > Viperidae > Crotalus > Crotalus tigris. Next base: position 334,912 of record NW_024096861.1, on the reverse strand, counting down.
CAAAGCTGCCAGAAAGTTGGATCTGAAACATGTTTTGAAAATGTTAGGAATACTGTGAGACACAATATCATTCCAATATTTCCAGTTTTAGATTTAAATAAAAATGGTCCCAGTCACTTAATAATTCATTTTAGAATTATTTGATCAACTGTTACCTACAGTTCACCTGACTTTCCAAAAGTTCATACTTTCTCTTTTATCATCATCATCATCATCATCATCATTATTATTATTATTATTATTATTTTATGAGACTTATATACCGCTTTAAGTATTTGAACATTAAGTGACTAGGGCGGGGTAGGCAACCTTGGCTCTTTTATAACTCGTGGACTTCAACTCCCAGAATTCCTGAGCCAGCCATGCTGAGGAGAAAGGGAGAGGTTTCCATGCTGAGCCATGCTGGCTCAGGAATTCTGGGAGTTGAAGTCCACGAGTCATAAAAAAGCCAAGGTTGCCTACCCCTGGATTAGGGCATGCTGTCTCCAGGTATTTTTACTTCTAAATGCCCTCTTGTCTTCCTTCTTCCTTCCTTCCTTCCTTCCTTCCTTCCTTCCTTCCTTCCTTCCTTCCTTCCTTCCTTCCTTCCTTCCTTCTTTTCCACAGTTGTTAAGAGAATCACTGCAATTGTTAAATTAGTAACTGGATTGTTAAAAGAATCCCCATTGATCACTTGACCCCAGATACTGTAATCCTCATAAATACGAGTCGGTTGCCAAGCATCTGATTTTTGACCATGTGATCATGAGGATGCTATAGTGGTTGTAAATGTGAAAAACAGTTATAAGTTGTTTTTTTTTCAGTGCTGTTGTAATTTCGAATGTCACTAAATGAACTGTTGTAAGTTGAGGACAACCTGTACCATTAACTTTGCACCCCTCATCTTTCCAACTTTTATCAACAACCTCCTTTATGAGTAACATTCTGTACATGTTTCCCAACTATCAGAATCCCTTTGCTTTCTTCCTGCCATTCTTGGCAATTCCAGGAGCTTTTAAAATTTTCTTTCAAACTGTACTTTTATTTCATTTTCCAAACTGTATTTCTCTTTCCCTTTATATTCATGCATCATGCTAAGTGCTAAATTTCAGGTCACAGATCACAATGTCTTGTTGTTGTTGTTGTTAATTGCGAAGTCGTGTCTGACCCATCGCGACCCCATGAACAACGTTCCTCCAGGTCTTCCTGTCCTCTACCATCTTCTGGAGTCCATTTAAGTTCACACCTACTGCTTCAGTGACTCCATCCAGCCATCTCATTCTCTGTCGTCCCATTCTTCTATTGCCCTGAATCTTTCCCAGCATTAGGCCCTTCTCCAGTGAGTCCTTCCTTCTCATTAGGTGGCCAAAATATTTGAGTTTCAACTTCAGGATCTGGCCATCTAAAGAGCAGTCGGGATTGATCTCTTCTAGGACTGACCCGTTTGAACGCCTTGCAGTCCAAGGGACTCGCAGGAGTCTTCTCCAGCACCATAGTTCAAAGGCCTCAATTCTTTGGCGCTCAGCCTTTCTTATGGTCCAACTTTCACAGCCTCACAATGTCTATAACATCACAATAAACCAAATCAAGCAAACGATATTATGGCAATGAGTTGTGTTGAATCATTCAGTATCATTGTGTCAGTTTCATTTTCTAAACAATCTGTACATAGTTATTTTCTGCAATAAATACAACAAATCAGCTATCTGCAAATCAGCTATCTGCAATAAATACAACATCCAGCTATCGGATGACTTAAAAGGTGACAGAGGAACTAAAAGAAATAAGAAATGAATTTAACTAAAAGAGTTATTTTATATATAAGAAATATAATGTGTGCTAGTGAAAACAACCTAATGCTGCCTATGTGGTCCCCTGCAAATACATTTAGATTGCTTTCTCAGAATTCCCAGTGAGCTTGTTCAGGATATGGTGTATTCCCAGGTTAGGAAAAGCTGCCTCAAAATATTCATTAAGAATTATGTAATAAGTCTTGGGCATTCCACTTCTAATATGATATTGAAGGTGAAGGTGAAGGCAGAACAGTTGCAACAGCGCACTCTAGACATACCAAACATTTTAGCAGCCTTTGGAATTCTTCAGAAATCACATCATTATTTGCATACTAAATGTTTTTATATATACCTGAAGGAAGTGAAAATAATTTTCAGAACAATAAGCACTACTCCCATCACTACTACTATTATATATTAATATATATTATTATATATGTTATATAAATATTATAGTTCATTGCATAGTCAGCCAGATGTTCAGACTGGGTCTGACAATTTTGTCCACACATCGAGTTCTTTCTATTATATTAATACAAATACTTACGAACAAAAATCTGTTGTTATACCAATGATTGGAGCCCTCAGGGTGATACCTAAAGGACTTTCTCGATTATTTGAAAATTGTCATGGTTCCGAAAGAAGAAGCTTTTCAAAGAACTTTGAGGCCTTGTTTACCTTAAAGAATCCTTTTATTATTACATAGCTTCGGCCCATACATAATGAAGCCAAAAACTGAATTCTCTCTCTCCCAATCACCAGTAACAAAGCATAACTCACTCCTTCATTTAACAGTCATCAATCACGTTCTCCAATTAGTTTGAAGTGTGAACTTTTCCTCCCGTATCTCCTCTGGTTACAGCTGACCTTGGAAAAACTGCACTGAAATATTGTTATGGCTAATTATCCCTCAGTACATACTTTCCCCCCTCCCTTCTAACATTGTTTGACTTTAACTCTAGAAGTGATACACAGGTTAAATAAAACATGTCTGCTTCTTCATATATTGTCAAGCAAGAACATCCAATGTTAGCAGACTTGAATTTATCAGACTTGAACACCCTAATTTTACCAAAACCTTCCAGCAATCTCTACTCAGATGAGTAGAAATTAGCACCAAGATAGACATTAGACCAACAATCAAGGAGCATACAATATCCCAATCAAGGAACTAACAACTGAAACAAACAAGCTAACAATAAATAACAGTCCAATCAAGGAACCACCAAAACCACTCCTACCAACGCTGACAGGGCAAGCTAGTAACATATAAAATGAGAACAAACCCCACTCCCTGCTAGCACTGATAATGTTACCTAGTTTAGTATTGAAATGTCTGCAAGAAAACAACTAAGCTCAGAGAACACCAGGAACACCACAAAGTTTACAAATAAATAAATAAACATTACCTTCTCCATTTTGGTTTCAATGTATCTGAAATAAATTTGAATAATTTAGAGGAAAGGGACTGAAGAGTAAATTGGCTCCTGTGCTGTGCAGATTATTTCATGCTTGCATCATGGTTTAATTAAGAAATTTCTCATTAAAATCTTCCCCATGAACAAGAGTGCTGATACAGTCTTGTGTTTCATAAAAGGTTTGCTCAGGTCTGTATTTCTGGGTTTTTCAATAAGAAGACCCAAAATAATTACCTTTCCCCCACCCCAAAAGCTGGTCTGAAGGGGGAAGCCCTTGTTAGAAGGGCTAAAGGTATGCAAAATAGGGAGTATCTAGAGGTCCTGATGGCATTATACCATAAGCATGTTTTTCAATGCTTATGGTAAAGATCTAAAAATCTTTAGCAGATTTTAATCAGTGAGGCTTTAAATTACCCCCTCTCCTGTTAAGAATATGAGTATGATAACCTGATTTCATGAAGATAATGGTGATGATGATGATGATGATGATGATAAATAACAATAGGATAATAGTTAAATTGGGGATGCCTTGGGGAAAGTCATCCAACTGTCTTTTTATTTAATGTCATTACAAGTCTAGCAATATCATCTGTGAAAATCCATGGTGGAAAAGATGGAGATTGTGGGATCCATTCCCAATGGATAAGTGAATTGTCAGAGGAACCTTGAAAGCATACATGCCACAACCACTTAATAAGGGACAATTATTGTCTGTATTAACTTTGAACTCTCCATCTCCATATTCTAAATCTGATAGTGAAAAATCTACATATGAATTCCTACCCTGAGCTTCAAACTGGGATTTGCTTTTGAAATTCTCTCTCCACACCCCCCCCCCCAACCCTCCCATGGATAGCAGATTGTAAGTCCTTTTGAATGTCCAGGGAGATTGAAAAGCTCCCTGCTGGTTTTGGAGTGTCAATCTAGTGTGAAACTCCTGAATTGAAATTCATATGCAAATTTGACACTATCAAAGTTGCGTAGAATAGAGATGGGGACTGACTAGTTCACAGCCAAAGATAATTGTTCCCTTGTTAGGTATTCATGTACACTAATAATCTTTATTTCCTTATTCATTATTAGTTGGCAGTGGGTCACATCCATTCTGAACTAATCTTTTACCCTTTTGCTGGCCCTTGTTTGCCTTGTAATAGTCTTTTGCGCTGCCTGGCCCCATTCATCATTAGTCCTTGTTCTTTCTTAGTATCTGTCTATTTCTCATGCAGTTGGATAAGGTAGATCTCTTATGCCACAGTGCACTGTCTACCTTTGATAATGCTCCAAGACTCATTGATGCTTTTGCTGCCTCCTTTCTGCATTTGGTATCTGACAAATTATTATATTTATTTTATTTGCTCTTTTATATACCCAGTCATATCTGCAGAAGCAACAAAGTTAGCTATAAATGGAAAAATCATCTCACTGATAGCCAATTGCCTATGGGGAGAAGTATGCAGCGCCTTTGATGATGATTAAAGTACTTTGCCAGGCATATCTAGAAGTTCTTTCAGATACGTTGGCTCCAAGCTATTTAATGCTTTAATGAGCAGGAATGATTTGAGTTGGGTCTAGAAACTGATTGGCATCCAGAGTAGCCATCATAGAACTGATAGAATAGAATAGAATAGAATAGAATAGAATAGAATAGAATAGAATAGAATAGAATAGAATAGAATAGAATAGAATATAGAATAGAGCTGGAAGGGTCCTTGGAGGTCTTCTAGTCCAGGGCTTTTCAACCAGTGGTCAGAGTACCACTGGTGGTACATCGGCACCTGGCAGGTGGTTTGCTTACGATAGGTTGAAAAGCACCTGTAAAAAAAAGTGTAAAAAAGTGCACAAGTGCAGTATGGGGATGAGCTGAAGCGGTGGCAACGCAGCACAGGCCTGTGGGAGAGCCAGCTGAAGCCGCAATGTTGCCGGGGCTCTGCTGAGCGCCCAGGATCCATGCAGGGCTCCAGCTGACTGACACTTCCAGAAGCTGTGAGCAGCCTGGGGAAAGGAGTCAGTTACAGGTACACCAAAGACAAAAGGAGGAGGAGGGGATAGACATGCCCATGGGGTGTTTACATTTGTCCTGAGACAGTGAGGGGCCAGCCCAGCCCAGCCCGCAATCAAAGGAAAACCCAGAATCCAGCAGGTTAGAAGACAGTCCAGCCACAGTACCCTCCGTTTCCTCCTCCTCGCCCCCTGGGCCCAGACGCAGTCACTGCTCCTCACCATAGCTAGGGCGGGACTTGCAAGTACCTCTGTCCACTTTGTCCTGCAAAGCGGCGCTCTCCCGGTGGTCCCACACGCCACCATGCTGGCAGCCCCGACTAAAGGCCGTGCGCTCCAGCCTCGCCCAGCCAAGGAAGGGGGAGGCATCTGAAGCTACATCAGAACTGCAGCTTGTCAGCAGTGTCAAAGGCTGCCCAACTTTACTCTGGAATTTTGGGATTGGAAAGCGGAGGGGCAGCGCCGTGTTTTCAGGTGTGGCGGCACTTGCTGGAAAGCCTCCTGCTTCCCCCCCCCCTGCAGCTACCTCCTTCAGAGCCTTCCTGATGCCGATGGCCTGCCGGCATGGCAGAAGGCAAGAGCATTGGTGAGCCGCGCTTTGCAGGATGAAGCTGGCGCATCTATGCCGGCAGGCCTGTTGGGATCAGGAAGGCTCTGAAGGAGGCAGCTGCAGGAGTGTGGGGGGGGGAAGCAGGAGGCTTTCCAGCAGGTGCCACCAGGTCTGCAAATGTGGCACTGCCGCTACGCTTTCCAACCCCGAAATTCCAGAGTATAGTTGGGCAGGCTTTGAGAGCCACTGACAAGCTGCAAATCTGATGTAGCCTCAGCTGCTGCCCCCTTCCTTGACAGGGCAAGGCTGGAGCGCGCGGCCTTTAGTCAGGGCTGCCAGCATGGCGATGGGTGGGAGCGCTGGGGGAGCGCCGCTTTCCAGGATGGAAGTACTTGCAAGTCCCACCCCAACTGCATCTGTGCCCATGGGGCGAGGAGAAGAAACTGGAGGGGCGCAGTGGCTGGGCTGCCTTATGGGCCGCTGGATTCGGAGTTTTCTTTTGATTGGAGGTGTAGGACCTGACCCTCACTAAAATGCAAATTCCTCTCTAAGCAGGCTGAAGGCCTCTGTCTTTGTGACCATGCAGTTCTGAAATTGATGGGCTGCTGCTAGGGAGGAGAATCAAAATAGGGCAAAACAAGCGGAGTCCACCATGGTTTATTGATTGCAAAGTTTTCCTCGGGTTTTCCTATCCCTTTCGGTGCTACTAAAATCACACTGGCAAGGTCTGTATTGAACACCTGGCTGCAAACTACTCAACCGGATTTTAGCTTAGCCCCTTGTGCAATCCCAGGCCACATTCTGGAGGTAAGAGGATGCAGTAATAGGAGAGAGCTGCAAAATTGATTTGTTATTTATTCTTGCCTTTAGCAGCAATAACTATGTTCTTTGACGACTTTGCTAGCAACCTGCAGGCTGTGAACTTTGCTTTCCAGCTTGCAGAAAGAATTCAGGAGTGCTAGATTTATTTTTCCTGCTAATTACAATATACTTTGTGGGTTTTTAAAGGAGCTTATGAGAAAAAGATGTGTCTGAAAATTAAAGCAAGTATGGATTGTGAGACAGGGAAGGGAAATACATGGACGTATGCACTTCCAATTGCTGACAGGTGTGCCACTAATATTCTGACTGGACACCTGCATGCTCTCAGGGCCCAAAGACTGTCTTCATTCTTCATAGGGCGGTATTGTGGATTAACTAAATTTTTCTGGGTTCTGATTTTAAGGTGAGTATTCTGAACTATGGAGGCCTTTTATCTTCTTTTTAAATACATAATAATAAAATAATGAGAACTAAAGGCTCAAAGGGAAGGCAAATTAGAAAAAACAAGATGTTTGGGGGTCTTCAATTCCCTTCCTTAATAAGGTTTGCTTTTTCTTCCTAACATCAATAAAGGTGGTTTTTCCAGAAAATATGTAAGAGCTTAATTAGTGATTTAACTACGTTTTCTTTTTGGCTGTGTTTTAATTTATATATAATGTATATTTAATCAAGGAGGGCTTGGAGAGGTAGAAGTGGCCAATATGGAGGCTGCACCTTGCCCTCCAGATCTCTGTCTCCCCTGCAGATCTCTGAAGAGGAGGAGGGGAAGCTGTGTGAGAGAAGGTTGCCCCAACAAGCCCTTTCGAGAAGGGCCAGCCTTCCTTGTGCAGGACCCAGGAGCGCTGCTCCCCTGCCGCCTCCTCTTGCTCTCCAGAGAATTGTCAAGACAGAAGTTGGACTTGGAAGAAACTGCTTCCTGCACACGGGGAGAAGGCCCTCTCATTCCTCTGTGGATAAAAGTCCCCAAACCTGGAATGCGGGGTGTGTGCATGTGTGCACGTGCATGCACTTAGCTGCTAGCACTTTGGGGAGGCAAGGAGTTTGTGGGGCATTGAGTTGTCCCCACATCGAGTTAGCCCGTGCACTTTTTTCCGTTCTGATCCAGCTCTCGAGTCAGCTGTGTCCAGTGAGTGGGGTCAAGCAGGCCATGTCCCACCTGCTGGGCGACTGGTGGTACTCAAATATTGCCATATCCTAAACATGATACAATCTCTGAAAAGGTTGAAAAGCCCTGTTCTAGTCCAGCCCCCTGCTCAAACAGGAGAACATATACCATCTCAGACAGGTGATTGTCTAGTCTCTTCTTAAAAATCTCCAGTGATGGAGCGCCCACAATTTCTGGAGGCAAGCTGTTCCACTGGTTGATTGTCCTCTGTCAGGAAGTTTCTCTTTAATTCCAGGTTGCTTCTCTGTTTGATCAGTTTCCAACCATTGTTTCTTATCCTTCCATCTGGTGTTCTGGTGAACAATGTGACCCCCCTCTTCCTTGTGGCAGCCCCTCAGATACTGGAATACTGCTATCATGTCTCCCCTATTTCTTCTTTTCTTTAGCCTAGCCAAACCTATGTCCCGCAGCCATTCTTCATATGTTTTAGTCTCCAGGCCTTTGATCATTTTAGTTGCTCTTCTCTGAATTTTTTCCAAACTCTAAACATCTTTTTTGTGATATGGTGACCAAAATTGGCTGCAGTATTCCAGGAGTGGTCTACTAGGGTTTTATAAAGCGGTACTAATACTTTGTGTGATTTTGATTCTATACCTCTGTTTATACAACCCAGAACTGTATTAGCTTTTTTGGTTGCTACTGCACACTGTTGGTTTATAGTCAAGTGATCTTCCTCTAGGACTCCAAGGTCCCTCTCACAGTTACTTTTTTTAAGCCAGGTGTTGCCCAATCTGTACTTGTACCTTTTATTTTTCCTGCCTAAATGTAAACTTTGTTTTTTTCCACACTGAAACTCATTTTGTTGGGTAGGGCCCATTGTTAAAGTCTGTGAAGATCTTTCTAGATCCAGAGCTTGTCTTCTGGGGTGTTGGCTATTCCTGCCAGCTTAGTGTCATCTGCAAATTTGAAAAGTTCCCCTTCTATTCCCTCATCTAATCATTTATGAAGATATTGAAGAGTACTGGACCTAAGACGGAACCTTGTGGTACCCCACAGCTTACTTCTCTCTATGTGGATGTAGTGCCAATGAGGACTATTTGATGAGTATGGTTTGTCAGCCAGCTATAGATCCATCTGGTGGTGATGTTGCATAATTGATTAGCCTCACCTCTAATGTCCTGCTCTGAAATTTAATTTCTTTGCTCTTATGCAGTTTAACCATTGATCATGATGGACCTTGAAATATTAAACAAGGTATGTGTCAAAATTAGCTTTGAAATGATTGATCACATTGCCTTGCGAAAATACTTAAGAGAATAAGAAAGAAGAGTAATATATGCTTTTACAAATATCTCTTTACTCAGGCTATTAATGTTGCTTGCAAACTATTTTAGGAATGTAAACTATTTTGGGTGTGAACAATAGTCAATATTATAGAAATGTTACAGTATATTTTACATTGTTATGTACTGCAATATTTTATTCAAATTGCATTTTTTAAATTTATTTAAAAGGCTTGTACGGCCACCCATCTTATGTGTCACAACTCTGGGAGGTCCATTCAAAATATAATAAAACCAAAAGAAACAATAAAAGATAACAGACAAAATAGCTAGAGGCCAATGTATGTTGGGCAACTATGGTATAATATAAACAAGGGACACCTTACTAGTGACATCTAACACTGCTTGGACCACCATATTCTGGACCAATTGTAATTTCTGGATGGTCTTCAAGAGCAGCTCTATGTAGCGTGTCTTGCAGTAATCCAGCTAGGAAGAGAACAAGGCCTCAACCAAACCATGGTCCAGAGCTTTGAAAAGAACCCCAAGTTCCCTCTGAAAGTTCATTGGATCCATCAGTCTTTCGGCATGGGAGTAGGATGGGATCCCCCTCTTGCAGTAGGGAATGGCTCCAAAGAACTCCATGGCCAAAAAAACATGATCTGCTCATAGCCAGAGCCCAATATTAATAACTCCCAACCCAGATTACCACCCCACTGCCTCAAGAGAAAGTTTATGCACAAGATTTGAGCTGTTATGGGCACTCCTGACCTCAGCAATAAACTTTACATTATGTGATTTACATCTAGCCCATTTTAACAGAAAACCTGATTATTATTTTTTTTAAGTGTATGAGGCACAAATTTTAAGCAGCTCTAAAGATTGGCTTACCTCTAAAGGGCAGTCAGGAGAGTTTTGTTTTTCTCTCAGTTTCCATCCGGACTTTGCAATCCAGACTTGATAGCCCTGCCTGAGTATAAACTGCAATCAATAAATAAATATTTTTACGAGATACGATTTAAAAAAGTGGATTCTCTTTCTTTTGGATTCGTTAATGGATAAACTGACATCACAGGAATTACAGAAAGGAGTAGGCAGCGTCTCAGGGCGGAAGTTGAATACGGAGTACTGGCTTGGCTTCAGTATCTACGCGAATTTGATTCCGCATGTGCCTTTCCATCCCCGTGAAGGACCGTTCCGCATCGCCCTGCAGAAAAGGAAAAGATCGAAAATCGGGGAGCTAACAGGAAGTGAAAAGTATCTCCTTCTGTAGTCGGGGCAAGGCTGGGGTTGTTTTAGTAGGATCAGGCGCAGGGAAAGAGAGACGAGAGTCCCGATCGCTTTAATGCCGGAGTGATCGGCGGAAGAAAGCGCGTTGAACTCGGGTTTCTTTCGGTGTGATAACTGGAGATGGAGGAAGGTGAGGTTTGCGTGCGCGCGTTGTGTCTCCCTTTTCATTCCGCCTCGGGCCAGCTGTAGAGATGGGCGGGGGGGGGGGGGCTACACTAATAGGAGAAAGAAAGAGAAAAGTGCTGAAGATTTATGCTAGAAGGAGGCCACTCAGATGCAAAGAGCAATTCGGGAATAGGCAGTCTATCGGTTTACTGGCATTAGAGCTAGGAGAAGGGCCGAGGAAGGTGGCATTTCTAAAAATAATTTCGCATACTGTTACAAAACAATAAGGTTAGCCATAACTTCAGCTTCTCTTTTTTGCAAATAATTTTCAAGCCTCAGGAAATCATTTTGATACCAGCAGCCATCTGATCTGTTCGTTTTCTGAGCTGCTTTGCCCGTAAAGCTTTGTGAAAACCAGAGCAGAATGAAAAATAAGTGGCAGAGGTGCACATACCAAATGTACGTGCAAACGATCCCCTGTCATTCTTTCAACCACAATGGAATTTGTGCTTCTGTCTATCGGAAAAGACGAAGCATGCAGTGGATCTCTTATGTCAAGGGAATATATATGTGAATTCCCTCTCAAAAATACTGTTTCATTGATTATAACTACATTAATTATCTTAAGGTTGTATAAGCTAATATAATATGAAAATAAATAAATAAAAACTTTTCCATTCAACACAATGCTAGTTTTATATATGTGCATATGAATATAATATTTATGTGGGACACTTTTCTCAGCTGTACTCTATTATGTTCAGTTAAAATTTTAACTGTACCAATGAAAAGGTTTTTTCTATCTGCAAAGCAAAAAAAAAAAAAAAAACACAAAAAACCCAAGAACCTATTGGTCTCTGGGAATATGTAAATTCAAAGCATGGATGTTTTCAAACTTGTCCTCAAAAATTTTCTTCTCTATATCTTAACTAGTTTTTGCAAATTACAGAAGAAATACTGAGAAGCAAATGCTGTGGCTGAGAAACCTTTACTGTCTTAGTGGTCTGATATTCCCTACATGCATCTATCTTATTTTTTTCAATTAATATTTCAAGCCACATGGCAGAGATGTTATTTAGTAAGCTGTTTATTCATTCTTTGAATCGAATAGAATTGTTTCATGGAAAAAGTTCTTTTTGTAAGAACATGTAGATTCAGTCTAAGTATAGATTATCATAGATTATCATAGTTTTCTTTGCAACAATCATAATTTTCTGCTGCAGAAGTGTTTTTTCTCATAATCTCAGATACAGTAAGTTTCTTTCATTGAAATTTAGTTTGGCAAATTTATCCAAAGAAGCAATATTTGATGTTTGGGACACTGGAAGGTATATAAACCTTCCTCTGTATTTGTGTGTGTTTTTTCCTGGCCTTTGACATAAGTGAGGCCTGTTACATTGGGATTAATTAGCTTTGAAATTTAAACGGACTATGTTATTCCCATTTGAAATAGCCCAAGTAATTGGTTTTGAGTAACTTCATTGAAACTCTTGTGATATATTCCACAGCTAAAAGGGGGGGGGAAGGGGGAGGAAAAAAATTAGGATTCAACTGCCATGAGTTGTCAACACAAATCATTTGCACTGAACAACTGCTTCTGCTTCTCATTCATAACACCTATGACGCTGTTAAAAGAAAAAATACTTTTTCCTTTCTGTAGCTGAATATTTCATAACATGTTCTAGTTCCGTGATGGCAAACCTATGGCATGGGTGCCACAGGTGGCATGCAGAGCCCTCTGTGTGGGCACGTGCGCCAGCGCCCCAGTCCTAGGTCTTCAGCTGGGTTTTATAAAACATTTTCACTTTAGTCCTCAACCGCCGTTTGGAAAAAAAAAAGTTCAGTCAATCAATCAATTTAAGCTTCTTGAAAGAAAAAAAAAGATCTCGCAAAGTTGGAATTGATTGATTGAACTTTTTAGTTCCACCCAGTCTGCCGTTACCACCGTAGCCACATACAGCCAATTGGCCACACCCACCCAATTGGCCACGCCCACCCGGCACCCGATGATACATAAGTGAGTTTTGGGTTTCAGTTTGGGTACTCAGTCTCTAAAAGGTTCGCCATCACTGTCTCTAATTTGTACAATGTATTGTGGTTTCATTAGGTTTGCTTAGTTTTGTGACTTATTTCCTGCTCAAGGATCATGCATTATTTATAGATAGCAGCTTGATATACCAATTCATCTCTCAGAATATTGCTTTTACAATTCTGCATCTACTGGCAGACACCTGGATAAATTACAATAGAAAATCAACAATTTCTGATCCCCAGTTATTTAATAGCAGTACAGTATTGTGTCATGTATCTGATTATATGTAAGCTACTCCATACTGGCTGGGTTCAGAAGCTGCATAGAGCCATTTTGTGGCGAAGTTGGAAGGTCTGATTGAACCTTTTTTTTAGTCCCATGAATTTCTTTTGTTTCCCTGCACGTTTCTTCCGTTTGCAATGTAGCGTTTTTTAAGTGGCACAGCCAAGAGCAGCGGTCAGGAAATGGAAGTTATTTCCCATTCCATTCTTGCTTGGAGGGGAACCAGGATTAAATAGAGTGCAAAGAGAGCTTTGCCCAGACGTTTGAGGTCAGTCTCCTGCCCTCCCCCGGCCGCCTCTGGTTCTAGGTTAGAAGTCAAGGCAGTGAATGGGATTCCAGACTGGAGGGGTCATGCTTGCAAAGGCATTGCCACACCCCACACCTCTGCAAAATCTCAGTTTAGACCAGCGGTTCTCAACGTTTGTGTGACGGCGACCCCCGTCACACAAACATTATGCGCATGCGTGGCGTGGCGCACATGCGCGACGCCGCCCCATGTGCAGTGTGCATGTGCGGTGACGCCCCCATGCGCGGTGCGCATGCACGGCGGCGGCCCCGGAGGGGAGAAAATGGTGGATCGCCGCCTTTGGCGACCCCCGAAAAATGGTTGATCGACCCCAAATGGGGTCGCGACCCATAGGTTGAGAACCGCTGGTTTAGACGATATTGCAACAAGGACACAGAGAGGGGAGGTAGAACCGGGCTGGCAAAGCCTCATTCCTTCCAATCTAGAAACTAGATGGGGGCAGCCAGTTTCTTCCCCCTCTTGTAATTTGGAAAAGGAGTGAGTGCTTTTGGCAAGCAAAGGGAGCAGGGCAGTAGCAGGTCAAGCTCTCTAGTTCTGTGGTGGCACAATTTGTCAGTCCGGGCAGGTTTGGCATTCTAGCAAATGGCGGAGCAAGGCCACTTGTGAAAGAGGCTGCGGTTTGGCGCTTCTCTGCCTGGCTAGACAAAAGCTCCGGCATCCAAGGTTGTGCAGGAGGCGATCATAGGCAGTTTGGGACTCTCAGATGTGGTACCAAAGTAGCATGTTGCAGCATCTCTGCGGTTGTTCATAAGTGCAAATGACCACTCTGATGTTGCAAGATATGTAACTTTGGGACCTGGTCGTAAGTACTTTTGATGGAGAATGTCTTAACTTTGAACATTCGTTAAGTGAACATTCGTAACTTGAGGACTACCTGTATTAATATATTATTATAACAGGCAATTATCACAATATCTGCTATATAGAGGTATTTTGCTTGTGGACATGGACATCCATTGAACCATTATGGGTAATGACTAATTGCTTCTAGTTTCTCCTACTTCTAAAATATATAAATAAACAAACCTAATTAGGTTACACAGTGAAAAATCTCAGTTCTATTTTTAGCATTTAACCTTATTCGACTTTCATTTCACTTTGTTAAACAATATCAAGAATGAAAACAACATTTTCCTTATATTTTTTAAAACAGCATCAAATTAAACAGAAACAGTATGTGTGTATATTATGATAACAGTTCAGAGGCTGACAAAACCATTGTGTGCAGTAGTTTTGCCAGCTGCTCGGTGTTTGATATGCAACATGGACCTTGCAATGTTTCCATTTTCTTGTTTCTGCCATCTGTAGAGAATTGAAGGAAAGAGTAACTTGATCATCCCAATCAGGAACAAAATTCACAAGAGGGACATCAAAATGTTCCTCTGAGAATGCAGTGCTTTCTTGTTTGAGATTCAGGCTACTTTGATCCTTCTATTTTTGTTTTCAAGTTTCTGCCTGACAGCATTCTTTGTCTATGAAGTACACCTAGTCCTCCTTGAGTGTCTCTCTTTTACTGCCCATATTTATATTTCTATAAACCTTGAGTTCCTAATATCTTTTGTGTTTGTGTATGCTCAGAGAATGACTTTTCACCTCTATGAGTAATGACACTAGCAACATGAATAGCAGAAGCAAACATAGACTAGAAGAATTAGAATAGATCTTTAAATGGTTTTGTGTTTTCATAAATCATTTTTTGTGTGGCTATAGGTAGTTCCAGATAGTGTCACATATGTAGTAGACGACCTATGCTCATATATTAATAAAAATCTGGATTCTAAAATCTAGGCTAATCTTTGAGTTGGCATATGTGTATTTATGAATGAAAATACAAGTGAGAGGCTGAGTCTGAATTTTTTGTTTGGAAAGAATTGTTGTCTCTTATCTCCTGAAAAAGCTACTGTGATTCAGAATATCTTCGTAAGAAAGAAGGAGTAGTAGTGAATAATTTTCCCCATTTCCTGACAGAATAGGACATTCATAATATGACTGACTATATGCATTCTGGCAGCCATTTTAGAAACTATCTGTGTCATGTTTATAATCTTCCAAATGTGCCCAATAGCTTAGAGGATGAAGTAGCATTCTTTTATCTTGAATGTGATTAAAGGAATCATTTGCCTTTGGCAGGTTTTTTTTCCATTGGACTTATTTCTGATAGAATTAGGAAGAAGGAGAAAAATCATTTGAGGGAAAACTGGCAATAATAAAATGGCATAGTGGAGAAAGAATGAGCACATACCTCTTACTTACACAATTAGCTTACTTAACTATATTCTTGTAATATTCATTCATTGTTGGATTTATATCTAGAAGGTCAAGAACACAGATGAATAAGACAAGCACTCAGTCCTCCATTTTTTTTCCTGACATCCTCATGAGTTAGATTGGGCTAAGAAATAATAATTGCCTTAAACTCACTTAGCCAAAGAGTTAAGTTAGATCAGAATAAGCAGATTCCATTCTTGTACACCATTCTGTTCTCTTTTTGTTAATAGCCTTATCTTCCACAAATTCCTCTATTTCTTTTTCAAAATGGTCCATGTTTGTGGCTATCATAGCATTCTGTGATATGAATGCTATAAGTTAATTATATAGTCCCCCTGTCTTTATTGTGACTTGATTCCATAACAATACAGCCCTTTCTTTATTTGCACCTAATTACAACTAAGACAAGTCCTGATATTATCTTGTTTGGTTGTTTCTCCCTGAGGTTGCTTTCACCTTGTTTTCAATCCTTATTTGAGCAAAATTAAAGTTATCCTCAGCTGTTCTGCTATTAATGTTTTCTATCTTAAAGAGTGAATAACTGTAGCAATTTTGCCATATGTACAATTCATTGTTCCCACTATTTTGTTTGCAACAATAGGAGAGGACATCTATGGTGTGAGATTAGCCTAGCATTTATTAGCCACTTCAAGTTTGTGCTGGTATGAACCTGTTTGTCCAGTTCTCAGGCACCGTCCTTCAAGTCTAATCTATTTTGTGGGAGCAGGAAAGTTCATTTTTCAAACGAATCTCTCAATTGGCACACATAGCATCTGCCTAAATATTATGAAGAGGAAGCTGTGAAGTAAGGTAGAAAAAAAAGTGTGTCTGCTAGTGCAATTTTCTCACTAGGTCTGTCAGCTGTTTTTCAGGCTGCTATTGACCATAGGTTGAATGATCTCCCAAAAGAGTGATAAACCTATGTTCAAAACAATATGAACAATGGCTTGTAAGCTTATGAAAGTTTTGTGGTGAGAAGGTAGGTACACAAATACACACATACCCACACAAGAGTTAACTTGTACATCCTCAACTTTGCCTGTCATTGGCTGTTCAGTCTGTCATTTACTTGGACTTGTCCAGACCTTGGGCTGTCTCAGAGATCTGACAGGGAGAGTTTCTTCTCTCCATCTGCCACATTCTGAGCCCAGACAGCTGAAGACTCAGCATAGGTGTCAAGTGAAGGGAAATTATTTCCTGCAGTGGTTAAAATCCCAAATTTTGCCATCTGTCAAAATCACTGACAGTCACAGCAATGCTGTGATTGGTAGATAGTTTTCCTACCAGATGGTGATGTTAGAAGCTGGGAGGAGGGAGCAGGACATTCTTCTCTGCACAGGAAATGAGGACACTATTCTTCAGTTACTTGCCAGAACAAAATCTATTAGAATTGGCAGTGGTTAAGACCTCTGCTGATTCCTCATAGCAGAAAAGTATTTAACTGAGCTATGGGGGGGGGGGAAGACCCTACACTTTTTTTCAACTATACTTTTACTTTGCTGATGCAACTACCATGTTTTCCCAAAAATAAGACCTGGTCTTATATTTTTTTTTTGCCTCCAAAGAGGCACTGGGTCTTATTTTTTGGGAGTGTCTTACCTTAGGAACACCAGAGCCAGGCCTCCCACATACTGACACATGTCATGCCACTGCTTGACTTCTTCAGTGGCCGCTTGCCACCACTTGCAGCTGGACGCCATGTGGCGCATAGCACCATTGCCGCTCTAAGGGGTAAGGGGGGGGTGAAGCTTACCTTACCAGTAGGATCGCCACAGCCAGGCCTCCCACGCCCCTACACATGGTGCTTTGGATCATTTCTGCCACTCGGCCTGTGGTGTCCTGCCATGCGGTGTCCTGCCATGAGCGATGGCAATGGCCCGAAGAGCCGCTCGGCTTCTTGCTGTAAGCGACGGAAACAGCCCGAAGCACCATGCAGCATCCTGCTGCGAGCGATGGCAATGGCCCAAAGAGCCGCTTGGCTGAGCTGTGGAAATGGCTTGAAGCGCCAAATGTCGGGGCATGGGAGGCCTGGCTGTGGCAGTCATACCGGTAAGGTAAGCTTCACCCCCCACCCCCACCCTTGCCCCCAAACTAGGGCTTACTTTTGGGGGAGGATTATATTAGGCCCACCCTCAAAAATCAAGCTTGGACTTACTTTCTAGGGAGGACTTACTTTTGGGGAAACACAGTAAATTTACAAATTGTTTACAAGATCATTTCAGAGAGTGGTTTTGTCCTGCAAAGCTTCTACTAGGAATGAATAGCCAGTGTAACGTAGTGTTCAAGTTGAAACAATCTAATAGACTTTCAGGCATGTCAGTTGTAATGTTGACTCCAGAACCAAGGAATAGGACTAGGGAGCAGAGCTTTAGTTCCATCCTCAAAGATGAAAGCTTATTGTGGGTGACTTGGGGTCTTTTACTCAGTTATCTTCTCACATTCACTGAAGATTGTGGAAAAACACTAGAGAAGGAATGTAACTTTGATTACGCTGTACTCATGGATGAACAGTGGCAGATCAATGTAGTCATGAGGATGATGTAGACACAAGAGGCTGTATAAATTACATTTAAAATGGAATCTTTATTCCATTCAAAGATTTTTGTGTGCTAGATATTTTAGGCCACTTATTTGAGTGTAAACTTCATTGAATACTGAAGCTCTTATATCTCTAAAACCATGTCTAGATGGGTAAATACTACTGGGATTGTTTGGAAGCTATATAACAATGCAATCCTATCCATGCCTCTTATCTACAACTAAGGTAGATAGGTTTTGCATTCTAAGACTAACTTCTGGATATTTTGTCTAAAAGCTGTTGAACTGAGGCAAAGAAAGAATCCAAGCTGTACTGAAGTTGAAGAAAAAACTCTCAAAGAAAACAACGACAAAGACAAACAACCCAAACGATCCCTAAAATGTGAGTTATATTATTTTTCTGTCAGTGTTTCAATTCTATATATATATTTGTTTTTGAGGAATTAAATTTAGAAATATATTTCTATGTAGAATGGATAAGAAATCTTTATTCTGGAAAAATATTTGAGCTAAAATATACCATATATTTATTCCACTTTGTACACAAGCCTGTAGAAAGTGATCAGTCTTCAAAACCAAAAGCAGCTATGAGGTTATGAATCTATATTTTACAGTCAACACAGAATGATTTTTAACCTTTTTGGGAAATAAATTTTCTAAACAAATCCACCAAGAAGCACCATAAAAGAGGAAAGATCACATGCCTTGTCTCTAGCAGCCTTGCAGGAATGGAATTCCTGCTCTCTTGTGTTAATATCATAGTAGCTGAACTGCTCTATGTATAGGAATTCAAAAATGTTTTTCTCCTTTTTTTAAAAAATAGCAATCTACTGTTGAAATATAGATGGTCCTCACTTGATGATGGTAATTTGGACTGGCATTGTCATTGTTAAGTGATGTAGTCGTAAAGCGCGACATCTCATGACTGGGCTGCTTAGGGATGCAGTTCTGGCAGTCCCCAGTTTCTATTGTTAAGCAAATTATTAAGCAAGTGTCATTAAGCACATACCTCATGTGACTGCAACTTTCAACTTTCTGCTGGCTTCCCCATTGATTTTGCTTGTGGGAAGCTGGCAGGGAAAGTTGGAAATCATGATCATGTGACCATAAGATACTACAATGTTCAGAAATCCAGGCCAGTTGCTGAATGCAAGAATCATGATCATGTGAACACAGGGGCACTTTGGTGGCTGGAACTTCAAGGACCAAGTTTTAAGCGCCTCTTGTTCAGAGCCATCACAAATTTGAATGGCCATAGAATATAGTACCTGTAGTCCAGGGGTGTCAAACTGCCGGCCTGCGGACTGGATGCATCATATGGAAGCCGCGCCCAACCCATTGTCAGCAATGGTAAAACAGCGCTGATATGTCGTGTGACGTCATGTGACGTCACGAGTTTGACATGTCTGTTTATGGTCTGAAACAGATAACAATACTTAGTCTTCTCAAAATCAAGTCCCTTTGTTACTCTTGTTTTCTTCTGATGCTAGAATTTCATTATACTCATTGGGATGTAATCTGTAAATTTGCCCCCAGTGTTTGTTTGGTACAGGCTGTTGAGAACATCTGAATCTATTTTATTTACCTGACACAGCTTAAATGTGAATTAAAAAATCTTTTTTTAAAAAAAACACAAGAGGTCTAAATTGATTGATATGCTATGCACAAATGCCCAACAATTTAGATTAAATATAGATCATTTAAACAAAGACAGCTGTGGGTGTATAACAAGTTACTGCTATGTAAAATGAAAGCAAGCTGCATGTTTGATATTTTAGTAAGATATAAATGAAGATTAAACTTCTACAGATGTCTGCTTTTAAGGAATGATTTCCATGTGCCCTAGGTTTGTTTATTTTACCATTCAGGCAAACAAACTATCCTGTTTGATTTGAGACAACTCAACAGATACCAAAATAGGCTAACAAAACCTGATTTATCCAATTGTATATTATTTGATGTCTGTAATATCAAATTATAACCTCTGAGTGCATGGAGCAAACTCTAAATATTTTGCTTTACTTATAAGATTTATGTAATTCCCAAAGGATTCTAGATGGTATATAAAATACAAAATGCAATAGCAGCATTATAATACAAAGCCGTATTAGTGCTGATGTCTTTATAGAATCTTTTTCTGAGGACCTTCTGAAAAAGTGATGTTTTTACTATCTTTCAGATGACTATAGGAGTGGGAACCATACTCATCTCAAGGGTCAAGGTGTTCCATGGGAGGGACCTTATACATAGAATGCCTGCAATTGAGATCCCTAATATTGCATCTCGTGATGGGAGGGATCTTTAGTAGACACTCCCTGATCATCCAGCTCTCTGGGTTGGGTGGACAGAATTTATCTTGGAAAGGCAGATTCCAGGACCTGAATCATCTAAGGCTTTATAGGTAACAACCAATACCTTGAATTGCACTTGGAAACATTAGGAGCCATGCAGGTCCTGCAGTAGTGGTATAACCTGGCAATACATAGCTATCCTGTAAGAATATGGCCTGCTGCATTTTGGATCAGTTGAAGTTTCCAGATGGTTTTCAAAGGGAATCCCACATGGAACAAATTATAATAATATAATATAATAATTCAATTACTAGATGACAAGAGCACAAGTGACTGTTCTCAGTGCATCCTGTTTCTAGCAAAGTTACAACTGGCATTCTGACCAATATTAGGCCAAAGGTCTCCTGGCCATAACTTTCATCTGCTCTACTTGTATCCCAACTGTTCCCAGGCAAGCACAGAGACTCAAAATTATTATTATCCTGGAATAATTAGGCACTCCATCTTGCCTGGATTGTGTCTGAGGTCCTTGCCAGTATATGAGTCAGACGAAATCAAGAAATAGATTTCACAGAAGACTAAAAACTCTTTTATTTAGATTGGCTATGGTAACATATTCTTGCAAACAAGGTTTCCTTTTTGATGCTTTGATAATGGATCTTCCATCTCTCCATCAAATTATCCTCTTTGTTCTCTACATCAGGTCAGGACTTCTACCACATCCTCCATTCCTGTGTCTATAGAGCTTGGTGTTGTATATTCTGGTGTTTTGTACTTATGAACTGGTTGGACATTAGCCCTCTGCTGCCACCTGCTTATTGCATTGCAGAGGCTCTTGACAAACATTGGGCATTTGACTTGATATGAAAACATAGATTTTATTTGATGTGTTTATCATATTTCTTTTCAGATGTCTTAATTCCACATTTTACAAAGCTTTTCTTTGGCTGCATTACAGCAATCATAAGTGGAATGATGTATGCCATATACCTTTCAACATACCATGAACGCAAATTCTGGTTTTCTGGTAGGCCGGTAAGGAATCTCAAACAATAAAGTCTGTTATTTTATACAAGCACAAGGTTGGCTTATGTATAAACAGATGTGGCAGTTCCTATAATATCTAGGATATCTGACACAGAATACTTAACCTAGCCATTGGTTTGTGGACAATGAGGGATCTAATCCAAAGCATATGACAGCCATGATTGCTTATCCCCAGTCTAGAGTCAAGATAGAATGATAAGCTGCATAAAGTAGGTTTCTTAGTTTTTCTTATCAAATCCTTAATTGTTTTTCTTTGAAAAGGTTAACATTCCCTTTCACCTCAGTTGACAATGAATTTATAGCTTCTATCCTGTGTTCTTGGCATTCTGTTATTGAAGCATGCATGAGTGCATCACACGTATAAAAAACAGATTCCCATTTTCAGCTTGTAAAGTATATTGCGGAGCCTGTTGAGTTTCCTGTGAACCATTAAGGAAATACCAGAGCTGTCTCAATACAGACCCACTAATATCACAGGAAGCTGAGGCCTTAGCTCAAGAGAGCTTTGGTCAGCCTATAAAAAGATCCCGTTTGGCGACTGAAATCTCATTTTTTAAGCATCTGAAGCAAAGTTGGAAAAGATCTCTCTAAAGCTCTTTAGAGCTTCTTTGAGTCTGAGTTACTTGATAGGCCAAATGAAAACGGGCAATGTATCTTAGATATCATACGAACATTCACATCATTATTGTAAGTTAGCTGTTACGTTCTTATGAAACTGTAGTTGTAGCCTTCAGCTATCTAGCTTTCATAAATGGAAATTGCGGATTCATATTTTCCCATGATTTGCTATAAATATAATCCATCTATAGTATCAAAGAGGAATAGGTAATTTGTGGGTGGATGGGTAACAACTTTTTAAAAAATAAAATATGATGCTCAAAGACCATCCTCTTTCAATAGCATTATGAGAGTGGGTGAAATTTGCTTTTGGGGACTATTTTGTCTGCTGAGTTAGTTGATTCTTCAAAAAAAATGATAAGCCAGTCGGTCTCTTTTTTTTATTGTCCATTTGAAAATTTGGGGGAAATTTGTGAATTGGTAGATTGTAGAATTTTGATAGCATGTTATTCCTAGCTTACTCATTCTTGTACTTCTTTTTTCCTCCAGGAACTTGAACGAGAAATCACATTTCAGGGTGACAGTGCCATTTACTATTCATTTTACAAAGAACTGTTAAAAGCCTCCTCTTTTAAAAAAGGTAAGGCAAATACACTTGTTAAATAGTAACATAACAGAAATCAAGACTTCAGTATGCACCATCTTTTTATTGCAAATGTTCAGGCTATATGAAACTTTGGGACAGATTGAAAGATTATGTGACCCCAAATTTACGTATGTACTTCAGTGCAGTCAGGATTGACAAAGCTTTTATCTACCTATTTTATCTCTTCCTTAGGATCTCATTTGTAATCTTATTATTCCAGTTATTTATGAAAACCTAGCCCATGGATTAGGTTTAGACTAAAGAGAGATGTGACTCAAATCTGGATGATGATCTGAAGCTCATATGAATCACTATGAGGTGATACAGTTGAGCTCATAAAGGAAGAAAAGAAAAAGAAAAAACTTCATAGACAATTAGGGAGACTTCAGATTTACTAAAAGCATTGAAATTTAAAAACATAAGTGTTACTTATGAGATTTCTATATCCCTTTTCTCCAGGAGGTCAGCACAAACTACATAGCATTCCCGCCTCCAACTATAGCCAAACAACAACTCTACAAGGTAGCTGGGCTGATTCAAAATCATCCAATAAGTTTCCCATGGCTGATATTGATCTGACCTGTAGTCTCCCCAGTCCTTGTCCAGTATCCTAATCACTCTATCACATTGGCTCCCAGTAGAGTATATATTTATATTGTACTGCTGTCTGTAGTCTAGTGCCAGATCTAATACTGAACATTAAGTAAAGAGCTAGATTTCAGGGCAGACATAATTAAATTTGTCTCTGGAATGGTGGGCCTATGGATATAATTTTCTGTCAAATTGCCATGATCATGGGGTGCAGTCATCAAACTTTAATCTGTCTTTTATATTCTTCCTATTTTTATGAGATGGCATCTAGGAGCTTTCTATAGTGGATGATGATGATAATGATCAAGTAGCCTTTACAGGGTAGCACAGGCAAATATGGTAGGAGCATAAGACGAACTTGTGGGACAGCTTATCTCCAATAGTTTCTACTCATCTCAACAGATCTAACACAGTGGGCATGCTTTGAGCTCCCTGTATGAAACCATGTTAGCTTATTTGATCTGTTGGAGCATCTCTCCAATCAAACATTGTTTTCTCCCGGGTCCCGATGGCCATGACCCTGTTGATTTTCCATTGGCTGTTCTATGCTGAGAGGTTCTTAAGAGTGTCCACAATGCTTCTGCACTATGCTGTTGGTTGCCTTATTTCTTGGTTGGTTTGTTTGTTTATTTAATATTATCATTGGTGCTAGCCAACTTGAGTCATTTGTTGAGATGACAAATTGGAGAGAGCCAGATATGTATTTTAAATATAAATAAATAAATACTGTAATATGGACAGCTGGGTTATTTGTTATATTGGATACAACTATTTGTATAATAATAGAAAAAAAAATCTCCTTGCCTCCTTCATTTGCAGGCATTCATCAGCTTATTCATGACAACAGGACCCTGTCACTAAAAACAATGAATACTGTACAACAGATGATTTTGTATCCGGAATTGATCGCCAGCGTTTTATATCAGGCATCCGGCAGTGAAGTATGTACCTTTTCCTTTTTATCATCTTGTGTGATGGAACCAACAAGGTCCTCTGCCTAAAAGAAAAAGGCTTGCTTTGTTTCAGACTATTATTTGAATGTCTGGAGGCCAGGTGAAAACAATATGAGCTATTAAGAGGTCACCTTACTTTGCTTGAAAAAAATGCAGCTTGCTCCTGTATGATTCCTCCTGTGCCAACTTAGTTAAGAAAGCAAAAAAGTGTAAGAGGCTAATAATGCTGGGATCACAGTCAAGATCAAAACTGGCAATCCCAGTCTTATGGTAGCAAGAATTTTGGGTCAGCCCATAGGAAAAAGATGTTCTGGGCTGGCAAATTCTATATTTGTATCATGATTTTATTATGAATTCATTAGCTAATTTTTGTCAAACCACTCTTTTGTTAACTTTCATTCCTGTTTGGGTGAGTCTACAGATTTTACTAGCAAGGTATGTATTGGCAGTTGGTAACTGTGTTTTAGATTATTCCATGTTGGCATTTTTCAGAAGGCTAACACCCATATTGTATTATCATGTATGCACTTCACACTGAATCAGTATTTAATTACTGATCTTTTTTGCGAATCAGCTATCCAGCATGAATATAGGGAGGAGGTGGGGCCTGATGTGGGAAGCAGCCTCTGTGGCTGCAGTGAACTACCGAGGGGGTCATCAGTAATCATTAAATCAAAGTTTGAGAATCATTATGAAGCAGCTTAAATATTTGCAATTTCACGGTGAGGATTAAATATGATATAGGTGGTGAGTTGAATCTACACTATCCTTTCAGAATCTAATGAGACAGGTGTTCACAGCTCTCTAAGAGCAAGGGATACATTTGGTTTTGGGGTTGGTATAATACTCAGATATAATACTCTAAAAATTAGGTAAGGACAGGAGACAAAGACAAAACCTGCATTTGAAATAATGTATGTACAACATAAATCATATAGATTGTCCACACTTATGGCTGCCCCATTCAGCGTCCATTCAAAGTTGTGATAGTGCTGAAAAAGTAGACCTACAACTGGCCCACAAATTTGTGGCTGTCACAGCATGACTTCATGATTTGTGACCTTCACAGCCAGCTTCTTTCAAGCAAAGTCAACAGAAAAGCCAGTAGTAAGCTGCAAGTCACAATCACGCTAAGTGATGTTACGTGATTCACTCAATGACTGCAATGGAATTGACATCATAATTCCAGTGTGGTCACATGAGCAGTGGAGTAACAGTCGGTAAGTGAGTGCTATCTGTAATTACGCTAATTAAATACTACTAATGTGATTGTTTTCCACAGGAAATAATCCTGTCTGGAAGACCACATTCGAAGCCCTAGGACAGGGGTAGGCAACTTTGGCTTTTTTATGACTCATGGACTTCAACTCCCAGAATTCTTGAGCCAGCATGGCTGGCTCAGGAATTCTGGGAGTTGAAGTCCATGAGTCATAAAAGAGCCAAGGTTGCCTACCCTTGCCCTAGGAGACCACATGCAAAGGCTTTAGGAGGACACATATAGACCCTGTCCTTCAGATTAGGCAGGCCTAGAGGACAGGTAGTCCATGACTTACGACCACCATTGAGCCCTAAATTTATGCTGCTAAGTGAGATATTTGTTAAGTGAATTTTGTCCCATTTTACAACTTTTCTTGCCACAGTTGTTAAGTGAATCACTGCAGTGGTTAGTGAAACTGGCTTCCCCACTGACTTTGCTTGTCAGAAGGTCTCAAAAGGTGATCATGTGACTCTGGGACACTGCAGCAGTCGTTAAATGTGAGTCAGTTGCCAAGCGTCTGAATTTTGATCACGTGACTATGGGGACGCTGCAAAGATCATAAGTATGAAAAAAGGTCATAAGTTAGTTTTTTCAATGCCGTTGTAACTTTGAACGGCTACTAAATGAACTGTTGTAAGTCGAGGACTACCTGTATGGACTCCTCTAATTGAGGAAGGGACCCTGATTAGTTCCTTTCTTCCCTTGCAGTGCTTTTATCTTTGCTGATACTTTTCCAGGGAGTCTTTCAATCTTTTTTCGGAAAACACAGAAGGAAGGCCCTATTGGCAGTGATAGTCTTCTTCCCTGCAGCCGATAATATTCATTGATTGAAGAAAGGGTGTTCTGAACCTCATCTGCTATTATCATTGAAGATACATCTAAGGGGAAAAAAGAACTTTCAAAAAGTGGCAGAACTGGAATTATTTTTATGAGAGTTTTCGGTACCCAGATGAAAACATTTATAGTCATGATTTGGCCTTTCTTTGTTTACATAAGATGATGGTCCCTTGGGGCTACAGGAAGCTGTTTCCCTTGATAAATTTCAGTTGAGATGGTCTAACTACCATTCAGTTAACATGTGTTTATAAAACAACATTTATCTTTTACTTTTCAGGAAGTTATTGAGCCAGTCTATTTTTACATTGGCATAGTATTTGGGCTACAGGGCATCTATGTGGCCGCACTGTTCGTAACCAGCTGGCTTATGAGTGGGACTTGGCTAGCAGGGATGCTGACTGTTGCCTGGTTCATTATTAACAGGTAAAACAAATATTTATCCTCTCACTGCAGTGCAGTCTTAAAATGCCAGATTTGCCACCTTCAACTCTTAGGACAAATTAAAGATGAGAGCAGCTATGGGTAGCAGGGATTTGCCAAACTAAATCTCTCAGATAACTTTCTGGAATAGTGTACCCAATTCTTCTTGGTAGACTTCAAGGGGATATATTAACAAATATCCTAAAAAAATCAGGCAAAGCCAGCCTCCCATTGGCTAGTTTGAGCTGGCAAAGCTTTTGGAACTGTGGATGACTATTTCATCCTCTTCAAGGATATTTCTTTTATCACTGGGCTCTTGTTTTCTTGCCTTAACAAAGCAAGCAGCTATATTCTTGCTGGGATTGGTGAAACCTTAATGAAATGTTCTATTGGCAGATATATATGCAGTTTCCATTAAGTAATATTTTCTGATTGGAGTTATTAGAAGAAAAGTACTTCTCACATTGTTATGACTGATCATCTGTTACTAACATTTGGCTGTTTGGTAAAATGAAGAATACATTGAAACTCATTGCAGTTGACATTGTGCTGCCATTGTAGTGATTTCTCCTTCAAATCAAGGTTGAATCATCATCATCATCATAAAAGTTGGAAGGGATGTTAGAGGTCATCTAGTCCAACCCCCTGCTCAGGCAGGAAACCCTATACCATTTCAGACAAATGGCTGTCCAATCTCTTCTTAATCCATTCTTAATGATTAAATAGACATATTCCTGTTTTTTCTCAGTATCATAAGAAGTGGTTGTTGTGGCTTTCTCTGAGAGTACATTTTTTACTTCCAAATTTACCCTACAAAGATAGAATTTCCTACTGGTCTCTCATTCAGATATTAAGTTTTTTTCAAGGTTGGCAAATGAAAAATGGCATCTATTTTTAGTGGAACGTGTTTCTAGCTATATAAAGCACGTAGATTAAATAAGAAGATTATATGATCAATCCCCCAAATGTGTCTGTACTTTGAAATATTAATACAAATATGCAGTTTCTCACAAGCATGCTGCATAATTGAATATTCATATTATAAAAGAAAGTCAGTACATTGATTTTTTTCTGCTTGCTTTTTAGAGCGGACACAACAAAAATAGATTATTCAATCCCTGCTAGGGAGAACTGGGCTTTGCCATATTTTGCTTGTCAAGTTGCAGCTCTAACAGGCTATTTAAAGAATAATATAAACTCCTCTGCTGAGGTAAGAGAAAAGTGTTTGAAGTGGAAATAAAACAGTAAAAAAGTTGATTTTAAAAGGATGTAAAGTAGAATTGTTGGTGGGTCAAAATCACTTTGGGTCAATTTGCTTTGAGGGGATAGAACCAGTTTCGTGTTTGCTCCTTGTACATCTGGTTTTTAGAAAGATAACAGTGTTTGCTAAAGCATATTTTTCCTTCTGAACCAGGAAACTATTTATTAAGTTTCCCTTTTGAAAGTGTGGCCATATTCTGCCAATCTCTGCTGTTAAAACATCTGACCTTGAGTTTGTTTGTGATAATTATGATCTCTTGCTGGAATTTTCTTCCTCCTGATTCTTTCCAAAAAAGATTTTCAACATTTTGCTTTGCAACAGTAAGTTTAAACATTGGGCTCTTCTATAACGCTGTCTTAATCTACGTGACTCTTGTGTGAAAGCTGCCTGTAAATGGAACTGGCTTAAGAAGTCGTGCTCCATATTTAAAGCCCCTCCTTTGTTTTGGCTACAGAGATAGCCTAGTGTTCTATCTGGGCTTCGCTAGTCCTTGGTTACTAGATTCCCCTACTTTTTTTGTCCCTCCCACCTGTGCCAGGAAGACAAGTGCAACCACTTTCCTTTCTGTGGGCATGTATTTGAGGTCATGTCGTTTCCATTGATTGATCTTTTGTATGACACTTTTCCCTTCATACCTGGCACCTTTCCATTTGTTGTGCCTGTTGGTAGACAGAGCAGTAGAAAAGAAGATCCCATTGTCTTACCATTTCCCCTATCACTTGTACTGTAGGAGGAAACTGGCAAAATACTTGTTAGTTTTACTTGGTTAAGAAAAACAAAAGAAAAGGTCCACTGCTCCTCTCACATTGAAGCAAAAACATGAATATTACTGTCTGCATATTACTGGCCCAGCAATCTTATCTAGCCAAACTTGTAATTAATCACTTAGAATTAAAACCCGCAGTGGGCAGGGGGCAAAAAGAGGATAAATGAGGAGAGGTGGCTGCATAAAAGCAACTGAACAGCTCACTATTTCACCAATCCACTGCTGAAATTAAGGGAGGAGGGGAAACAGAGTTCACCAATTAATGTCTCTTCATATGGAAGCAGGCAAGCAGCCCAGCAGTGCCTATGGAAGGAAGCAACCAGAGGAAAATGTGAATTCCTGCATACAGTGGCCAGATTGCATTTATTGGAGTTTCTGATTAGATACATTTGGAAATGAACTCTAACAAAACTCCCAAACAATTCTACCTTGTCTTTCCAAATATACATTCAAAGTTCGTAAGTTTAATTGCTTATTTGTAATGCACTTTAAAACATCGTTTCCCTTTTCTTCTCTTTCTCTTCCTTCTTATGCTCTTTCTCAGAAATTTTGCTACCTGCTGGTCAGTGCTTCAACATACACTTTTATGATGATGTGGGAATACAGTCATTATCTATTGTTTATCCAAGCGGTCTCTCTTTTTCTGCTTGATGTCATAGGGTTCACACAGACAGAGAAGGTATTTGGACATTCAAACACATTCATTATATATGTTTAAATTCAGATTCTGCTTTGTTTTCTTTGCCTTCTGTAAGCTCCATCTGAAGGATTGGGGTGGACTTGGAAAAAAAAACAGAGGACAGAGGGCAAATTATTGCGCAGCTGAAACTCAGAATTTTTTAAAAATCAAGGCATGTTGATGTTTTATTTCCCTATCCATAGGTGCATGAAATATATAAAATCTACCTGTTTTCCCTCTTCTTGGGATATGTGTTACAATTTGAGAATCCAGCTTTATTAGTATCTCCATTATTAAGCCTTGCTGCCACAGCCTTGCCTGCAAAATACCTTCAGGTAAAGTTGGAGACATTACTGTAGTTATGTACTTCTCTGTATTAAGGTTTCTATCAAGAAATAAACAGGTCTGTTGCTTTTTTTGTAGATGAATATGAAAAAGGGAACTCTTCTTTCAAGGATGCCGAAAGTCATCTATTTTTATTTGGTATTCACGGTCACAGTGACTTTGAATCTTACAATGAAGGTAATCTTTATCTTTAAAAACTTTTATTTAATTGTGCACAATAGTACAGGTAAACCATATATAAGTTCCAGGAGAGGAGGGAACTTCGGATAAAACTATTTCCCAGTGGTTTTTTTAACTGGTAAAATAGTTAGTGGACTAAGTCAGCCAAACCTCTCTGAATAGTATTCTAGAGTTATTTATTTATTTATGAGACTTATATACCGCTTTAAGTGCAAGCACTCTCTAAGCGGTGTACACCAGTAAGCAATGTATATGTATATTTTACATTGCCTCCAACAATCTGGGTCCTCATTTTACCTACCCCGGAAGGATGGAAGGCTGAGTCAACCTTGAGCCGGTGAGATTTGAACCACTGACCTGCTGAACACAGTCAGCTAAAGTGGCCTGCAGTACTGCACTCTAACTGCTGCGCCACCTCGGCTCGTTATAGGAATGAAAATGCAACATACGAGGATACTAGATTAGAAACGACTAGAGTGGAGTAGGAAAATGATACTAAAGTTCCTAATATGTCTAAGCTGCTTTTTTACATACATAAGGTGTTGATGGGAAAATTTGGGCATGGGGGCATGTGTGAGTGGAGTTAAAACAAGGAAGTAGTGGGCTGCTTCCAAACTCCACTCAACTTTTTGATTAGCAAATATAGTAAAAACAAAGACTACTCAAGCAAAAACATAAATACCTGCCACAAAGCATCATTAACCAGTTTTGTAGTATAATATACAGGTAGTCCTTGACTTACAACAATTCATTTAGTGACCGTTCAAAATTATGCCATTATAAAAGTGACTTATGACTGTTTCTCACACTTATGACCATTGCAGCAACCCCATGGTCACATGATCGAAATTTGGACACTTGGCAACTAAGTCATATGACAGTTGCAATGTCCCAGGATCATGTGATCACCTTTTGCAACCTTCTGACAAGCAAAGTCAATCGAGAAGTCAGATTCATTTAACCATGTTGCTAACTTAACAATTGCAGTAATTCACTTAACAACTGTGGCAAGAAAGGTTGTAAAGTCGGGCAAAACTCACTTAACAACTGCCTCATTTAGTGTCAGAAATGTGGAGCTCAATTGTGGTTGTAAGCCGAGGACTACCTTGTATATTTATTGAAAAACTGCTAACAGCTAATGAAATTTCAAAGTGAATTCTTTATATTCCCAGTTTTTACAGATAGACCCATACTCTCTCCTTTCCAGTAAGATTTTTAGCAATCATCTTTACAAGACTCCCTCCTCATATGGTCTCTTTTTTAAAGGGATCTCCAGATTTTGTTGGACTCCATGGGTAGGTGAAGAACACAGAATGAAGACAGAGCAACCGTATCTGACTGATAAAGGCTTCCCTTCAGTCTTTGTTACATAAATTTGTTTTATGTTAGAAAATGTAATGCCAGTAATCAAATAATACTTATCTAATCTCATATAACTCTGTTATCTGAAAAGAATGCTATCTATATGCAGTGTGTCTTCTCTTTTTCAGACATTTATTTCCCATAAAGAAAATGAGCATGTAATTAAAGTCCTTGAAGCAAAATTGGGATTGAATACAAATAAGTAAGTTTGAAGTAACAATCTACCTAATTGCAAAATAATTATTTTTATTTTAATACCTGTATATGGTGATAGTTTATAAATCAAAGAAATAAACAAGCATAATTCTAAAAGGTATGGGTGAAACGGTATGTTTTGAGTTATGCTCTAAATTTTAACAAAGGGGAATCCAACCTCTGCTCAAACAACACAGACTTATTAGATAGCATTTTTTATTTGGTTTCCAAAAGGGATTGGTGGTACATAACAGTGTAGTTGTAGTATTCTCAACAGCTGCTGTTTCCTGTGACTGCTTCCGCTGCTGTGTGAAAAGAGACGGCCACTTTTAATGGTGCAGACAGGTGTTCCATTGACACTTCAAGGCCTTTGAGAGATCCAATGAGAAACCCTACACAGTCCTCATAATTATGTGCTAGAGTATTGAGTATCTTTGAGTATCTTCTCTGCCCACACCTAGTAGCAGTTAACATAAGCAGATACTTAGTTACCAGTTGGGACATCTCTGGGCCATTTTTTAAATATATGCTTCTGTCCTTGAGGCAATGCTATGAACTGTGCAGGCAAAGTCTTAGAAGCCAGAATAATTGCTGAATAAAGATGAATCTCTAGTCCTCTGTAAACCAATGTTCTACTACCAGAAAGAACACAATAAATTACCAAGCAGCAAATTGAGAATAATTTTATATATTCCTTTAGTTTGCCTTGCTTCATCCTTTTTTCTTGTGAAACGTTTCTAATTCCAATTCAATCAGCCCTGATAATTAAACATGCTGCCTAGGGTTGATAGAAGTAAGAACTCAGAATCATCTAGTGGGCTTCCACAAAACATGTCTTATTTAGTGAGAGATCTCAGGAGTAGCTTGTAGTTAAGTGAGGGCTGTAATCTCAAGGGAGAAGCTAAAAGACAGACTGAGGAGTTAAACTGGAAAGCACTGCAGAAATAATTGGTAGAGAGACACAGCAAGTGAGGAAGCAGATGGAACATTTGAGAAAAAAGAAACATGCTTGTGTACTGGGAAAGAGCATGAAGTTGTCTTTCTGTAAAGGAGGGAAATGCTCACAAGCTGTGAGAGTGGACAAAATCTAGATAAAATATAGGTTGAATAGATTCAAGCCAAACATACATCTGGCCCCTGGAAAACTTAAGAGTGGTCCCTAAGACCAAACATGCCTTCAAATCTTAATTTTTAAGGCATCCAATGAAGAAAATTATTCAGCAACTGTGAAAAAACATTACATTTTAATTAAGGTGTACATTAACTTAAAGCATATTTATAGCTACACACTCTTCTTTATTCTCATTGTTCTACTTTGGAGAATATCCCTAGTTTGCCACTGAAAGGTCAAACTGTGCAACTCTGCTTTAGATTGTGATTTTTCTAAACAGAGTTTATAGGGAAAATGGGCAGCATAAAAATTTAATAAATAAATAAAACTGGTGAAATAAGCCCTATAAATGGCCTGTTGCTTGTTCTTTTAAATGTTTATTTTTGTGGAAAATGAAAACATATTGAGGGAATAGCCTTTTCAATGCGAATCAAGTCAGTACATTATTCTGATTGGCTGGGATCATGTCTGGTTATTTAATGTATTCACTTTCACTGACATTAACAGGAACTTCACAGTTAATTGGCTGCTTTGTCAAGAGTCACTTCAGACACCATCCCAAGATTTCTTCTTGAGGCTCACTCATTCTTCGCTACTGCCATTCTACATTTTGGTGCTAATTATTTGCCTTGCTTCTGTGGGTCAGGCTTCCTTTAGGAGAATGGGGTAAGCTGATTTTTTTTTTTAAATCAAATTTCATTTTTCTTCCATAGCTTTTGTAGATGCTAGTTGCTTGTTGTAATTGATACACCCATTACATATTGCTTAAGGGGCTCCCAAGCTGAATAAAGTGATAGAGTTAAATTTGAATTCTAGCTTCCTTTGCATATGGTATAAGATATGATATTTGCATGGCACATTTGCATACATGTTTAATGCTTTTATCCTTCATCTTCAAAATTAGGCAGAAAGATGAGCTGTCTTTGTGTTTCTTGTAGACTTTCTTCCATTTTTCCCCTCAGATACTTCCAGATCTATAATTGGAGCCTGTTGCAAATATCTGAAGACTATTTAAAAAAAATCTTAATGTTAGAAAACATTTCTAGGTAGATAGAAAAATCCAAGAATTTGTGATGAGTTCTTGAACTGGGCAGAATTCACTATCCATTCACATTCTGTTTATTGATCAATACGTTACAGTACTCATTCTGTCTTTGGTAATTCCTTTGCTGCATCATTTTCTTGTTTCATTATTGTTAAGACATTAGAGTTTAGATTTAAGAGACAAATATAATGAAGAGTGCAGTTGTTGCGTCTGATGGGTCATTTAATTGTCAAGCAGACTCCATGAGAGAGAGGTGTGTGATGATTCCGTCTTTTTTCTCTTCCGATGCCACAGCAATAAACAAGTCAACGATCCAACCACACATGAGGGCAGGATTGGTGAAAGACCAGAAGTAGCCTACCATATATTGCACACAGTTACCTTGGGGCTGCTTTCTATGATGATGGAAGGGTGAGTCTGTGAGAAGGCTGCATGGATTTCTTTTCACTGGGAATGTGGAAGATATTACTGTTTATATTATACATATGGATTTTAAAAAAATTCTATGGATATGGATAACAGGGGTTATGATTTTTAAATAAATACTTGTGACTGGTTAATAATAGGCTTGAATTACAAGCACCTTTATATGGAAGAGAAGTTAAGCGGGGAGACTTGAAGTGGGAATCTCTATTTAAATGAATTTGTCAGTGTTACTTCTGTACTCATCAAAGTGTGTTTAGCATGTGCAAAAAGGTGAGATTTAGTAGAAAATTAACTTAAGGCATTTGCTCCCACAAGGGGTGGCATTAATTAGCAAATTAGATGATTTTAAAAGACAGTTATAAAAAAAATCAGGTAGAGATAGGATTATAAATGACTGCTGGCTGTGATTGGCTTTATGTTACTTCAAATATTGCTTATGGAATATCTCTGCATAGTTGCCTAGAAATAGTAATAAAGGAAGATGTTTGTAAGCTTCCCAAAAGCATCTGATTTGCTATCACGAAAAACACAAACTGGAAGATAAAAGATTTTTAATGTTATTATCTTGGTTCCCTTTAAAATAAATGATTACAAACAACCAGTTAACTCTAGCACATACTGTCATTGTGAGAACTTTGACTACAAATGAAATAAGCAGCCTAACGTGCGTTACAGACTCTTAATACTTATTGCAGTATCAGATTTAGGTGGGCAACTGTTATCTTAGATGAGGAGAAGGAGGGTTGCACCTGATCTTTGAATTACCGTAAATGCCGGCGTATAAGACGACTTCCGCGAGCGCTGAAATCGGCGCCAAAGACGGGGGTCGTCTTATACGCCGAGTCGTCTTATACGCCTGAAATACTGGTAGTTTCCGGGGTATAAGATGACATTCTAGGAATGCGGCCCGGCTATAAAGACGGGGGTCGTCTTATACGCCGGGTCGCCTAATACGGCGGCATATACGGTATATGCCAAGAACCACATTCCAAAAAGTAGTAGGAAAGCCAGATCAAAGCCAAATTTGCTTTAATTTTATTTTCACATAATTAAATATAAAAGCAATTCATTAGAAATAAATGTTATTTCAGTCCAGTAATGTGTTTATATTTTCCTACTTTGAAATTCTTCCTGGATGACCTGATATAAGACTATCTTGAGTGCTCTGAGATGTTTTGGTTGCATCTTATAGCATGTCTACAGGCCATATGGGTTGGGACTGACAGAGGTTGGACAGTTGTTATTTGGTCTTTAGAAAAATTTCTGTGGAGATTTTCAGTCATCCAGGTCATGGTTGTTCCAAAGATGCTTTTTCAAGAGGCAACTAGACTTTTTTTTTTTTGAAGATATTTCACTTCTCATCCAAGAAGCTTCTTCAGCTCTGACTGGATGGTGGGGAATGGAAGGATACCCACCATCCAGTCAGAGCTGAAGAAGCTTCTTGGATGAGAAGCGAAATGTCTTCAAAGAAAAACAAGAAAATCCAGTTGCTTCCTGAAAAAATCTTTGGGACTCTTTAGAAAACAGAACTTATATGTTGCCCTTATATATGAGTGAAGAGATGTGGTAGGAAACATTACCTGCTGTTCCTAATTTAGGGAAAAATACAGAATCAAGACCACATTTCTGAATAACCAATGTTCATATTGATAGGGTAGTAGTATTGTTTTATTGTTTAGTATAATATCTGATATTACCCAGCCTTAAAGAAAAGGTGAATCTTCCAGAGGCTTGCAAATCTTATAAGTACAAATAGCTGACATTCCTGTTGAGCTGAAATGATGCAACTTTGGGCACTGATAAATAAAAAGAATTGCTTAGATACACATAGTTTTTTGGCACTATAAGAGTCTTGATCATCCTGATACTAGACATCAGAAGAAGAAAAGGAAGAATGTAATGCCATTTGTTCTTGACTTCTCAGAAACCACTAGTACCAGTTGGTGCAAGGAAAGTTTTCATATAGTAACTGACTTTTACCTAAGAAATCTATTTGCAAAGTTCATTACAAATGCTCCACAGATTTCCATTTTGTTTCTTGTTTGGGCACATGAAATTGGTTCCTATGAGGCTTAGAATTGCAGTAGTGTCAATATAGTGCAGATGAAATTTAAGTCTATTCTCATTTCTCAAGATTGAGTTCAGAGGATTCTGCCAAACTTGTCCCTTTTGCCACATCAGTACCGCACCTTATCTTTTTTCTGGATTTGTATCGTTTCTCTAGAATGAAATATGTGTGGACTCCGTATGTTTGTATGATTGCGGCATTTGGAGTCTGTTCTCCTGAGCTTTGGATGACTCTTTTCAAGTGGATCCGACTGAAAACTGTGCATCCTGTTCTGCTGGTGAGTTCATCTTGTTTATAGGGACTATAAGGAATGGCTGTATTTACTGGTAAACATATAAAAAGTCATCTCTCATCAAAATCATGATCTGGAGATATAGCCAACTTTCTAGCTTGGTGTCCTCTAGATATGTTCAGACTGCAGTTTTCTGAAGTCTGGGGTGCTTGGTCAAAGGCTGCTCTGAATCTTCTAGGACAGGGCTTTCCAACCTTTTCACCAATTGTACCACTTTTAGGCTATGGCAACATCCGAGTACCACCAGTCGCCTAGCAAGGTGTCAAAAACTTGATGATAAAAAAAAAAAAAAGGAAAAAAGTGATAAAAGTTACAGGTAGTCCTTGACTTTCAACAGTTCCCTTAGTGACTGTTCGAAGTTACAATGGCACTGAAAAAAGTGCCCCCCCAAGCCACAGCCGAGCCAGACACCTGCCTGCCCACCTGGCGGCACTCTTCCTCTTATCCAAGGTTTTCATTGCATTTCTGTTGAGGATTTGCAGTGGGGGTGGGGTGGGGAGTGTTTGGTTTTTATTCCCCCTGTCTGCTGGATGGTTGCAGCAGGTTTTGATCACTTCACATGACCCTGGGACACTATGACCGTCATAAATATGAATCAGTTGCCAAGCATCTGAATGTAAAACACAAGACCCTGGAGATGCTGCAACATTCCAGCTGATCGGCGCTTCTTCTGGGCTCAGCAGGAGCACCAGGATCAGCGCCCAGCTCCAGCTGGAGCCTGGCGCTGATCCTGGTGGTTTCACTGAACCCTGACAGCCCTGCAGCTCCAGCCATCTCTCGCTTAGGCTTGTGCGGTACTGCCACTGGTTCAGCTCATTCCCCTCCCCCGCTACCACTTTTCTAGGATGGTCACATACCACCTACCAGATGCCAATGTACCACAGGTGGTACCCGTACCATTGGTTGAAAAGCCCTGTTCTAGGAGGCCATCATTTTAAGAAAAATTGATATGGGTAGGATTCGAAGGTTATAGTTTATGGATGGGGCATGCTCTATAAGATTTTATAGGTAAAGACTGGAAAAAAATGGTGGTTGTAGAGACTTGCATATTTTTTTGAACATGATTGTTGCAGTTCAGGATGCATCATTATATTTAATTTTTTTATTTGGTTGAAGAGCTGTAGGATTGGAGAAGACTCATGAGTCAGGCAAAATGGGAGCTACAGTGTGATTGTGATACATGCATGGCTTGGATATGGGCAAGGGAGGCTACAGAAGTAATGGCATTCTATGGCTGTTCTTATTCTGTGATCTGGACTACATAGCAAAACAGCCTTCCCAGGGGTTAAAAACCAGAAGGAAAGACTACATTGGCAACCTGCTTAAGATGCTAAGTGGGGGCTAGATTATACCTTGTTTTTTCTTCCCCTTGGGTTTGCTGTAAAACAGAGGCTGTAGTAACATATGGCAATTTGAATATTTGGTTGAGTAAATGCCTGGACTTTATTATGGTTATCTTACTGGAGCTGAAGAAATAAAGCCATTTAGGTATCTTGTGTGTATGAGTGTGTGTGCTGGCTCACATGTGCTTGATTCATAAGTAACTGAAAACATGCTTCTTTTATAGGTTCATTGGACATTTTTTTGAGTATAGGTATCATCCACTCAAGTCTGATAGAGCTAGCTCTGCCAATTTTGTATTTTCTGGATAATATGTCTTTTATATCTTTTCTCTAGATGAGCATACATTAGAGGCACAATTCTTTTGTCATTTAATGGTGGTGTATTGGCAACCTGATATGAGGATTTCCTTGTGCAGTTGAACCATTTATTTTTATACTTACTGATTGCTATTCCAAAAGAACTCTATATGCCATCTTTCATCAATTTTAGGATGTAATCTTATATATGCCGATTAAGAAAAAAGATCAATGGGATGTATTCCTGAGTAGAACTGTAGCCCCAAGACATGTATAGTAATGATTTGAAAGAATCTGCATGGGTGGGAACCAAAAATAAACTCCTAAATATAACTATTTTATGTGTCTATTTACTCTTTTAGGCTCTCATTCTGAGTATGGCTGTTCCAGCTATTATAGGGTTTAGTTTGTGGAAAGAGGTAAGAATAGAATATTATATAAAATATAAATATTGCCTTTCCTCTTCTCCTATTAACTATGCAGAGTATTGGAAGATTTAATGATATAGCTAATACTTGGTTTTGAAACAGTTCACATTATGTATAGCCATCTTGCACACAGAAATTTTCCTATAAAGACATTTAACCAAATGTCTGCACTTAAAACAGTACTTAAAATTGTATAGATAGTACTTTTTGTCTTAGCAGTGACTGGACTTGGCTGACTTTGGATTCACAAGCTATGCAAGTTGGCATTTGGATAAGGAATATCAATGAATTCTGGGACAATAAGCTAGAGCAGTATTTCCCAACCTTAGCAACTTTAAGATGTGTAGGCTTTAACTCCCAGAATTCCTCAACCAGCATACTGACTGGGGAATTCTGGAAGTTGAAATCAACTCATCTTAAAGTTGCCAAGATTGAGAAACACTTTAGCTAGAATGAGAACTATCCTGGAAGAAAGCAGTGGCCAAAGGTTTTATATTGCTGCCAAGAAAATTGCATGAACTGGGCTTGAAGGAGGTTTTAGCTTGATCTCACATGCAATTCTAACAATGTTTTAAAAAGATCTCTGAATGATATTGAATAACTTAACAAAATTAGAAGTACTTATATTAATAAGCTATGAAATTTGATTAGATGTACTTGAGCCCAAAAGATGCATTTCTATTAAGGTGGGTTATGACAAAGAAAGTGATTTTTGCTATAGGTAGCAAATGGATTTTGAGCATGCAAAATAAGGTTTGACGGTAAAGCTAGAAAGGTGTGTTTTAGTCCATTTTCCTGCATTATTTAAAGTTTTGTAATTTGTCTTCCCACAGTTCATAGCCTTGGTGCTTCCTTTTAGTTTTTTCCTAGGATAATGACGGAACTCTCAGAGCTCCAAGAATTTTATGATCCTGATACAGTAGGACTCATGACCTGGATTAAGTAAGTAATCTTTATTTTTTTTCTAACTGCTGTATATTTTGGTAATTCACAGTAATCATTCATCACATAGTGGGTTCAAGTGCTCTTTCCCAAGTTTATCCAGGCTTCTTGTAAGCTATGCTATTCAACTTTTTGGAGTAGCTATAGAACTGTTATCTGATCTAGTTTAATCATGAGCTTTAAATGATATACCATCATTTTCTTATTTTTGAAATGTGATTATTACATGGTGATTGAGAAGACTTTAGAACAGGGGCGGGCAATTAATTTTCCCATGGGGCCACATGGGAAACTGGGACTGTTCAGAGGCCAAACTAATAGGGCTGTTGCCACTATTGCCACCACCATGGCCACTGCTGCCATCATTGCTATCACGGGCCACACAGAAACAATCAAAGGGCTGGATGTGGCACATGGGCCGTAACAGACCATATGTGACCTGTGGGCCACAGAACGCTTTAGAAACCATTTTGATACATTTGTACAAAGCACAGTTTCTTTAGCATTTATATTTGAATCAAGAACTCTGACTTGATTCCTTTTAAACAAGCCAGGAACACAAATCAGCACGAAACAGTTCAGTTTACACAAGATAAGAAGGAAGGAGAAAATGTCTATAGTTGACATGGGCCCAAACTGTTCAGCAGTTACAAAATTATTTTAAGATTTATTGAAGTCATGGGCATTAGGTTACCAGCATTTCAGCAACTGAACTATTTCCTGTTAGAAATCTTTTGTCTCCTAAGTCAATTGGGTCAATCCTTTTGTAATTTCATTATAACGACTTTTCTGTGAACTGGCAAGGAGGCAAGTCTTTTTACTTATTACTGGTAAGCTATTTATAAAAAACACCATCTGGATTCTTACTAAGAACTGACCTTTACATTCAGAAACAGGATCTGGCTCAAACAGGATTTCTGAATTCCACGTGTGTCTTCATGGAATGTGTGAGAGACAAGGCCTTGTTTTATATATATATATATATATATATATTTTACAGAGGACAGGCTCCTATTGCTGCTGTCTTTGCTGGAAGTCCACAATTAATGGGTGCAATCAGACTGTGCACTGGCTGGATGGTGACAAATCTACCCCTGTATAATGATGATGACCTGCAAAAGAGAAATGAAAATGTGAGTCTCCATTTAATCCTAAGATAGCAGCTGCCTTACATATAAAACTAAAACTGGAACTTTTTTCAGATAACCTGAACTCAAACTTCATAGGTAAATAGATAATGTATAATACTCTTTCTCAATCTCTGAAACTTGTGGCAACTGCCCTTTATCCAGGGGTCCAGATAGATCATTCACAGGAAGGCATTGAAATCCATTCTGAAATTACAGACATCATTTTTTTTAAAGGCTTGGTCCTATGTGTCACATTCTTCCATCTCTCTGCCCCCTCCATCTAGCTTTACTTTATATTCTGGGGAGCTTCTACATACTGTAGCCTATCCATAAGCACTCCCTATAGACAATCCAATAATTCCTCATCTTTTTGGATTAAGCTGGGGAGAGCATGAGTGGTTTTGCTTCCAGCCCCCTCATTTTCTCTTCAAAAATGATAACCAGCTGCTGCTTCAAACATATGTATTTTCAGCTGCTTTTTAAATTACATTTAAAAAACTAAATGTTTTTTAAATCCATAGATTTTTCAGATCTATTCCAAAAGATCAGCTGAGGATATTTACAAAATACTCACATCCTACAAAGCTACGTATCTGGTCATAGAAGATTCAATTTGCAATGAAGTTGGACCAGTGAGAGGATGCAGGGTTAAAGACTTACTAGATATTGCCAATGGTCATGTAAGTAGTAGTGTGATATAATTCATCCATCAGATTTGGTAGTTTACAGCAGGGGTCCCCAACCCCCGGTCTATGGACCAGTACTGGGCTTCAGCATGCCAGCAAGCAGGCTGCACAAACAAGCAAAGCCCCATCCACGAGATGCAGGTAGCACACAAAACCATGCACTCTCCGGTTCATGGAAAAACCTCTCTCCACGGAACCGGTCCCTGGTGCCCAAAAGGCTGGGAGACTTCTGGTTTATAGGATATATTACTAATTTGCATAGTAAGTGTTTTACAAACCAGTGAGCCAAATTCAGCACATTTTCTCAGAAGCAAGAGCTACTTGCTCAATGGTTATTGCTACAGATAAATATTACATAGGATACATCTTGTGACCTATTCATCTGTATAACCTGTGTAAGATTCTGAAAAGCAGTCATAGAAGGTAATCACAGCTGAGCAGTGCATTGAAACCAAGTTCTTTTCATTTAGCCCAATGCCACAGTGTGAATGCAGTATACACACACACACACACACACAATCCTTCAGGGACCAGTCATAAGTCCCTTCATTCAACATTGTCATAACTGGTCTCTAAGCAAGTAATCATAAATCAAACACTGCTAGTATTGGTTAAGATGGTGGCCTAGAAATCAGAAGACTGAATTTTAGTTCCTCCTTGGGCAAAACCAGCTGGATGACTTTGGACCAGTCATTCTCAGCCTACTTCATCTCACAGAGTTGTTGTTATGGAGGAAATTAGAGACAGAAGGAGTATTGGTGTGAACTTCACCTTGAGTTGTGTATGAAAAAAACAGTGGAATAAAAATCTACCCCCCCCCCCAAATTAACTGGTTACATGCCTATAACATTCTTACTTTTAAAAATTGCTCCATTTCGTATAAAGTGCTTTCATCGGAACTTAATATCGTAGTAATATTGCTACTTTCACATTGGAATTATAAATACAAATTTAATTAATTCCAATATACAATGTGTTTGATTCCTCCCTGAAGTTAAATATGTATTTTGTTTGTTTATTGTTTCCTCTAGGTTTATTATGAAGAAAATGACAGCTCTGGCTACTCAAAATATGGGCGGTTTTGTCAGGAGATCAAAATGAACTATTCGCCATATGTGAATTACTTCACACGCGTATACTGGAATAAGTCTTACTTGGTATATAAAATCAATTCTATAATATCTTTCCAATCCTGAGAAATTTGCAGCTTATCCTTTGAAGATGGACTTTGCAGAATTTTTAAAAAGGCTAAGGTTATCAACAAACCTTTTTTCTATTGCATATAAATTGCAGATGCACACAAAGGCATTATCACTGACTACATGCAAATTGCTTAGTGTATCCTGCATGACTACTGCAGATTAAATGGTACAACAAGAGAGAGAGAG
Organism: Crotalus tigris; assembly: GCF_016545835.1. NCBI lineage: Eukaryota > Metazoa > Chordata > Lepidosauria > Squamata > Viperidae > Crotalus > Crotalus tigris. The sequence goes on along the minus strand of NW_024096861.1, from coordinate 292,597 downwards.
AGATGCTCCAGAACTATAGAAGATACAACTGTCTTCCAAGAATTAAAAGGCATCTTTCCAGCTTTTCAACTTTAATAACCTCATTTTTAACATCAATTTGGTTTCAGTTTCATAGCAATTACTTTTTCAGTTATATTTATTTATGTTGGCAAGTACAAAAAAAAGGGAAAAGAGAATTTGCTGGATGTTATTCTCCAGTTATATACATATATTTGGGTTTGGAAGTGGGTTGGATAGGGAATGTTCTGCCATTTTCACTGTTTGGAAATCCCATTATATTCCTGGTATTTGTTATAACGGAAAAAGTAGGGAAACAAGTGGCTGACAATGATAAGAGACAGACTGAGGAATAAGGCTGTGCAGACTAAGCTGTTGGCGGAGAGCAATTCCCTAATTGGGGCTGTCTTTTCTATTATTATTTTTGGTAGAGCATTATTATACTCTTATGTTTGGTGAAAGGTTTGGTTTAGGTACCCAGTCAATAATAGTATTCTAAATAAGTTGAATTAAATAAGAAAGATTTCCTTTCAGTTCTGTAAATCATATATTTTAGGCACTCTTATATTCTATCTAAAAAGGTAATGAATCAACATAAAATGTAGCCCTTTAATAAGAAAAGGTTGAAAATTCATATTCTAGAAGTTTAGCTTCAAGTACTTGCCAATTTGTGGGATTTTTCTGTTAGGTGCTTATATTTTTGTGTAATTATTGGCATTCCATAATTCTGTCCTAGTCATTACCAGGACAAATTATTCATTGTGGCTTAATAAGAGTATTCCGCCCATTTGCTCTTCTAAGCCAAAATAAAAGATCAGATTTAGTTTATGGATATTGATATATTTTGGTAGCTACAGTTAAATTTTGTTTCTTCCTTATTTCTTCATCCATTTGATTGGTGGAGCAAGGAAAACATATTTACATATTCATTTTTGTTGTATTTTTAAATTAAATTTGGATTTCCGGCTTGACATCCGAATGTGGCAATTATCTGGTTAAAATATTTCTACAAAATGAAGTCTAAATTAAACTATTGATCAAGCTAATAATGTAAGTTGGTTTACTTTCATAAAATAAAAGTTTTTTATTATATTTTAGTACAACTTTGCTCTTTACACCTTTTTTATTTTTAAACTTTGTTTTCTGTTTTTTTCTCTGCATTATTCCTGATCTTGAATTAAAAAGAGTTAAGTGTATGCCCTGAAAATGAAAAAGTATTTTATCCCAAAATTATTTTTTTCCTGACTTTAATATTATAAAATACTTAACTAAGTAGCCAGAGGGGAAAAAAATACTTTGAGAATATTTTATCATTATCTTGTTGTATAGCATTTTTAAGGGAAGCTAATCAATGCTGCCTTTTTTGTGCAAGTCAAAGCTACTTGAACATAAGAATTTGAAAATGTAATTGTTTTATTTTACATTTAATTGAGCTTGGAGATCTCCTGCCAGGGATGTCCATACCAGAGGCTGAAAAAGTCAAGATGGTGCCAACAACCATGCATTCAAAGCCCTGTCCTTTTTTTATATGTGCATTAGTGCATGCAGTGCTTTTTTTCTAAAAAAAAAAAGGTGCCGGAACTCACACACATCATACAACCCGCCTTGCCTACCCTACAAGGTTCCATCCAAAAAAGGTGCCGGAACTCTGTTCTGGGCGTTCTATGAGAAAAAAAGCCCTGAGTGCATGTAAAAAAGGGTAGGGCTTTGGTCTCATAGTTGTGATGCCAGCTCCCTTCAGCTATCCCTGCCTGCTGCCACAAAAAACCCCACTCCAAATCAGCTGGATGTGAGTGCAATCCAGCTGTGACATCTCTGACCCCATTGATCAACCCCTGGGCTGATTTGCCTGATCTGATTGCCTAGACCAGGGGTAGGCAACCTCGGATCTTTTATGATTCATGGACTTCAACTCCCAGAATTCCTGACTAGGCAGTGTCCCCTTCATCCTTCACCGTGCCATGTGCATGCCTCCTAAAGCTGTGCACTCCAGAGAAGAGGACAGCCTTCTCAGACAGAAGCCTATCAGTCTTGGTGTAATCCAAATCACTTCACAGAACCTGTTGTAATCTGTGGGGTTTGATTAAAATTATCTTAAAAGGGACTAAAATCTGAAATGCATTGATTTTTGAAATGTATGTAATTTTCTTTAATATTACAGTTATTTATTTCTGTACAAGTTTATGTCTCTGCCCTTCTATGTTGCAGCAGAAAGTTGCTTTGAATAATTTCTAAGAAAAATTAACTTTGCAGTACTACTGCTAACAGTGTTGCTGTGACATTTAAGGGAGAGATGAGAAATAGTGTTCTTAAATGCTCTACTCTGTTTTTAGGGAGTTGTCTTTCATTTTTTGTTATTCCTTCAAGGATTTGGAAAATAATGAGATTGTGGAATCATGTGAGCATGACATCAAGTATGTATTCCCCACACTTACTTACTATAGTACAAAAGGAAAAATAATTATAGCTGTTGAAAACACGTATTCAAAGACCTAAATCTTGGCTGTCAGTATTGCAATGCTGTTGGAGAATGTGCCTTGTAAACTTCTCTTTTTTAAAAATGCAAAACTTAAACCTTTGTGTGCTTTGCGGATTTTTTTTTCCTGAGGAAATCCAGAAAACAAGACCTTGTCTTGAATTTGGTTTTAAGAAGTGCTTACAGAAGGGAGAAAGGAGAAATATATAGTGGTTGATAACACCAACTATTAACCCATAAGCAAGGTGTGTAAGCCATATCCCTTTAAGCCAGTGGTTCTCAACCTTTTTAATGCCGCGACCCCCAACCGGTTGTAAATCAAGGACTACCCAACTGGTCATAAGTTGAGGACTACCCAACAGGTCGTAAGTTGAGGACTTTCCCTGCCCGGGAGTGCCGCGCATGTGTGGTACCTCCCCCTGCACCGGCCGAGGCGTAGCTGGCAAGCAGCAGAGATGGCACAGGCCGACCACCGGCTGAGCCACCAGCTGGCCCAGCCCAAGGGAAGTAAGGCACCTGCCGGGCCCCACGCGTGCCAGCAACCCTCCCTGCGCCTGCCGGCCTCCTACCTCCCACCCCCGGCCCTCTTTTATTTACATTTTTAGTAGTTGCTCAGCAGGGAGGGATGGAAGCTTCCAGACAGCTCGCCTTTGCTGTAGACAACTTGCAGCACCGTTTGCAGAATGGGACTTTTGGCGGGCTCAGCAGGGCAAAGACAGCCTGGACAATTCTATTGGCTTTTGAAAGCCAATAAAATTAGACTCTAATCAAGAGAGTCTATTCTATTGGCTTTCAAAAGCCAATAGAATAAAAGGGAGTAGCACAGCTAAGGAAAAGGGGAAAAAAATGGCGGACTGCGTTGTTTGGCGACCCCCGTGAAATGGTCATTCGACCCCAAATGGGGTCCCGACCCACAGGTTGAGAACCACTGCTTTAAGCGGAGTTATTTTTCTTTTATCACTTAAATGTATAAAGAGGTTGTCTGCTTTGGGGTTTAACTTTATTTGAACACATCCATCCTCCTCCTCCCAGATAATTGCTTCAATTATCTTCCCTTTCTGCTGAAAACTTTTTTAAAGTTAAAAATGCAATCCAGTCAGTCTATCAAGAAGCATGATTTTACTGGAAATATGTTAGGGAGACATGCTATCATGGGAACATAGGTTGCTGTTTTGGACAATTGAACCACCAAGCAGTCAAATTTGACATTATTCAGAAACAGAAATGATTGAAATGATCCCTGTTTGTGGATGCAAACTTGAAACCAGGATTTCTACAAAGCATATGTATTGTTAAAATAATTAGTTGCTTTCCCTAATATCTTTTAGTTTTGTTGGATTAATTTCTGGAATTACAATGCTGCATTTCAGAAGGCATTTGCGACCATTGATAAATGTAACAACACCATAAGTGGCCTGCAATATGCACAGGGAATGCATCCAGTTAATTAGGTAAATGAGTGGTACAAGCATGTGTAAATATGAAAGGAAGGGATAACATTTTGATCTCAGAAAGGTAATTCTGATTCCTTGTTTCTACAGTAAAAGAGCTGCTAAAAAACTCAAGGCGCTCACCATATCACATCAAAACAAAATTTCAAGAGAGCTGTAAAGCAGACTTACAGTGCAACTCCAAAAATATTTTTGCTAATTATCTTAATATTTCATTGTAAGTAACAATCATTTTAGACTATTATTTAAATTATACGTATCTGTGTAAATAGGCATGTTTTGATCATGTTTCTGGAAAAAGTAGGCCTTTTTTTTAAGCTGATGTCTATCAAGCAGTCATCATTCTCATTCAGTCTAAACTATTTCCCCTCCCCCATCTTCTCACTTTCTTTTTCATGTCACAAACAGAACAGCCTTTTTTCATATTATTCATTCACAACATTGCAAATTTTCCCCAAACTCATCAGTGGTTCTTTCATTAACACCATTTGCTGAAGCATGGCATGCAATTATCACTAATTTACGAATTCCTCCTAAATATTTTTAACATACTAGATGCCATCAGCTTATATTGTCTGACATAAACTTTAACTATTTTATTCAATTATTCCACATCTTCTCCTCTAAATGTGTGTATTCAGCAATTTCACGAGATCACATCTTCACTAGCTTTACCACATTTTTTCTCTCTCTCTTCATGCATCTTGCATGTTAATTCATGCACTTTATACTTTACACTGTCTCAGTCTTCCATATTCCTTGTGAACAGAAGGGGCCTTGAATATTGTCTTATAACACCCACCATGGCATTTGTTAATTGAGGCTTTCATGTTGTGCTTTTTAGTCAAGATAATGAACCAATAGTGTTACAAGCCCAACTGAAGCTCAGTTTTCTCCCAAGCACAGTCACATCTCCTTCAGTGTGGATTTAAATATGCATATTTATCACTGTATCCCTTCACACAGGAACACACACAAGCCTATGTGATGTTGACTCTATTGCCGCCTGGAAATGTAAAACTGGGTTTGCTAATTTTTCCAAGCACCTGAATCACTGTAGCATACAGTGAGCAAATATAAACTAGCAAATACAAATCTCCATTCACTTACTAGATCAGTGGTTCTCAACCTGTGGGTCGGGACCCCATTTGGGGTCAAACAACCATTTCATGGGGGTCGCCAAACCACGCTGTCCGCCATTTTTTCCCTTTTCCCTAGCTGTCCTACTCCCTCTTATTGGTGGCCACACCCACTTGGGGGTCACCACAACATGGGGAACTGTATTATGGGGTCACGGCATTAGAAAGTTTGAGAACCACTGTACTAGATGAAAGCAGCATGAGAAGTGAAGCCATCTTAAGTCTTCTGCAGTTTATCAAATCCTAGTTCACCCACCTAAGTCAACAAGCACTATGATTAGCATGGCTGAGGCAGGAATCCCCATTTTAAACATCAAGAGACAGCTTTACATGTCACATGAAGACATTTATTTAAGTAAAATCTCTGGTGAACTCAGAGACGTATCTATTTGATTTTCCTCACAGTATTATGGGAGTGGATTGCCATTACTTTTTTAGTTCAAGAGTCTCAGGCTAGTCCTTAGTCCCCCATATGGAGAAATCCAATGTAAGCACTGTAACAACCATGTCCAAACTGCTCACAGACTAAATCTGACTGAGATCACATGTTGAATCTTTAAGCTTTCAAGACCATTTTAATTATTTTTTTGTAAGCAGCCTAGAGTCACTGAAAGAGTTGATGTGCTGCCCTATAAATTTTCTAAATTAGTGTTCCCAACCTTGGGAACTTTAAGGCACGTGGACTTCAAGTGCCAAAATTCCCCAGCCAACCATGGTAGCTGGTGAATTCGGGAAATTGAAGTCTACATGCCTTAAAGTTCCTAAGGTTGAGAAAGTCTGCTCTAAATAATAATAATAATAAAAAAACGTGGGTTATTGACTGTAAATATTGTGTATAATTGCCCAACACAGTAAACCCTAAATCATAATTAACATAAAGTTGAGTGATGATCAGCCAATCTCACTTAAGAGGTATGAAAACAGACATTCACTTTTATTTGCCACAATAACTCACCGTAGCAAAGGCCCAGAAAAGCTTATCTAATGCTATATCCTCGCAATAAATAGTCTACTGAACATAGGAGATAATTTAGCCTAGCGTGGGTGCTAACCCAGCCCATGTCGCAGAATTTTGCAAAAAGCCTTTGCACAAAAAAAAAAAAAAAATACTCCGACTGATCAGCTAATTCACACTCCAACTCTTTCAAATCTACCTCGGGATCATCTTGCACAAAAAGCGTAAGTTACGCTCTTTGCTGAAAAAGAAGGCGGCAGGAGGCCCACGACGAAACACATTAGCGTCCGGCCCTCCGATTCTGACTGGTCAGAATCGAGGAACGGAGGCGGAGCAAAAGCTGTCTATTCCCCTATCCGAAGCCAGGAAGGTAGGAGAGGGGGCGAGGAAGGCGTCGTCCATTTTGGTTGATGGGAGGCAGGGCGTTCGCTGTTGGTGGGGGCCCCGTCTGCGGGAGGATCAAGGTGCAGAAAAGGTGAGATGGGGAAAAATGACTTTTATTACCTGTTTTGGTGTTTGAGTAGGTGAACTACATGCATAACAAGGCATTTGCTTTCACATAAACAAGAAGAACCAGGAGCAATCACGAGTGCTCTTCTGATGGGGCAGGCAATGGCTCTGAAAGGATGGGGCATTTCGTGTATTTCAATGAATGTTTTTCACACTTGGCCAGTTTAAGATGCTTGGACTTCAACTTCCCGAATTCTCATGCTTGGCTTTTTCTGGGAGTGCAACAATGAACAAGATACAATTGAGCACATAAAAGTAAGTGTAAGCATTTCAGCACTCCGGAAGACGCAATTGATATGCTATGTTCAGATTGATAGAAAAATACACTAACATAAGTCATACAGAGATATAAAATAAATATTAAAATTAGTGCAGATATGTCCCTTTCCTGTTCCTCTAGAATAGGCTATCCCTAAATCAGATGCCCTTTTTGATTCAGTTATTTGGAAATACCTATTTTCCTCAAAATTCCACTTCAGGAAAATGTTGGTAAGCTCTTTCTCTTCTGCACCTTACTTATTTTCTTCTGAAGTTCTGCCTCCAGTCTCCCAAAATAGCCTCATTTTTGGTTGGGCCAAATCTGACTTTTGCTTAAGAGAAAATATGTATTGGGTACTGTGTATATGAAGTATTTAGCAAAGAAGACTGGTAAGTTATTTGAAATAAAATCAATCCCATTTTACACAAAACTGAAAGGAATAGAGCTTAACATTGCAAATATATATGGGGAAATGAGAAATTGGAATATCTGATTTTGGAAAAATGATAGATCCAGATTTTAAGAAATGTAAAATACATTTCTAATCATCTGGGCGGGGTGTGTGTGTGTCAGTTTAATATAATGATTAAGGCATCAGGTGAGAAACTAGAAGACTCTGAGTTTTAATCTCATCTTAGGTATGAAGCCAGCTGAGTAACTTTGGGCCAATCAATCTCTCAGCCCTTGCAAGCCATTTCTGAAAACCTTGCTACAAAAAGTGCAGGACTAATTCAGGCAGTGCTGGAGTGAACACTAATTGAGCATACAAACATCTAGGAATGGAGTTAATTCATCATAATTAGTAATTATTGGACTCCTCAAATAATGTTTTAAAAAAATGGATATCAGATGCCCTGTGCTAATGTTACAGCTCTTATGATTTGATCATATTTATCCATGGTCTTTTTTTAGCTTCAAATAATTATATATGTTAATATACCGGTAACTTGGTGAAAATATAACATTTTGTGTGTGTGGATTATGATGGATTATGTGATGCTGGATTATATTCATAAATTATGGAATTAGTATTTTATGAAGAGTTTAGTTTGTCAAGTCTGGGTTTTGATAATGAAAATTATTCTATATAGATAGCAAACAGAAAGAATTCAAAAGATGTGTTCCCTATCAATTTTTAAAATATATTTAGTAAAATGTGGAGCAATATGATCTAGATTTATAATAAATGATAGTTTTGTATTATTTTTGTATTATATGAATATTTTTTCCATTTTCCTTCCGTTCACTTTAATCACTATTCTGAATTTGTTTTTTGATTGAGTAATTGAGTATTTTTTCTTGAGCTCATTCTTAACATTCACCAAGAGGAAAGATGGAAAAAAGATTGCCAAGGAAGCTGTAGTCTTATGAAAGATAATAATAATAATAATAATAATAATAATAATAATAATAATAATAATAATAATAATAATAATAATAAAGTTGGAAGGGACCTTGAAGGTCATCTAGTCCAACCCCCTGCTCAGGCAGAAAACCCCATACCATTTCAGACAAATGGCTGTCCAGTCTCTTTTTAAAAACTTCCAGTGTTGGAGCATTCACCACTTCTGGAGGCAGGTTGTTTTACTGGTTAATTGTTCTAACTGGCAGGAAGTTTCTCCTTAGTTCTAGGTTACTTCTCTCCTTGATTAGTTTCCATCCATTGCTTCTTGTCCTGCCTTCAGGTGCTTTGGAAAATAGCTTGACTCCCTCTTCTTTGTAGCAGCCCCTGAGATATTGGAACACTGCTATCATGTCCCCCCTTGTTCTTCTCTTCATTAAACTAGACATACTCAATTCCAGCAACTGTTCCTTATATGTTTTAGCCTCCAGTCCCTTAATCATCTTTGTTGCTCTTCTCTGTACTCTTTCTAGAGTCTCAACATCTTTTTACATCGTGGTGACCAAAACTGGATGCAGTATTCCAAGTGCAGCCTTACCAAGGCATTCTAAGTGATATTAATACTTCATGTGAACTTGATTCTATCCCTCTGTTAATGCAGCCTAGCACTGTGTTGGCTTTTTTGGCAGCTGCAGCACACTACTGGCTCATATTTAAATGATTGTCCACTAGGACTCCGAGGTTCCTCTCACAGTTACTACTATTGAGCAAGGTACCCCCTATACTATACCTGTACATTTGGTTTTTCTGTTCTGTTTATTATGAAAATTCTGATTTGTAAATTGGATGAAAAGTTTCTCTAGATACAAGATCCCAATTTGTCATATTTGGACTGTAAATTCCAGTCTGAATGAAAAGATCTGCAATTAAATTTTTATATTTTGTAAAGCAATTATGCTCTGATATAATCTATGTTGTTTCTAAATCAGGGTCCCTGCCCAAAGGATTGCTCAAAGAAATCCAAAGGAATTCAAGAAAGGAAGATGAGTGTAGAAGCTGTTGATCGGGAAGCAGCCACATCTAGCCGACCCTGCACCCCCCCTCAGACTTCCTGGTTTGAGTTCCTGCTAGAAGAGTCTCTACTGGAGAAACACCTGAAAAAGGCTTCTCCTGGTAAATAATGCTGTTGTTCAAAGCTAAAACTTTTATTTTAATTCATTATTGCAAAAGATGAAGGAGTGTGATTGCATTTTCTGTGGGTGTTATTAAATTTTGTAGATTCTTTTATCCAATGATGAAGCAAAAGTAGTAGTAGGTTTTTGCTGATCCTTACTTGCACTGCACTTAAATCTTATTCAAGGTCCACATCACATAATGTATTTGGACTTTTTATGTGTACTAGTATACATAAAAATAAATACATATTTACACTTGAATATAACAATGATACAGGAAATGACAGTAAAACCAATGACATCAATCATTTCACTAAATTTTCTTAGACAAAAATTATATATGCTTCTTTAAAAGTAGCTTGTTTATTTTTCATTTATTTGCTTCTCCCTAGGAGATATTTTAATATACAGTGCATATTTTAAACCTTTTTTTTCCCCTTGGTAGATCCTTCACCAGTCCAACTAATTGTTCAGTTTTTGGAGCAGGCTTCCAAGCCTTTAGTCAATGAACAGAATCAAGTTCAACCTCCCCCTGATAATAAGAGAAATCGCATTTTAAAATTACTTGCTCTAAAAGTTGCTGCACATTTAAAGTGGAATTTGGATGTACTGGATAAAAGGTATTAGTTGATATCTTGGATAAGATTGTTTACAGATTATTATGTCACAGTAAAAAGTATTAATTTTCACATTGCTTAAATAAGTAGTATTTTGAAGTTTCCATTTCAAAGCCACATAAACTAAAAATTCGATCTCAAGACAGATTAATCACTGGTAATCATGATGAATAATCAGAAAAGTAAGTTATGATGTAGTTTGTACCCGCATAGGAGAACAGCTGGGAAAGATGTTTGCTATTCTCGTTTCCAGCTTGCAGGTTAGATGTGCAGTAAAAATAGCAAAAAGACTGCATTGGAGCATTAATGGCTTTTGTTTGGTGATATTCCGTAACTAAATTAAAAGCTGATGTATGTACTTTTAGTTATTTTTTTTTTTTGGTCTTTTAGTTTATCTGTTCCTGTACTGAACATGCTATTAAATGAATTGCTGTGCATCAGTAAGGTTCCTCCTGGAACTAAACACATAGATATGGACCTTGCCTGTTTACCTCCAACCACTGCAATGGCAATATTGCTCTACAATAGATGGTAAGATTTTATTTTCTTGAATACTCTTACTAGAAGGAAATGTTAAAGTCAAATAAATCCTGTTCTGCTTGTGAGGTTTATAAGTGATATGTGCACGCTAGATAGCATTTTTTCTTTTTGATTAGCTGTCATAGAAATAAATCAGTAATTCCTTTTGCATGTTGTTTTAGCCTGGCAAAGGAATAAGCTGTGAATTGGGTAGCTGGTTTCCAATGTCTCTTTCTATGAAATTGTTTAGAGCATCAATTGATTACATTAAAATGAAACTTAAAAATTTGATAAACTGAAGTTAAGCCCCATTTTATTTCTATGTGATTTCAACTAGAAGATTGAAGAATCAGTGAAATCAATATTTCCAGTGTGTTACATTTAGGTCAACCTTTTGCTATCATATTTGTCTTAGCTTTAATTTTTGAAATAAGCCCCAATAAATAATGCTGATATCAGAATAATTCACTATTCAGTGCTAACAGTTTTGTTTTGTTTTTAATAGGGCTATCCGAACCATAGTCAACAGTAGTTTTCCTGTCAGACTAGCAAAACCTGGCCCACCTCAGTTGAGTGTGTAAGTCTATTCATCTCTTTTAGCCTTAACCTAAATCAGGATCCAATTTTCAACGAGGCATGTGAACAAAGTAATATAAAACTTGTTTGATAATTAAAGTATGTATGAAAAGATTTTTAGTGGAAAGAGGACAAAATCCCTGAATATAGCACATTTATATAAAATAATTCTGATTCTTTTAGAACAAATGCAATTTAGGCAAAATTATTCAAATAGCTTAAACCTTAAATGATTCAGTTTTCAATCTTGAAATGCAGTTTATTTAAAAAAAATGTGAGGAAAAACATACTTCGTTGCTTATTTATTTATGCATCCATTTGCATTTGAGTCAGTGTTGACTCCTGGTGACTGCCTAGCCCTAGAAAGTCCCTGCAGTTCTCTTGGCAAGATTTTGGAAATGGTTTGCTTTGCCTCTTCCTAGGGCTGGAAGAGAATTACTGGCGCAAAATCTCCCAACTGCCTTTGTGCCTAAGGTGGGATTAGAAATCACCATCTTCTGGTTTCTATCCTGATGCTTTTAACTACTAGTACCTGTTGTATGCTGAACACATGAGGTATATTGGAAATCTAAATAGCATAATAACGTGATATTGCATTGAATAATAACCCACAATTGCTTTTACCTTTTTTGTTTAGTATGAATCAGTTCCAACAAGAAAAGGAAGTCACAGATAATATTTTGAAAGTGGTAAGAGCTTTTCATTAAATTGTCCACAATTAGAAGTTAGTTGATACAATTAATCAAGAAAAGTGCTAAAGTTAAGACCTTTCTCATATAAAAAATGGCATTTGATATCTTTACTGTGAAAATTGGAGCGTCTTATTTCTAACTCCAGCTCCATTGGATATGTTGAATTTTGAAGTTTATATGAGAAAATTATTTCAGGAAAGAATGTATTATTATACACTTAGCCTTTTACTTAAATCATACAATAGGGAAGAATCACATAATAAGATAGAACAAGGATGTTTTGCAAGGAAATAGGTCAGAAACTAGTTGCAGTTTATTCCAGCATATCTATCTGATTAGTATTAATAGAAGAGGGAAATCTATTTTATACACTCTCTCCCAAGGGCAAAATAGTGAAAACAACAGGGGTACAGAGGTTGTAGTATGTATCATTCAAATTGCTGTGCAGAAATCTGAATCATGTTAATGGTGATAGAAATAATTGCTTACCTCTTGAATTTCAGAGAAATATAATTATATTTTCTTGTTCATAACACCAAGTTGGTCTGTTTATCTTTAAATCATATTTCCTAACAGGGAAAGATTTAAAATAATTCATAAATACATCTATTGCAAGGTTAGCAACCAGGTGTTCTTCTCTTTGGCAGGACATTGTGAATGTTGTAGGACATTTGGTTACCTATACTTGATACATAGGAACTGCTTTATAAATATCTGTAAACAAAGATCATTACAAAAAGTAAAATTTCATTATAAAGAGACTTTCCTTTTCATCCAATTACAGGGTAAAGACTTACTGTAGTTTTCTCATTTTGAGCTCAGAGAATATTAAATGGTTATTATTTGATGATAACTAAATATGTGAGATCTTTGAAAGGGGAATGATTGACATTTGTTAGTATGAAATTTGATGTAGCTTGAACTAGAGAAGTACATATTTATCTTAAGTAATCAGAACAGGTGCTAATAATTCAACATTTATATTCCTCCTGTTGTTCCAGCTAAAAGAACAGGCTGCTGATTCCATTCTGGTGTTAGAAGGAGCACTAAAATTAAACAAGGATCTTTACATTCACACAATACGGACGCTAGATCTGCTAGCTATGGAACCTGGTATGGTTAATGGAGAGACAGAGAGTTCTACAGCCGGATTAAGTATTAGCACTGAGGAAATGCAATGCCAGGTAGGTTAATGTTTTGTCTGACAATGATGTTGGTAGAATATACAGGTAGTCCTTGACTTACGACAGTTGTGTAACAATAGTTTTAATGACAGACTTGGAAAAAGTGATTTATGAGCTGTCCTCGAATTACACCTGTCACTAAATAGGGCATTTGGCAACCAGCTTGCATTTACATTAGTTGCAGCATCTTGCAGTCGCCAGCTTCGAACAATCAAAGTCAATTGTGGAAGCCAAATTTGCTTAATGACCACATGATTTGCTTAATAGCTGCTCGTTTCACTTAATGTCCACATGATTCATTTAACAACCATAGTAAAAATGGTTGTAAAAATGACTTGTTTAACAACCACATTACTTAGCAATCAAAATTCCAGTTGTAATTGTTGTAAGTTGAGTACTGTCTTTAAATATGGATTCATAAAATGAAATTAATTTTGAAACAATTCATGGTGTCATCAGCCAACCATGACATTCTATATTCAGTGTAGCTTTCCAGTATTTTGAAAACATGAAGAATATTCAGTTTTACAGTTGTATTGTTTCAAGGATGATTTATTTGCAAATGTTTGGAAAGAGAAGGAAAGCACCTCTTTAGTATAGTTTGTAGTGCAGGGATTTTGTCTCTCTGCATTTAATTGTTGCTTTAGAATTACTTTTAAGGATTCCAAAAGGAATTAAAAAGTCCTGCTATAATTTATTTTGGTCTGTTTCAGGTATGCTATGATTTAGGGGCCATCTATTTCCAGCAGGGTTCCACAAACTTTGATTTATATAGGAATGCCAGAGATAAATTTTTTAGAACCAAGGAATTGATTTTAAAGGTGAGTAACAAGTTAAATAGCAAATGAAATCTGTTTTTACAGAAAATGGAAACCCATCTAGAAGCTTCATTGCAAATTTTAAGAATTTTCATAAAACTGGTTTGATACTCAAATTATTAGAAGATAAATCAAAGACATTTGTTCAACTTGAGCCAGTAATCTTGCCATTATTGTGATGTTGTTTCTTTTTTAAATAGGGTGTTTTAAATTTTTATATAATAAATTTATGCTATGTTGTAAACTGACCTGGCATATTTTTAAAAAAAGGATGGTAAATAAATACTGGTAACAACAATAACAAAATTGTAATGATTCTTGGAAAATTATCACAATGTGATAAATAAGTCTCTGTTAAAGGTGTTTGCCTTGAATAAAATGTTGGAAGTGTTTACTACATTTTTATAACTTTGATAACACTGTATTTTCTAGATTGGCTCATCACTTCATTGCGTGATAGATGAAAAGAGGCTAGCTGGTTACTGTCAAGCCTGTGGAGTTCTTGCACCTTCTGAGAGTAGTTCACAACCATCAACTCCCTACAGTCAAATTCATAGCTGCTTAAGATCTGGCAATTACCAGGTAAACAGCATGTAATGCTCTTGTAGTTGTTAAGATATCACTATATCTCCGCCGTTAAGTCATGTGTTCATAAACTCGGGGCTATTAAACACATTTAAATATCTTGACCCTTGAAATAGATACTGTATTTTTATTGTAAAATCTTTAGCCATTTGCTTGTGCTATTCAAAGAAGGCGGGTTACTCATTTCTGGAAGTCATTCCAAAGTAGTATTGAAGGGTTGGACATAGATTCTGTTGATTACTTAACATTAGTCAGCTTCTAAAGTCAGTGTTACTGATTCAATTTCTGGACTATCTTTCTTGCAAGAAACTTAGAGCAGTGGTCTGTCCAAACAATAAATCTGTGATGCTTTTTAGGCTAAACAACAGTGATAGCTCAACACCACCCAGTGAATTGGTGGTGTAAAGCTTTTGTTTCCATACGAATCCAAACTCTCTTTATGCTGCTTCACAGTGCTGAAGTTGAAGTACATGCATTTTGAATTAAAACATGCAGCTATTTCCTATGTTTCTGTTCTAGGAACTGGTGAAGATTTTTCTTGAAGACAACCAAATGCCCACTTTACCAATTCAGTTCAGACAGTCGGTGTTAAGGCAGCTCTCCCAGAAGGCTCAACAAGGGTGAGACATAAATTGAAGGAGAGAACCACTCTGACACCCATCTATTAATTAGTTGTCAAGCTTGGCAGAGTAGATAGATTTCTGAGCAACCTCTGCCTTTGACTTGTCTGATTCAATCTTAGTAACAAATCTTGGAACTGGACAATTTTGTCTCAGTTCCGTGTATTAATATGTTGCACTGCTTGTTAGGTGGAATGTATATCACAAGGGCTTGATCACCAAGACTCCTTAAGTTTAAAAATACTTTGTGATTTTAATACAGGTTTTCCAAATTTGAAAGAATACAAAACTCATCACTGTAAAAATCAGAATTCTTTGAAACAGTACTGCCCAAACCAGAATATAACTGTGGAAGAACTTTATATGTGAAAAGTGCTTAAAAATATCAGTATCTATTTTGAATTGTATACTGAGTGATACATAATACCATTTTAGTAAGCCTGTGCTCCCAATCAAGAAAGCAGTATTTAGATAACATTGTCAAGAACTTTTGCTAAATGCAGATTATGATATATTGTTATCTCCCAAGGAAAATGGAAAGAATGGCTTCACGTTGTTCATAAATGGCAAATACTAGAGCAAGTATCTGAATTTGTATACCATGGTAAAGCATTTACTAAAGGTGGGAAAGTGGAGAAATGTTAAGAAGTTAGTAAAAAGAGAATAAGTAGTATTCTGTTGCGTCTGTTGCAAGGAATGAATGTTTGCCAAAAGAGAGAAAAGCTTTGGAGTATAAGAGTGCCCTGCATTCCACTTCATTATATAGAAATGAAAATTGTGCATATCTAGAGAAACTTGAAAGTAAGTTAAATGCAATATGAATTGGTAATTTAAAGAGTGAGATAAAGTCGATAATGAAGGGGACCTGAGTGAATGTAGATTAAATACAAAAATAAGTGGCCAGTATATATATACACACACACAAAAAAACAACAACAACAAAAAAAAAAAACTCACACAGACACACATAATTTGTAAGGATAGAAAAATAGGGAGAAGTACAGTGGACAGTGTTGGTATGAACTAGTTTTTAACTTTTTAAAAATTACCTTTTCTTTCCTTTTTTATGTTTTTCCTTATCTTAATTTCTTTGGCTTGCTTTTCTTATCCTTTTCTGTGCTTTGTTTAATATTACTTATCCTGTGGTTTGATAGGTATGTTCGTATATATACTGCATATGTACAGTTGACTGTTATACTAGAATATAAAAACAATGCCTTGAATTGGTCTTTTAGGTATAATTTTTTTGTGTGCCAGTTTGTCTTAGTTTATTTTTTATTTTACACAGAGATGAAGTTCTTGATGAAATATATTTCAAGGTTTGTGCATGCAACAGTGTTTGTGATGTGATGCAGGGTCGGCCAGTTGGCGTCCAGTTTACCCAGATGCTTCTTAGACCTACCAAAGAAAAAGTAGACTTTCTCCTTGAGGTAAAAATATTCGCAATTTTAGATTTAACTATAGACACATAGACACATATATGTATCTGTATCTGAATTTCATTATTCATGTCTCCAGTTTAATGTTCCTTTAAAAATCTGAAGACAAGTCTGCTTTTTCTTTTAAGGTAGATTTTTTATATCTCTAACTTGTTGGCATGTTGCCTATTTATGAGCTCCTAACTCATTTAAAATTTTGTCAAGTGGCTTTTTCTACACTTGTTGCATCTGGTTTTGGTTAATTATTGGTGAGGATTATCAACATAGGTAATAGATGCAAATGTTTCAAGCAAGTTATACTAGTAAACAAAGAAAATTCCACCAGATGAAAAAAACATATGGCTGCATTATGTGAAATGAGACCTTCCTCTGATTTTTCATATAGAATAAGCATTTTTAAAATCCTTTACTGTTCTAGGGCCTATATATGTCGCTGTTCTAATTTGTAATTGTTAAAACTGTTAAAACTAAAACTAGATAGAGAAAATGCTTCCTTCATTCGAAAGATAACTATGTAATGATATTGCTATAAACTATGTGCAAAAGAATATATACCATTGCAAAAAAAAATGCATATTCTATTTTTCTTGAGATTTAATTATTCAAATTTAAACTTCTTAGGTGTGTTCAAAATCAATACATGTAGAAAATGCATCAGAATCTTCAAAAAGAAAAATGGCTTATTTTCTAAAGTAAGTGTGTAATAAAAATTTATACTATGTTAAAAAGAGGACAGTAATATTGTTTTTACCCATTTTTGAATGATAAATTGTGAAATGTAATCTGGTAGCTTCTGAAGGCAGAATAAGAGAAAACTAAAGAGGGTCTTTTGTTTTTGAAGGGGAAAAATGTACTCACATGCATCTTATTACATGCATCTTATTAAAACAGCTACTTCTTTTCCTACAACCATGCAGCTGCCATTAGCATAATCTGAGAAAATGATATGATTGAATTGGAAGTGTGATTCATTGTAAGATATCTGTATTAAGAATTCATTGATAGATGAATTTCTTAAGTGTTATTAACTCAACAATCTGTCACTTCTCTTTCCACAAATATTTGTTCTTAATTCTGTGTAGGAATCTATGTCTGGGTTTGGAAGATCTCCAGTTTGTCTTCATGATTTCCTCCCATGAGCTGTTCATAGCTTTATTGAAAGATGATGAACGAAAACTGCTCATTGATCAGATGAGGAAGAGGTCACTTCGAGTCAACTTAGGCACTAAGCTGATAACTTCATTTTATGATATTCCAGGTTATTTCCCCTACTTCCCTTAAATTATTCACAACTTTTTTTTAAATGGTGGAATAAAGAAGTATAGTAAGAATATTTTGACTGTAGTTAAGCTTGTTGCATTGACTGTTTTTTTTTAACAGTTACCTAATTATACAAATTTCTATTGGCCATGATTAATCTATATGTCTACAGTTGAGAACAATGGATGCAATTCCCTTGTGAGCAAGCACTTGAGAGGAGACATCTAAATGTATAGCTATTGCAACAGTGAGGTGCCTTTCTGCTTGTTTTCCCTGCTGTTATCAGGAGGACCAGTATATAAATCAGTGCAGTGCTTTTGGACTTGAAAACGATGTTATATAACTTGTTCTTTTCCTTATTTTTCATCATTATAACTAGATGATATGCTTTTATTTGGGCCAAATGGAAAAGGCATAGGGAGAGACTGGGATCCTCTAAGATAAGAAAGAGGACAGTGTTGCTCCGTGCTCTGATATATTTCTCTAAGACCATTAGCAAACCATTATCCTGTTTCGATGCTTATACACTTACATATAATTATGTATATACTCTGATAAGCTCATTATCAATTTAATTTAGTTTTTCAAAAGCAATATGTCATAAGAACATGTACATACAAAATACATTCTCTGCCTCCTGTCTTCAGACAGTAAATATAATGTTTTTTTTTAACTGTATCATTACATTACTTTCAGCTGGATATAATGAAAAGATTAAGCTATCTCATTTCTTCATTTTTGAATGGATCTTGTCCATTATTAAAGTTAATGATCACTTAGGTATATATTGCTCAGCAATAAATATATCATTTTTTTCCAGCTTCAGCAAGTGTGAATATTGGTCAATTGGAGCATCAGCTTATTTTATCACTGGATCCTTGGAGAATCCGCCAGATTTTAATTGAGTTGCATGGTATGACATCTGAACGTCAATTCTGGACAGTTTCTAATAAGGTACTTTCCTTTATTTAAAGATGAAGAATGTAATGATGCATGATTAAAATTATATAAAAATATAAATATATGTATATTTTTTCTAGTGGGAAGTTCCAAATGTTTACGGCAATGTTATCCTAGGAATTAAAGATAATTTGACTAGAGATTTGGTCTACATCTTGATGGCAAAAGGACTACATTGCAGTACAATTAAGGTGAGAAAGACTTCTTATTGATATTCTGGAAGGCCTCAAAGAAAAATTGCATTCTAATTAAAATGCCATTATAGTATTTTGAATTATAATTAAAATATGGCTTATGCAAAAAATACAATCTTATCATATGTATATACAAACCATAGGTCTCTATAGTGTGATGTTATATTTTAAAGATTACTGCTTATTTCACATATTTTTCTCATTATGTCTCATTTCTTAGTTCAGTAGTTGTTGGTTTGCATTTTTAAAATATATTAGCACATGCTAAGAAAGAAATATGACTTATCAAACCCCTCTTGAATTCAAGAGAAATTCAGAATTAAATTTCTGTGAACTGTAATAAGTAAACATATTGCAGAAAAGTTAAATGTAAAATGCCAAAAGCACCTGTCTTCTGCTATAATACCTCAGATTGCTAACATTTGTAAATGTGACAAGACAACAAACAAAGTCTTGCTGTTTGTTGCAGGATTTTGCCCACGCTGAGCAACTTTTCGCTGCTTGTCTTGAACTTGTGACTGAGTTTTCTCCGAAGTTGCGCCAAGTTATGTTGAATGAAATACTACTTCTCGACATTTATACCCATGAAGCAGGAGCAGGACTTTCTGGAGAACGACCTCCCTCTGACTTGATCAGCAGAGTTCGAGGATACTTAGAAATGAGAGTGCCCGGTAAGAATATTCAGGTTAAGTACATGGCAAGATTTCCATCTTGGGCAAGAGTTTATTTGTTTATATTCCCCCCCTTTATTATTTTTTTTATAAATAACTCAAGGGGGCAAACTTCTATTTTCCTCACAACAACAACCCTTTGAGATAGGTTGGGCTGAGAATGAGTGACTGACCTAATCATCCAGCTGGCCTAAGGCGGAACTAGAACTCACAGTCTCCTGATTTCTAGGTATCTTAACCACTGTACTAAACTGGCCCTATTAAGAATTATCAGTATTTAAGTATGATAATGGTTGGAAATTGTATTATTATCAGTAGTTATAGTTCTTTTTACAATTCCCTGTTTATGGCTTGTGAGCCACAAAGATAACTGATGTTACTTCCCTGACCCACGTATTGTGTCTTGGCACTTTCTTCATTGTCATCCCTATTTCCCATTTCATAGATCATATTAAGGTTCTCTTAAAAGCAAAGAAGTTTTCATAAGCTTCCTAATTTCCCTCAATTTTCTAGGATGTACTTTTTGTAGGAAACCATCTGATCAGTTTCTGTTTCAAAATCCACTGTAGATATTCCTCTTCGGCAAGTTGTAGCAGAGGAATGTGTTGCCTTTTTGTTAAACTGGCAGGAGAATGAGTACTTAACTATGCAAGTTCCACATTCGTTGGTACAGACTAATCCTTATGTGAAGGTAAGGCATAGTTTTGTATCGATTACTAAATTGAGGAATCCTGAACAGTCTTGCAACATGTTTGCTCTGTATATTAAGGTGTAATCTAGTGGCAGTATTCATTAGTCCGATCCAAAGTGGGCAGTGGTACTTCAGATCTAGGCTATAACCAATATCTTAAAAGAAACTGCACTTTTTCTGTGTAATTCACACAGTAGCTGACTAGAGGTAGTCATCTCACAGATGGAGAGAAGCCTGTGCCAGATTGAAAGCACTCTTGCCCACTTCGGATCCAAATATTATGCATCCCTATAACTTATTTTCCCAGAGTGCTTGCTTTTTCTGTCTGTACTGATTTCTACCCTGCTTGGTAAAATATTTGCATTTACAAATAACACTTCTCTGTGTTCATTCACAATTGGTTCTATGGTGGAAATAATACATAGCTTATACCATATAACATCAGGTATATACATATAGGGGGTGCGATGGCTCAGCAGTTAAAGATGCTGAAATTGTTAGGTGGCAGTCATGTTTCAAGACCCAAGTGCCACGTGACAGGATGAGTTCCTGTTACTTGTCCCAGCTCTTGCCCACCTAGAAATTCAAAAGCATGTAAATGCAAGTAGATAAATAGGTACCATTTCGGTGGGAAAAGAATAGCATTTGATGCGCTTTGGCGTATAGTCATGCTGGCCACATGATCATGGAACCTTCCTTGGACAATCCTGACTCCACTAAGAAATGGAAATAAGCACCCCTTCTAGAGATAGACACAAGTGGGCAGGAAAAACCTTTACTTTTACCTTTATATACATGTTAATAATCTTGCATGGCTGAAACTCTTAATTATTTTAGATTTATAAAAATAATACAATAGTCCAAAATTAGTGAGGCCAGAGAATTCTATATGTAGTTAATTCTACATACTTGAGATGTGCTGGGGGCTTTAGACTATTTATTTAAATATCAGAAGCTCCCTATTCAGGCCCTTAACTGCATTTGAATTTCTGAATTTCAGAAATATCTGTACTATGATGACCATCGTGTTTCTGGAAAATAATCTAGATCTATATATTCTTTTGAAGTATCCTGCATATTTTTGGCTAATGATTTTAGTATTAACTTGGATAATACCAAGTTCCAATAGGGATAGATTGCTGGAACAAATAACATTTATGCATTCAAAGACTTTCTTATTTTTTACTTAGTTAGGGCAGCTTTTGGCTGCCACAAGTAAAGATCTTCCTGGACCAAAAGAGGGCAGGTGGGCAGCCACGGACCTTTGGGAAATTGTTACACAAATCTGCAGTGTATCCAACCAACACAAACGAGGGAATGACGGCAGAGTGAGTTTAATAAAGCAGAGAGAATCAACATTAGGCATTATATACAGGTAAACTGCTATAATTTTCTTATATACCTAGATGTTGTAGCCATGATATTACCCTATATGTAATGGAATTGATCTTGCTTGTAATTAAATTTCCCAAGAATATCTAATTTACTTCTACTTATGCTTCTTTAGAATAAAATAAAAACCTGTTAAGTATAAAAATAGTTGTGGGTAAGTTCTATGCAATATACAAAATAAATACATAGCTTGTACCATATTTACATAATATTTAATGATCCTGTTTGTACATTGTAAACAGAATGATTCCAGCAACAATGGAATTTTTCCACAAATAAACTCAGGTGATGAGCACTAAAAAGATTGGAGCCAAAACAAGGCAGCTGATAAGAGATATAGATAGGCATGTTCTGAAGAATTTTTCTGAAGTATGAGCATACATAAAAATGATAAAGGCATGGTGAAATAAGCAGTCCGCAGAATGGTGGCTGCTTTTGGAAGAGAAGAGAAAAATTGAAATCTAGGTTGAGGATGGGGGCATGAACTACCGTTAAGAACATTCTTATTAGAAACTGAAGATATTTCAATATTTTTGGTATGTTGTATGCTTATTGTCTGGTCTTGCCATTTTCCCTTACTGTCTGGGAATGTTTTCTTGTTGCTGCTCTTTTTGAAAATTCCAAATATTGATCAGATTTGTATTAAAAACTTTTAAATTTTGTCATTTGTATAGGAAAAAAAGTTGTAAAGCTAATTAATATTAAGTCACAACATTAAACAAACATTTTCTTTTTAGGAATGAATTATTATCGTTCCTCAAAAAGTTGCGGGTGAGTTTGGAGTTAAAGATTGTAACTGTATTAAAACATAAAAGCCTGTTTCTACTGAACAGGGATGCTTGCTGGGTGTGATCAGAAAAATCAGTGGTGATTATAATGATGTGAGCAAAGTTTTGCCTGTTTTCTGTTTTATTTTATTTTAACATTAACAAAAGGAATATACTGCGATATTGCTGAGTGAAAGGATTGGGATTTAAGTCTGATTTCATAAATTATGACCTACCGAAGAACATAATTTTTAGTGTTAAAGAGTTAATACAAAATATTTTAAAATATGGTTATTTTAACTTGTCTGCAGATTTGAGAAATGTGAAAAGTGATTTAAAAAACTTCTGTGAAAAGGATCCAAGCAGATTGTACATGGTATTATTTCTGAGATAACTTTTAGACAATTAAGGTCATTGTTATCCACCATTACTCTAGTAGGATGTGAAGATAAAACCATGGTAAACTTAAGTAAATATAGGTAGTCCTTACTTAACAATGGTAATTGGGCCTGACAACTCTGTTGCTAAGTGACATCCAAAATGCAACATCATATGACTTATGCTGCAGTTTGGGTTACTCTTAAGTGCATTAGGCACAATATTATGTGATCACCATTTGCAATCCTCCCTTTGCTTCCCCACTGACTGCGCTTGTTAGAAGCTGGCAATGAAAGTTACAAATGGTAATCATAGGGACTGGTTGTCTTATTCAGCACCATCATCACCTCAAATGGTCACTGAACATGTTGTTAAATAAGAACTACCTGTATGGCAAAAATCTGCCTAGAAAATTTGAATTTCATGGGGAAAGGCTGTGATTTTATATCAGCTCATGTTTTCTCAATGTTCTCATAGGAGCCTCTGGTTTTAACAACAATATTATCCTTGTTTGTCAAGCTTCATAACAATCATGTAAGTGCAGTATTCTCTTTTATCATAAATCATCCGCTTTGCTCTCTGAATTCTCTTACTTATTTTATCCTGACTGTATGTATATCTATATATTTTCTTTTTTTAGGAATTCATTGTAAATAATATCACAGCAGAGTATATTTCCATTTGGCCATCATCTATCCCTAAGTAAGGAATTTGTTTATCAAACTCCATTTATAAATACAGTGAAATGTATTTTTGTTTCTTCGGATCTGTATAGGTTATTTCTTAGCTCAGAGCCCCATGTAAACCTCTGTTGGTCACCTTCCATCCAGTATTAAATCTGATGCTGAAAATGCGATTACACAGAATTTCAGGTTCAAAACAGCCCTTTTTTTTAGTGCTCCAAGCTCAGGACAAAGTACCTGGATTCTAAGAACTTTTGAAATTTTTGAAATTAGACTAAGCCTGCTCTTTTGTTTACACTTCAGAACAAAACTTGCCTGCAAGTTCAAGGCAGGGCTGTTCCTCTCTTGAGAAAAAACTTGGTACAGGCTGGAAAATTTGGAATGTTCCAGTGAAGCACACTGTTTTAAGATCAAAATAAAATACATGGCTATTTTAACGTATAAATCTCAAGCTGAGAATAGGGAAAGTATTCAGAACTCTGCAGGCTCTTCAGTCTGTTCCCACACAATGAAATTTGGGAGTTGGTGAGATAATGGGGTATACTTTGGTAGGTAGATGTGTGAGAGGGTGGAAGAAAGTGAAAAGAAAGTTCCAGCCTTCTCTCTGTCTTAAATGCACCATCTGAGACAACATGTTCTCATCTCTAGCAGAGGATCAAAAGAAAACTTACGTTATACTACATTTTTTGTGAACATAAGATATTAATAAGTTCTTATGGGTGATAGAGCAAAGTTTAAATCTTAGATCAGGTTAAGGATGTTTGGAATTAAATAATTAACAGTAGCAAGCAGAGAAGTTAAAAAGCATGGACAACAGGAAATATCTTCTCCTGGACTGATTTAAGCCATAATGTGTAGGAGATGACCAGGCTGAGCCCGAGGGAGGGGCCAAATGCATCATAAGTCATCAGCCCCTGCATGCCAGCAAAAGATCTTAAGTCCAACCCACCTTGAATGCTCTCTTATTCCTGCTCATTTCCCTTGACTTTTAGTAGGTCAGATTTTTGTAGAGATCTTAAGCTTGCAATCTTTATACTTATCTGAACTGCTTGAATTTCCTGATTTCCGTGGCACTTCATGTAATGCAGAAGACTGGAACATAAGTGAAAGTCAAGAACTTCATAGAGAAGCTCTCTTAAATTTGGATACCATGTAACAGCAAAATGGCTGTTGACGAGTATACTCCCAATGAGAGAAAGAATGAAAAGTTTGCAATGGGTATATAGCTGAATCTGAACAGGTAGAAGGGGCTCCATGATATTGGTTATGATTTTGATAAGGAGAGTAAGCAATTGCTTTGATAAAATAGATCATTTAAGATTAACAGAAACTTTACTATCTCGGTGGGGCCATCATAGGTAAATTTAGATTGCAATCATACTTATTCGTATAACCAACAGAAAGCAGAAAAGGAAGTTATGTATATAGTAATGGAGGTACAGACTTTTGTCTACAACTCTGTCCTTTATGTGTAACATCACTTAATAGGGTATGGAGGAGTACATAAAATTATTTAAAGAATTCTTTCATTGAAGCAGATTTTAACTACATCATAGTTTTAAATACAATTACTAATAATTATGTTTTCTCATTTCAGTTTTCAGTCAGTAGATTTTGAAGCAGTAGCTGTCACTGTCAAAGAACTAGTCAACTATGCCCTTACTATAAATTCAAACAATCATTTCTGGTTAATCACTCAGGCAGATATTTATTTTGGTAAGTAGAGTTAAACCTGTTTCTGTCCATTTACATATATGCCTGGTCCTCTCATTGTAGTGACTCTGGGTGGCTAACAATATCTTAAAAGCAACAACAAAATAAAGGATACAATCAGCAGCTAAAGTAAAAAAAAAAAACCAGCCAGGCAACAGTTAAAATAAGCATTTCACAAACTCTAACTGGCAATCCAGTCTCCATGCCTGGAAACCCAACCACATTTTCAGCCCCTCCTGAAAGGCTGGCAGGATTGGGCCAATATAATCCCGGGGAGAGATGTTGTTCCAAAGGGTAGGTGCCACAACATTTTGGTGCAAGGACAGTGTCACTTCGAGATCGGGGCTGAAAACTTTATTTCTTTTTGTCTTTTGTCAGGATATTTTACCTTAATTTGTCCATCCTATTTAGACAGTATTTGCAGAAGTACAGTATAGTATTCAGATTAACTTGGAAAAAACTGGCCTAATTCACAACAAATGTTAAGCTGTTATGTGATATATCTTGGGGTTAGCATGATGAGCCATATCATTATGCATGAATCGGGTCGTTGTGGATTATTTAATGAATCTTGATTTTAAAAATGCTAACTTCGGGTAACACGTGAATATGGCCACTAGATGACATCATTAACTGTCTTTGCTTCTCTATCTCGAATATAGCAACTAATCAGTACTCTGCTGCACTTCGCTACTATCTTCAGGCAGGCGCCGTGTGCTCAGATTTCTTTACTAAGATGGTGTCGCCTGATGTATACACTGATCAGGTGAGTGTTAAGATTATGTAGCAGTATATAAGGAATATAGAGATGTATAGAGATCTCTGATGATCTGGGCTGCTCTATAATACAAGCTTAGTATTAAAGGGGACCCATTGATTGAAGTTCAGCATTCTAAACATGGGCATTTTGAACTCTTTTTATCTGACCTTTTTATCATCTATCCTATTGCTATGAACATAGAGTAATGTGCATTGATTATTTGGAATTGCTCATTCAATGGCCTTTCTCCGTATATACCAAAATTACAGTATGAACACTTCCCTTCCCTCCACCATAGCTTTTCCCATCTTTATTTCACTTCCAGCCCATGTGTAAGACATCCTTAAATCACCTTAGTTGTATTGGTGCTATAATAGCGGTTTCACCTTACTTGAGAGCAACTGGCCAGGTTCAGGATGCATCAGATCTGACTTACTTTGGTGCCTGTTGGTAGCACAATCAGGTGATTGATGGGAGAACAAGACCTGCCCAGTGTCTGTTGGCTATTTCATGCTGGGGCAGATAGGTCTCTTTCCCTCTAGGGTTAATCTGAGCTGCAGAGAAATACCTGTTCTAGGAATGTTCTGTAGAACAGGCATTTCTCTTTCAACATACACTTGAATGTATTCCAGGCTTTGATTTCCAATATTCCATAATAAACTCAGCAAATATTGGAAATTAATTAGAAGGCTTAATATTTAGCAACCTGGCACTGTACAGTGTATCTTTCTGTCATCTTGAGCCTTTTAGTCCCAGCTGTCGTTTCAGATGTGATGCAGAGGATCCTTCAAGGCTTTTGGCAGTTCCAGAAGCTAATTACAGTGAGGGGAAAAATTATTTGATCCCCTGCTGATTTTGTACGTTTGCCCACTGACAAAGAAATAATTAGTCTATAATTTTAATGGTAGTTGTTATTCTGTCTCTCGCTGTTAAAATAAACCTACCATTAAAATTATAGACTGATCATTTCTTTGTCAGTGGGCAAACGTACAAAATCAGTAGGGGATCAAATAATTTTTCCCTTCACTCTGTCTAATTCTAACCAAAATAGACGCCTAGATAATAATGGAACAATTTATAACAAGCAAAGTGAGTGGAACATTAGGAGAAGTATTTTGTCTCTAAGAGTTTGTTTTTGTTTTTGCTATTAATAGTGAAGCAGAAAACAAATGTTAAGCGATAAGACTTGTATTAATTGTATTCCATATAGGTAGCTATATATCAGGTAAATGGATAAATTGTAGATTTTCTTTAATTTCCATATTTTTCTGTAGGTGATTAAACGAATGATAAAATGCTGTTCTCTACTCAATTGCCATACACAGGTAAAGAATATGTATCTATTAACTGTGAAAACTGTGAAGAGGGCAATTGTACCCAAAAAGCAAGCCTATACTGCACTCATCTAGAATGTAGTGTTAATTATTGTATAATCGTGACAAGATATATATTAGCAAATCTTTGTTCTTCCAGGTGGCAATTTTGTGCCAGTTCCTTCGAGAGGTAGATTATAAAACTGCATTTAAAGCACTTCAAGAACAAAACAGGTAAACAAGATTTTTTTCAACTGCCATGTAACTAAACATTAATGGCATAAAATAACTGAAAACCTGTTTTTCAGCCATGATGCTATGGATTCTTATTACGACTATATATGGGATATTACTATCTTGGAATACTTGACTTGTATCCTTTTATTTTAAAAAGCTGCATGGGATTGATTTACAACCAGAATGGCTTTAGTAATTGGCTATTATTTAAATTGGTAATAGTAACTGCATTTATAAGAAGTGCAGCAGGGAAATAGCACAAAATAAGGAAATCCTTTCTCATTTAAAAATAGCAATATTTTAAAAGATTAGGATCTTGATCTCGCTCATTTTGCCAATGAGGAAGTGTTAGGCTCACAGAAGGTGCAAGGAAACTTTTTTATAACAGAGTGGAAAGTTAAGATAAAGAATGTTAAACTGCTATACAGATAACCTTATGTCTTAAGAATTTAGATGACTCTGTACTATAATTTCCTAAATGATGCTTCAGATCTTCATCACAAGCGAGGCGAAACAGACAAGAAACAGATAGCAGTAAGTTCTTACAGTTTCATATATTGAAAGGAATTTCTAAGAAGATACTGCAGTGGTCTGTGTGTGAAACCATTACATTAAAAAAAAAAAAATCACCCTTTTCCCTGGTGGACAAAATTGTTTTAAATGTAAATAAGAACTTATTACTAACATGGTTTTTTGTTGTTTGAACACATAGATTAAAGCTATTGGGCAGACGGAACTGAATTCTAGCAACCCAGAAGAAGTGCTACAGCTTGCTGCTCAAAGACGAAAAAAGAAGTTTCTTCAAGCAATGGCAAAGCTTTACTTTTAGAAACTTATTTTCCTTTGCAATATAAGAAGAAAAGTGTTCATTGCAAGATATTTCAACACTTTATTTAACATGAGAATTTTTTATAATACATATTTATAAACATACTGTGTGGTACTGTCCTATTTATAAAACATAAAATCCCTCATTTTTTGCACAAGTATACAGAATTAGATTAGCTGCTTATTGCATGTGAAAAAATAGATGTAAGTTGTAATGAAGAACGATCTATTCAGAGTGTAGCTCTTCTTTGCATTCAAGCTGTCCTTACTGCAATCCAGTCTTTGTTTTTCTTGCATTGTAGACAGCTAGTTTGTAGAAGTGCTTAGTGAGGAAAGAGGTAGGATATGACAGCTGTTCACTGAAGATGCTTCAGTTTAAGTGGAAAATTCTTAAACTGCTTTACTTCCAAAAGTAAAGTTTTTTCAGTCTTCATTCCCTACTCATGCTTTATTATATTAAGGCAATTTGGTATCATTCCTTAGCTACTGTCATGGTTCCGAAAGAATCTCTTCAAAGAACTTTGACATTGCATTGATAGCTACACTAATAAGTGTATGGAAGTAGGAATGTTGGCTTAGTAACCTTAGGTTAAAAAGATTAATATAAAGGCTTTTATTTTGTGGCTGCACTGATGTGCAAGCTGAAAACTGACTCACTTTGAGTCCTTAGTTTCAGACTGCCTCACTCAGTGTTTTATCACCATAGGTCAAAAGAATGTTTCATCCTATCCAAACCAGCACACACCAATAGACAATTGGTAAAACAGTCTATTAAATTCACAAATAACTAAATTTGACCAATTCATTTGCATCTGTTAAAAAAATTGAAAGTTGCTTAAGACAGTTTTAAGTTAAAAATCCATAGTTAATTATGAATTTAGTTAATCAGAAGAAATCCAATTTCTCTAGGCCTCATTGGGTTTCAAATGTAAAAGATCCAGGCCAGCTGCATGTGAATGTCCTTCAGTTGCATCCCGATAATCTTCTTAGCCATATCAAGTGTAAAAGCTCAGTGTGTATATTCAGTCTTCACACACATACAGCATTTTTACTTTTCGGAGCTCTTTGGAGGGGTTATTATTCCTCCCGTAGATACCGGTGATAGCTGACTGGGTACAGCTACTTCATAGTTAATTTCATCCTACCCAATAAAAAGAACAAATTATTGTGATGAAAAAGAAGCTACTTTATTGTTAATTTCATTCTATCCAGTAAAAAGAACAATTATTGTGATGAAAGGGGCAAAAATCTCACTAGCCACAATGTGTCACCTCTTTGGAAAAGTAAAGTAATCACTCAGCAAGGTAAGTTGGGCCAAAAGGCGGTGGTTCAGAGTCACTGAGAGAGATCTCTTGGGGCTGAGGGTGGATTTTAACCTGGGTCTCATTGAATCTTGGCCAACACTTTCACCATAATACTACACTGGCCTTCACATATTTCAAAGTTTTTTTGTTATGTTGCCTATTGATGATCATTCCTTACAAGAATAATTTCAGATCATGGTAGTCAAATTTAACTAATCTCAGTCATTTAGGCATTAAATCAGCAGATAGTTTAGAATTCATAACACCAGCCAAATTATTGCATGCTTTGTCAGCAGCTGGAACTGAAGCTGGAAATCTCCACAGATGACCGTATGGTCTAACATTTTCTGCTGACAACCCTTTTTGTTTACGGCTAGCTCAATTACTGTTCTTTAGATTCCAGGTATTCCTCACCCCAATGTTCTAGGCCTTGCCTAGATCATGCTAGATTGGGGTCTTCAAACTTAGTCCTTTTATGACTTGTGGACTTCAACTCCCAGAATTCCTCATCCAGCATGCCTGGCTGAGGAATTCTGGGAATTGGAGTCCACAAGTCATAAAAAGGCCAAGCATGAAGACCCCTGCGCTGGATGGAAGTTTGATTTTTGTCATCTCAGGATCATAGGAAAATGCATATTTTTAGCAAATAACTATATTAAGTAGGAAAGACATAAAGAAGCATTCTTTTAATTCCAAGAAAGTATAATCCTAATGGAAGACCAAACATTTAATAAGAGAAAATTCATTCTTACCAACATATCCAAATAGTTTGTATGGGTTTGTATGTTATGTCTATCTTCCACTGCAATCTTCTTGAAATTTTTCAATTTCACTGGTATTTTTTTTGCTACTTTGAAAAATGGTTCCATCCATTCTACACATTCTGCAATACTAGTCCAATCCAATCCTAAAAATGAAGTGAAGCAATTTACTGTAGCTACCTGAAATATCGAATACGTGACATCTGAAATATACAAATGTTGTCCCAAAGCCTCCTGGTTATCTTTTACTTCTGTTAACTTGCAAGGCTGGAAGAAACGTTTGCATTTCTCTGAACACTCTAAATTATTGCATATCAGTTAGCAGAACAAGAAGGCTATCCGAAGGCACGAAAAGTGGAAAATAGACAGCTATACAGCCATATTTTTTCCCTCATCCTTTATACTGTTTTCTCCATCTAATGTTCAAGACAAAAGAGAAAACAACAACAGAAGAACATTTTAAAAAGAGACACAGAATCTCATAACTGTTTGGATAAGATTCCCCAATTCATACTGAGACAATATTTTAAATCATGCCTAAGACAGAAGTGAAAATTGGCCATGGAAATCATAGAAGAAATCTATTTAATGTATGGTTGAAAAAGAAAGAAATTAAGGAAAATTAAGAAAAAGAAGGATGGATGAGGCAAGGCCCAGGAAGGAGGAAGTCTCGGGATGAAAAAAGAAAGTATTGTATTGAAAATTTAGATGCCATTCTCCAGATGATCTACCTGCTCAACTTTAATTAAGCTGAGAAAACACACACACACGCACATACAGGGGGGGGGGGAGAAATACTACAATTTATCACTTATAATCATGTCATGAATATGCTAAATTTATTAAACGTTGTGTCCTTCAATGTCTTATGACAGTTGCAGACACATACATTAACTTCCAAAAGTGAAGAGAAAAATACACAATTATTCATAGTTTACCATACCTGAAACCTTCTTTACTACTAGTTCTGAGGTATGATAGCAGAGGGCAGCAGCTGCCAATATCCTATACTGGAAATCCAAAGAATTGACATCTAGAATACAGAGATCTAAAAGCTGTGGAATGACATACATATCATTAGAAAGAACTTTACAAGTATAACAATGCATCAATTGTTGCTCAGTATAAGCTCGGTATAAAATCTACAATATCTTTCCCACAATTCTTATATTAGAAGCACTCCAATTTACTGGCTCATTAGATCTGCATCTGACTCATAGCCTATATTTGTTATGTGCCTCCCAATCAGTGTTCATTTCTCATGCAAAGCTGATAGTAATTGCCTTTTTATACACTGAAGCTACACACAGACAGCAGCTGATTACGGCTCAGGACTTTTATACTTCAAAGCCCAGTCAACTGAGTGTTTTGCTTTCCTGCCTACAGTAGTCTGCAATTTGGTTTGCAGGCTTAGATTTTTATCCAGTTATCTATTTTCTTGGCCTTTAGTAGATCTATCTAGATTCAGTTTACTGAATTTAATAAATTATGCATCTGCATTAAGTGAAAACCTAGCTAAGTGCTACTTCAAGGTCAAACAGATTTCAGACTGGCAGAGTCTTTTCTGCTCTTTGACTGAAATCCAGAGATCAAGGCATAAATGCAGAATTAAGGAATTTTGAGCCAAAAGTTTTGTTTTCAGAACCTTAACTAACTTAGTATAAATACGTCTCCCAGCTTTCTTCTTTTGGATAGGGATTCATTTGTTTTTATTAAGTCAAGAACATTTGCGTATCTTATGCAAATGAAACAAAAATCTACCAGTTAATATTTATATATTTATGAATTACAATTATAGCTGGCTTAATACATGGAGATTAACTCTTGGGTGATGCTATCTATAGGCTTTTTTGTCACATTTCAGAAAAAGTTAAAACTAGTCCTTTGCATCTACACTACAAGAATTCAATACACTATACATTTAAAAAAAAAACGTTTACAACTGTTGACTGTTGTAAAATCTCTTTAGAATACATTTTTTTTAAAAAAAAATTAGGTGTCTAAAACAATCCCAAAGAAAGCAATGTTTCTTATCCCCACAGAACAACACATTAGAAATCATACAATGAAGTAAAGATGCAACTGGACTGCCACTTGTCTGAAATGTATAGGGTTGGGCAGGGGGCTGGACTAGAAGACCTCCAAGGTCCCTTCGAGCTCTATTCTGATTGGCTGATAAGCAGGGAAAACTTCATAGGTAAGAACATAAAGCAATTCCAGATTATGGCTTCCTGCCCTATATTCCTAATGCTATCTAAAAGGACAATAGTTTTATTGTCAGTAATATCAGTTGATCTTCCAGCTTTACATGGCATGCATGCTAAAACAGAAACTTACCTGTGCTATTTCAATAAATTTGTCCTGAGAATATTGAGGTAGCAGCACTTTGGGAGCATCCTTCACTGCATCCACTTGAAGATAAAGATTCAGCCAGGAGATTACTGTCACTGGGCACAACTCCCACTTAAGAGCCTACAATATTTAAACATAATGTTTACAGGGCTGTCTATTGAAGTGGTTTAGCTTTCAGATTGTGTGATAACCACAACAGATATTCTCTAAGTAAATAAGCTTTCATTATTTTATTCCCAGCAGAAGAGATAGCATTCTTTATTATTTCATTGATATGTTCTTATTTTCATATTTAACAACATGCTAATTTTTCAATGTGTAAAGTTACTGGAAGGGATGAACATTCATATCAAAGCATTTTGCATAGGCCAGGTGTACAATCTGAAATTCTAGATCTTCGTGAGGCCTCCAAAGTCTCTAAATTCCCCAAAACCTACCACAGATTCGTAATTGAATATAAGGCCATGGGAATATTATTAAATATACATGGATTTAACTATTCAGTTAAATCACACAATCAAGTTTTGTGTTTGGTTTATTTATTTGTTTGTCTAACCTCAACTACATTTAGGAGTATGACTCCAGAATTCTACTCAAAAGCTAAGGACATCTCTCAGCCTGAAAAAAAATGGTAATTTCTGTCAAGTCCTACAGCATTCCGGACATAATCCGCTGAAGAGATCCCATTCTGAGCAAGCCAAACAAAACATTCTGTGATAAGGCTAATGTGAGTAATCTCAAACGCAAAAGTTGTTCCAGCTTCATATACTCATTTATATATAGCTATTTGTTAAATCAGACCACTAGCATGAGCAATTCCTAGCCCTAATTCTTCTTTATCTCAGTAAAGCAGTTAGAATTTTCTTCCATCAACTATTATGCTGGAAAGAAATGACTGATCTTAAAATAACTCACTTTTCCTTTAAGGAGGATGTTTCCAGATAATTAGTAATATATGTACAACTTTAAAGCAAGAATTAAGACATAGTATTTATAAAGCAGTATTTAAAAACAGTTCAGATAAGAGGTTGGTAAATTAATTCCTAGTATATCAGTTCCAGAAGGAAGAGTTCAAATTGATAATATCCCAGTTTTGTTACCTTTAATATAATTAGTTCCATTCTTATAATGTCATCTTCACTGCAAGCACCATCGGTAACATAGGCAAACTCTTGCAGTTTAGGAGCATATATCTCCTTAAAAAAAGAAGAAACAATGTTAAAACAGACTTTACAGAACTGATGATCAGTTTTCTATATCCCTATGCAATACAAATATATATTTTAATTTTACATCTTGAAGCTCAATTCAACTACTGATTTTTTTTATTTACCACAAGAAACATAATTGGCTACATAGATACAATCTATTGAGTATCTATGCAATCCCAAATATATCAGAAATCCACTGATAATTCTTCTGTCTCTGGTTCAAAACTGCCTTAATCTTGCAAAATAAAAAAAAAATCAATCTACAAATAACTGTCGGCTATGCTAGGATATCTATTCCTAAACTGCATCAGCTTTACAGATCTTTAGAAATCTCAATTATTTAACTTAAATGAGTTTACACATACTGAGTAAAATGACATGGTAGTTATGTTTCACATGCATTTATCTTCCCAAATGCCAAAAAAAAAAAGGGGGGGGGGCAGGGAATTAACAGGAGATCTTAAAAGCTGACCATAAGTGCTTTGTTTTTAGTGAGTCGAGGTCAGAAATGTCCCTACAGACTATGAAAGGGGACTCATTTGGATATTTTCAGGAAGCTTCCTAAAATACTTTCTTTTTCAGAAGAGACTATTTCATCTGATCTCAAACCCAGTCATACTTATAAGAGCCCATCAAACTTCTAAAAGACTAGCAGATTAGCTGCAGAAGCTGTTTCTTACTTGGTAACCAAATCTATCCAATACTTCCTCAACTGTCATAACAGGATTAGCTTTTGCAAGGTATGTGAGCTATATATATGGGGGATTAGGCCTTACAGCTTTTATTTGACTGAATATTAGAAATTTAAGGCCTTTTTGATTATTTTGCTTACTTGCCTTTATTTTACTCCTGGTAACTCCAAGAACAAACTGGAGTCACTGTGATGTAATGATTGAAGAGCTGACTTGGAAACCAGGAGACTGAATTTTAGTCCCCCTCTCAGCCCAAACCACCTCACAAGGTTGTTGTTGTGAGGAAAACAGAAGGAAGGAGTTACTTATAATAGAATATAGGTGGGATAAAATGTAATACGTAAATAAAACAAGCACATGCAGTTTTCTAGACAAGCACATTTTCAAAAGTGGTATACCATTGCCTGAAATAGTTTTTCTGGTTGAAAATTTCAGGGAAAGAGTTTTAAAAGTCTATACTATTTCCTGGGAGCTCAAGGCAATTTAAATTGGGAATTCCTTTCATTTTCATCTCCATAAGAATTTCCATCTTCATCTCCTAGTGAAAAAGACTGGCAAAGGGAAGAAGACTGACCCAAAATTATCTTATGAGTTTTCATGGATGAAGATAGAGGGGAAACAAAATGTCCTCAATTCTAGCCCAACACTAAGTATAACCAAGTAGCTGTAGAAATGCATCACGTATCTATCTCTACTTACCTCAAGCTTGGAAGCAATGAACAGGGTTGTAATTCCTATAAGCTGAAGCATGGTTTTATTTATGTCCTTCTGAGTCAACATGAATCTATCAAAAAAGTCTTGGGCCAAATAGAATGTTTCTCTATGAAGTGTGTATACTTCACATACCTGTAATGAAATACATAGCAAATAATATTCTGAATAGCCAGTGAAAGTTTCATTTTGATATTACATTACCTTAATTTTAAATCAAAATTAATAAGGTGGAAAAAATTCTTACTTGGCACTGAAGAATTTCCAAAATAAATATTTACAATAAAATCTAATATATAGTATTTTTAAAGAATGTCTAATTTCTTTCAAATTTAAAATTTTGTACCTCTTTTTGTTAGGTCTACATTGTCCCTGACATTTACTAAGTGCAGATAATTTCGACACATATTCTTAAATTTGAAGCAGTTACAGTATTTAAAACACTCAGTCATAGCATCCATAATTAGAGAGTACTTAGAAACCACCTATAAGAAACTTTAGTTTTCACTATTGATAAAGTACTAGGAAATTTTCCATGTTTCTAGTAAACATTTATATTATTTCTGATAATTTTTCTGGGTATTTGGCATCACTAGACTATCATCTAAAAGTAATCTTCACATAATATAGGATAGTATATAAGATTATTCTACCATGACTAGCAATAACAAATTAATAATCAATTTGTCCCAGAACACTCAATTATCTTTAAGCATAACAAAACTTGGTATATCTGAGATAATATCTTATCAGAGGTAAGATCAGAATATATTAAAATACTGAATATTTTCTATATAAAGCAAGTTGTTTATCTAACCCAACAAAAAAGAAATGCTCTGTAAAAATATGTGAACTATAGATTATAGAGAGAAATACTGGCAATAAGTAATAGATGAAATGAAATCAGAGAAAATGCTTAAAATTGAAATAATTGACTTTTGTTCATACAACGATAACGGTTTCCCCTGTCCAGTCATGCCTGACTCTAGTGGGCAGTACTCATCTCAGTTTCCTAGCTGAGGGAACCAGTGTTGTCTGAAGACATTTCCATGGTTACACGGCCAGCATGGCTATATACCGAGGCACACAAAATGCTGTTACCTTTCCACCGAAGTGGTATCTATTTATCTACTCGCATTGGCATGCATTTGAACTGCTAGTTGGGCAGGAGCTGGGGCAAGAGCAGAAACTCATCCTGTTGTGTGGTGCTCAGGCTATCAACTTTGCAGCTGACAAGCTCAGCATCTTTAACTTCTGAACCAAGGAAGACTTTAATCTATTTGTCCCCTACATATGATCCTTAGATTAGTCTTATATGGATGAGGAAGAATATTGCAATTCTAATCAATTGTATTTAAATAAAAGATTCAATGAAGTTAATCAATTTTGTTCTAATAATTCTTCACATGCAAAGTAAGCATACCTGGGGCCAAAACCATACCATAAGCCCTCCATGTTGTCATTACAGTGCCTTTTCTGTTACCTTGGTCTCTCTGTCTGTCTGTCTGTCTGTCTGTCTGTCTGTCTGTCTCTCTCTCTCTCTCTCTCTCTCTCTCTCTCTCTCTCTCTGTGTGTGTGTGTGTGTGTGTGTGTGTGTGGTGTGTGTAACATGAAATCCTATACATGTAGGTTTGATTCCTCAGTTATATAATGGCTTCTGATACATGAAACATTTAAAGTTGCAAGCTTGCAAGTATTCCTTTATAGATGATTTGGGGATGCATGTAGTTTAAGGAGACAAGTCAAGCAAACAGGTGGGTGGAGTTAGTAAAACATCTTTCTTACTACTTTATTGAAGAAGGCTGATATGTTTCAGATTTGATCGTAAAATACACCTTTCTCTTTTAATATTATTTACTGAAGAACTAGAAGTAATATTAAATCTTTAATTTAAAACTGGTGCTTTAACTTAACAAGGAAAATATACATTGTTAAAAGTAAGCAAATTAAATGCTACAATTTTTGGGCACTATGCTGTTCCCTCAGTGATATTTTACAATCTTATTTCAATACTTACCTCTAGAAGCCAATCCAGGAGGACTGATCTCATATGTGGCTGTAGATTTGAGTGTAGTGATGTGAAATGCTTGCAATGAGAATATTTGTTTTCTTTTTTGAGAATGTTGAACCAAACATCTCTAGAACTTCCCCAACTAAAATCAAGATAAATAATAGAGTTTCAGATAAAAGAAAAAAAACAAATTTGCAAATTTATTTTGCCACAAGTATTTGATTCTGAAACTAAATGCTTCTGTTTGGTGAACCCGGTTTATGTTTAATTTCTTAAAGAAAACATATTTTAATAGTGGTTCTGTTGCATGCTGTGAAATTAAGCCCCATGATTTTATTTATTGTATTTCCTAGTTGTTTTCAATACTGTATGTTTCATAAATACAAAAAAAAGCCAATAGAAAAAGAAACATAGACATTTTACTTCAGACAAAACTGTAACACAGAAGATTGTTATCTACAAAAGAAGTGGAAAACAAAAAATAGCATGAACAAGATCAAAACACATATTCTATGCAAAGCTATAGCTTATCTTGGACTTGAGAATTTGTAACCCTAAATTCTACTGTCTGCTTAAAAAAATAGGATCTTTATTACACAGCAACCATACCAAAATAAGTTCCACATTTTAAAAATCAGTTAGCTGTTTTTATTTACACCTGAAGCCCCGGCACAAAAATACTCATATTGGTCAGTTTTAACAACAAAACAAATTACTTTATGACAATTTCATACTTTAGGAGAGGAGAGGTCACAAGAAGACATGGTTCATCTGTTATATGAGCTCAGAGTTCCCATTTTCCCTCTCAAAATGGGGGTGGAGGGTGGGGGAGGACTGTACAGTACATCAACCATATTGAGGAAATACAGCTGTTATTTTCAAGTGTTGTTCCTGGAATGAAAGATCTTCAAATGACTATAATCAGGTAGTTTTTTTCCTAGCAAATAGTCAATTGCATTCCAAGGTGCACTTGTCCATCAAAATTTGAGATTTTAGCATTACCTCTGAAAATATATAGAACACTTAGACTAAGACCAAAACATTTGAAACAGCTACACTGGTGAGTTCTTTATATGTTCCATGCATCATTGGAGGCAAGTTAAGTGTAGCTCTTTATATACCCTCCTTAACAATAGTTATGCAGGGAACAAGTTCTGCCTCCCCAGCTCTGCATAGAAACCAGTGGTTGCTAGCCAAAGCACTGCTGCATCCAAGCATGGTTAATCAGTCTCTCTGAATTGTTAGGCACATTGTCTAAATGCAGGATGACATTATTTTAAGCCTATTTAAGGAAACTACTGTATCTAAGTAACATGTATTTGAAAGTAGCATGCCATGTGTCTTTTTTTTAGATAGCACATTTAATGCTTAGGTATAGGTATAGCTGTATATGAGGCTTTCTGAAGGAATATCCTATTTTCTCCATTGATATATCAATACACAGCAATATTTTAAATTATTTTCCATACATCTAGCGTACCTAAGATCCGGTAAAGGTGATGGATTTATGAAGAGATTTCTAAACCTGTATTTTTTGAATCTGGAGAAGTCTGTGGCTGTACTTTCTTTGTGTGGAGTTTCTATTATTATGCAAGGAGATACACCGCCTGATATTGTGGATGGCCAACAGCTCTAAAAACAAGATAATAAAAATATAGTTTTCAGACAGTTTTTTTGACAAACAGCAATGTCTTTATCCCACCCTTGAAAAACACATTTTAATATAGATTTATGTCATTCATGTTATGTTATTAGCCCATACTCATTTTAACTAAGCAATTATGTTCTGGGAACTAAAATGCAATGTTTCCATAGTGAAAAATGGTCTTCATAAACAAATTACAACATTAAAAGCATGCCATGCAGCCCCTTCTTATGTGTTTATTAAAACTAGATTCTGCCAATACAGGAATGAATAAAATCTTCCCCTTATATTGAGTCCCCATATACTTTCTAAATTACACATTTTGAAGATCGGAGTTCAATTATATTTCAAAGCAGTATTATACAGATCAACCATACCTTAATTTCATATTGATATCCCACATTTTCTTCATCTATCTTGGAGTCCTTTGGAAAACAAACAAAAATCATTAATACATAAGCAGCAATGAACTAATATCCAGTTCTTCAGATTCATCAAGAGCTTCTCAAACAATTGGGACACAAGGACAAAAACAATAAATGCATGGCTTGTTTTTCAAAGTATTTATCAGATCCTGATATTTATCCAACTTTGTTTCATGATTATTAAACAGCTGAACAATCAATGTCAATTTTATATATTTAATAAGCAAAGGAGATTCTGTTGTATGCTATCAAATATTTCCACCAAAGTGATGCAGTGCCAAACGTGAGGTTTCCCTGGGTCATAGTCAAGGTGTCAGATTTTATTCAGGAAGATAAAGCACTCAAGGTCCCACTCAATCAGATTTCATGTGTGTGTTTGGAACAGTTAATCTTCTCAAAATACCCTGCAGGATTTTTGTGATGGAGGCAAGAACAGATATCCATCTAAGCCAACATGATTTCTCAGGAAAAAAATAAGCATAAATACACTAATGAATTGGACCTTTAGTATTTGTAGATCTTTGGCATATGCTTGAGATGCTAATACCATATACATATATACATACACACACACACACACACACACACACACACACACACACAAGGAGTTAAATGAGTTGCATCCAAAGGAGTGTGTTTCTTTTGTCAGAATGATGAAAGCAGCATCACAACATTGTGCTGCAAGTGCTGCGTTTTTATGTATGCAGTGATGTATACAAAGTATATGTATGCAATGAGCTTACAAAAGCGGCAATATTGTTTTTGTCATTTGTCCCTTACCCTTGGTCTGCCCTAAAAATGCCACTGTATTGAATTATTCACTGGTCTTTGCATAAAGCCACCCCAGTTCACACATAATCTTTTTTCTATATGTGACTCTTAAAATTCCAACCCACCTGCATTGACTTTCTTTTTCTGTTCTGAAGTGACAATGGGACCTGTTCTTCTGGAGATGTGATCTGGCATGGCTGATGCAGTTTAGCTTGCAAACGGCTACTGCAGAAAGGAAAGATATTTTATTCCATCAGCGGCATAGAAGAATATACTGCTTTACCTGCATTGGACTGTATATTATATAACTGATCATTACCTTCGCCTGGACATCTTATTTGAAATTCCAGATTATTTCCCTGCAAATAATAGATCAGATGTTAATTCAAGCCATAATTTCGCTACCAAACACTAGCTTGTGAAAATTATGGCCTTCAGTTACTTATTCTGAAAAAGTGATTCATTTGTTGCACCCCACTAGTTGGGGAACTTGTCTCTATGTATGTATGGGAGCTGCATACTGCACCAAGACTTGCTACAATAACATAACATAAAGGACAACAAACAAAAGACCAATCCATAAATTTATGGTACATCCAACTACATGTTTCTGAAATCCAGGTTCTGAAATGTACATCCAGAACAAGCAAGTGCTCCACAGTCAGGCAGGCTCCTGTTTCCTCCTGAAAAGCCTCGGCTTGGAAAAGAAAATTCATTGGGCAATCTGCTCACAGTAGTCATGTTTCATCCTGGAAGAATTCTGCATGCCTGAATCAGGTAAATTGAATTGGTAGACTGGCACACTGTCTCAGCCTAAGATAACAGATTTCTCTAAACCAGAATTTCTCAACAATACCAGCTTGAAGATGTGTGGACTTCAGCTCCCAGAATTATTGGCGGGGGAATTCTGGGAGTTTAAGTCCACATATTTTCAAGCTGATAAATTTGAGAAACACTAGTCTAATCCTTTAGAAGTAAAGGTTACCTTTCCATCTTTGCATCTAGTCAATTTCACCTACTTCCATATATTGCCTCATAGTAGCCATTTTGTACTATATTTAAAGATCCTGCTTGAGGCACCTTCTGTTTCTTTTCTCGAAACAACTAAAAATAT
The DNA here is from genome assembly GCF_016545835.1 of Crotalus tigris. Lineage (NCBI taxonomy): Eukaryota > Metazoa > Chordata > Lepidosauria > Squamata > Viperidae > Crotalus > Crotalus tigris. The sequence goes on along the minus strand of NW_024096861.1, from coordinate 251,399 downwards.
TTTAGCCTTGTACAGTACTAGTTACAATGAAGTGAGAATTTTATAATCCAGTAGTAAGTGATACAAATACATAGGATATAGTGAAAAACTTAGCAGTTTAAGAACTAGCACAACTGTACCTATATTAGGAGCTGGTTTTGTATCTGAAACTTTTCTAGGCACAAAAATACATACTGTCTACAAAAATACATACTGTCTACTGTACAGCTCCTGGTCTTTATTTTATCCTTATTATGATAGCTCATTATGTCAATAAACAGATACATTGTGGTTTCTCTTGTTCAGGAAACCAAAAACAAAACAAAACTTCAATTTCCCCCTTCTTTCTGCTGGGCGGGAAGGGGCTGATTCTGGTCTATAGCCTTTGCTTGTCAAGCTGGAGGCAGGAGCTCTTAAAATGCCCCCATTTCTCCTCTCTTAACAACCCCGCGCCAATTTGCAGAGAGCGGGTAAGTGAAGAAGGCGGCAACAGGAGGCTTCATTCTCTGAGCGTCCTCCCAATTTTCTCCCGAGTCCCGATTGTCGCCACTCCTAACTGCCTGGCGTGGGGTGCTGGGTCCGGGGGATGCAAGTAAAGGGTGGAGAGTGGGGCGAAATAATGCCTTGCTAAATTTAGAAGGGGGGGGGGAGAGATCACAAGCGGGAACCGGGGTGGGGTGGAAACACCCCTTTAAATAGAGTCACGCAGAGAACAGGAAACCTTTCCCGCCTTCAGTTACTTATTCGGAAAAAAGTGCTTCATTTGTCGCACCCCGATAGTCGAAGAGGGACTTTTGACAGAAGTATGCCGGGGGACCATAGGAGCCCCGATTCCTCCCCCACTCTTTGCATTGAGGTTTCCCTCCAAATAGAGCAAATCCGGACACCTATACCTCCCCTTCTCCCCCACCCCAGGACGGCACCGATCAAGAACCGGTCTTTCGATCCCCGGGCAAATACTTGGGAGGGTATTTTGGAGGATAAATGACCCCCCCCCAAAAAAACCTGGCTCTCTCCCGCCTTCTGGTGAGAAAGCGCCTTCCACCTTCGCGCATGCCCGGCACCCCATCTGGGTTGGGGGGGGGGGTGAGAGAAGGGTAAGTGCTGGGGCAGCCCGGGAAACGAACGGGCGGGCAGGCAGGCGGGCTCCCCCCACTCCACCCTCTTGCAACGCGGGAGGGACTCTGGCTCTCTCCCTCCAAAAATATCTGGCACTTCCAGCAAAGGCAGGCCGATCGAGCCGCGTCTTATCTTAGGGTTTGCCCTACACCGAAGGCTCGTAGCTCCCCACTTCGGATAAGGCTACACCCCCCCACACCCCCAGCGTTTAAAAAAAAAAAAGCGCCTCTTCCCATGCCCGGGATTCCCTCGGGGGGAGGGGAGAGATGAAACCACCCAGAAGCAGCCCTTTTTTCCATCCGAGGGGCAGACAACCCTCTCTCCCGCCACGACACCCTTCAAGCTGCTCCCCGAGGTCGGATGGGCTGGGGATCCCCGTTATTTCTCCCTCCCCGCTTCATTCTCCCTCCAAAATGCAAGTCGGCAAGCGGGCGGGGTGCATCCCGCCTTCTTGCTTCCTCCCGTGGCGAGAAGCCTCGCGCCTCGGCCCCGCTGCCAATCACTCAGGGATGGCCCCCGTGAATCCCTAAAGACCCCCTCATAATCTTGGGGGACAGTCCCCCCAAAGCATCTCCACAGCCGCTACCCCACCAGAGCTTCCTCGCGTGGCGGAGGAAAACCAGGAGGGGGGACGGGCAGGGCAACCCCCGCGCCCTCTCGGGCATCCTCCCCCTTCCCGCCCGAGCACCCCGCACCGCACCTCAGCTGCTTCAGCCGCGCAGAACTGAACTGTTCTCAGCTGGCGCCGGCGCCAAGGCTCTATATGGGCGACGCCTGCGCATGCGCCAGCGTGGCTCCCGGCTCGTCCCTCCAGTCCGCGCCTGCGGTTCCCGGGCTGCGGATTCTCCCGCCCGCCTTGTCCTGCGTGCACTTCACCCCGCATCCAGGGCCGAGGGTACCCCCGCAAGGGAAGGCCGCTCCCTCCACCCCAGCAACAAGAGCCCCGCTTAGTCTGGAGCTGCTGTCTTCTTTGGAGGTAGAGGAGAGGTTTGAAAGCTGCTTCTCAAAACCGGAGCCACGGGCGGGGGGGGGGGAATCTCTTTCTGCACCCGCTCAGCGCGCTTCGCAGAAAGAAGCACGAGCCGGAGGAGTTCTGCTCCAGGCTGCTTATTTCCCCCCCACATACACACGCCGGCGATTGCGCAATAGCGCGCCGTTCAGTCACTGCCGGAGACCAGCGCGTCCTCCTTCCCCTTCCAGTCCCGCCAAATGTACTTCGCTGACATCACTGCTTCAAGTGGGCTCCCAGCAGGGCTGACCACCCTCGCCTCGCCAGTGGCGCCTGGTGCTCCAGCCCGGTAGCTCCAAGGGGTCTGTCGCTCCCTGGTGAGATGCCAGATTTGTACCCGGGGAAGCAGCCCACGGGGATAAAACGAAGCCTCTTGCCAGATTCGTTTGCCCGAGGCAAGGCCCGCGCGTCCTTTCCCAAGGTCTTTCCTCGTTGCCACGTGCAGGATACGGGGTTCCCCTTGGCCCCAATCCGCGTTAAGGCCATTACGGGCAGCACCGCCTCGGGGAGCCCTCGGAACCCGACGCTCCCCGGGTTTCAGCGAGACCCGCTGACTTGTTTGGCGCTTTGTCGCCGCCCCTGGGTGGAGTGAAACGGCGCGCCCCAACCAATGAGAAGGGAGAGAATCTCGGCAACGTGGAGTTGTCAGCAAAATGTAAACACAGCCGGTTTGAAGGGTGGCTGGAAAAAAAAAAGCGTTGCTCTGCTTTCAACGCGGGGACTGCAACCGTGGCTTCTCTAATGTTTTCTTATTAGAAAACATTGCAAAACTTTGTACCTTTCGTTGGAAACAAACCCCATTAAACCCGATGGGTTGACTGTAGAGAAGCGTAGAGCGTCATTCGGCTTTAAGGAGGAAGTGGAATGGCATCGATTTCCTTTTGCACCTCCTGACAATTTTCTTCGGATAGGGAAGAATTTTAGACTTGAACTTTGGAATTTATCTCTTCTTAATGAGTTGATTTGAAAATCCAAAACTCTTAATTTTTCTTCCCAAACACCCTGTTAGAGTACTACTGGTGCACTTTGTTTTCCTGGCAGATGCTCATTGCTCTATTTTGCAGGTGGGTATCAGCTTTGTCTTTCATTTTCCTTTCATTTTTGTATTTTTTAGTTGCTGGCAGTTTCCTCCCACCCTTGTTCATTATTCTTTTTAGATAGTCAGCTGTCTAATATGATGGTAGCACAGCTCTAGTTGCAATACAATATAAGGATATGACTGATCTGTCGAACTAGCAGTTACACTTACATGTTTTTTTAAAAAAATATCATTTTCATGCACATTTTTTCCTGTAATCTACTCCACTGCATAAATATGCCTTCCTGAGTCATACATGGAAGCAAAATCCCAAAAATTTTAAAGTGATCAAAGCCTAGATAGCTAGACAAAAACCACTGGTATATTTAAAGGTTAATTGATTAACCCTAGGATGGCAGAAGTACTTCAAAGTGGAAATTAAATTGCAGAACCATTTGAAACAGTCGGAGGCTGTTGTCTCCTTAGTAAAGGACAGTGTAGCATTGGTTGACTTATGTTGCCCAGGCCATTTAGCAATAAGGGCTTTCCAATGGCTTCCTGGGTCATGCAACTTGTTACCTGCAATTCAGCATTGGCAGAATCAACTGGCACTTGTTCAGAATAGAGTAGCAGAGAAATGAGAAGGTCTGTTGGTATACTACAAAAGGCCAGTTTTTTGGCTTGACCCAGATGCTGAAAAATTCATCTGATTTTATGATGTACATCTGCCTGGTGGCGATGGTTGAAGGTTAACGGAGTTTCTGTGAGCTAAATAAAATGTAAGGAAAGGAAAGTAAAAGTGGATGTAGATGTGATGTATCTTTAGGAAGTTTACATAAAATAGGATTATAGAAAATTACTAGAGAAAGTAACATTTAGAAACATTATATACAATATTAGCATAAAACAAGAAAGGAGGAATTATATATGTCAAAGAAAAATAAAATTAAATAAATATACTTGGATGAAAAGAGGTGAATTTTAATGTTGGAAATAGTATTAGAGTAAAAACAGTATATGCACTAAATATGAGAATATTTGTATGATCACCATGCTTAGATGGAATTCCGGTCGAGTCTTATAAAAAATATGAGTGTTACTACAATGAATAATGTTGGATTCCTAGTAAGTAGTAGAATATGAAAGAAGGAAAATGTAAATAAGAAACAATGGGGCAATAAGGACAAATATTTCAAAGAAGAAAGAGGGGGGAAATGTAAAGAATAGAAGAGTACTGTTACAAACTGCTGTTAACAAAAAAGGATATATTACGTGTGTATGTGTCTAATGTTTGTTGTGTTTTGTTTTGTTTTGTTGGTCTAAAATAATAATAAAAAACATTATAAATAAAATGTAAGGAAAGGAAAATAAAAGTGCCAAGGGGAAAGGTGATAAAATGGATATGGTGAATAACTGAGATTGAATAAGTTTTTGATGATTAACAGATATATTCTCAAGGCAAGGCAGGGCTGAAACTGGAAGATATCTCCTTCCACTAGAAGCAATATAAAAAAGGTTCTCCAACCTTGAAACTATAAGAATATGTCTTTGAAATCATCAGGAGTCAAATGAAAATGTATCTTATACTCAATTTCAAACATTTTTTTGAAAAAAACAGGATGACAATATTTTTCTGTTTTTCATAGATAAAATGTCAATTTATCTATGTAGATATATATCTGCAGTAATGTTATTAGTCACAGAGAGCTTGCACCAGATTTCTACACAGGTACCTTTGTGTTGTTTTGCAGCAGATAGTGTCCCTAATTTTAAAAAAATCTGGGCACATTTTAAGTTAGTTCATTAATCAGTTAAGTTAGTGCTATTCTGGTACCTGTCTCTGAATTCCATCAACTTTTTCAACAGTTGCACTACATTTTATATTTAAAAGAAGCATTATCTGAAAAGTCTTCCAGAAAAAGCTGCAGTTCTGTGCAACAAGAGCCTTGGTGATCAAATGATGCTATAATGAGGGGTTTGTACTTGTAAATTATTTCAAAATATCCCTTTGCAAAAGCCCTTTATAGGTTGAAGAATTACCATTCTCTAGGCAGTGTTTCAGAAACATTAACATATCTGCCTTATTTTCGAAAGGGTGCATCTCATCCCCCAAGGCCCCATTGCAGCAATATGATGGCTTGCTTAGAAAAAAGCAGCCCAAATGCAGAATTGCCAATACACTGCAATTTTGAAGACACTGGAAATTTTCCTTGATGGTGAGCGTAAAAGCAAGGGAAAAGATTAATCTGTTTAGGGCAAATCTTAATTAGCTGGCAGTTCTCTGCTAGCTGGTTTGACCCACAAATGGGTAAACATGCCTGTATCCAAAGTTTCTCTGTGTTCAAATAGGTACAAAATAATTTTTACAAAATTTTTACATATTTTACAAATTTGATGCATTTGAAACCAGATTCAGAAGAGATGGGAAACAAAAAGACTAAAAATCTCAAGCAGCTGAAGTCACACCACTGGTTTACTTATTGTATAATAGTAGTATAAAAGTAGTAAAGTTGGAAGGGACCTTGGAGGTCATCTAGTCCAACCCCCTAGGGGGCTCAGGCAGGAAACCCTACACCATTTTGGACAAATGGCTGTCCAGTCTCTTCTTAAAAACTATTGTAAATAGTTTGGTGGTATTTGTCATCATTGATGTCTGTCTTGGGGTTCAGACTTTTCTAGCCCTGCAAAGAATTGCAGAGATGAAACTTTCTCTATGAAAAGACTTGTTCCACAATTACATTTCCCTTACCTATTGCAATTGGTATCAGAATTCTCCTTAGACACAAAGGTTATTTAATCACAGACCATAGTTGGGAGGTATTTTAGGAGATCATTTGGTACCTCACACTTCTCAGTGCAGAATTACTAAGGAAGGATTTTTCAATTCTTGATGTAACTTTATTGAAGTCAACAAAAAGCTAGCAAGCTTTTAAATCTTTAGAGTTTTGCAAATTGGGTTAAATCTGAAGTGTGATGAGTAATCTATGCCTGCTCCACTCCCACACAGGTTATCCCCACAGCATTCCAGTAAATACTTTTTGTCACTCCAATTATTTTGCAGTGACACGTGCGCACGCAGACACACATACACAGAAAGAACTGGTTAATATAGAACAAACATTGGATTCTGAAAACTCTTTTTATCAATTGGCCTTTTTATTGACTGTTTCTCCAGAGCACATTATGAAACAAAATACTTAAGTTATATAGATGGGTTACTATAATTAATTTCCCTTTTTTTTCTGGAGACCCTTAAATCCCTTTATTTGACCTGTTAGATTGCTACCTATTAAAGCAGGACAGAAAATTAGATGTGAAAATATCTGTGCCTCTATCACAACTGGCAAAGTGTTAATGTGATGAATTCACAGAAGAAATTGCAGTGCAGTATAGACCTGCACTGTGGCCCAAAGGAATTCAAACCATGACCAAATGACAATGATGCTGTTGCCCAAAATATAACATACACAAGGAATAGATGGGAGAGAAACTGATCTGAAAGGCCTTCATTACAAAATTCCTGGTCTGGCTATTCTTTGAGTGTAATAAAATGCAACAATTTACATTGATAATGTGTTGAAATACAGTGCCAATATTTTACCATTAATATATCAATTTAAAAAAACAGCCTACAAAGAAAACTCAAAAGACACCAATTTCCCCAGGTGAGATTGAGCGATTCATACATGTTAAACTGCTCAATGGATTTGTTTCATAGGATAAGCCAAACTAAACTGTAGTATTGACAAACACACTGGTATCCAACTTTTCTTTAGGCAGCAATCTTAAGACATCATCCTGAAAGAATAGGAGAAGTTCTGTTAATGTAACATCACATGATAGGACATGGCCAAAAGTTGTTGAACCATTTGTTGGTAGGATTTAGTGGTTTGGATGCATTTAAGGAAGTGTGCAGCCACTGGGAGGTAAATGCTTTGATTCCATTGTATTGTTCAGCAAAAAACCTAGCCACCAAATTTCGGCAGCTAGTCTTAAAAGAGACTCCAAACGAAGCATGATAGACATGTGACCAGAAACTGCTTACTCCTAGCCTAGCACAGTACTGTATGTAGACATAACCATAAAGTGCCTGCTATGTGTTCTGAGTCTAATAAATTGGGACAGTGGAAAACTTCTACTAACCACTCTGGTTTTCGAAATATGGGAATATTACCTTTTTGTGCATACACATTAAAATATACAGTTACTTTGCAAAACTTGTCTTCTTCATGGGAATAGATCATTGTAAAAATGAATGAAAAATGAGTCCCATGCATTTTCAAAACGAAAAGAGTGGAAAAACAATTAGATGAAATCAATTTTCTTTTTGTCATTCATTTTCAATTATCCTGTATTAGATTCCTATTCTGGACCAGAGTTAATTGCTCACATGGAGATACAAGAATGGGAAGAAATAGACTATACAAAGAAACTGAAAATTAACAGGCTAGAAATCCATCAAACTTGAGTAACTGGTTGAGTTTGAACAGTTTTTAAAATCTTGTTAAAAGTCCCCCCCCCCGCCTTTTAATCCATCTGAAGAGTGACAGGTCTGATGTCCTGTTTTAACAAGGGCCTGTTTTGCAGCATTTTGCGCTTATCACCAATATAAAGGCAATAAAGTGTGTTTGGTAAATGAATAAATAAGCAGAAGCAAAATGTTTAAGTTTTAAATGACTGGAAAATCAAAAAGTTTAAGCATTAGAATGGCATGAGAAAAATGACCTTCCTTGCTCACCCACAGTAGTCAAACAGTTTTTATCAAATGACATGTCATTGGTGGAGATCAGAACTGCAGATTATGATGGAGCAGAAAGACAAGCAACATTATGACCTCCTTATGGGTCAGCTCGAACTCCAACAGTCCTCAGCTCCAGCCAACATGATCAAGGGCCAAAGAAACTATGAATCTGAAGTCTAACTCATTGCTTCTGAAGGTGCTCCATTGCTCCCTGCTGTAGGCGAATCAATTAAGGAAACGGTACTATATCAAAACCAACTGTCATTAGACAATGGGATTTCATAACTAACAAGGCATATTCCCTTCTCATTCCAGGATAAGAACGGGGTGTAGTAACTGTTCAGGCTCTGATCATTTTGAAATGTTAAGTACTGTAACCTGTATATGGTATCAACAGGATGGCCAAATCTTGCTTACCAAAAGTTCTGCCACAGATACAAGGAAAATGGCTCCACAAACAAGCTGCCATTGAGAACGCATAGGCTGATATACAGTATTTATCCAAACAGAAAGCCTCTTTTTTGTATCTTCAAATTCAAGTCTGGTGTGTACAAGTCATTGAAAAAGGCACAGTTTTGTTTATAATATGTATAAAACAGTTCCAGCAAAGTTATTGAAATACCACTCAACATAGCACAAGGCCTTCATTTTTACAAGTTATTACACTTGTTTTTTGTGGAAAAAAGATACAGATATATAAAAAGTCATATTCTAACCACAAAACACACATTGTTTGAAAAACAGCAAATTCTAATACTCTAATAGTTTCAGGCACATAATAAAACAAGCTATATAAATATACAAGAAAAGAGTCAGGTTTAAAGTTGTATGTGTAAAAATTCCTTTCACCATAGCATTATTTCCAATATTAAAAACTGAAAAGCAGGTATTTCTATTTCCCCATCACTAGCAAGTTATCCAGTAAAGGCAGCAACTGTACCTCTCAATTAGAAGTCTTAACTTCAAATTCTTGCTAAATCAGGAATTCAGAAATAAATGTGGCCTTTATTTTAAAATTCCTAAAAGTAGACAATGAGAATACAATATTTTCTCGGGAAAAAAAGATGAAGATGGCTAAGAGTTACTTGCTGGTACAGTACGTTATTTCACTTAATCCATTTAAAATCCAAGCCAAACATGAAACGGGTTCCTGAGTTTTAGAAAAAAATACAGTGATGGTGCTGTGAATTTGACAAATAAGAGGTCCTGAGTGACTACTAAAACAAGGAATGCCTTTGCAGTTTTTAGAAACTGAGGGACAGGATTCAAGATTCAGATCACAGAAATTTAATAAAGAAACATATCTCCTGAATCCTGGAAGCCAAATGGCAAATTCAAAAAAACATGGGGACAACCAGAAAACAAACAAAAAGCTACTGGACTTTGCCATCTGTGGTTTTAAATTGCTTGTAATTCTTTGGACTTTTCTTTTGGGGTATTTGACAAATATTGTCTGTATAAAAGCATGAATCTTTTTTTTTTTAGAATAACAAGGAAAAGTTAGTTAAGCTTAAGTGAGGAATATACAGTTACACAGTGACAAATTTAGGTTGCCTAAGAAACAACAGAGAAATTTCAGATTTCTACTTCAGCAATTATTCATTCCTTTTATAAACTATATTCCCGTACTGAATTTTGAGAAGGCAGTGGTGAATTGCAGTTCTTTAAAAAAAATACAATTTTCATGAATCTGATGTAGATTGAATCTAATGGACTGAAATGTGGCAGATCATGCTTATAAATCAGTTCAAAATTGGAGGTGCAGCTTTTGGCCTAACCACAATTAATAAAACCTGAAGAAAAAACATTCTACACCTCATAGTTAAATAAAACAGGATTTTAAAAAATGTAACACTCATACGGGCAATCATTCAAACGAACCAGGGCAGAAGACTTATGCATTTCAGCTCTATTAACCTCAACAGGTTTCCAGAACCTTTGATTAAATGTTGTGTTATAAAATAGTCTAAGTAACATTAGATTGTTTTGCGTAATTGACTTTAGACCAATGCACCAAGAAAAATTATTCATTAGCTTTGTTGACAATAAGGAATGTTTCATTTTATCTGCTCTTTGCCACACTAATAATCTTTGTGTTTTCATAACATCTCCTTTGTCTGTGGAGATCAGGTGTAACCTGAAACCAATAAAATACAACACTGAATCTATACTCAGTCTATAGCCATCTTGGGGCTGACTTTAAACTTGAAGTCTCAAACTTGAGACATCTGGCCTAATTTTGGAACTTTCTTACATCCTCCCTATTTCACTTTTGTAGCTTCTTACCTGATTGAGAATTCTAGAAAATGTTTGGTTAAATTTCAATGGTCTTTAACTATCAGCAAGTACGTAATAAGATTTTGGATTTTCCCCCAAAGGATCAATATGGCTTATCACTGCTTTTATGAAAAGTTTACTATTGTTCTTCAAAGTAGTCTTTCCCAAACTGGATGCTAGATATATTGAACTACCATCCCCATCATTTAAGAATAGGATGACTAGAACATATACTCAAAACACATACTCAAAGATCAGTTCACACTGATCTTCACTTGTAGGTCTGTTACATTCCAGAAAATACCTTCTTTGCACAAGAAACTAGTAAACCATATTAAACCAGAGATTTTGAAAGCTATGTAGAAAGATATCAGGTTACACATTTTTCCTCTTCACCTTCCCTCTACTGCTACATAGAAAATAAATTCCATATTAGGAATATAATGCCATTCAGGCAACTGTATTTTGATGGTTATGTTAATATTTTAAAAGACAATCTACAGTATACACAGATCATTGCAAGTGTATGGGTGACCCTGAGAAATTCTGTAACTACAAGATGGCTGAAAGATGCCTTATATCTTGGCTGTAAAATACTAATATAAAAAACAAACAAACCCATCCATACCTAATAAAATTTATAAAGTCTCACAAAGGGAGGCAAAGAGGCACAATCACACAAACATTACTACACATACTGCATATATGTTTACCAGCTACAAACCAAACATTGAAAAGGCATTTTGTGACGCTGAAATCAAAGTGGTTTTCAACTGAATTGTAACACTCAGTGATTGTGTAAAAACAATTCATGAGCATCCTAAGACAGTTCTCACCTTCATTGTCTCACAATAGTTAGCCAATATTATTTCTGGGGAGAAAAATGCAAAACACTCTCAGTAATTATACTGACGCTGGCAAGGCTGGTGAACAAAAAATCCACTGTTCTTGAGTTGCCGTGTGTAGGGATCTCTGGTTAGATTTTGGCGACGGAGGCAGTTTCTCTTCAAGGACTGTCTTTCACTGAACTCTTTTATCCACTGGGAAGGACAAAAACTCTTGGTTGAATGAGCAGCAAGTGCAGCAATGTAGCATTGGACGTGTTGGCCCATTTTGCTTTGGGCTTCAGATCTAAAATTCCAAGCAGAAGGATGGAATTAATAGCGCCTGGTTATAGAGCAAGGACACGGGCACATGGCAGAGTTTTCATGGGTAGCCACAATAACACATGACACAATGATTCATAATCTGGTCAATCACATTCCAATTTGTGGATATGTGGGCCCAACCTATGTATATAGGTGGTTCTTGCGTTCCAACCCTAATGGAGCCATCATGGTCATAAACTTGTGATTGTCATAAATTGGATCACCCACATGACCAACCTGATTTTATGACCTTTTATGCGGTAGTCCTTAAGCAAACAAGTGGTTTTCTATGGGCTGGTTTTGCTGAAAATCAAAAGTAAATACTGACTTTCGACAAAAACGCCATAAAACATAGTACATGAGTGCAGAACACTGCAAACAGCCATAAATGTAAGCTGACTACTGAGTGCCTTAAATGTGCTAATGTGAATGGACCTGGGGGAGGGGGTGAGTGGTTCGCCATCAAAACTTTGATCCCCGTTGTAAGTACCACCAGGAAGGTACGTCATAACCTAGAATGGTTGCTAAGTGACGGGTTGTAGGTCGAGGAGTACCTGTAGTTACTTGATCGCTCACAACATAGGTTAATACTATAAATCCTCTTTAATTTAACCAAGGGCCAAAGTCTGTGCAACACCAGACATCTAGTATCACTGAAATACAGTGGACAGCACTTTCTCCAAAGTGATACAAAGATACTATACTTCTTTCTCCAAAGGAAGTTGAGGGAAACCTTTGGCTGCATGGTCAAAGGGGAGTGGAAGACTGAGGTGATTAACAGGGCTTCAAGCAACAGGCAGTTATACAGAGGGAATTAAGGAGCTCTTGATTCACATGTCCTGCATGGGGGGAGGGGTGTCAGTCTTTTATCCAATCACTGCCCCTTCACTTTCCCTCTTCTTCCTCCTCCAAATGTAACCTGTGTCTGCAGTTCACCCTGCTGAGAAATATGAATTTCACTTAGTGCGCCTTTTGCAACAGAAGCAATTTTGATGACGAAAAGATATTGCCAAGAAGGTATCTTCCTGACAAGGCTCAGGAAGGAAATCGGTTCCTCTGCACTACAGTAGAGTTACTGAATGATGCACAGAGCAAAACTTTCAAATTTGGGGTAGATGCTAATAAGATTTGAGATGGCACTGAGAAAGGGATCCTGAAATCCTGATCATTAAGCTAAATGAAAATATCATCTCAATTTATGGGCACTGTCAAAAATGTCAGCGTCATACTTCAAAATATTAAGAATATTTCTGATCCTCTAAAGGGAAACTGTAGAGCGGCAAGAGGAGCAGAACCACCAAAGGGGTTAACAGAGGTGAAGCAGCTCTTGAACAAGAAACACTAGTGGCATCTGGAATGTTCCCTCTTCGAAAGATAGAAAAGGTTAAAATGGTAAAAATATATGAAATCAAACATATTATGGAAAATGTGGCTACAGGATAGATTTTCTTTATGGGTATCATTTATTGGCACGAATGCAGAAAAAACACAAGTATTAAAAGGAATTAGTTCCTTAAATATGGAAATAAATTGCCATCAGATCTGTTAAATTGCCAATTTAGAACTGTTGAAAAGAGGATTTTGAAAATCATGAATAATCCAGCATATTGTCTCTTGAATCGTTCACTAGCGGCACAATTTAAAAACTAATTGCTAGAAAGGAAAGAATGGAGAGGGCAATTGTGTTTATGCTCTATTAATAATTTTCATGAGCATAGATCATTGGTACTATATTATATATTAATTTTGAACTAACAAAGCCTGATTCAGGAAGGCTCTTTGTTCATTGAGTCATTTTCCAGGCCTGAAAATCTTTATACTTGCCACTTTTATTAATACTGCATCTTTGGATTATCTTGATAATTGCAAAGGAAACAGGACTTTAGTTTTTTTCTTGAAAACATTTTGCTTCTCATCCAAGAAGCTTCTTCAGTTTTTGGATGAGAAGCAAAATGTTTTCAAGAAAAAGCTAAGAAAGAAAGCCCAGTTGCCTTTTGAAAAGCACCTTTGAACAACCATGATCTGGATGATTCAGTCTCTCCACAGACCTGCAAAGGAAACAGTAATGTGGAGCAAAAATGAGCATTTCTCACTGATTTCAGTGCACTATACTTCAGTTTCACTTCCAAAGCTTGTATCTCAAAAGTGCTTTTTTTTCTTCTTCTAAAAGTGGAGTCTGTTTTTTCCTTGAAGACATTTCACTTCTCATCCAAGAAGCTTCATCAGTTCTGGCAGATGATGAAGTTTCTTGGATGAGAAACGAAACATCTTCAAGGAAAAAACAAAGAAAGTCCAGTTGCCTTTGGAAAGAAAGAAAAAAGGCAGCTTTGAGACAATCATGACTCGGATGACTGAACATCTCCATAGACGCTCCCAATATTTATATATATACGCCCTTTTCTGAATGAATGATAGAAGACTAAATCTGAAGTGTCACTGCACACTTGCTAAGGGCCACATCTCAATAGGAGACTCACCTTCATCTCCTGGTGTTTTCTTATCTATCTACCTTAGTGCTTTTCTCACTCGCTCCTATTATCCTTTTACAAGCAAGCAATGACAAAGGTATTGATACCATACACTCTGAGCTCAAAGAAGAGAAATGATAAACAGTGATGGAGGGCCAGAGTGAGGGAAGCAAGAAGAAAAGCATTCTGCCCATAGTATCATTCACACCACTCATAATAATTTTCAATGCTGTCTTAATGTAATTTTCCCAATTTTTTCACTTGGTTACTAGCACCTCTACATTTTGCCTGAATCAAAGAATAGAGAACATACCTATGATTGCTTTCATCACGGGATTCCACTTCCTCCTCCCCCTCCTCCTCTTCCTCCTCCTGTTCTTCTTTTTCATCACAATTGTTCTTGTTGAGGTTATGACAGTTATTATGGATTGCATATACAGACATGCTGGGATGTTCAATGAGCAGATTTTCCAGTGGGCTGGTTTCTACTTTGAGAGTGGTTAAACCACCTGCCGTAAAACATGGAGGGGGAGTGATGAACCAGCTTTCTTCCAGGGGGCATGAGTCTAATTGGATGAAGCAGGATTCACTGGCATCTGCCAAGCAGTCCAAGGAATCAGGCAGACAAGAGAAGATAGGCGAGTGGTCATCAGGAGGGGGTTTGCAGATGTTATCCACTTCCTCCTCTTCTTCTTCATCAACAGTAGAGAAGCTTGAACAGGAATCTGTCAGGAATTACAACAGTCTTTGAGATATACAAGAGCTGATGAAAGTAATGGAGACTGGATATTCTAAAGTTAGCTTTCTAATAGCCAGGGACCTCTATATAGATTAACAGCATATATCTCAACTCATAGAGGACCTAGTTATGGAAGATTAGTTTATAGCAGTGGTGGCGAACCTATGGCACGTGTGCCAGAGGCGGCACTCAGAGCCCTCTCTGTGAGCACGCGCACCATGTCCCGGAGATGGCAACCGCCCCTCTTCAACCAGCCGCCTGCTAACTTGCCGAGGTCCCACATGGCCAGATGCATCCCAGCATGGCTGATTTCCCTCCCCCCCATCCCATCTCTCCTGGCCTCGCATGCTCTCCTTTTCCCAGGCACGACCCACTGCATCACCTCCTTAGCTGTCGGCCGGCCGGCCAGCTCAGAGGCAGCTTCTCTGAACTTCTGGCAGCGGACTGCGGAGCCCCAGAGTGGGGCCGACAGGCTGTGGCTGCTGACAGACACTGTCGGCCCCCATGCGCTCACTGGCCTCTGTGTGCGGAGGCCAGTGGTGTCAGGCAGCAGCTGCCCCGGCCCCTGCCTCGCCTTGCCCTGCGACAATGGCACCCCACCCTGCCTCGCCTCACCCCACAGGATGAGCCTCCTGCCTACTGCCCCATTTGCCAGAGCCCCCTGGATCTCCCCCAACCCTGCCTACTAGCAACATCGAGGTGACCACGTCCACCTTGGCAACGCCCACCCAGTCTATCATGACCACAGCCACGCCCACCTGGCACCCAGCGATAAATAAGTGGATTTTGGGTTGTAGTTTGGGAACTCGGTCTCTAAAAGGTTCGCCATCACTAGTTTATAGGAACAATGTATAAATTGTTTACAGAATTTATATATAGCTTTACAACATCAAAAAATAATCAAGCAGTTCATGTTAAGTACCATATATAAAACATTCCATCAAATTAAAAATAATACCCAGAGAGTGTACTGGGAATTAATTAATACCTATATCTTACATTTTGTGTGTGTGTGTGTACATAGAGAAAAACAGGAATCATACTAACTTAGTTTCAATATTTACATTGAAAATTCCACTTCCTTTACCTGAGGAAGGTACATGAATATTATCCCCTACTATGGATAAGAAGGATTTTCACACCAAACCAAAAGCATGTAGTAGCCATCTCCAAGCTGGGTGTTCCTCTATCCTTATCAACTACAGCCAACATGACCTCTAGGATTGCTTTGGCCTTGCTGCCTATCAATCTGCCACCAAGTTGGAGAAAGCAGCCTTTGAGAATTTATCCTTTTGTTCAACAATAACTGAGCAAACTGGAGCAGGGACAAGAAAGAATAAGGAATGGCCGGTCTTCTGCTATAATCAATTGTTGAAGGAAGCACAGTGAAATTAAGCTAGTTTTGAAAAGGTGGGCTAAACAGCTTGAAGTTATTATTGTTCTCTTCCTCACATCACCCATGTTTAGCCCAATTTACTGGCTGCAAATAAAGAACTTTTTGGTATAAATCAGGGGTTCTCAACCTTGGCAACTTGGGAGTTGAAGTCCACAAGTCTTAAAGTTGCCAAGGTTGAGAACCCCTGGTATAAATTCTCCCATTTAGACATTCTGTTTAAAAAGGTATCTTACCAATAAAATCTACCAGAATCCACTCTTCTTCTTCTTTCTCACTGAACTCTGGTTCTTGGCTGGGCAAATTACTGAGTTCTCCCACAAACATATTATTCAGCCTCTGAAACATTACTAAGACGAAACAAGACTCTGGCTAGCACTTGTTTGCGCCCACAAGATGAGGTACCACTCCACAGCGTACCAATCAAAGTTTAGGGTGCAGATAGAAGATTAAAGTGCATAAAAACTTTTATCAGCTGAGGAGAGGCATGGTTTGTAAACAGTTGCTACAAAAACCTGCAGAGAAGACAATAAGAAAATAATGTTAATGTTCTGTACAAGCACAAAACACATCATGCATCTGCATTCAATTAAACCTATAATTCTCAGCCATGATAATGTTATATATGTTGTGTTTACCATGGCATGGTAACCAGGCAAGCTTGCAGAAGAATTCTGAGAGTTAAACTCAGAGTACCAGTTTGGAAGCTGCCACATACTCAACAAAGACCCCTGGATCTGTTTGGTGGATTTTGGACTGCTCATAAAATTAAAAACCAGACAAGTCTGCCACCTGTCGTGCTATGCCACATGGGACTTCCATAGGGCACTGTAGAAAAGGAGACCTCCCCTTTTGCCATCAGCAATGTATTTATGTTGTCAGATATCTCCTTTCCCATGTTGGCTGCCTTGCGTATTGTATTCCCCAGTCTGGCTGCCTTCTAAATATGCAAGTCATTTCCCAGAATTCTCAGCAGTAGTCACACTGGCTTAGGAACCTGGAACTTGGAAGTCCATTCATCTAAAACACTCAGGTTGGTCACAACTGTGCTAAGCATAATAAGAACTGTTTGGGATTGGCCTAGTCCAGAGGGTATTCTATGGATTGCATTCTATTTTATAGTGTTTAATGAATGGTGACTCTATCATCAAACTTCAGCAGCAAAAGTCATTAACTTTTAGCAATGTGGTTTGTTACTTTATTTTCCCCCCAAGCATCAAAGAGAGAGAGTGAGAAAATAACTAACCATCTTCCATTGATAGCTTAAAAGGCTGTATGGACCCAATCAATTATGATTTACTAAACAAGCCAGCATTAAGATAATATTGGTTAATACAATGTGTGAAGATACTCCTGGTCTCCATTTCTCCTGAGCTTACAAAACAATTTTTTGTGTTTTGGAATCTATTCTAAATCCCTAAACTTCATGCTTTTTTGTCTGTGGTCATTTCTTTAAATATACTGCAGGAATATTAAAAGTTCCCTTTGTTTTTTAGAACATACTTTTGCTTTTTAACCATATCACTGTTTCCAGCAGGGGGCTCAATACTGAAAAGATTTAAGTTCCAATGTTCTCATCCAGAGACCATTGACCCAGATCCTTCAGTTTTCTTGTTTTGCATATTTGCAGCATGGTAAGGCAATACAGAGCTGCAGTAGGTTTAGATTATTGGCTTTAGAACTTGTCCAAACAGCAAATCAAGCACACCACATAGACATGGTTTACTGTAGAAGATTATTTAAAATAGTTACTTACAGAGGAAAAATATACATCTGAATATCCTTATATACTGTAGTTATACTGTACCAATCCAACTTTTTTTTGCCCTGAATACAAATGTAACTGTTCTAAAGGAGTTATTTTCCTCTAGTCAAGCATCACAGCTAATTAAAATCATTAGAGTTCATGTTCGTGGAAGTCTGAGATTGCATCAGATTACATAAATTGGGTTTACCCATGCCCACAGTGAAAATAAACAAACAGAATAGTTGCCCAATATTGGAGGCATCTGTACAAAAATACTTTTGAAATATAAAGGGGTGGAGGTGGGTGGGAAAATGATTTTCTTCTCTCCAAAGAATCAAACTGATCTATTATACCAAGAATACATTTGCTTAGGACAATCCAGGAGGCAATGAGGACTAAGCTTACTGATGCTGGGGTTTGTAGTACTGAACACATGGGAGCCACAGCTTGTCTGTGCATGCATTTTAGGATATTATATGACTCCCACCCCCACCAAAGCTGCATCTATCCATCCAATCTATACACACACACACACACACACACACACACACACACACCAACTGGGCCACATTTCCCTGAAAAGAAACGTTCGCCAGCAAATTCCCCCCTAGCAGCGGCAGCGCCTGGCTGCTCCAAGGAGGGTTAGTCACACCTGAGCGCCAGGAAAGTGCCCCAAAGTACTGTAGTTAAGGAAGAAAGAACGCTGAAAAAAGGCGACTTCTCGCTTGTTTAAACAAAACAGGATATGCAAAGGAAGACGGCAACCCAACACCGCTCCAGCCCTTTGGGCGGGACCAAGCACTTCCCGCTCCTCCTCTTCCATCTCACCAGAAGGCGGCGAAATGCGAAAGCGACTCCCGCGGCAGGTTGCAAACTAGGTAGGGAAAGTGAAGAATGTATGCTAAAATGTGAGGATCGAGGCCCGCCGACTCCTCCGGCGCGAGCCTGAATCCCGCCGCGTTGCCAGGCTTTAGGTGCAACTTCAGCCCCAAAGTTGCGTACTCCGAGGATTGCAGCAGGCGGATAGCCTAAATGGGCATCTCTAAAGCTGAGGTATTTCTGGGTATTCGCCCGAGAGTCCTCGCTGAATGGATAGTGACCTTCGAGCGAAAAGGAAATGTTTTCCGGCCGTCAGCCTTCGCGCAGGCGCCCCTAAACTCGGTTTGGCGTTGAAAGCGCAAACCACGTTTTTTCTCCCCCTTAATTTTTTTTTTTTTATCGCCGCAGCCACTATTCCGCGATCACAGCAAAATTACAACTCCGAAACTGAATCTGGATAGCAGACGCCGATCCATTTTGGGGGAAACTACGATTTAACGCTAGGCATATTAAATGCAGAATAAAACACATTGGAATTGATCTGCGAGTGAATCTGTGTCAGAATCCAATCATATTTCATCTTTAATTATCAAATATAGAAACTCCCAATTCTGCCTTCTTTGGATTCTGCCATAAGAGGGAGAGAAGGGGGAGAACAAAGGGGCTTTATGGCCCTCACTTCCTTCAGTAGACTTCAAAGAGCTGAATGCTGAATGTGTGTTTATTGTAACCTATTGTAACCTCAAAGCGTTAGCATCCAGAGAACATTAGCATTAACAAAGAAGAGTATTTGCCTTTCATGTAGTTATCTGAAGTCTCCATCCAGACGGAAGAAAGAAGAAACGGGGTGGAATTGTGATACTTGAAACTATCACTGGAAGGGGGGTTGATTGGGTGGGACTACTGGGGAACCCCTTAAAACCTTGAATGGGAGAGCTTGGACCCCAAGTCCTGTCTAGCATGCCTGCAACCATTTTCTCTTAATAAAGGATTCCTGTTGGAAGAATTATTCCAAGAGTTCTGTCTTCTTAAGATGCAAAGTGGGGTGGGTCCTTACAATCTGCATACATTGCTTAACAGCGACACCCACTCATCAATCTCACTCGTCTAATTCCAAGTTTCAGCTCCGGGTAGGCCACCATTTAAAATGCCACTCGAGACCAAATACTGATAAAAAGTAAAGCTTAAACTTTAGTAAAATCCAAGTAGAAACTTCCTCCCGTCCCCCCCCGTCCCCCGAATCTAAACGGTCATCCTTAGGAGTCTCTGAAATCCCTTCGCCTTCTTCCAAGCAGCCGCACGGAAATCGCGAGGGCGGTCGAGGAGCGGACTGCGTTTGAACAGCTTTCTCGGATCGCCGTCTGAATCGTCTCTCTCCGGATGTGCGCTGACTGACCTGCCTGGCGCTCCCTCCGAGGAAACGCGAGCAGGTCGCGGGGCTGGAGCTAGAGCGAAGAGACCTGCGCCACAAGTGGTTGCGATGAGCCGCCGCTACACTCCTCGAGCGAGCTCGAAGCCGCCAGCGGGCTTCTCAGGACGCGGCTCTGGAGGGAAAAGCGAGGGATGGAAGAGGAACTACTTTTATTGCGGCGTTACGCCTCGCCTCGCCACCGGTCCGGTTGTTTACAGCTTTGCAGAAGGGGGAGACGGCTCCTTGTCCACGGAAGGATGAGAGAATGGAACTCGATCAGCCCACCGCAGCCGCCAAACCTAAAGGCAGCGGCGATGAGAATCCCCTCGCACCCCGTTCAGATCTTTAAATAGGCTCCGGCTGAAAGACGGGAGCGACCAATCCGTCCAGGCGGAACATGCCCGGGCGGATCGCGCGCCCTTTGCGCCAAGCGCAGCGCGCATCGGGGAAGTCGCTCTGGCCACCCACCCCGATCCAAAGGGCAGCCACGGCGGCTTCACTCACCGTCTGCGAACGTTGGGGCAGAACGAAGCTGGACGGCGGCTACTGAGGTAGGTGGCAGGGCGGCAATCGTCTTAGTTCCTTCAAGGCTCCCTGTTGCGTCGGCCCGTCTCAGCTCCCGGCTGAGTCTTTTGTTGTTATAGAATCCAGCGAACAGCTGATCGGCAGGGGCCGTCCCTGGCCCCGCCCCGGCTCCCCCCACTTTCCCATCCCATCCTGTGCTGAGTGTATGTATCTCTGCGTGAGAAGGCGGCGGGTGGGGGGGGGGGAATGGACAGCGGCTTCGGCTGCACCAATGTGAGCCTCGCGGTGTTCGGGGCCGCGCCGAGACAGGCTGTCACTAACGCACGTGATCTGGCCCTTCGCTGCGGAATCAAAGCAAGTTCTGAGCGGTTGCAAGCCCGAACAACAAAAGGAGTTGAGGACAAAGTCGAGAGAAGTTGAGGGAGGTAGAAGAAAGAGGAAAATTTGGGAGGAGGGGAATGGGAAAAGAGAGAGAGACAAAGGGATGAAAGGTGGCGGAAAGGAAGAAGGAAGAAGAGACGGCCGGGTGGGAAAATACTGCATAAGAGAAGAAAGGGAGAAAAAAAGAACTGAGTGATAGGTTGGAAATGTTCCAGCTGTTCTGAGGTTGAGTAAACATCTGGGCATGGAGAAACTTCTCAATGTAATTCTAAGTTTTATCTCCCCAATTCTCAGGCTCTGCCAAACTTTATCTCCCCAGTTCTCACAGAATATTTCTGTCTTAGCCCCCAGCTGGGAATAAGGAAATGCAGATCAGGGTTTAAGAAGGTGCCAGTCTTCTGGGGTAAGGGTGGGGGTGGGGAGTTTCCACCTGTAAATCTCATTCATGACAATTCCATACATTTTTATAGTTACCAGCAAAACTGTTCCTGTAAGAAATTTGCTTACATACATATTACTGGTTTCTCAACTTCAAAAACTTTTAAAATGTGTGGATTTCAATTCCCAGAATTCAACAGCCAGGTGTAAGATGTATGGACTTTAACTCCCAGAATTCTCTCTAGCCAGCATGCTGGTTGGGAAATTCTGGGAGTTGAGGTCCACACATATTAAAAGTTGCTGAGGTTGAGAAACACTGATTTAAAACACTAGTTCTCTATGGCAGGGGTGTCAAACTCAATTTCATTGAGGGCCGCATCAGCATTGCGGTTTCCCTGGGGGGGGGGTGTAGCCAGAGTGGGTGCGGCCTACTGGGTGGGCATGGATGGGGTGGGGTGGGGTAGTTTCAGCAGGCAGCGGGGCACTCTCCTCACAGTACCGAGAGGTTGAGCTGGACGGTGTGAAGCTTGGCAGCTTTGCACCTTGCTGCCTGGTGAAACTGGGCAGGCTGGGGGCTAGGCAGCATTGCACTTCTCATCAGATTCGTGGCACCTGTCTCAGCACTGTGAGGAGAGCGCCCCGCTGCCTGCCAAAACTGGGCAGACGGAGTTGGGTGGCCTTGTACTTTTTTTTTTGATTCGTCCAGCTCAGCCTCTCGGCACTGTGAGGAGAGCGCCCTGCTGCCTACCAAAACTGGGCAGGCTGGGAACTGGGCAGCCTTGTGCTTTTTTGGATTTGTACTGCCTGGCTCAGCCTCTTGGTGCTGTGAGGAGAGCGCCCCACTGCCTGCTGAAACCTCTCCCCCATCAAGCTGGATATATGAAGTAGGCGAGGGCCTTTTGCTGGCCACTTCCAGGTGATGGTACATTTCTTCATTCCTCACAAAAGGTGACACCTCCCCAGCATGCACCCAGGGGGTGGGGCCAACGCGGCAGGGGCTGGTTCCTCGCTGTTTCCAAATGGCCTTATGGAGCTAAGACTGAATGCGTTTCAGCATAGATGGCCACCACAAAATTGTACATTGGCTCCCGGCTGGCCTGGGCTGGGGCCAAGGCAGCGGGGGCCTTCCAGGATGGCTTTGCGGGCCACATGAAACCACTTCACGGGCCGGCCTTGTATTTGACATGTCTGCTCAATGTCTATATAAAATGGTTTTAAAGAATTTGAAGCAAACTCTAGAAAATAAAATATTTAGAGACCAGATATTATACTGGCTTTGAATAACTTCACTAATGTACAGTTTAAATACAATTTAGAGGAGTACAATACTCTGATTCATACACAAAAATAATTTCTAAATATTAAATATGCATACCAATAATGTATCTTCATTACATAGTAAGCTATAATAGAGATTAATTGACTGTGACCTACTGTGACACAAGGGAGACAGCATAGAATTATATTGTTTCTTACTTGTTAAGCCATATTAACAAGCCATTTTAGACCTGCTAAGCAAAGTATGAAGATGCTTATCCAATAATTTCAGTCCAAAATAGCCAACTTTTGCTGACCTTTGCAGCAGGGTTATTTGTGGAAGGTTTAAATAAGAGAAGATATGCTGGTTGTAGTGTAGCGATTCTGGCGTTTGCTAAACTAGAGCCCTTAATCAGAATAGAGCTGGAAGGAACCTTGGAGGTCTTCTAGTCCAGCCCCCTGCTCAAGCAGGAGTCCCTATATCATTTCAGACAAGTGGCTGTCCAGTCTCTTATTTATTTATTTATTTATTTATTTATTTATTTATTTATGAGACTTATATACCGCTTTAAGTGCAAGCACTCTCTAAGCGGTGTACACCAGTAAGCAATGTATATATATATTTACATTGCCCCCAACAATCTGGGTCCTCATTTTACCTACCTCAGAAGGATGGAAGGCTGAGTCAACCTTGAGCCGGTGAGATTTGAACCGCTGACCTGCTGAACACAGTCAGCTAAAGTGGCCTGCAGTACTGCACTCTAACTGCTGCGCCACCTCGGCTCTTCTTAAAAACCTCGAGTGATGAAGCACCCACAATGTCTGAAGGCAAGTTATTTCACTGGTTAATTGTCCTCACTGTTAGGACGTTTCTCCTTAATTCCAGATTGCTTCTCTCCTTGATTAGTTTCCACCCGTTGTTTCTTGCCTTGTCTTCTGGTACTTTGGAAAATAAATTGACCCCTTCCTCCTTGTGGCTGTCTCTCAAATACTGGAATACTGCTATCATATTCCCCCTAGCCCTTCTTTTCTCTAGATTAGCCATTCCCAAATCCTGCAACCTTTCTTCATATATTTTAGTCTCCAGGCCTTTAATCATCTTAGTTGCTCTTCTTTGCACTTTTTTTTTCAAAGTCTCAACATCTTTTTTTGTAATGTGGTGACCAAAACTGGATACAGTATTCCAGGTATGGACCTTTGGTTGCCTTTCTATTGGGGATTTTTTTAACCCGCTCCCCCAAATAGAAGTGCTTGCCTTATTGTTAACTTTATGAACCTGAGTTACCTAGGCTGATTATGACAAGCTAGCATGTGTTCCCCCACAAATATAAAATAATCAAAAGTAGTATTGAACCAGCAAATCATGATAGATAACATCTGTTTAATCAAGATGGAAAATAATTGTATTAGTAATGTAGGCATTTATAATTTAGTAGTTAGATTTATATCATAGGCTGAGAGATAAATTAGATGGGTACATCTACAGATAAGGTTACTACTCGATACATGAGCAGAGTAATAAGTAATACAAAAACACCTTTGCTTAGTTGGCATCCCAGATGTAGACAGAATTTTATTCTCCATGTCTAGATTGTTAGTGATTGTGTTTTCATACTAGAAATCGGTATTGGTGTAGTGGTTAAATTACTAGATTAAAATAATGAAGACCCAGATACAAACCCATCCCTAGACATGGAAACAATGAGTAACTTTAGGCAAGCCATAACCTCTCAGCCCAACTGACCTCACAGGTTTGTTGTTAAGAAGAAACATTGAGGATGTTGTACATTATCTTTCCCTGGAGGAAAGATAAGATATAAATCTAATAAATATTATCAAATCCATTATCTAGATATTATGTTCAACTAATTTACCTTGAAAAATAAACTATCAATATTTATTTTTGTGGTCTGTAAGGTTATGGTTGTAAGGACTTTGTCATGAATAGAAGAAATGTTAAGGTTTTTCTTTTCCAGAATTATTCTTCAATAAATATTTGCACCAATAACTTCTGAGGAGGTAGACACGGTTGAGCCACGTTTCCTGAACCCAGGCCCCTTCAAGATTGTGAAAGTGGCCTGGGAGATGGCCTTTACTTGGGTTCATCCTGTAGTGACAGCCTCTTTGAAGAAGGGGTTGGTGCAACTCCTCCAGTGATTTTTGATAACCATCATTCTGTCTCCAAACTTCCATTTTTAGGGAAGGTTGTTGAGAAGGTGGGCAGCCCTACATGGCATAGGGCCTGATTACTGAGGAGTCACCTGTCTCATGTGATATCAGCTCTGCCAGTTTGATCTGTTTGAAGAAACAGTGCCATCCACCCAGACCTTAGTGCCCTCTGGAATAAGGATCCCCCAGAGAACCAGGTGGTTGCCACCCTGATAGCATTCCAGTGGGCTTTAAAGACCTGGGTCTTCTTCCAGACTTTAGGCTAGGGTGACTGAAGCCACTTGTTCCTTTTAGCTGCATTCACTATCTTATTCATTATTTGCTTTATCTGAATTTCAAATTGCAATTTGTTTTTTATGCTGTGAGCTGCCCAGAGTCAACTGATATCCAAGCTGAATACAGTACAATAATAGACAATCCTTTTAACTAAAGAAACAACTGTTAAAGGAACATCTCTTTAAGTGTACATAATTTATGCCACCATTGGAGGCCCAGTCATATCTCAATGTTTTCTCAAAGGTATTCAAGAAAACTCTCTTTAGTATGATAATCTTAATCATAGACCTTCTTTCTGAGATAGATAAGACTGTCTCTTCCTTATTCTCTTTAAATAGCTAGTTCAGGCTATGAACATTTTAACAACCTGTGATTAGATCATTTAACATCACACTCCGCATTTGACTGCATGTTTTTTATTTCTTGGTTTTATACTGAGTTTGAATTGATCTATTTAGGTAGAAGCTATATGTATATGTTTAATAAATTAACATTTATACATTTAATAAGTGCATACATGGGAGGACTTGTAATCTGTATGTGAATATTATAATGCTTTGGTTTTATGCTGTCCTTTCCTTCTGCTTATGCACAAATACCAGCAGGGACTGTTAGTCCTTGAAAGAATAATTGCAGCTCAATATTCTCTGGCTTTCAGTGGCCTTTGTCCTGTCTTTAAAAGGGCTATATCATTTGGGACACAGCTGTGTAGTGCTAAGACGGTTTTTAAAAAACACAACTGAATACTACAAAGCTCTTGAGATATTATATCTGCACAGAAGCATAGCATGGGAGGTATGAGGCAAGCTTAGCATTAAAAGTTTGAACTGCACCTGGAATGTAGTATCTATCCTTGAACAGAAGAAATGCAGAAGTGCAGACAAGTTGGCTTCTCACTGGAGGACAATGGTGAGTTCACCAGAACAGAGAATTGGTGAAAAAACAGGCCAAGATGCCTAAAGCCCACTTGATTATAGTATATTTTCATTTGTAATAATTGATTTTATAATAACTGTTTTTATATATTTGTTATTTTTCTTGATTGTGGGATGGTGCCCAGAGTCCCTTCTGTGAAAAGGCCAGCCATATAAATGTACAAGTAGTCCTCAAATTACTTGTTTAGTGACTGTTCAAAATTATAGCGGCACTGAAAAAAAGTGACTTATGACCGTTTTTCACACTTATGACCACTGCAGCATCCCCATGATCATGTAATCAAAATTCAGACGCTTGGCAACTGACTCATATTTATGATGGTTGCAGTATCCCGGGGTCATGTGATCTCCTTTTGCGCCTTCTGACAAGCAAATAAAATGGGGCAAAACTCCCTTAAAAAGTGTTTCACTTAGCAACAGAAATGTTGGGCTCAATTGTGGTCGTAAGTCGAAGACTATATGTAATACAGACAGGCAAACACCCATTTATGGCAGTTAAGTTTCCTCTTGAAGATCAGGATTTTAGATCTGTCCTAGTATATTTCAATATATACTTCCCATAATCAGCCAAGCTTAGAAGATGCGTGGGTCTCAATCTTGAATGGGAGAGTAAAACTATATTATTCAGCATGAGCATCAAACATAGTCTTCTACAATCAAGGGAAATGGCCTTTCATGCAGTTTAGAAATAATGCCAGATCATTAACATAGAGGTTAAACAGTGTTGTGGTGAAAATGCAGCCCTGACGTGCACCCTCATTCATAGGGATAATGTTTCTAAGATCACCATCATTACATCTGATTTGCAGTTGACTATTTTTGTACAGACCTCTGTCTTTGTACAGAGATTAGAAGAACTAATCTCTTGTCAGTAGCATTTTGTTGAATTTTTGCCAGACTTTGGATTTAGGGGAAGTCAAATATAGCCCTCTGGCCCATAAATGTAGCAGTTCCTCTACTGGGAGAATGGAATATTTTTCTGCAGTGTGAGAGGGCCAGACAGAGATCCAGAGTGAACTGGCATTTCCTGAAGGCAGCTTGGGCTTCTGTGACTAATGATCCTTTTTCCAGAAATGATGCTAATTTATTATTTAGAAATCTGGACACAGCTTCCTATATTAAACAATAAATTTATAATCTATAGTTTGCAGCATTAATTGGAGACTTTTTTCTGTAGATTGGGCATATTATAGCTCAGTTCCAGCCTGGAGGCATTCCTGTATTCCTGAACTGTTAACAGTTGTAAATAGCATGGCGAGTTAAAATACCCACAGACCATATTTTGCCTGGTAAAATAAAGGGAAACATAGAGGGAATGCCCAAGAGCTTTCCTAATCTAAAATATTGAACAAAGAAACAGATATCAGCTTCAGTTACAAGAACTCAAAGAGAGAATTTATAGTATTAAAATCTTTTGTGGTTGGTATCAATAGTCTGCCTGAAAAAATAAGAGTTTGAAATGGTCTTGCAAACAAGTACATATAGGAATATTGCAGTCCACAGCAAGAATGGTTATTCAAAGAAGCATCAGGTGCCCTTACTTTTTTGATATTTTTGAATGTTGTCAATTCTTATAATCTTTTTTAAAATTGAAAATAACTAGGTGGAAGATTGTATAAATGATATGAAATATAGGTTTCTCTAACTGCCCTCTAAAAAAAGACATGTTTGTATGGTTCATTACCTACATACTTCATTTTCCTGCTTGTTGTTGGATTATAAATATTAGATCCTTCAAGCCATAAACTTTTAATTAGAAAAGAGAGTTTATCCTAACTGTTGAGTCCTTCGCGAAAGGCAAGACACGAGAAGCAGTTGTAGTTCTCAGGTTTTCTTTTATTCTGTGTTCAGGTTACAGATGAAGGCTTCAGCAACGCCCAAAAGCTCCCAGCCTCTTATATAGGCAATTCCCGGGTCAATGTGTTACTTTTCCCGCGCCAGCACCCGCGCATGCGCACAGGTGCTGGCGACAGCCTGTCTGGTCCCGGGCAGCTTGCACCTGCCCGGGACTGCCTGCAAACGCCCCGAGCCCGTTTGCAAGGCTCGGGACATAACACCCCTTTCCCCCGGGCTAAGACTACTACCAACATACAATTATTTCTTGATGCAGTGTTCTACTCCCCAGTGCTCCTACTGTTTACTGGCTTTTGTTTAGCCAGCAATGTTATGTAATCCTCTAAGTACTTAGGAGATTTCCTTGCTCTCTGTGACCTTCTCAGCTCTGGGTTTCTGACAGGTGTTCCCTGACTGAAGGGAGACGTGAGCCTGTTCTCCTTATCTTGCCTTGGTGCCTTCCAAGGACTGTGCCCCAATGCCTGGCCTGCTTGCTCGCCCACCGGGCTCGTCAGGCCAGGGCTTCTGTCACTTTGTGACCTGGTTGACCTGCCTAGCTGTAGGCCCTCGGGCCCCTTGAAGTAATAGGTCCGTCCAAGACCTGTCAGGAGGCTGTCCATTCCCTAAACCCCGTTCTGTGTCCGGGCTCGTGTGGGTTTCTGTACCTTCCCAAAACTCAGTTACTCCCTGATTTGGGCTAGAGGTGTTGCAGTCGGGACTTGGTTCCTCGACCACCTCCCTGTATGTTTGACCCCCTGTAGGACTTGGGGTAAGGTCAGGCCAGCTCTGGGGATTATGTGCCAGCTCTCTTGCGGGGTATGATTTATTGGGATGCTCCCGGGTATCCTCCCTGACTGGAGTACTGTGCTGTGCAGGTGAATAGTGATTGTACCCCCGGGGTGACTCCCTGGCTGGAGTAGGCGTGAATGCCTGGTAGTTGGATAGGCTCTTAGAATTCCTGTTTGGGGCACTCGCGGAATCTTGGAATGGGCCGTTTGTGGCTCCATCATTGGAGGTGGGCAGCAGCTCGTGCCCCTCCCTTTGCTCTAAAGGGTCCCCCTCCCCCCCTGGAAAAGACCCAGGAGTCTCATCTGGAAGATCCCGCCTAGGGCGGAGTTGGTCGATGTGCCGGCGCAGGACACGACTGTTGTCCAGGGCTACCTCGTAGGATAGAGGACCTGTGACCCTCGAAATAGAAGCGGGGACCCATGTATGACCAGGCCCGTAATTGCGAGTCCAAACCGGGGCACCCACAAGTAGTTGTCTAGGTGCCCTAGGGTGTGAGGTAGATAAAGGTAGTCTGTCCGGATGCAACCGGTCAAGCTTCGTAGTCAGTTTGCGCCCCCAGCGAAGTTCAGCTGGGCTTCTCCCTGTAGAAGTGGACGGTGTGGTGCGATAAGAAAGGAGAAAGTCAGCCAACCTGTGATGCCAGTCCCCATAGGTGAGTTTCTTCAAGGCGTCCTTGGTGATGCGAACCATGCGTTCAGCCATACCGTTGGTGGACGGGTGGAAGGGTGCAGAAGTGGCATGACGAATCATGTTGGCCTGCAAGAAAGCTTGGAATTCGGAGGAAGTAAATTGAGGGCCGTTGTCAGACACAATGACGTCTGGGAGCCCGTGTGCAGCAAAAATCCCCCTCAGTACCTGAATAGTCTTTGCAGTGGTGGTGGATGAGACAGGTACAACCTCAAGCCATTTTGAATGGCTGTCAACGAGGACCAAGAAGAATTGGCCCTGAAAGGGCCCAGCGTAGTCAATGTGCACCCTAGACCATGGGGACTGTGTTTCCTCCCATCTATGCACAGGAGCTTGGGGCATCTCTGGGCGAGAGCGTTGGCACAGGTGGCATGCATGCACCTTAGCCTCAATGTCCTTGTCTAAACCAGGCCACCACAAGTGGCTGCGCGCAAGGGCCTTCATTCGAACAATGCCAGGATGACCCTCGTGGAGGGAACCTAAGATCCTAGTCCTCATTGAGGTGGGAATGACAACTCTGTTTCCCCAAAGCAGACAACCCTGAGAGGTGGACAACTCGTTCCTTTTAGACCAGAAACTCTGAAACTCAGGACTAGGA
Source organism: Crotalus tigris (assembly GCF_016545835.1). Taxonomy (NCBI): domain Eukaryota; kingdom Metazoa; phylum Chordata; class Lepidosauria; order Squamata; family Viperidae; genus Crotalus; species Crotalus tigris. The sequence continues at coordinate 221,703 of NW_024096861.1, read as the reverse complement.
CAGTGCTCAGGCCATCCAGACAAAACCCAAGAAAGGACACGTGAAAGTGTGTGATCTGTGCCCGATTCAGCGGCTACATCCTTGGCGTTCAGAGGGGACTCTGGCAAGGCTTGGATGGATAGAATGTTAACAGCTGGCGCAGGGTCAGCTTCTATTACTGGCAGGGGCAATCTACTGAGGCCATCAGCATGGCCCATCTCTTTCCCAGGCTTGTGAAATAATGAAAAATTATATGCAGACAAAAAAATAGACCACCTGAGCATTCTAGGTGAAATGATTTGGGGAGTTTGCTTACATGTGGTAAACAGTCCCAGCAGAGGCTTATGGTCAGTGAAGACCGTGAAATGCCTGCCATATAAAAAATCATGGAATTTTTTTAATTCCAGCAACAACAGCTAAAGCCTCCCTGTCTATCTGAGCGTAGTTGCGCTCAGCAGAAGACAATGTTCTGGAGTAATATGCAACAGGAACCTGAGTTCCATCAGACCTGAGGTGGCTCAGGACAGCTCCGACCCCGTAAGGGGAAGCATCACAAGCGATGCACACAGGAAGGGACTCATTGAAGTGTGCAAGTACACTGTTAGAAGTGAGCAAGGCCTTGACCTCATTGAAACTATTCTCATGTGTTTGTGACCACTGCCACACTGCTTGTTTGTCTAATAGCCTGTGAAGAGGCTCAGCTACACTAGCTTTATGTGGAAGAAAAGAATTGTAAAAATTCAGGAGGCCCAGGAAGGCCTGAAGTTCGGCCTTAGACTTTGGCCTAGGTGCTTCTAAAATGGCAGTTAGTTTGGATTCAGCAGGGTGAATCCCAGCAGCATCAATTTTGAACCCCAAAAATTCAGTAGAAGGCACCCCTATTTTGCATTTGTCCTTCTTAAGCTTGAGGCCTGTCTTCCTGAATCTTAATAAAACAGCCCTTAGCCGTTCAGCTAGAATGTGTGTGGAGTCTCCTGCAATTAAGACATCATCAAAGTAGGGGCAAACCCCCGGTATACCTCGTAGTGTGTTTTCCATTACGCTTTGGAAAATCCCAGGAGCGACATTCACTCCAAACTGTAGCCTTTTTACCTTAAAGGCTCCTCTGTGGGTCACAATAGTCTGAGCTATAGCAGCATCATCATCAACAGGCAGCTGTTGATACGCTTGAGCTAGGTCAAGCTTTGCAAAAACACGCCCCCCCTTGAGAGAGGCCAGGATATGACTGACCACAGGAACAGGATAGGCATGTTGCTGTAATGCCTTATTCAGAGTGCATTTGTAATCGGCACAAATGCGAATGTCCCCATTTGCCTTTAGAGGCGTGACAATGGGGGTCTCCCAAGGACTGGAGTCAACAGGTTCTAGAATTCCTTGTTGGATCAGTTTGTCCAACTCAGTGTCAATTTTACTCTTTAAAGCAAAACACTGTCACTCCTATTATCTTGCTTTAATTCTAATAGGAGTGACAGTGGGGTCTAGTTTTAAGGACACGGGGGGTCCTTTGAATGTGCCCAGCTGGGGGCTGAAGACATCTGCGAATTCTTTGCAGACTTCCTGCAGATCGAGTGTTTGTAAGCTGTTGAGCCCCGTGACGTGTATCCCCAAGGCCTCAAACCACTCGAGTCCTATGAGACTCGTTCGTTCACCCTCTACTACTAATAGGTCTAGTGGACCTTCAAAATTCTTGTACTGAACGTTAAGGGTGGCCTCCCCCTTAACACACACTCTCGAATTCTGAAAGTCTGTTAGCACAATGTCAGAAGGCCTTAACTTGGCCTGAGTTCCACTGCCGGAACAAATCTTCCTAAATGTATGTAAGGAGATGATTGAAAGTGCAGACCCCGTGTCTAGTTCCATAGTTAATGGAACCCCTTGTAGCTTCACCTTGAGTGACAGCTTTTTCTTAATTGGCTTGTGTGTGCCTGTCCTAAGGATGCTCCTTCGCGAAGCGCAAAACCCCACCCTATTCTGGCTGGGGACCCTGGTACCTTTCAGGCGTAATTCTTCCTGAGGTTGTACCTTTCGTCGGCCCAGACACACAGCTGCAATATGTCCTTGTTTTCCGCACGCCCGGCAGATAGTGGAGCGGAACTTGCAGTCGGTTCTCCTGTGGCGACCTCCACAGCCGATGCACTTGAGGGGAGCTGAAGAGCTTCCTTTCTGGTTCCCTTCCTTCATGGGGTGGAGACGGTCGACTTCCTCGTCCGGATCCTCCTCGGAGTTCCCTTGGACTTCTTCTTGGTGCACAGATGCAACATCTGGACTGTTCCTGATCGGCCGCATGTTCTTGATGGCGCCGCCTGCTGCTTCTTCTGCGGTGACTTCTCTCAAGGCATCTTGGAAGGACAAGTCCTCTTTGGCGAAAAGCCTCTGTTGTAACTCTCGATGACTTAGCCCGCACACGAATCGGTCCCTCAGTCATTCTTCAAGGTCGTTGAACTCGCAGTGCTTGGTGGCCTTTCTTAATGCAGCGATGTATTCTTTGGCCGATTCTCCGGATTGTTGATCTCTCTGCTCAAAGGTGTGGCGCCATGCGATGACGGACATCTTAGGCTGGAAGTGCTCCTTCAGTAGCTTCTTTAGATCTGCGTAGCTGACAGACTCTAATGGGACAGGTGCTGCGAGGTTCTCTGCGATTTCGAAGGCATCTTGACCGCAGACACACAGCAGGGTGGCAGCCTTCAAGCTATCTTCCCTCACTTGGTTCACCTTGAGGTAGTTTTCCACCCTGGCTACGTAGGACTCCCACCTCTCTGGATGTGAGACGTCGAACTCCGAAAGCCTTCCAATTTTTGCCATCTTCAGGAGACGGGTCTATCCTCCAGCCTACCCCCGACTGCGCACTGGATTGGCGGGTAGCTGCCGAGTCAACGCCGTTCCGCCGCTCAGGACTCCCTTGGGTAAGCTTACACCTTTTTTTTCTTTTCCGTCGGTGCAAGGCATCCCATCCTCATCGCCAGTGTTGAGTCCTTCGCGAAAGGCAAGACACGAGAAGCAGTTGTAGTTCTCAGGTTTTCTTTTATTCTGTGTTCAGGTTACAGATGAAGGCTTCAGCAACGCCCAAAAGCTCCCAGCGTCTTATATAGGCAATTCCCGGGTCAATGTGTTACTTTTCCCGTGCCAGCACCCGCACATGCACTGGCGACAGCCTGTCTGGTCCCGGGCAGCTTGCACCTGCCCGGGACTGCCTGCAAACGCCCCGAGCCCGTTTGCAAGGCTCGGGACATAACAATAACCATTTATAACATCATGAGAATTTCCATTCTCAGTTATGATAGTTATTAATTTAAGGAAATTTAAATGGGTCAGCAGAAATTCATCTGGACTTGGCAACCATTTAAGTATGACTACATTTTGTTTGTGCTAGTAACATTACCAAGGTAAATCCATTTAGTTATCCTTAAAGCATATCTAGGATTTAAAAGATATGTTCCTGGAAGCTAATGATCAATGTCAATTAAAAAATTGAACTAAAGACCTGTCCCTTTTGGATATTAGGCAGTTATCTAGAGCCTCTTGATCTTGTAGGTGATTGCAGAATTACCCTGTGGTAAGATAGGCAGCCAATAAATTAGATAGATAGATAGATAGATAGATAGATAGATAGATAGATAGATAGATAGATAGATAGATCTCACTTAGAATCAAGTTTTTTAATTTATGCAGATGTAACTTATTGGCTAGATGGATTGGGCCAGCAACCAAAAAAAATTATGCAATGGTCTTGAGAGTGACACGAATAGCCTTAAACAGTAAGAAAAAGATGTTATCTCTTCCCTTTGTCTAAAAACAATGTACTATTGGTGAAAAGCTTTCTCTGTTGGTGCTTTCCCCACTCCATTCTTTCAGTTTATATGGAAGAGGCATAACCAGTATACTTAGCCTCATGCCCCCTTCTTGTGTGCTTATGCATAAATTTCACACCCACACTGGCATTTAAGGAAGCCCAAATCTCTCAAAGGACAGTGTTGTATACTTCGTTCGCGTGCGAATGATGAAGACACATGGCGATGCTGAACAAACACTTTTTTCTCCTTCTACAACAACCAATCGGAAGCAAAAGGCTCGCAGGCCTTTTTATATGGCCAGAAGCCCGGACAGTGACAACCAATAGGAACAGAGCGTTTTCGCGCCTTGCGCATGCACACAAGGCCAGCAGATGGAGAGGGCTGGGTAGTGAAAGTGCCCCACTACTCTGTGGCCCCCCAAGCACCTGCCAGAGGTGCCAGAGTCAGGAGTCGCCTCCATGGCAACCACCCTTGCTGGTGACTTCCTTTTGGGAGCAATTGCGGAATTAGGCAAGCATCCTTGATGGAATTCCTTTTCTCTTACTGCTAGTCTCCCTGTCTGGAGCACTATCTGACATATGTGAATACTGTGGATACCCCGGGTGTGACTCCCTGTCTGGAGTAATTATGGATTTTAAAATTTATATTTCTTGCCTCCATTCCAAGTTCTAACCTGACTTGACCCTGCCTGTGTTCAGGTTGCAGCAAGTTAGTATTATAGCCAGAGACAAAAATTCATACAGTGTCTCTTTGCTGATAGAATATCAAAAAAGAACAGCTTCAACCAATGACAATGTAGTATCCATTTAGTACATCTTTCTTGAATAATTGCTTGAGGCCATTGTAATACCATTAAAAGGTTCAATTCAGATATTATTCAAAAACAGCAGGTCATTATTATAGATTTATACATTTGAGTTACTCCCCACTATTTTGCATTATCCATAATCAGTGTTTCACAAAGCAGGTATAATATAGCAAAGTTGTGATGAAAGAATGAAATAGTTAACATCTGTTTGCTTTGTCTTCACCTTGATTTGATTCTGATCTGCATCCATAGAGACTCTTGAAAATACCAAATTTGCAGCGTGAGGATGATAAGCTCTGCTTCACAGGATCCATAGAGGCCTTGATTGCATCCTTTTGTAAACATAAATCTTCCTCTCTTCCCTGATTAACACGATCCTTTGCTGAATAAGCCTTGTTAAGAATGTCTGTCTGAGACAACTGAGGAGGAGGTTTCTTCAGGAAGAGAAGGAAAAATTAAAGCAACTTGCCCCCCTCGGTTCAACCCAAAAAATCTGAAATCTCAGTTCAAGAGCTGATGCGCAGACCAGACTAGCAATGGCATTTTGTACCATTAAAACAGTTTGATTAGAACAGAGCTAGGAAACCTTATATCTACCAGATATTTTAAATTTAAACTTTGCCCAGCATGGCCAGTGCAAGGAATTGTAGAAATTGTCATATTTCATTATTACTGATTTATATCAGTAATCAGGGGCCCTCCAGCTGCATTGAACAATAGTAGCCCTGCTGACTGCTTGCTACAGCTGAGTGCTATAGGTTGGGGGAGACTGAGTTAAATAAAGTACAGTATTTATGGAATGTATAAATGTTGAAAATCAAACAAATTGTTACTGACAGCTACTTAATTGATTCAGGCTCTTACATTAGTAGGGAAAATGTGAATTGCTAAGCCTAATAACAGTGAAGACAAATTATTCCCGTTTTTATTAGATATTGAAACATTTCAGAGCAAAGCAGAATTTCAAGGTGAAGGTCAGGGAGGGTGGATCGGGGTGCACAACAGGTGCTGTGTGGATCGGGAAATGCATGCAGGGGAATGTAGGGTGGGAGGCCGACTGCGACAGGGCTGGGCTGGCTGTAGCTTCCCAGGGGGTAACAAGCAGCCTCTGGGCACTGGGCAGTTCTGGGGCTGCCTGCTGCCCCTCAAAGGCAGGGTGCAGGGCAACCAAAGAGGCAGAAATGGGAAGCGATAAATGGATGGAGGGAGTTGGAGGCGCTTCCTTATCTTACTGAGGCTCAGGGCTGGGGGGAACCAAATCCTGATTGGCTTGGATGAGGGTGGATCCTCAGCTAACGACTCATAAGATTCGCTTAACAATGGCCACAGGGATTTTTGAGTATGCAATCACTAAGTGATATGGTCACATGATGTCTTGCTTTATGACCGCATTTCTTGGTGGCTGATCCCAGTTGTGGTTGTAAGTCAAAGATTACTTTGCTGTTTTAAAGCAAAGTTTCTAATAAAGATTAATTCCGGTTTAAGTAGTTAGATCTACTATCAAGTATCTACAAAAGTCAAGCTGAAATGCTTAATAAGGTATATTCTGTGCCTTTTGCAGGAGAAGTGTCCTGTAAATTCTGATAAAAGATCTCCAGAGGCAGAAGGGAAAGTAAAGAAGCCAGCAAGAACAGGTCATACAAGGGCACAGAGATACCTATTCAGGAATGTATTTGGTCTTATTAGTAAAAAGTGAAGGCTTATCTTTTCAGAGGATGTTTCTGCCAGAGGAGAGCACCGTGAGGTTTTAGATCATGTTAAGCCTTTTTTGATGCATTAGTTTCATTGTGAAATAAAGATGAGTTTGATTCTCATTGGTTACACATCAACTACAACTATACCTGTGCCACAGGCATGTATTACTTTCATGTCAGCTTAATATTTACTCTTTCTCTTAAAGAATCTGGACAGCTGCAGTTTGGAATGGGTTCTGGGAAAGTTTCCTTTTAGAGCAGACATGTCAAACACAAGGCCCGGGGCCCAGATGCGGCCCACGAAGTGGTTTCATGTGGCCCATGAAGCCATCCTGGAAACAGTGAGGGAATGGCCCCTGCTGCTTTGGCCCTGGCCCTGGGCCAGGCCAGCCGAGAGCCAATGTACAATTCTGTGGTGGCCATCTTGGCACTTGCCCCAGTGGACCATGCCTTGGCCCTTGCCCCGGTCCCACCTCCTTCTGCCAGAGACCCTCAGATCTGTCCCACTCCTGCCCAGCCCCCCCCCCCAGGTACCCTTGACGTGAATGATGTAGAACTGGCCATGCCCACCCAGTAGGCCACACCCACTTCATCCATCCCCACCCATTAAGCTGCACCCACTCTGGCCACACCCACCCGGTCCCCCCTAGGGCAACCGCAATGCTGATGCGGCCCTCAGTGAGATTGAGTTTGACATCCCTGTTTTAGAGAATACACGTAGTTGCAAGATTGAATCTGGGTCGGTCACTGGGACTAGAAATCTACTTTTCCGAATTTTCAGACTCATGCTGGAGCCCATCTTCAGGGAACTTCTCTCTCTCTCTCTCTCTCTCTCTCTCTCTCTCTGTCATGGAGTATGTGCTTTGGGCTGTTCTGTGAGTTGTATTTATGTGGTGCCTTCCTATTGGTTGATTGGTATGTTGATGGCTGGCAACTGGCTGTTGTTTTCTTGTCTCCTAAGAACTTGATAAGCTGGTGGTAAATCAACTAACAAGGGGCTGGTTTCCCAGGCTTCAATTATTTTCCTGGCTACCTTCCTACCTTCATGGCCAATGATCTTAGTAGCTGCGAAATTGAATGTGTGTCCTTGCTCATTGCAATGTGAGGCTACCAGTGAATACGGGTAGTCCTCGACTTAAACAATTTGTTTAGTGATTTTTTGAAGTTACAACAGCACTGAAAAAAGTGACCTTTGATTACTTTTCATGCTTATGACCATTGCAGCATCCCTGTAGTCACATGATCAAAATTCAGGCCCTTAGCAACTGGCATTTATTTAAGACAGCTGTATTGTCATGGAGGTCATGTGATCACCATGTCAAACCTTCCCAGCTGACTTTCGACAAGTAAAATCAATGAGGGAAGCCAGATTCACTTAACAAACTGCATTGATTCGCTTAACATCTTTGGCAAAAAGTCATAAAATGGGGCAAAACTCACTTAACTGCCTTGCTTTGCAACAGAGATTTTGAGCTCACTTGTGGTTGTAAATCGAGGACTACCTGTAAAACCAGCCAAAGATCTATTACAAACAATCTTGGTCTAGTTTGTAGGGCTGTAGCAGCCAGAATTCCCAGCTAGCGTAGAGTTAATGGACAGCAACAGAATTCTCTCCTCTTACAGAAGAGAACAATTCTAGTAACCTTTGACTCCCTTCTGTTTCAGATATGTTTCATTTCACCAGCACTCAGGTCATAGCCCTTTCCACTTAAGGAGAAGCAAAGTCTCCTCCCACCCCACATAATCATAATAAAAACATATTTGTGTTGTGAAAACACCCATTTCCCAGTTCTCTAGTGAAACAAGGCTGTGAAAATATAGCTGCTCAGATCAGTTATGCACAACATATGTCAGGATGACTAGACTGTGCACACACTTCGGTAAATAGGTATGGCTAACACAAAAACCATGTTTTAAAAAATCTAAATGAGGGGTAATATGTTTATTTCCTTATCCCAGGGCTTTTCAACCAATGGTATGGGTACCACCTGTGGTACATTGGCACCTGGCAGGTGGTACGCAACCATCCTAGAAAAGTGGTAGTGGGGGAGGGGAATGAGCTGAACCGGTGGCAGCACCGCACAAGCCTGAGTGAGAGATGGCTGGAGCTGCAGGGCTGTCAGGGCTCAGTGGAAGCACCAGGATCAGTGCCAGGCTCCAGCTGGAGCTCGGCGCTGATCCTGGCGCTTCTGCTGAGCCCAGAAGAAGCGCCGATCAGCTGGAATGTTGCAGCCTCTCCAGGGTCTTGTGATTTACATTCAGATGCTGACAACTGATTCATATTTATGATGGTCACAGTGTCCCAGGGTCATGTGAAGTGACCAAAACCTGCTGCAACCATCCAGCAAATGGGGGAATAAAAACCAAACACCCCCCCACCCCATCCCCACTGCCAATCCTCAACAGAAATGCTCACAACAATGAAAACCTCGGATAGGAGGAAGAGCGCCGCTGGGTGGGGAGGCAGGTGTCTTGCTTGGCTGTGGCTTGGGGGGCACTTTTTTCAGTGCCATTGTAACTTCGAACAGTCACTAAGCGAACTGTTGTAAGTTGAGGACTACCTGTATTTTATCACTTTTTTCCTTTGGGGGGGGTCATCAAGTTTTTGACACCTTGCTAGGCGACTGGTGGTACTCAGATGTTGCCATATCCTAAAAGTGGTACAATGGGTGAAAAGGTTGAAAAGCCCTGCCTTATCCTATCAATCTATCACATATTCTTACTAGTTGATGGGATTTAGGAAAAGTATATGAACTGGCAAGTTAGTCTCTAGGTTAGAGTTCCATGCTTGCATAGATAGCATAAGTAAGGTCATACAATTGACCGGTTGTTGGATTTTTTTGCACATAGTGGCCAGTGTGCCAGAAACACATTTGAAACTTAGTTTATGTAGTTATTTACTATGTGCAAAAAAAAAAAAACCAGGTCAATTTTATGATCTTACTGTTATTTGAAAATCCTCCATGTGGCATAAGTATAACTAAGATTGGTTATATAATCTACTCTTTTCTTTTCTTTTCTTACTAAAAAGTGTTGTGTGACAGCCTCAGTGGACCATAGCTATACTAAGTAGTTAGAATTTATGGTCATGGCACATGGAAAATTGCAGCTTGAAATGTCAAGAGAAGTAAAACATGAATTAACCAATCAAGAAAGGAAAGTAGATGCAATGATTATTTGTGAAATGAAGAGAAAGGGGAAGAATGTAATATTAGGGCTACCAAATCCAGGATGCAAAAATTCAGATGACCAATAGTAACAAAGAGTTAACTGGTAAGAGTTAACTCATTGTTCTTAGCCTTGTGGATTTTTGCAGCCCAGATTTGGTAATATCATGTAAACAATGTGAATGAATGTGGCCAGACCTTGTAGAATGGAATTGATAAATGTATAACTGGAAATGAACATGTAGAGTTCATGATTAATGTAATTCTTCCCTTTAGTTATGGCTGAGTGTTATTTTGCAAACTGTGTCTTCCCTGCCTATTCCATGCATACAAATTACCTGTTGGATTTAATATTGGCTTGAGGTTTTTGTGGGAAATATTTTTCATCTCCTTTATTGAAGAATCTTTTTTTTTTTTTAACTTTTCAAATATAGCTAAGATTCTGGCAAGGCTATATCCATTTAGCTGTTCTCTACCTACACATCTATGTGTTGAGGAAATTGTACTGTTGCTGGCACCATGAACAATCCTGTGATCATTTTCATTCTAACCTCTCTCTTAGGTCTAAGACCTAAGATAGATACAAAAAGTGTTGATCTTTAATCAGAATTTGGCCAGAAATAAAAACTTTTGATCTGCCCAGTAGCCATTTTTTAAAAAATCTCCATTATACCCCGAGTATCAGTGGTGGTTGAAAATCATCACATAAAAATTAAAAGGCAATTTGAGATCAATTCATCTATGGAACAAAAAAAAATCCTTCATCTGATCTGAAGAATAGGGTAGAAGAAGGCCTGTACACCCATCCTCCTGAGTGAGCTGCTCTATTGGATGCCAGATTTTGGATGATATTAGCAGACATTAAGATGAAAAAGTTCCACACGGTGGCAAATATGAAAAAGTAGGGTTCTTTTTTTTCCAGTTGAGAAACTTTCCTTTTATAGTTTTAACATGCATGGAATGCTATGTGTAGTTCCAGTTATTATTTAAAAGAGAATATAGAACAGTGATGGCGAACCTTTTAGAGTCCGAGTGCCCAAACTGCAACCCAAAACCCACTTATGCCTCGTCGGGTGCCAGGTGGGTGTGGCCCATTGGGTGGGGGTGGCTGTGGTGGTAACGGCAGACTGGGTGGGACTAAAAAGTTCAATCAATTCCAACTCTGCAAGATCTTTTTTTTTCCCTGAGAATTTGAAATTGATTGATTGAACCTTTTTTTTTTTTTTTTGCATACAGTGGCAGAGGCCTAAAGCGAAAAGGTTTTATAAAACCCAGCTGAAGGTCTAGGACTGGGATGACGGTGTGCGTGCCCACAGAGAAGGCTCTGAGTGCCGCCTCTGGCACCTGTGCCATAGGTTCACCACCACTGATATAGAAGATGCAGTAAGAAGCAAGCTGAATGAGGCAAGCACTACTCCCTCTAGCAAGTATGTAAGGTAGTCCTCGACTTACGACCACAATTGAGCCCAAAATTTATGTTGTTAAGTGACACATTGGTTAAGTGAGTTTTGCCCCATTTTATGATTTTTCTCGGCACAGTTGTTAAGTGAGTCACTGCAGCTGATAAGTTAGTAACCTGGTTGTTAATTAAACCTGGCTTCCTCATTGACTTTGCTTGTTAGGTCGCAAAAGGTGATCACATGACCCCGGGACACTGCAACTATCATCAATATGAACCAAATTTTGATCAGGTGGGGATGCTACAAAGGTCATAAGTATGAAAAATGATCATAAGTCACATTTTCCCGTGCGGTTGTAACTTTGAACGGTCACTAAGCAAACTTGTAAGTCAAGGACTACCTGTATAAGATTTGGAAAAGTGTATTTTGAGCAAAAAAGATCATAGGGATTGACCATAATAGAGGTTTATAACGTTATGCAAGAAGTAGAAAAGAGGAACACTTACAAAATAAAGATGAAGAATGAGGCCGAATGGTGCAAGAATCACACATGAAAGCAATACAACACAATGTTATGGAGTTAGATTCCACAAGCTAGTGATAAACCAGCAACTTGGCTTGAAAGAAAATCAGACAAATCCATGGAGCCTAAGGCTATATGCTATCTTCATTTCTGGGATGATAGGTTGTTAAACTAGACTTATTTGATCTGATCCACCTAAAAAGAATCGGTACCATGTGAATGTGGACTGCAGAAAGCCAACTGGATTGTCTGAAATATACACCTTCTGTTATTTCAGCTGTCATCTAGCACCCAACAGCCACCATCAGGCAGCTGATGAAGAAGATGAGAACCTCCTGAAGGGCCAAGCTCTTTTGGACATATTGAACTGAGAATGAATAGATGGAAAACAACTAAAGATGAAACTGGTATCAATTTCTTTTGCAAAGAAAAACATTAGAATCATTGACTAGCTATACTACAGGAAGAAAAATGTGTCACTTTGGGGCTATGCCTATGCCAAGTGAAAACTCTCTAAATTAAAAATGCTGAGACTACTTCTTAATTAGATCCCCTTTTTACTCATTTAATTAAATCCCCCTTTTACTGATTTCTACCAGAAAGATTATAGAACCTCCTCAAACTCTGGAGCTAATAACCAAGATGAAGGGAGGAAGGGAGTCAGACAGCCTTTCCAACTGACTGCATATGGATGCCAAAATGGTTTTCATTAAGCGCTTCAGATTTTTTAAAATTTATAAATTTTATAAAGAGAAAGACATTTTGACAAGTAGAAAAAGTGCAAGACTTATGACATGACACTGCTTGAATCAGCCTTTTCCCCCGCCCCCCCAACCTCACTGCAGATGTGAGACCATGTTGCTGATGGTGTCATAAAATGGCCTCTGGGGTAGGTATGGTTAGTCATAAAGCATATTAGATAACAAGCTTTAGCCCGTTGAGGTAGGCCAGATCAGTTGCTATTGCAACTCTATTTTTATAGGGTAGAATAACAAAATTTTGATAGCCTGATAGAGTTTCTCTTTCCTTCCTTCTTACAACAAAGAATCAAGGCAGGACTGTCTTGAGGTTTTTTCCTCGATCTCTCCTGTCTTTCTGAGCAACTTTCTGTTGTCTCCCTACCTTCTTCCGTGTTATCACTATTCTCGCAGTGTTTCTCAACCTTGACAATTTTAAGGCATGTAGACTTCAACTCCCAGAATTCCACAGCCAGCATTGCTGGCTGTGGAATTCTGGGAGTTGAAGTCCACATGCCTTAAAATTGTCAAGGTTGAGAAACACTGCTCTAGAGCAAATTATCCCTGCCCTCCTGCCAGCCTTCCAGGATGCTCTTTATTACCCCATATTTCCTTTCTCTGTTTTTGAGTAGAGGGCACATTTTCAAACAAAGCAGAGGTACATAGCTATCATTTAATTTTTTTCAAAGAACCTTACGGTCACATGATCAAAAGTTGGGCATTTATTTGGCAACTGGCATGTATTTATAATGGTTTCAATGTCCCTGAGTCACATGACTGCCATTTACGACCTTCCCAGGGGGACTTCCAGTAAGCAAAGTCAATGGAGAAAGTTGGAATTCACTTAACAACCCTGATGGTTTGTTTAATGACCATGGCAAAAAAGGCCAAAAAAACTGGTGCATTTCAACAACTGTTTAGTGATGGAAGTTCCAGTTTCAATTGCAATTGTAAGTTGAGGACTATTTATATAAGTTTCTTGATTATTAACTCCAATATTATGTGGCTGATAAAGAAGCACAGATGTCTCATCTTTGTAAAAAAAACCCTAATGGATAAAAAGGCTCAGAAAGCTCATTCCAATTCTTACCGGCCAGACATACCAGCTGTCTATTTTTCCTTTAGGACATTTTCCAAATACTCTTTCACTAGTCTAAGAAACAGGTTCCGTTGGGCGTGTAACCAAAGTGAAATGGTGTCTTAATACAAATTGCTTCCAACCAGTCTAGAGCAACTTCCTGTTCCCTGAGGGCTATTGGGACACAGTGTGGGTAGATATGAACCTTGTCAGCTTTCCCTATTTGATAGAATGGTTGCATGGATAAATAAGCTTTCTAACCTAAATTTATATTTTCTATCAAATCTCACAGAAATCACTAAGTTATTTTTAATTATTGGCTTACTCTGATGCTCCTGAAGATAACTGCTCAAGGCTTTTGGTGCCTGATTTATCTGATTCACCACAGAATTTTAAAATAATTAAAATACTTGTCAAGCTCCCAAAATCTCAATGACAGAACTTGACCCAGGTGTGCACTGTGTAACACCAGATGGTCAATTTAATGCTATGCCTGTTTACTTAGGCAACTGAATAAAATGTACATATAATTGCAGTCTTAACTGCAATGTCTGTACAGATACTCTAACAACATCACTTGATTTATGCTACCTTTCCATCTGCTTTCCTTGAAGCATTATCTTAACTCTCCTGCCAGTGTCATGTTGACCTACTTGAACTTATCAGAGTTTGTCTGAGAAAACAAATGATAAGGACAAAGTCTGAGGAGGTTCTGTAATCTTGCTGGTAGAAATGAGTAAAAAGGGGATTTAATTAAGAAGTAGTCTTTTCTCAGCCTTTTTAATGTAGAGAGTTTTCCCTTGGCATAGCCCCAAAGTAACAAACTTTTCTTCATATAGTATTGCTTGTCAGTGATCGTAATAGTTTTCTTTGCAAGAGAAATTGAGCTGTTTGTCTGTTTGTGGGTAGAGGAGACAATCAAGCAGTATTTATTTATTTGCCCACCCAATTTACCTACTCACAGAAAGCAATTCTGGGCAGTGTACAACAATCCAATAAAACAGGACAAATATAAAGATACCTTTATTCTGGCATAAATGTTCAAGCAAAACAGGTGCATTATCTCTGATTGAAGTTTTCCCTCCTTCCCTTTTTTCATTAACATAATGACTGTAGGTACTATAATAACAACAGTCTAATTATTAAGGTGAGAAGCAAAAATTGGTTATGTTTAGATTGCACATTTGATGTAATAGTAAAGTTTAATTCAAATCAGCACTTTCATTGTACTATCCAAGCTCCCCCGTCCCATATTTCAGTAATAATGCACATGAGGTATGTCAAATATATTTATTATTTCACCAAACAGCTCATAACCTAACTGACATAAATATAATAAATTGGCTTAAGAAATCATTATGTTAAATAATGGTAATATATAATGAAATGCACCAGGCCTTGGGCAATATGATAGCTAAGAACTTGTCATCTTCTAAACCCCATCTTCTTTTTTTCTCTAAACCTTCTCATGATCTGCTATTCTGCTGCTATTGTACATCATGTAGAACTAGGGTTACGTAAGGTAACGTATTTATGAACTCTGGCTGAAATAGGGTTTTTCCTTTCAGCACATCCTAATTAACTTAGGGCAGCCAGCTCTAGGTTGTAAAAATAATATTTATTTATATGATGTATTTGACTGCCAGGCTTGTTACAAAACTCTTGGTGGCTAATAGCAATAATAAAAATAGAACAATAAAATAAATACAGAACAAGAAAACAACAAGAAAAATGCAGCACTGAATCCTACAACATTTGTCCAACTATACCAGGCATGTCAAACTGCCGGCCTGCAGGCTGGATGCATCATATGGAAACCGCGCCCACCCCATTGCCAGCAATGGGGGGAAAGTCGCAATACGTCATGCAACATTACCTGACGTCACGAGTTTGACATGCCTGAACTATACAGTTCCCCAGGCTCCAAACTTGCTATTTTAGTGCCTGGAGAAAAAACAGCAGCTTTCTGGAAAAGTAGGGGGGGAGGCTGCTAGATCTCAAGGGGGTGGGTGGAAGTTCCCCAGAATAGAGGCCTCTACAGAAAAGGCATACTCCCTAGGTCCCACTAGATGGAGCATTAAAGAGAAGGGACCTGGAGCAGGCCCACTCTATCTGACATAGTGGGACAAGAGATGGTCTGGCAGACAATCTGGCCCTGTGCCATATGGAGGGGCTTTAAATGTAATAACCAACACCTTGAATTGCACGTAGAAAGAAACTAGGAACCAGCTGAGCTTGCATAGCAATAGTGTAATATGATGAACCAAGAAATGCCAATTATTGCACAAGCTATTGTATTCTGGGCCAGTTGTTATTTCAAGGTGGTCTTCAAGAGCAAGTTGCAATAGTCTAGGTGGGAAGTGACTAAGGTGTGAGCAAGGTCTCGTGATTTAGGAATGGGCACAATTGGCACGCAATATATATATGGGGAAAGCCTCCCCCCATAAAAACTCCTCAAGCAGGAGTTGTGAGTCCAGACGACTCCCAAATTGTGCACTATCTTCTCAGTATTTGTCTGGAGAAGTGCTACCCCATCAAGAGTCAAAGTTAACATCAGATCCAAAGAGGCCAAAACCCCAAACCCCTCCATCTTGTTAAGGTTGAATCAAAGTTTATTCTTCCTCATCTAGACAGCATCTAGGTACTGAATGACCACTAAAATAGCATTACCTGTTTGTCCAGAAGTGGAGATATATTACTGTATATCATTAGCTTACTGATACCGTTGGATGACCATTAGACGAGAACAATAAGTTAGAAATGTTGATATCCCTGTGTAACCATTTGCTGCCATCTCATAGCTGACCTGATATTTGCAGCCCAGATCTGGTAGCTTTAAATAAACTCACTGGTATCATCAAGATATCAAGGCTATCATCAACAATGGCCAATAACATGATTGTTCCTGCATATTCTCTCCAAACCGCATCCTTCCAATCCTACTGTCCCTCCATCTTCTATGTCTGTGCACATTTAAGATATGCATCAAACACAGTATTTCTCAACCTTGGCAGCTTGAAGATATCCCCCAGAATCCCTCAGCCAGCATGGATTTCTTGGAGCTGAAATCCACACATCAGCAATTTGCAGCCTTCTCTTCTGGCTTCCTCATTGACTTTTTGGAGAAACCAGCAGGGAAGGTTGGAAACTGTGGTCACATCATCATGAATACCACAGTCATTGTTAAGAGTAGACCAATTTCCAAGCTGAGGAACTAACCATCATTTGGAGATGCCCTAGTAACGGACTTACAGAATTATCTGGAAATGGTTTGATTCTGTTGGACCTAAGGAAATGGACAGGGTTCCACGGAATGTAAATGCCACCACCTGTGCATTAGATCCATGCCCTCCTGGCTGGTTAAAGCTGCCCAAGAGGGGCATCAGGTAGGTGGATCCAAGTGATGGCGAATTAGAGGATGTGTTTATGGCTCCTTTGAAAGAGACACTGGTGTCCCCCTTACTCATCATTGGACTCTATCATTCTAGACAATATTCATCCAGTCTTCCACTTCCACTTTTAAGGGAAGGTGGTTGAAAATATGGTGGCACTGCAACTCAAGAGGATCTTGAAGGAAACAGATTATTTTGAACTTTTCAATGAGGTTTTATACTCGGATATGGGACCAAAATGGCATTGGTCACTCTCATGGACAGTCTCTGGTGGGAGCAGGATGGAAGTAATGCATTCATCCTTGCTCTTCTTGACTTCTTGGTGGCTTTCAATACCATTGACCATTGTATCCTTTTGGGCAGACTTGGAAAATTGGAGGTGGGTGACACAGTTTTGTGTTGGTTCACCTCCTTTCCTCAGGCCAGGCTCAATCAGTGTTGATAGAGCGTGAGAGGTCCAGTTCGCGGCCCCTATTTTATGAGGTGCCTAGAAACTGCTGGACAAGATCATCCATCACTATGGGGATAGGTATTACCAGTAGGCTGATGATACTCAGTTATAGATCTTCATCCTGGGTGAAGTGAGTGATGCTGTGGATGTTTTACTGAGGTACCTGGAAGCTGTGGGAGCCTGGATGGGAAACAATAGACCAGCCAAATCCTAGTACAGGGGTTCTCAACCTTGGCAACTTTAAGACTTGTGGACTTCAACTCCCAGAATTCCTCAGCCAGCAAAGCTGAATTCTGGGAGTTGAAGTCCACAAGTCTTAAAGTTGCCAAGGTTGAGAACCCCTGCCCTAGTAAGACAGAGAGCCTTCTCTGACATTGCTCCCGCCTTCTGGCATACCCTCCCCTGGAGGTGATGCGGGTCCCCACTTTTCTGACCTTTAGAAAAGAAGTTAAAATGTGGCTCTGTAGCCTAACGTGGGGGCACAGAGGAGCACACAACTGTGGGGCCGGTTTGCATCCTGAGAGCCCCTCCCTTTGCCTTTTAACAATTTTTTTTCATAGATTTTATTCATCCTTGCCTCTTTTTAAATTCTAAATTTCCAAAATTTTTAATATTTATACGCTGTTTTTCTATTACAACATTTTATTGTTCACTGCCCGGAGTCCCTCCTCTGTGAAAAATAAATAAATAAATCATATGTTCAGCACAATCCTAACTTCTGATAATAATAATAATCAACATTGTGAGCTGACAGGCAGAATGACACCTCACAGAGTTGTTGTGGGAAAAACAGGAGGAAGGACTATTATGTATGCTCGTCGCCTTGAATTACTTATGAAGTCATATAAATCTAATGAATAAATAAAATTAATTAACATTGAGATAGACTTGCCCTCAAATGTGATGAATGCTTGTGAGTGGCCGCAACCACCATGGAAACAATTTGTGAAATATCCCACAAATGTATCAGCCAGCCCAATCCATTTTCATGTGTCCTTTAAAATTCTTGTATTTATCAAAAATCATAGAGAAGAAATAGATACTTTATAGACAATTTAGGGCAAGCAAGATTTGGGCTAGTCAGTTATTTTCCTTTTTAACACACAAACTAAAAAGAAAAAAAAAGGAAGAATTTGAACTTGCCATTCTGGATGTGCAAGTTTTGGCCTTTCAAAGAGTGTGCTCAGAAATAGCCATCATAAAGTTTGCATAGATATCTGGTACCATATAGCTGATGCAAACTGAGTATGACATGTCATACAATATTGACATAATATTATCTGTTAGCAAATATTCCCTTATCTCAGTAACACTGTAATTCCCTATTCCCTCACCCATGTTAATCTTTTCTTAATCAAATGAAAAAACTGTAGCATTTACAAGAGCTATACTGTAATTCAATATTTATCGCTTTACATGCAAAATTAGCTTAAATAAAAATACTAGGTTCAAATGAAACTTGATAGAGGTGGATCCATAATCAATACCCTTAATTATTCCAGGAATGGATATTGTTGAAATACAACCAAATATTTTTCATAATTGCCATCCCCGTTTGACTTTTTCAAGATATAGTTTAGCGGTATCTGGAGGGCCTAGATTCCCTGTCCCAATTTTATTTTTTTACAAAACTGTGAAAAGAAGAGGTGAATTGGGCCCAGGTAAGTCATGGAACATGTGATGTCATTATGGCTTCCCACAGATGTCTATACAGTCTTTTCCAAACTGTTGCCTTCTGGATGTGTTGGGCCATAATCCTGGAAGATCATCCAAACATACCTGGAAGACAGATTTAGTAAGAATTGCTCTATGATCTTAATCAGCCTATAGTAAGTGTCCAGGTAGTCCTTGACTTACAACAGTTCATTTAGTGACTGTTCAAAGTTACAATGGCACTGAAAAAAGTGACTTATGAACAATTTTCACACCTACAACTGTTGTAGCATTCCCGTGATCATGTGATCAAAATTTAGACGCTTTGCAATTGACTCATACTTAGGACAGTTGCAGTGTCCCAAGGTCATGTGATCCCCTTTTGCAACCTTCTGACAAGTAGTCAATGGGGAACAGTTTGACTAATTTAACAACTGCAGTGATTCATTTAACAACTGTGGCAAGAAAAGTGGTAAAATGGGGCACATTCACTTAACAAATGTTTCACTTAGCAACAGAAATTTTGAGCTCAACTGTGGTCGTACGCCGAGGACTATCTATACATACATTTTGCAACAACAAATAGCATTTAGCCATTTTTTACATTTTTGGCAAAACAAAAAATATTTATACATTTTGGTTTATTTACCATT
The DNA here is from genome assembly GCF_016545835.1 of Crotalus tigris. NCBI lineage: Eukaryota > Metazoa > Chordata > Lepidosauria > Squamata > Viperidae > Crotalus > Crotalus tigris. The sequence goes on along the minus strand of NW_024096861.1, from coordinate 202,377 downwards.
ATTTACTTGGCATCTTTTTATTTCATGGGGCATATACACATGCACAAACACACACCCCCCCCACAACACACTTTTTCATTCATGGAGACCTATGAGGTAATTTTAAAGAGTGCCTTTAGTGAAACCTAAGCACATGCGACTGGATACTCTCTGAGAAAGTAACTTTTAAATGTTCTTGATAAACTTGAGAATAATTTGTTTGCAGTGGCTGCCAACTTATTTTCTGATGCAATCAATAGCCTCCTTTATGTATGACCACTTAGTTCCATTGAAGTTTTTTTTCTAGCGAAGGCCAATTGAGATAATTTCTGATGACTCAGAAGTTGACTGCAAGGTCTGCTGATGTAATCATTGTGAAAATAGCATGCATATCATTAAGATGTTGATTTACACTCTAAGGAGCTCTGCATGTTCATGCCATCAGACCTTTTTCTTTAGTTACTTTTAACAGAAATAAAACCCGGGACACTTGACCTGGTTCTCCTTCTATCACCAAACAAAGTAAATGAGTAAGGACTATCCTCTTTCCTCTGAGCAGGTTGCACTCCATACTGTGGCAGGAATACAAGAAAGCTGTGGAATCCTTGGTTCTCTTCTATTGGATGCAGGAAAACTTTAAACATTGACATCCTGGTTTTAAAATTAGCTCTTTGACCACTGGGTGAACCAGTTTATCTGATGGGCAATATTTCTGTAAGAAAACTCTCAGGCTGAAGAACTTGCATAGGAATTTCAAAAGATATACATGCTCAACCAACAGATGCCTCTAGCACATTAAGAATTTGTTCACCATGGCATAACTTAAGTGCTTGGAGGCATTTTGTCAGATAGAGATCAATTATATACATAGAAGATTGGAAGATCAAAGGCCAACCTTGTCCAGCTTTCTATTCCCATAATGATCAATAAGATACCATGAGGAAGGTCCTAAGTAGCATATCAGAATGATCATACCTTTCTACCAAAGGTCTTCAGAATTCCCAGCATATTAGTTTCTTCTGTTGTGATTCTCTCAGTAATGAGTTTCATTGGAAAACCCCAAATGTAAGAATTTGTAAGACAATGCTTATGAACGGAAGCACACCTACAGAAGAGAATGCTTGTTGCTTGGGTTAAAACTGAAACAAACACTATTGATATCTGTTCAGCTTTACTGCAAGACCCTGGGTCTTCCATTTAATTCATATTATGCATTGATAGAAAAATTCATACTTCTAACATGGAAGAGAACTCTGATTAATTAGCAGGATTCAAAATGTAAGTAAAGGAATACATTTCTAGAAAGGACTTGTATGATTGTCTCTGGGAATAGGGAAAAAAGGCTGGGTGGGCAAAGAAATGCAAGAAATTTCATTTATTTATTTAGTTCCATTTAGTTAATTTTTGTGTAAATCAATATCCTGGAAATGCTCTTATATGACTCATTGCACAGATAAGGAATTGGCTTTGCCATAATTATATTATTTCACTCAAAGGTCCACCTGAATATATTTCTACATGGATGTGCAATAATCTCAACTGTAGTGGTAAATTTTGAATTACAGGCATTTGTCATGAACCAGCCCCCATAGTTTCCAAGAGAATCCCAAATGCAAATTGATACTGCTAATACAGTGTTTGTCCGTCATCCTGATACCTATCCAAGACCAACTCAAACCAAAACATTTTGAATAATAGCTGGCATAGTTCAAAACAGTATATTGTTGCTAGGAAAATACATCTACAACACTTTGAAGAGTAAATAGAAACTTGAAAGGATGCCAGATAATATCATTGTTATTGCTTCTAAAAAGATAAGTCTTGGTGTGTTATTCCTATGAGCAATACTGGTTATTTTCTTAATAAAAATGGGAAGTATAAAAATGGGAATCAAAACTCTAATTTAATTCAAAACTAATTCTGATCAACTCACATATGGGGTTTTATTATTGACTGTTGTGTAATTTGCTGGTAAGAGATTCATCTGAATGTAATATTCTACTGTATACATCACGCTTATAACTTTAACTACAAACCATTTCCAAAATGTTTCAGGTTAATAAAGCAGACAATCAAGGCTAAGTTCAATATCTTGTGATATATATATTTGTTGTTCACTTCTTTCAATATGTTACTGTTTTAGTATGCAGATTAAAAATACAAAGCATCATTAGTCATACAAAGGCAAGTTAAACTAATATTTATGGACAAGGAATAATAGGTTAAGGTTATCATATTCACCCTGCAATTCTTTGATCAATAGATACAAAAGAAGATTTTGCACACCAAGTGTGTTGCATATAACATTGGCAATCTTCCCTCAATAAATTTCAAACCCTTCCATAGATTATAGGTAATCCCCGAGTTGCAAGCATTCCCTTAGCAAACATTTGAAGTTACATGATAAGCGCCTCCTGGTGCTTATGAGCAAATCCCAAAATTACGAATATTGTGGCACCACGGCAATTGTTCACCCTTACCAACGACCACAGTGGCACTGCAACATTCACCCTGGTTATTTCCTCCCTCCTCACTCCCACTCTGGGTCTCCCTAGGCGCTAGGCCTTCAATATCTTGCGAAGATCAAGATCCTTTGGTGTGTTCACAGAGAATGGAGGTCTAAAGTAACACAAGATCACATAAGATAAGTGGTGTGATCTCATGTACTTTGGACCTCTGTTCTCTACAACAGGGAACGGAACTGAAGCCGGGGGATGCTTCCGCGTACCTCCAGAGGCTGGATCCAGGCACTGGAGGCTTTTTCCAGGCCACTGCCACCAAGATCTGAGGCGGGGGAATGCTTCTACAGCCTTTTGGATGCCCAATCCGGGCATTGGAGGCCTTTACTAGGCTGCTTCTGCCTGGAAATGAGCCTCCGGAGGGCTGCAGAAGCATCCCCCAGCCTCAGATCTGGGTGGCAGCAGCTTGGAAAAGGCCTCTGGTGCCCAGATCCAGCCTCTGGAAGCAAGCAGAAGCATCCCCCGGCCTCACTTCCAGGTGGCAGCAGCCTGGAAAGGTCTTCGGCGCCCAGATTGAGCATCTGGAGGGCCACAAAAGCATCTCCTGGCCTCAGATCCAGGCAGCAGCGGCCTGGAAAATGCCTCCAATGCCCTGATCCAGCCTCCGGAGGGCCGCAAAATCACCCCCCAGTCTCACTTCCGGATGGCAGTGGCCCGGAAAAGGCCTCTTGACGCCTGGATCCGGCCTCCAGAGGCACACAGAAGCGTCCCTCAGCCTCAGATCCAGGTGGCAGCAGGAACCGTGGAAGAGAGGAGACGGATCTTTTCAAAGTGAGTCTGGCATGGCATGAAGGGATGGGGAAGCATGAAGTACCTTAGTGGGTTGGGGAGGTCTTGGGGGCCGGTTCCATCACTAGGCCTCCCCATGGCCTTCCCCACCCTGAGATATCTCATGTTCACTTAACAAGCCACCTGCGTTTTAACAAGCAAGGAGTGATCTCATTCGAGGTATGAGATTCACTCCTAATGAGTTTTTGAGTTACAAATGGAATGGGCAGGCTCCATTACATTAGTAACTCAAGGACTACCTGTATAGCATTCAGTCTTTTGTCTCTACCTTGAGAGGACTTTAAAGTGAAGTTCTATGCTAAAACATTAGCCTAATTTATGTAAGCTCTTCACCACTGAAGAGACAATTTACACCTCTGGAGCCATCTGGAGCCTTCATTGGTCTTAATAAACATATTATCCACTTACTGAGTGCTCTTTCTTGCTCAGCAACATGGCTATTATTGCTTATATTTCTTGTTTCTACAGGTAGTCCTCCACTTACGACCACAATTGAACCCAAAATTTATGTTCCTGAACAAGACATTTGTTAAGTGAATTTTGCCTCATTTTACGATCTTTCTAGCCACAGTTGTTAAATGAATCACTGCAGTTGTTAAGTTAGTAACATGATTGTTAAGTGAATCTAGTTTTCTCAGTGACTTTGTTTGTCAGAAGGTCATAAAAGATGATTACAAAACCCCAGGACACTGCAACCATCATAAATATGAGTCAGTTGCCAAGTGTCTGAATTTTGATCACATGGCCATGGGGATGCTATGATGATCATAAGAGTGAAAAATGGTCATAAGTCACTTTTTTCAGTGCCATTCTGAGTTCAAATGGTCACTAAATGAATTGTTGTAAGATGAGGACTATCTATAATCGAAATAAATTCAACAAGACAAATTAACAGTTGGGCATATCAACATTCCTAACAATGTTGTGAATATCTTGTCAGCACTTAGAACTGAATATTGGCATCAACATAGAAAGCAATTATCAGAATAACTGCATCTACATGGAAGGAAGTGGGGTACCCCAGGGCTCTGTTCTAGGCCCAGTGCTCTTCAACATCTTCATCAATGATTTGGACGAGGGGATAGATGGGGAACTCATCAAATTTACGGATGACACCAACCTGGCAAGAATAGCCAACACTCCAGAAGACAGGCTTAAGATACAGGAGGACCTGGACAGACTTGAACACTGGGCGCTATCTAACAAAATGAAATTCAATGGTGAAAAAAGTAAGGTTCTACATTTAGGCAAGAAAAACCAAATGTACAGGTATAGTATAGGGGGTACCTTGCTCAATAGTAGTAACTGTGAGAGGGATCTCGGAGTCCTAGTGGACAATCATTTAAATATGAGCCAGCAGTGTGCTGAAGCTGCCAAAAAAGCCAACACAGTGCTGGGCTGCATTAATAGAGGGCTAGAATCAAAATCACGTGAAGTATTAATACCACTTTACAATGCCTTGGTAAGGCCACACTTGGAATACTGCATCCAGTTTTGATCACCATGATGTAAAAAAGATGCTGAGAGTCTAGAAAGAGTACAGAGAAGAGCAACAAAGATGATTAGGGGACTGGAGGCTAAAACATATGAGGAACGGTTGCTGGAATTGGGTATGTCTAGTTCAGTGTTTCCCAAACTTGACTATTTTAAGGCATGTGGACTTCAACTCCCAGAATTCCACAGCCAGCAATGCTAGCTGTGGAATTCTGGGAGTTGAAGTCCACATGCCTTAAAATGGTCAAGTTTGGGAAACACTGGTCTAGTTTAACAAAGAGAAGGATGAGGAGGGACATGATAGCAGGACAAGAAGCAACGGATGGAAAGTAATCAAGGAGAGAAGCAACCTAGAACTAAGGAGAAACTTCCTGACAGTTAGAACAATTAACCAATGGAACAACCTGCCTCCAGAAGTGGTGAATGCTCCAACACTGGAAGTTTTTAAGAAGAGACTGGAGAGCAATTTGTCCGAAATGGTGTAGGGTTTCCTGCCTGAGCAGGGGGTTGGACTTGATGACCTCCAAGGTCTCTTCCAACTTTATCATCACCATCATCATCATCATTATTATTATTATTATAGCATATTTTCATTTACCATTTAATACCACTTCTCACAGAGTATGCAGACATCAAGCTGTTTATCATATCAGCGAACATCTGCTTCCTTTACGATTACTATAGGTAACTTTCTCTTCTCCAGCTGAGTTATTATATCATGCTTCTTTCTCAGGATTAAACTCTGCATGCCTTCCAATATATGCATGTTCGTGAAAATGAATGCAATTATATAGCTGATGTTTTTAATGCCAAATGGGGCTTCACTGTTTTCTTTAGAATAGATGGTGAAGCTCAGTGGAAATTGTTTTGTCCTAGCTATAACTTAAAAGCTGGAACCATGAGACATGTAGGTAGTCCTTGACTTATAATATTTCGTTGAGTGACCGTTCAGTTACAATGGCACTGAAAAAAGTGACTTTCACACGACCATTGGAGCATCCCCATGGTCAAGTGAACAAAATTCAGATGCTTGGCAATGCAACTGACCCATATTTATGACGGTTGCAGTGTCCCGGGGTCATATGATCACCTTTTGTGACCTTTTGACAAGCAAAGTCTATGGGGAAGCCAGATTCACCTAACAACCATGTTATTATTATTAATTGTTATTAACAATTGCAATGTTTCAGTTAACAGCTGTGACAGGAAAGGTTCATAAAATGAGGCAAAACTCACAACTGCTGTCTCTCTTAGCAACAAAAATTTTGGGCCTAATTGTGGTCGTAAGTCAAGGACAACCTGTACATTTCCAGATCTTATTCTGTTGGCTCAAACTCTCTGCCAACTCCTTAACATTCCATTTTAGATAACTATATGCAATTCATTAGTTTTAGGAGTTAGCCAGGTCCAGATACTCGACAGTGTGGCAGAGTTTCGATAAAAGGGTAGAAACAGTTTACCTTCTATTACATTCTCTTTAGATTTATATTTTGTCATACATTCATGTATGAAGTGTGATAGCTCCTAGAATAAGATCTGACAGTCCCCAATAAGGATTAGTTATGTACTGCCTTCTGGTGGTCAATGTAAACTGAAAACACCATGCAGGATATACGTAATCTGAAAATAGAAAAAAAAAAACCTTCCACCAAGAGGGAATGGAAGTCATGCCAAACTTTGTACACTATGGCATTGTAACATCTGTATTTTTCTCTCTTCTGTAGTCCAAACTGATCCAGATCTTTTAACCATCCATCATGGGTCTTGATTTCCAGCCCATTCACGCTCATGGTCTTGGTAGCCTTCCTCTGAACTTGCTTCAATTTGTCATTGTTCTTAATAATAATAATAATGATAATGTTGGAAGGGACCTTGGAGGTCATCTAGTCCAACCCCCTGCTTAGGCAGGAAACCCTATACCATTTTGGATAAATGGGTGTCCAGTTTATTCTTAAAAACTTCCAGTGTTGGAGCATTCACCGCTTCTGGAGGCAGGTTGTTCCATTGGTTAATTGTTCTAACTGTCAGGAAGTTTCTCCTTAGTTCTAGGTTGCTTCTCTCCTTGATTAGTTTTCATCTGTTGCTTCTTGTCCTGCTATCATGTCCCCCCTCATCCTTCTCTTCATTAAACTAGACATACCCAATTCCAGAAACCATTCCTCATATATTTTAGCCTCCAGTCCCCTAATCATCTTTGTTGCTCTTCTCTGCACTCTTTCTAGAGTCTCAACATCTTTTTTACATCGTGGTGACCAAAACTGGATGCAGTATTCCAAGTGTGGCCTTACCAAGGCATTGTAAAGTGGTATTAATACTTCACGTGATCTTGATTCTATCCCTCTGTTAATGCAGCCTAGCACTGTTGGCTTTTTTGGCAGCTGCAGCACACTGCTGGCTCATATTTAAATGATTGTCCACTGGGACTCCGAGATCCCTCTCACAGTTACTACTATTGAGCAAGGTACCCCCTATACTATACCTGTACATTTGGTTTTTCTTGCCTAAATGTAGAACCTTACTTTTTTCACCATTGAATTTCATTTTGTTAGATAGCGCCCAGTGTTCAAGTCTGTCCAGATCCTCCTGTATCCTAAGCCTGTCTTCTAGAGTGTTAGCTATTTCTGCCAGCTTGGTGTCGTCTGCAAATTTGATGAGTTCCCCATCTATCCCCTCATCTAGATCGTTGATGAAGATGTTGAAGAGCACTGGGCCAGAACAGAGCCCTGGGGCACCCCACTACACACTTCCCTCCATGTAGATGCGGTTCCATTGAGGACCACACGCTGAGTACGGATCCATCTGGTGGTTATGCTGTCTAACCCGCATTTTTCTATCTTATCAAGTAGTAGGTTGTGGTCTACTTTGTCAAATGCCTTACTGAAGTCTATATCCGCAGCATTCCTCTGGGCCACTAATTTTGTCACTTGGTCAAAGAATGGAATAAGATTTGTCTGGCATGATCTGTTTTTGACAAACCCGTGTTGGCTTTTAGTAATGTCTTTGTTTGCCTGTAGGTGTTCGCTGATTCGTTGTTTGATTATCTTTTCCAGAATCTTGCCGGGTATTGAGGTCAGGCTGATAGGTCTGCAATTTCCTGGGTCCTTTTTTTCCCCCTTTTTTGAAGATGGGAACTACATCAGCTCTTTTCCAGTCCTCTGGTAGTTCCGCAGTGCTCCAGGATCTTTGAAAAATATAGTTCAGTGGTTCTGAGATCACATCTGCCAGTTCCTTAAGAACTGGGGTGTAATCCATCTGGTCCTGGTGATTTGAACTCGTCTAGGCTGGACAGGTGTTCACTTACCATTTTCTTGCCTATCTTAACTTGTATTTCTGTTTTGTTTTTTATGGCACTATTTTTGATAGGTTAGTCTGTTTTTTCTCTTTGTGTAAAGACTGATGCGAAAAATGAGTTAAATAGTTCTGCTTTCTCCCTGTTGCTTGTCACCTTCTTGCCACTTTCACCCACTAATGGACCAATCATTTCCTTCACTTTTTTCTTGTTCTTTACATGTTGAAAAAAGCTTTTTTTTGTTATTTTTGACTTTGGTTGCAAGCTTTAGTTCATTTTAAGCCTTAGCTTTCCTCACTTCGTCTTTGCAGGCTTGGGCTATTTGCTGATATTCTGACTTAGTTATGTGTCCCTCTTTCCATTTTCTATACTTGTCCTTTTTATCTTTCAATTGATCAGCCATGCTGGTTTCTTTTGAGAACTGTTATTTTTCCTCTTTGTTGGTATTGTGCTAGACTGGGCCTTTATTATCTCACTTTTCAAAATTTCCCAAGCCTCTTGAGTTGTTTTCCCTTGGAGGATTCTCATCCATGGAATCCTTCCCAAACCCTGTCTAAGTTTATTGAAATTAACTCTCTTGAAGTCCAAGACTCTAGTTTGACTTGTTCTATTGCTTGTGCTTGCATAATGTTGAATTCCAATATTGCATGATCACTTCCTCCCAAGGTTCCTATGGCTTCAACACCTTATATCATTTCATCTCTGTTAGTGAGAATTAGGTCCAAAATGGCTAATCCCCTAGTTCCTTCTCTACTTTTTGGGAGACAAAGTTGTCTGCTAGGTTTGTCAGGAATCTTCTTAAACTTTGGTGACCAGAACTGGACATGTTATTCCAAGCAGTGTTTTGCCAGAACAGATAAGAATAGAACAATTACTTCTTATGATTTGTACTTTGATCTCATCGATGCAGAATAAAAATAGCAAAATAGCATGTTAAAATTCCATTGATTAGTCTTTAAGGTATCATAGATCTTTTTTTCTGCTGAATACTATTTTGGTTTTAATGAAGTCAACACTAGATATAAGGTTTTGTACCTAATGCATACCTTTCCCTACACTAGAAGTATTTTCCAGGAATATTTAAATGTCTTCAAAGAAATTAAATATGGTTGTAAGTTACATGTTTCAGAAACTCAGTACTTTAAATCCTCCATGACAAGCAATAGATAAAAGCATTCTTTGAGTTTTGTTTTCTCTCATCTGTCATCTAGAAATTCATCTATATGAAAATGATACTAAACATTCTGGTTTGTCCTGCATAGCACAAAATGTTAATACTCAAGTCTTTGTTTTGTTTCTCCTAAAAAAGCTAGTGGAAAAACATGCTAAAAATAATATATAAGAGATTAAAGGCCAGCTTTAGGGGCAATGGACCCCCTTTTCTAACCATGGATCCACTTGGTTTGACAGAGACATTAGCACCTGAAAATGCCTGAGACTTGTCACTTTAATTTCTCAGAACATTTAAAATTAACATACCATAACTTTCAGGTGTTGTGAAATTAAAAGAGAGCTTCATGATCCAGATTCATAATATAACTTCTGTAAAAAGCTGTTGGCAGAATGAGTCATTCTGGGATCTAATTGTTCCAACCATTTTTCTTTTATGCGGCATAAACAAGATGAATCTCAGGAAATTCAAATGAAACCAATTTTCATATTCATTTGAATCAAAAAGAAAATAGCCTGATTATATATCAGCTTTTTTAGCTTATATTATCTCCTGATTCTTCACCAATAGCAAGATTCTTCCCACTGATATTATTAAGGGATGGGAAAATCAACACACCGGTTCCAGAGTTTGCATAGTTTTTACTTTCTTTAAAGTTTAAACCCACCCATGTCTATAGCCTCATGTGCCACTAGTACTACAGCACTACAGAAAATTGTTCAATGATCAATTAAATGCTGCTGTTGGACTTCTATATAGATGACATAATTGTGGTCAAAACCTGTTGTGGTTATTAACATTTCACTGAGATTCTTAGTACAGATGATTATAGTGCAGATTATGACAAGTTCTCCCAGTATTTTTTCCTTTTGTCCCCCATGAGCTTTAATGTTCCTCTGATATATTGACAGTTTTCATTAAATGAATTCCTGCAATTCAGAGAGAAAGGAGAGACACTGCAGGTTTAAATGACATGGAAAACTAGGCTATAGATGAATGGAAATCTTGGGGTTCACTGTTGTGGGGAGCTGAGGGTAATACAGTTCAATTGTTGGGCATAGCATGTTATATAAACCTCATAGAGAAAGAGGAAATTCAGCTGAAATATCAAATATCTGGGGATGGTGAACGAGGGATACTGTAAATCTAAACAGGTTTTTTGGCTTGCCCAAGAAATGTGGAAAGCTTTGGGTATGGAATTTTAATACAAATGCATAGGATACAGTAGAAGCGTATACATGTATGTCTCTTTGTGTGCGTTTATAGTTATGTTTCATGACAATTAGAAGCTAATATAGGGAGGCAGAAAAATTCTGTAGAATTAATGTAATTAATTCAACCATATTAACTGAGAAAAATGCTATCATGAAGCTTCTCTATATTAGATAACTATGAAAACAAGTGACTGAATCATTGTGAATCTGGAGCAATTTGGGATACTAACCTTGTCTGGGCTTTGTAATTAAGCAGGGCTGGACATACTGAATATTTGGATAGGAGATTTCCAGGGAGTCCAAAGGTGTAAGTTAGACTAGGAAACTCAAACAGTGAACTATTTGGTATTGCTGCCAAAAGAACAGTGTACAGTATGTGCCTTGAAAAAGATGCTACATTTTTAGCTACCTCCAGCCACTAGGAATGAATCTGCTTTAACTTGTTGGGATTCGTATCTTAACTTCTGAGTTAGAAAGATGCTTTTTCCAAAAGGCAACTGGACTTTCTTGAGAATCATCCATGACTTGGATGATTGAGAATCTCCATAAACATTGTGAATTAGAACCTGAAAACAACCTGCACCTTCTAGAGGCAAAACACTTTGGTAGTTTTGTTTAAGAAACCATCTGTACTTTTCATATTTTTGGGTGATCCTGGAGATGCACTTTCTTGCATAACCCAATATGTTGCTTGAGAAGCTAAAATGGTGTGGGTTGGTGATGGCTAGGACTGGAGAAGAGAACAACATATGTTGACTTTGTAGAAGAAGCAGTGAGATAAACAATAACAAGACTGGTAACGTTTCAAAACAAAATTACTGGTTGAACAATTTGTACTCAAGGATATCTGCAGAAATATATTTTGAGGCATTTCAAATGTTCCTTTCTTCATTAAGGGAAAAAATTAGTGTTATTTTCAAAATGTTTTCCTCCCACTTCAAGTACACTTTTGTCATCAAATGGACTTTTTAAGCCATGAGTTTACAATGGGAAGCAAAACACACTGCATTTCAAAAATTATATAGCAATATATTTGGACACAGATGTTATTTTCTATGCTACAACAAGATGATGTTGGAAAAGCCTTTACCTTCCACTTTGACAAAGCAGACCAAAACTGCTTGCAGTTGCATTTTTTTTATTTTTATGTAAAAATAAAATAATATTTATTTTATGATATACATTTACCAAAAGTAGAAGACTGAAAACTGAATTTAGAGACCTAGGATAAACAAGTATAAGATGAAATAGCTGAGAACTGGTAAGATTTTACCGAGATGACTAAAACTTTCGAACACCCATTTATGTGTGTCTGTTTAGATCCAGGTGTTTCCCCCACACAGCCAATTCAAACCACATTTTGGATTCCTTTGTGTTTCGGTATAAGTTGCAAAGGTGTGATGGGCTGACAAAGCAAAAAAATCTAAACAGAAACAAACAGGTGTTGTCAGAATCTTTCTCATTCTACATTGCCTATTTCTGATGACATAAATTTATAAGTTGGTAACTGACTTTTTAAGAAAATAACTTTTAATATGAAAAGCAGAAATTCTAACCATGCAGTTATTTGTTTCTAACATTTTCATCTGGATTATCAGTTGAAAATATAGTGTTTACAAAAATGATAAGACACTGGACCTTAAAAGTGAAAAAGCAACAATATAATCAGGCAGTAAAGGGGAAAGGGCTTGGGAAAGAAGAAATAAAAGGAAATACAGACTTTCTAAATTCCTAGGAAAGTCAAGTCAAGTGGAATCAAGGCACTCTTAGAAAGATGAATCCCTTAACAATTAACCCTTGGAACAGTTTGCCTCCAGAAGTTGTGGGTGCTTCATCAAGAAGAGATTGGATAGTGATTTGCCTGTAATGGTATAGGGCAGGGGTGTCAAACTGGCAGCCCTACGGCTGGATGGATCATGCGCAGGCCATGCCTATCCCGGCTCCGCAAAGGCAAAAAACATCACAGTACGTCATAATACATCATGGGACATGATCAAGTTTGATACCCATAGTATACAGTCTCCTACTTAAGCAGGGAGTTGGATTAGCAGGTCCCTTCTAACTCTGTTATTCTGTTCTGTTATTACTTTCCTGCAGGGCGTAGGTCTCAGGAAAGATCATTGGTTCATGAGCCTGTTTGCTCTGCTGCTGGTTTGATGAAAATGTCTTTCCAATGACCCCAGAGAATAGCAGTGCTAAAAAGGATATGGGTTTGTTGTAAAAACTACAGATTTGCAAACTTGTATTGCTAGTTTATCAGTAAAGAAATAAAAAAACAATGTCTTTTGTTACATTAATAACATTATTTTTCCCTACCGTTAACCATATTGGAAAGGATCATGCTGTTTCAAATACTTCTCTTGTGTGTGTATATGTGTTTGAGTTCATTCTGAATTGTTTAGCAATTTTTCAGATTTCATAGTAAAATTGTGAAGTTATTCTCATATTTGTACATAGATATAACACAAAAAGACACATTTTATTTTCTTGTAAATTCATTGTAGAATGGCCTGGACTAATGTATTCCATCCATGCCAGACAGCTAAAAATTAATAAAAGGTACCTAGTAGGGTAGTGATGTCACCGAGTCAGATAATGAAACATCTGCAAGCAAACAACCAAGCTCAGTGAGTACCAAGGACTCCACAGTTCAACCCTGAGCTAAAGAGCAATAGATCTCTTTTATTGAATAGTGTTTGACTGAAGGTGATTGCTATGAGCTGCAAATCATGATAATGCTAACATCACTGATGGGCTCCTATAAAAGATTGATGTATTCCAACTGGTAAGGGTTGGCACAGCCTCATTTGTGTTAAATGGGGAATTTTTAGATCTTTCATAAAATAGTTTGCCTTTTAGATAAACATTAAAAACTTTGAAAAAAAGATGACAGTGCTTTATATCTTCCTGTCTAAAAATAAAAATCTGGAGCTCCTAGACACCCTAATGGGCAAGCCACAACTGTGCAAGCTTACATGTGAATAAGTTTATAATGCAAAATTTCATTTTAAAACCAATAAACTAAATCTCTCTCTATAAGAAGGAGTTTATTGAGAAAAGGGGAATACAAGAAAACAATGGAAGATAACACACAAGCACACTTCCAAATAAAATCAGTTGGATCAGCTGCTCACTTGCATGTAACCTTGGGTTTTAGAATTAGTTCAGAGTTCATTGTAGAGAAGGTGATTGCTGGGAAATTAGCTTTGCTTGGGTTTTGTTAGGCAATCCTTCCTCCACATCTCTCTCTCTCCCCCCTGTTAGTTTCATATAATGCAGAAGATACAAGAAAAGCAATGTTTTTAGGATTACTCTTTGTTGAAACAAAATGTTTTCTGTTTCTCATGTCCTGGATCTAGCCAGAAAAAAAGAGAGTCATGATAGCTAAACTTGCTAACCTAATGACCCCTAGATTGAATGATAAAGGCAACAACTAATTTTCATCAGTTTTACCACTGAAGAAACATGAGAAACATTTCAAGAAAATAAAAGATTTAATTGTGTTTTTGCCATGGGGCCAGCATGAAAACAGCAGGATTCTATTGTGTAGTGATTTTTTTAGAGATTCTGCTTATAAGGAAGTTTGAGCATATAGGTTATTTTAAGATCTCTGTTATTTGCTGCTGTTTGGCAGTCATTTGCAGATGGCCAATGTCTCAAGGATACAAACATGTTTTGCTAAAAATGAACCCATGTTCAATCTCTAATTAAGATAATCAAGATAACTAGATTCATTAAACTGCATATCTCATTATCCTCAGTCATCATAATAGTTCAGGTAAAAGGAAATATAGTTCAGTGTGCCTAGTGATCATGAGATTAGACATGACAATTTTACAGCGTTAAGAACATGCACCTTTATATGCCACCAGTCTTGTCATTGCTGTTTTTCCTTCTATGTAATTCTTAGTTCTTAAGGTCCCCCTGATATGTTAGAAATCAGATAAGTCCTCACCACATTATTTGTTACAAATCCTAGAAGGGATTGTATTACGGAAACTGCCAGGAACATAAATGATTTATTCTGCTACATTCATTCTTGTTAACCTTTTGGTAGTTCTCCCAGGGCTGACATTACTCACCCAATCTGTTTTTCTTTTGTGCTCTCTGCCCCCAAACACTGCATTTGCACCTGTATGTCTTCATTTTTCTTGCCCAGTACTTACTTTAATTTTCTCTGTTGTACATAGTTACAAACCAGGAGGGAAAGTAATTTAAAATCCAAGAGTTCCCTGGTATAGGACAGTCATGATAGGATGAACCTCCTGACATCCTATAGTGCAGTGTTTCTCAACCTTGACAATTTTAAGGCATGTGGACGTCAACTCCCAGAATTCCACAGCCAGCAATGCTGGCTGTGGAATTCTGGGAGTTGAAGTCCACATGCCTTAAAATTGTCAAGGTTGAGAAACACTGCTATAGTGACTAATTGTCGCCTGAAGAGTTTTTAGCCTTTCTATCCAAACCTCTCCCCTGTTCAGCCCTATGAGAACTAAAAAACAAGGCGGCACTTTGATTTTTCTTATGCAAAATTCATAAATACGGAAGTTAACAAACATTCCCCCACAGCTGAAACACAAGAGGCAGTTATGTAATTATGCAGTCTTGCCCATAGGAGAATTTTTAATGAGAAATTTATTTTAATAAATAAATTTTTATTTTTATCCTGCCTTCGTTACTTTTATAAATAACTTAACATATGTAAGACTACTTCCTCCTCCTATTTTCCCCACCGCAACCACAGTGTGAGGCACGTTAGGAAGAGAGAGAAGGTGACAGATCAAAATTCAGTCAGCTGGCTTTCATGCCCAGAATGGGACTAGAACTAGAACTCACAGTATCACAGTTTCTAGCCTGATGCCTTAACCAGTAGACCAAATTGTTTATCAATTAATGAGATATGCTGCAGATCTATCTCCATAAACCTAGTTTTGACAGGATTTGTTTTTATAGATTTCCTGCACTAAGGAAGGCAACTATTTGGTGTTTAAGCATCCATTAGAGGTAGTTCTAACACCTTGAAGCAACTTCAAAGATGGGAGAAAGAAAAGAAAGGAGATTAAAACCAAAGACAGCATTTGAATGAATCTAAATATTGTTAGAAGTCAAAGCAAGGAATGTAAATTTGTTTGACCAGGGTTAAAATAAAATACATACTAACCAAGTTATGGAACCCCTTTGCAGAACTTTTGCTGACAAATGGATTAAAACATTAATGACTTATAGATTTGCAAATGGATAAGGAATGGGTAAAGGAAAGGAGAGATACATGTATGCAACCTTATAAGGAGAAAAGAAATAAATACTTTACCTGTAGTTCTTGTGATGAAAATCACAAGTCACTTCTTTATCATTTTTCTTTTTAACTGTTTCTTTCTCCTTTCTTTCTTTGCATTTTCCATTCTTTTCATTTTCTTTCTCTTCTGAATTTGGCTTGTATTACCATGTATTATTTTCAAACTTTCAACAAAAACTATGATTATGAAAAGATAATAAGCTGGTTCCACCCTTGACTAGTACTATAAGGGAATGGCAATGTTGCCAGTGAGCGGCTGTCTCGAAGCCACTGTGTCTAGAAGTAACTCATGGAGTAAGGAAAATACACTACCCCCTCTGGAGTAATAAAAACAGTAGAAAAAATTGTGATATTGTTTTGCTAGAAACAATAGAGAAACTGTATTATATTAACAGGTGATAAAAGTACTTGGTTTTCTTTCTCAGTGCAAATACACCTTCTGTGGAGTACAGGACTAAGGATAAGCACCACAGGTTTAAAGGCTTCAAAAGACCATTAAACACCTAGCTATATGGGGGCACTTCAGATCAGCACATTATAGCACTAGATTCAGGCACCAGTCTCTGTAGCTGTGAAGGGCAGTGCCCAGTGACTAAAGGGGAGAGATGTGTGCCCACAGCAACCTAAAGTAACCAGTGGGAACTGAGCAGATGACAACAATCACATCACAAACCGCATCACCGATAAAGCATGCCAGATGATACCCATCAAAAAACATGTCAGAAGAAGAAAGTGAAGGTTAAAGATTATTTTAGTTGCCCTAGTTGTGGGCTGGCAATAATACAAGGATATGAAGATGTGACAGGAAAAAATGGTTATGCAGAGAAGTTTGTGCAGCAGATGGAGGATCTGAGGAAGTGCATTTTAATCATGCTTTTCAAAAATCAACTCCATTTTTTAAGCTACAATAGTGATTTGTAAGCAGTGGTCCCATCCTGAGTTTGGAAGCCTGAAGTACAGCTGAGAAAATTGGCAGAAAACAGCATGAGAAGTAACTTTCTCCACAAACTTCTTATGTTTGTGGACATCATCTCACCTATATGTCTGCAGGTCAAAACATCATATAAGAGTTAGCAGTGTGGACATGTGATTCTTGTGATGAAATTATCACCCAGGTATTTCTTTCAAGTCAAAGAATAAGTCTGTCTCTTCCACCTCCAGCTATTTTGACAAATGTCCTGGTCCACAAAGCCACTTAGGTAATGATATATCAATAGTATCATTCTCTTTTTTATCCTAATATTCTAGCAAGCTGGAATCTGCAAAAGGCCATGATGCTAAGTTCACTTCCAAGATTTAGACATGTTCCTGTGTTTAGCAGCTTTGACTAGATGTAGGGTTATCTAGGGGCCAGAACAGATTTTATTTTATTTGTCATGTTTTTAATTGGAGATGCAAGGATTTGGAAATACTATCTTTTGAGAAGAAAGGACTTCAGAGATTTGTAACTGATATATATCACATTCTGAAGCAATTTTAAAATTAGGCCTACCAGATTTGTAACGCAAAACACTGGACAACAATTAGATGGCAGTGTAAGGGGAAGATGGAACAAGAGGAAGAGCTACCACCAAGGCAACGGTCAAAAAAGAAAAAAGAAAAAAAAAAGAAATCTGGGTCCAGGCTAGAATTGTAACCCAAGTAAGCAACTTGGACAAGACCCCCTCCTCCTCCAATTGTCTTGAAGATAAAGGCAGAGATAGAGGGCATTCAAACTTGCAAGATTCTGTTACCTTAATTTTACAATAAATGTTGTAGAGTATTAGCATGCATGATTTTGTTACTTAGTCTGGTCTACCTTGAAGGGCTGACCTAAAGAGACACAAGAAAAATAATTCTGATTTCATCAAGTGATTCTATATTTTTACAATGAGATAAGGTGGCCCTTATCCACCTTCCTTCTGCACTGCCCCTGCTAATGTATTTTTCTTCGTTGTCAATGAATGGGGTAGGAGAAAGAGAAGGCATCTCCCATTACATCATGCAACTTGCCACTAGCTGATAGGTATGTGAGAGGTTCTGTAGGAGACCCCCCCACTGTCCCATGGACCGCTCTGATCACATGATGCAATGGATGCACTGATCAAGCTCAGCTGACTATTCTCCAGAGCTCCTGAAGACAGGACAAGAAAGAACATATGGAAACCTATCAAGCAGCAATCTAAGCTAGAATGAAGGAGAAATTGCCTGACAACAATACACTTAATTGAGCCATGCTTATAGCTGGGCCCACTTTGGAGCCTAGTTCTCCACTGGAACAACTTTCCATGATGGAACTAGACTCCTGTAATCTTGCTCCACGCTTTGTAACTTAGACTGTTTTGTAGAACTCTCTGGCATTTGAATCCTAGACTGACACAGATCACTTTTATTTTTCTGCTGTTGCCTTGTCTCACATTTCCTAGACTGGCTGACCAATTTCTAGTCCTATTTCTTGTCTCTTATAGCTTCAACTATGAATTCAGTTCTGTGGCTTCCTAGATCCCTGAACTCTTGGTTTCAATCTGTACCAACACAGCTAGCATTGTGCCCAGGCAAATTCTCTCTCTCCCCCGTTTTCTCCTGGACTGTGTGATTGCTCAGCTACACATTTTAACTGCTGATACTTGTTTGAGTTACAGTGCTGTGATTAAACCAGAGCAACTTGCTACTGCATGAGCACTCAGTCTAGAACAGGGCATCCTATTGTTGTTCTGTACAAAGGAATATGCTGTTTGTTCCTTCTTCCTCTTATTTCCTCCTTCCTTCTGATCACCTTTCCTCCGTTTCATAAAGCTGGATTAGTGAGTCATTGTATTTGAAGAATATGGCTCTTCCTTTGTATAATCAAGGACATTTCTCCTTGGATGTCCTGAGACTATCCAACACATCAAAATTATCTAGGGAGTAAACCCACCTTCCAAGTAACCTGTGATACAATTATAAAAGTATAGTCTAGTTTTTACCAGTTATGCCTTTGTTTCGAAGGATCACAATGGAGAGACTTTTCGTGGAGAAAGAAAAGCTAATTTCCATTCATTCAAACATTTTATCATGGAGTTAATTTATCAGATACTTTCGGAAATGCTGTTGTGCCATACCCATACTGGTGTGCTTGTTACAGACATGCATAAGGGAATTGTGAGTTCCTGCTTCTGTGAATGTATTTATTTCAGCTATAGACCCCTTTGTACTTTGTTGAGTACTCTAGTACTCTGAAATTATTTCAGGAATACAAGTCTAGAGTAAGAGATGCTCATTATTAGAAATCTATACACCAAAATACAAACAACACAACACCAATACAACACAACTCTCAAGAAAGTGTAAGAGGAGGGTATGTTAATATGTGCTGGAAAATTGGGAAAATATATCTGAAAGCACAGAGGTGGTTTATAATGAGCAAGCCAATCCTTTTGATAGTCAGGCTGTATGCTTTGTAGGGATGTAAAGGTAAATGTCAAAACTTTAAATTATACACAGTAAGCAATGAACATCCAATGCACATATTTCAATATTGGCATTATACATCCCCTGCACCTTTCATGGATTCTGTCTACAATATTTCATACCAGTTAAAACGTTGGGACATTTTTCAAGTAGAGTGCATTGCATTAAACTAGTTGGGATGTACCTAAGGTGTGGATTGCTATTTCTAAATCTTACTGGCTCAGGATTTATCATAGCTGGTGCATTAAATGTAATTTTGCAAAAGTATTGCTTGCCATAGTTGCCCCTATGAATTTAGTTGCAGTCAAAGATCAAAGAGAATACCCACACGGTGAACCTGGTTTTTAAAAAAATAAAAATAAAGAACTGCAATCCTGTCTAAACTAGGTTGTAGTTCAATCCCCTAGTCTAGTTTCCTATTTATACAAAGGACATTTCCATCTTGTCTTTAATTTCATGCAGTATTTTTCCCCTTCATTGTTCTCTAAGACTTGCATGTTCTCCTTGCATCCAAGGCAAGGAGCAGTAGAACTGGATGTCATCAGCATACTCCAAAATTCCCATTTACCTTCTCCGGCAGTGTCATGTAGAAGTTGAACATCATGGAGACAAAATGGAGCCTGTAGAGCACAAAGCTCAATAGCCTAAGCATCAAAAGGATAATGTCCCAGAATCACCTTCTAGATGCACTCCAGTAGGAAACACCAGAGCGTATGTAAGATAGTATCTCAAGACCCATTCCTGCTAGGCCAGTGATGGCGAACCTTTTAGAGACCGAGTGCCCAAAAACTGACCTGCCCCCTGGCCTGCCTCCGCCCTGCCCCCTCCTCTGCCCCCCACTCCGCCCGCCCGCAGGGTCACTCGCCACAGATCGCCCAGGCAGCCTTGCAGCGCCATGGTGGCCACACCCTCCACCCACATACATCTGCACGTGATGGGGCGCAAGGGCAGAGTCTTGCCCTGCTGCCCAGCTGCCATGTGATTGGCTGCGCTGCTCCTTGTGGGTCGCGCCTGGGGGAGCCTCTCCTTCGGGCAGGTTGCTGGTGAGGAGGGGGTTGCAGGGGGAGGCAGGGCTGGGGCAACAGCGTGCGTGCCCACATATAGGACTATGAGTGCCACCTTTGGCACACGTACCATAGGTTTGCCACCACTGTGCTAGGCCATCCAGGAGACTACTGTGGTTAGTGGTTTCAAAAGCTTTCAAGAGTTCAAGTAGAATTAGCAGGATTGCATTCCCTCTAATTTCTGAGTAAGTCCTCCACTGAGGTAAGAAAAGTGTTGTCAGTATTATATCCCAGCCTAAAGGACTGAAATGGACCCAGAAAATTGATTACCTATGACTGAAACCCTTTCTCAGGGCACCACCTAAAATCTCTACACCAATTAAAGCCGGCAGTCCTATAAGCTACAAGCCAGAAAACATTGTTCAGCTCTAAGTTAATAGCTCTCTTGGGTCATGATATGCCAGGATTATCTGTGGAAGAGAGCCATGTGTAGATTTAACACAAACATATTGTACCTGCACTAGAACATAGCTATCACTTTTAAGATCTCAAAATAAACAAAAGATGCTGTGCTTGAATTTCTATGAATAAGATGTAAGCAGCACAGCAAGTACTATGTAACAATTCCATTTTAATTTAAAGCTATGAAGTTCACATACATTTAAAACTACAGTATATATTTGTTATAGTACAGGTAGTCCTCGATTTACGACCACAATCGAGGCTGAAAGTTTTGTTGCTAAGTGAGAAATTTGTTAAGTGAATTTTCTTGTCACGTTTGTTAAGTGAATCACTATAGTTGTTAATTTAGTAACACGGTTATTAAGTGAATCTGCATCCCCCATTGACTTTGCTTATCAGAGGTCACAAAAGGTGATCACATGACCCCAAGACACTGTAGCCGTCGTAAATATGAATCAGTTGCCAAGCATCTTCTGAATTTTAATCACATGACCTTTGGGATACTGTGATCGTCGTGTGAAAAACGGTCATAAATCACTTTTTCCACTGCCATTGTAACTTCGAACAGTCATTAAATTAACTGTTGTAAGTCGAGGACTATCTGTATTTATTTGATTTTTTTAAAATACTGGTTGAATCAAGTCTTTTGGTTTTCCTTTTCCAAGGACAGGCTTAAAGTTTGGGCATACAACGCTAAGTATCGTATCAGGAAAAGAAGTGCCTGGAAAGAAATACTGGCTAAAAAAACTGGAAATCTAACTAGATGTTTATGCTTCATGAGATGGATTTTTCCTCTCTCATTCCTCTTATTTTTTCCACTTATCCCACAAATTCAGGAATAAAGACAAGATAGAAAAAAATGCAGGGCTTTTTTTTGTTTGTTTGTTGCTATTTGTTTACCCATTCCAATTGGGTAAAAATACAGAATGAAAGAAAAGGAGGAGAACCGAAGGGTAATGAAATAAAGCAGGTTTTCCAAACTGGGCAAGTTTAAGATGTGTAGTTTCCAAGTCCCAGAATACCCCAGCCTATATGGTGACTGAGGAATTCTCGGAATTGAGGCTCACAGAGCTTAAAAGATGCTGAAGTTAAGAAACACCGACTTAAATCACTAATCCTCTATATGAGTCACATCTTAAAATTGTCAATCTTTTTTTAAAAAAACACTCAGTTACATTCAATGTTTGATGAACACTGAATTTCAAATTCAAATTTAAAATTCAATGGTAAGAAAAGTAAAGTTTTACAGTTAAGTAAGAAAAACAAGATGTGCAGGTAGACAATAGGTCAGCGGCCCCCAACGGAACAGTTTTGGTGAAAATTGTTTTTTCATGAACAGGCAGTGGCAGCAGGAGCAGGGAATGGTTTCACGTGCTACCTAGATCCCATGCATGCACAGATGAAGCTTCGATCGCTTGCACAGCCTGGTTCTTGAATTAATGGCTTTGTACATGGAACCCACATAGTACTAAGTCATAAGATACAAGCCAACCAGTTGTATGATTGGCTTGGTTTTGGCTTGGCATGAAATCTGAACAGAGTCAGTGAAGCTATAGTTTAAGGACAGCAAGCCATTATTTAAAAACATAGTTTGCTGTTGGTTAAGGTTATTGCTTGCAATTGTGATACAGTATCACTACTTAACGGTTTTCTGGTTTATTCCCAAGGTCTGCACATTTTGTTTTTCATTCCTGATTATTTTTATTTTTATCATATACAAAGATAATAGTAATTTATTTAAATTCAGGGTTGTGTTGAAATCTGCAGAGGCCCAAGGCAAGAGCAGTTAAAAAAGAAGTTGGAAAATAATTCATATTATTTAACTTCACTGCAAGACCAACTGTCTTTTAAATCATGTTTAAAAGACATTCTAGTTTAATAGTGATATGTGAATACAGCCTGATTATCTTGTATTTTTATTCTGCCATTGCAGTAAATGATATTTTTTGTGGCATGCATTGTATATTTCTATCACATACAAATTTATTATATCATGATGGGGTTTTTTTTCTGAAATCATAACCCGCATTGTATGAAATACTGGAAGAAGGTAAAGGTAAAAAGAATTAATCTAGTATTCTTTCTGCTGTTTTCTAGGAAATTATGTTCAGTTCCATGCGTAAAAAAAGATTTTCAGAAACCATAAACATTGGGGAATTCATTTGATAAAAGGACATATCCTGTAACACTATAAGTTATAATTTTGCTTCTTCATCATTAATTCCACTTTTCTATCATTTTGACCTTCATTTAAAAAGGCTTCTCAAATGATAGTTTATCCTTGTTACAACATAGACAAAATCCTTGTTACTTCTGAAGTGGTCTTACCCTAAAGAAACAAAGAAGGGACAATCCCTTTAGATATGATAATGTGCATTATTTTGCTAAGTCTGAATAGCATACTGCCTTTTTCTTCTATTGCTATAGCAACAGACATCTGTGAGCAATAGCTCTTTTAGTTGTCAGTAAAGATATTTTAAATGACAAAAGTCTTTGTAAAATGTAGTCCAAGGACAGGCAGAAGGGAAAGTTCACACCTCAAGTATTCAAAAAAAAAAAAAAAAAAATTCTCCACTTTCCTTATGCAGTAATTGCCATGTTCTGCAGTTGTTAGCTATAATTCCATAATAAAAAGTTGTGCCTTCTATTCAAATCTAATATTTCCTTTACTTCTGAGCCGCTGGGAAAGGCACTGTTTTGTTTCTTGCCTATGTCTAAAGGCAGCTTTCTCTTCTCTTCTCTTGAAAGCAATTGGAGGGAAAAGCTGGCATGGGAAAGAGAGGGTAACTGCAGGGTGGATAGAGTCTCTGGTCTTTGGATGATGATGCTTGTTAGAGATGCTACCAACTGTCAGCCTCTTGTCTCACCACCAAATTAGCAGTGGAAATAAGACTATATGAAGCTCCAAGTGTTCCTGGCTGTCTTGGCAGTTCTGACTCTAACCACAAAGTACTATGCTGCTTATTGACAATGTCATGAATGGAAACATTATCAACAATGCAGTGATATTGCTCTATGTGCCCCACTCATTCCACTACCAAACCAATTGTGTAAATTATACAGTTAGAAAGAGTCTATTTCACACACACACACACACACACACACCCCTTTTTTTTTTTGAGGAGGCCTCTCTAAAATTATCCATCTTCAGAGAAGCTTTGGGATGTCCAGCCCAAACCTTTATAACTGGATGAAACAGTCCCATCTCTCATCCCCATTTCACAACCCAAGGCTAGCTAGGACATTGGTTTTCTACTGACCATTTGCTCACTCTTATCTCTCTTGAATTGCAAGATTTATCACATCGATACTGGAAACCCATGAAGGAAAGAAACAGCTAAGAATATGTAATCAGCATACTGAAAATCTGTTGGAATGAGTTACAGTCCCTTTGGGGCTTTTCCAATGACAAGGCTTCCCACTATTTGGTGGGATCTGCTAAGTGGATATCCTAGTGAATCTATAAAGTTGTGTGGTCTACAGCAGAGGTCCCCAACTTTTTGGGTACCAGGGACCGATTCCGTGGAGAGAGGTTTTTCTGCGGACTGGAGGAGGTGTGGTTTCATGTACTGCCTGCATCCCACAGATGAGTCTTTGCTTGTTTGTGCGGACCAGTTGCTGGCATGACACGGACTGGTACTGGTCCATGGACCGAGGGTTGGGGACCCCTGGTCTACAGGCTTGTTCTTTCTCTCCCTGATATTATACAAGTGAGGTATGCCTAATGAGTTCTCTATTTGCTTGCAAAGTGGGGGGTGGGGAGCAATATATGGTTTATTAGAAGATTTCCCATGGCCTGCCCTGTGTCCTCTGACTCACTGTTGCACCCTGTACTCCATCATGTATTTTGCCTTAAGATCCTCTCCCTGAAAACAGCAATAACCAGCCACTATCTTAGAAATTTTACTCTGCAGGTGTCCTCATAAATGATACACTGTGAGATGGAGTCAGCAGTCCTCTGCACGCAGACATTGCATAAGTCCATCTGGGAACTATCCCAAAGCAGAGCCTTAGAGTTGCCAGAAGGGTACAAGTTGTTTGCTGTAGATGCAAAGAAGTGACGGCTCTGGGAATTGGATCAGAGTGGCAACAGGTGGGCCCTTGGGAGGGTAGGCATGTTTTGAGATAACAGGGTCCCCTAAAGCATTTGGTAAGTTATTCTATGTTGAGAGACCTGAACAAATGAAATTCAGCTTTTATTTGCTCCCCGAACCTCTGCCATACAATTCTATTTATTCAAGGGCACAATGGATGAAAATTATGTATATCCTGCTTTTATTATTTCATCAAAGATCCTTATTTAAGGTTTTGCTCCTAGATAATTTCTGATTTGCTGGGTAAATTCAGGACATTAGAAATGGAGCATTCTCCGTGATTGAGCAAATACAACAGTCTACCTTCTATAAAACTGAGGATAGCACTCAAGAAGATGGGGGGGGGGGTGGAACAGTCAATTACCTGGATAATCTTGCTTCAATTAGTGTGTCCTTTGTACAATGAACTTTCAGCATAAGAGTTTATTTAAGGGGATAACAAGTACCTAACCACACTGAATTCTGTGTTTGTGACTGTTGCCTTTCTTCCTTTAACTGTAAGTTCTGTTTTCTCAGTATGCTAAGCTTGTCATGTCTGGCTGCAAAGATCAAGATGATCACAAGATGTTGGAAATACGTTATGTAAAGCAGTTTGGGACTCTGTGTGCAGCTCTTCACTTTCTGCTTATCCCATCATTAGTACAGGTCAGCTACCACATCTTGAGTGCAAGAAGAGATGATGTCATGTGCCACCTTCTCTCTCCCAATCTCAAATGTGTCTCCACCCATGCTTGAAGCTCTACTTGCCATCCTAATCCATCTTAAACTCTTTTTGAGTGAAAGATATGTGTCTGTCCCTTCCAATCTAACAACTGTCCCAGTTCTAATTGACCTTGTGGTTGATCCAATGATGGCCTATTAAGTGAATGAACTTTCCTTACCCCACATTTTTTTCTTGGTCTTAAAAAGAACTTCAATCCTTAAATCAACCAGTGGGCACCCTTTGGGTTTCTATTTAGGCTGACAAAACATGTTTTCCTTGTTTATTCACCCTGCCCACAGGGCTTCAAAGCTGCTACTTCTTTCTGCATGGTAAATCTTTAAGTTGCATTGTAGCAGTGGATGGGATGAAGCTACAATGTTACAACAAGTGCTGTTGTGCTTCTTTGAAACTGAGCCCTCAATTCTTCCGTGCTTCAAAGTTTCCATGGACCAAATAATAGCAAAAAAAAAAAAAAGACTCCTATTCCTAATCACTAATCAGAAAAGAGCTAGAAGGGACCTTGGAGGTCTTCTAGTCCAACCCCTTGCTCAAGCAGCAGACCTATACCATTTCAGACAAGTGGCTGTCCATTCTTTTCTTAAAAACCTCCAGTGATGAAGCACCTACAACTTCTCAAGGCAAGCTGTTCCACTGGTTAATTGTCCTCACTGTTAGGAAGTTTCTCCTTAATTGCTCCTCTCCTTGATTAGTTTCCATCCATTGTTTCTTGTCTTGCCTTCTAGTGCTTTGGAAAATAAGTTGACCCTCTCTTCTTTGTGGCAGTCCCTCAAATACTGTTATCATGTCTCCCCTAGTCCTTCTTTTCTCTAGACTGACCATACCCAATTCTTGTAACTGTTCTATATATGTAATTGTCTCCCAGCCCTTAGTCATCTTAGCTGTCCTTCTTTGCACTTTTTCCAAAGCCTCAATATCTTTTTTGTAGTATGGTGATCAGAACTAGATGCAGTACTCCAGGTGTGTGTTCTTACTAAGGATTTATAAAGCGGTACTAATACTTCACATGATTTTGAGTCTATGCCTCTGTTTAGACAACCAAGGATTGTATTAGCTTTTTTGGCTGCTGCTGCACACGGCTGGCTCATGCTTCAGTGATCACCCACTAAGACTTCAAGGTCCCTCTCACAGTTACTGTTTTTCAGCCAGGTTTCACCTTAGCATGTTTTTATTCAGTTCCTGTGGAATTGAAGCACTAATGATACAATAGAAAGGAAAAAAGTTTTGGCATTACAGTAGACCTCAAGTTACAACCATAACTGAGCCAGAATTATGGCTGTAACTCATTGCGGTCATAGGTCAAGGCCATGGTCATTAAGTGAATCCAGTTTACCCAATGGACTCCTTTTTTTGCTGGAAACTGGAAGCAAATGCTGGAAACTGGCAAAACAAAACATCAAAAATTGTGGTCTCTTGACTGTGGGATGCTGCAAGGTGAGCCAATTGCCAAGTGTCCAAAATACAATCATACGGTTGTGTATGTGGGAGGTGAGCATTGTAACTTCGAAGTCAGGTTGTAAGTAGCTTTTGTGAGGGATCCGTCATAACTTTGAATGGTCACTAAGGAACCTGTAAGTCAAGGATTAACCTGCAAGGTGGAAGGAGAGAGCCCAGGAAGGGCACATAAGTGCACCCAGGTGAGCAACATCTGAGAAAGCAAAGAAAAAACAAAGGGGGCTAATGAGAAAAGAATAATCACTGAAAGGAAAAGGCAGCCTTTGGGAGACCAGCTACCTATGGGAGACCAGCTACCAAGACATGAACAGTCACTCTACTTTGGAAAAACATAGTCTTCGACTTACAACAGTTCATCTAGTAACCGTTCAAAGTTACAATGGCACTGAAAAAAGTGACTGATGACCATTTTCACCCTTATGGCCGTTGCAGCATCCCTGTGGTCATGTGATTTACATTCAGATGCTTGACAACTGACTCACATTTATGACGGTTGCAGTGTTTTGGGGTCATGTGATCACCTTCTGTAACCTCTGACAAGCAAAGTCAATGGGGAAGCCAGATTCACTTAACAACCGTGTTAGTAATTTAAGAACTGCAGTGATTCACTTAAGAAATGTGGCAAGAAAAGTCGTAAAAGGGGGCAAACATTTCTCACTTAGCAAGATAAACTTTGGGCTCAATTATGGTCGTATGTTGAGGGCTACCTGTAGTGACACCAGCATGGGAGGGAAGCCACTTAGGCTGCTGTGAGGAATTGCCTTATCTGTCCATTTGTCCATTAGCAGAGAAACTCTTCAAAGCCAGAATAGGATAGGACCAGATATGGAACGACGGGAGGAAACTGCCAAAGAGACAGAGAGTCCAAAACTGTCTGGATCCAGCCAAGAACTGTGAAGAAAAAAAATCCCCACTGGCTCCCAAAGACGAAGCAGCTGGAAAGCAGCCCATAATGTTGTCAGTTCCTCCATTTGAAGCATCCTCTCTAGTCTCTCCTGTGACCCAAAAGGAGCTTGGAAAAAAATTCAGAAGCCAGGCGGTGATATTTGGCTTTATTGGTTTAATGAGGAAGCTGCTGGATTCACAGCACAGGTTATCATCCTGAACCACCCAGGCCAAATCAATGCTGGCTATGCCCCTGTTCTGGATTATCATACTGCTCATATTGCTTGCAAGTTTGCCGAGCTGAAGGAAAAAATTGATCGTCGTTCTGGTAAGAAGTTGGAAGATTGTCCAAAATTCCTCAAATTTGGAGATGCTGCCATAGTTGATATGATTCCAGGCAAGCCTATGTGTGTTGAGAGCGTTTCTGACTATTCTCCTCTGGGTCGTTTTGCTGTGCGTGACATGAGACAGACCGTTGTTGTTGGTGTCATCAAGGCTGTTGATAAAAAAGCAGGTGGTGCTGGCAAGGTCACAAAGTCTGCCCAGAAGGCTCAGAAGGCTAAATGAAAATTCTGAAAATTCTGTACAACTGTACAACTGCCACCTCAGTCTTAATCAGTGGTGGAAGCATGGTCTCAGAACTGTTTGTCTCAATTGTCTCATTCTTACTAAGGCCTAACCCATGTGCAATACTACACTATTACATATCGATCTCTTGTATTTCAGGATTAGTGTGTAGTTTGTTAAGTCTTGTATTTGTGAGCTTAAGATCCAAAGTATTTGTGATTCCAGAGCTGGACTACTAGAAGAAATCACCAGTTGAGAATTTCAGGAAAGTTCATTCAAACTTGCATCAAAATATGAAGATTATTTTTCACTAAGAAATCCTTGGAAGAGGGGTTTGGTGTCTACCAGGGAGGTTTTTACATGTGACTCCCATTGAATAACAGGGCAACATCTTCTTTACTCCAGAAGGGCCAACCAGATTCTCATCTACCTGAAGAAGATGAAGAAGTGGCTTCCCCAATCTGGCAGGTTACCTTCCGCATCCATTTTCTCTAACCATGACCATCTTGATGTACTGAAATTACAGCTTTCAAAATTCCCAGTATGCTAGATGGAACTTTGCTCTCAGGAGCCCTAGAAGTCACTGCACTGGAGAAGATGATTCGTGGATGGTAAATATGTCCCAATTCCCCAGGCTCTCCAATCCCGCATCCCACATGATGGCTGTAAAAGAACTGTTCACCGCCCTTCTTTCCCTGCCAGATGACACTTATTTGCTACTTCCTGCTAGCTAGCCTTTTCAGGCTAGAGCAGGGGTTCTCAACCTTGGCAACTTTAAGACTTGTGGACTTCAACTCCCAGAATTCCTCAGCCAGCAAAGCTGGCTGAGGAATTCTGGGAATTGAAGTCCACAAGTCTTAAAGTTGCCAAGGTTGAGAACCCCTGGGCTAGAGCCACCAGCTCCTGTTGTAGAAAAAACAAGATCTTGTTTTGCTTTGACCAGAATATAAATTTACCTGCAGTGATACCAGACACCACACTATCATTTTATAATTGTTCTATTACATCATGCGGACTTCACAGTATTATCTTGGAGATGAAAAGAGTGCTAACCAAAGGAGAATTTGGCTTGTTTGGATTACAGTATTTCTGTCTGGTTAGAACATCTTGGAACAAAGAAGCTGTTAAGTATATAAAAAAGGCCTACTGACTCATATTTTTAGAGTACATAACAGCTACAGAACTATAATGTTCTGTAACAACAGCCTTTATACTGAAGGAAGTGGAAAAAATGACATGGAGTGGCATATGAATTCTGCAGCTGTTCTTTAACTAAAATGCCACCACATTTTGTTTTATCAAAACTCATTGTTCAGTTAAGGACCACTCATTTGAGATGAATTTGGTTGACTAGGTAGTATAAATAGGTGTTAGAAATAAAACCTATTCAACTCTGTCAGATTTTCCTTTCAGTAGATTTTCATAGGATTAAGCTGTAAGATCACTTGCACCAACTTTGCCAGATTCTTTTACTAAGGTATTCTAAAAGACCTAATTGTTTCTGGAAATAAGAGTTTGGAAACCCCTAGACCTTATTTTATTTTACGCTTTAAGATGAAATGCTGTTTAAGTATCTGTTTTACCTTTACTGTCTTTCATAAAAGAGTTACATTTGGCTCAAGAATCACATAGCACTATGCTGAACATATTTTTTCAGGAGTATCTCTATCAAAACATGACCAAGTGACTTCATTGGATTGTCCCTGGCTGGCAAACCAAAGAAAGAGCCACATGGGAATTGCCTAGCTTCATTTTAAAATTGAAGCCGTGACCGGTGTTGACCTGTTTCCTGGGACTAAGAACACATCTCATCTTTCTGGAGAAGAAGAAAAAAACCCCTGCTTCCTAGACAAGTTTAGCTATCAATCTCCCTGCAAAGACCTCTAGTTTTCAAGGCCTTTAATAATTTATTTCAGGACTTACAATCACTATAAATCACTATATTCTTAAATGCTTTCTCCCTTTCCCACAAACATATTTTGGATAGGTGATTTATCATTAAGGCCTTTAGGAAATCCAACTAACCTTCTTTGCTCTCTCCATCTCTGCACAATTTAGAAGGTCATTCACATTCACTGAACAAAAGAATATTTTCTAAGTTTTTTAAGGTTGCCGAGATAAGCTTTAAAAATATGAGTTAGTAAAAAAGGAAGATGAGGAAGGGATTAAGAAAGGGATATGTTGTACTGATTCTGAGTATCCTCAAGTATGGAAGTGCAGCTTCCCTAAAGGCTTAGATATTGATAGTTCATTCATTCATTTGGCTTAGGTTTTAAACATGTTAGTTAATTTAAAAAATCAGTTTAGAAAAATACACTAATAAAACATACGGTAATCCTTTATGATTACCTCAAATTAAATAACCCTGTATTTTATTTGCTTAATGCTGAACTTATTTCCTGTACTAGTAGACATATTCTGCAGGCTTTAACAGAACTGATATATCCTAACTAGGATTTTTCTAACTCAGGAGTTCACATTTTGCTATTTATATACAATAACTAATGTTAAATTATTCTGGCAATTTTTTTTTGCTGGCTCAGGGACTGCGGAGAAGCATGCAGTCCCAAAGCACCTACAAGGCAAGATTTTCTGATACTTGTGATTTGTGGTATAATTCCTTATTTATATGTGTTGCCCTGGAACCATCCCATATTAAAAGAAATGTATGTTTCCCATAGGTTTTTATCTAAAGTGCCTTGCTAATGGCCATGTTGGCTGATCTACTGGGAATTAAAATTCAAAATATTGGATGGCTACCATTCAATATACATACATTTTCTCTGTAATAGAAAATATTGCCCTAAAATAATGCTTTGGGACTAATGCTGAGAATGGCAGATGGGAATACATGATCTGAGTTAAACTAACATTTAGTTT
Source organism: Crotalus tigris (assembly GCF_016545835.1). Lineage (NCBI taxonomy): Eukaryota > Metazoa > Chordata > Lepidosauria > Squamata > Viperidae > Crotalus > Crotalus tigris. Next base: position 171,129 of record NW_024096861.1, on the reverse strand, counting down.
GGGTAGACAAAATATTTAAATTGCTTCTGTCCCTTGTCCAGAATGTTTTGTTTTGTTTTGTTCTTGGCAGAGATATCACTTGGCACACGTGATCTGTACTGGAGTAAATGTTTCCTAAGACACTGCTGGGAACTTTTGAAGAATTGCCTGTGATGCATGTGGGCAGTTTATTTAATGGATGTTGCCAGGAACATCCTGTGACATGCAGGGACCTGCAGTGGATGACAAAGAAAATGAATGACGTTCCAGAATTTTTTTGGGGGGGGGGGAGGAATGAGACTTACATGCAAGGTATTATTTGATAGTGATGTAAGAATTGGTGAATCTCCACAACTGATATAGATGCTATAATTTTGTTGTGTTTATTGCATTCTCCAGCTTAGTTTTTTAAGATGTGTTGGGACTGCAGCAGTTCCCAAAAGTCTCCAACGAACAATCTTGGTAGCTATGGAATTCTGGGTGCTGTCATCTTACCCAACCACCTGGAAGAAGCCAGTTTGGGGAAACACACTCAGGTCTCAAACCCCGGCTGTCAACTTACCAACTGACAAGCTCAGCATCTTTCACCACTGAGCCATTACATCCCCTTTCCTTTATATACTCATGATGATCATTTATTGCTAAGATGTATAAACTTTTGTTGAAATGAGACAGAAGAACAAGTGAAATAATGTATAATAAAATGGGCTAAAAGCTTTCTCTATAATATACAAATGGATCAATGGAAAAATTTGTGACTGAAAGGTCTGAAATTTACTTTATGTTCTAACCTTAAAGACAATTCATGTAACGTTACGTATTGTTCAGTTTTGTCACCAGAGAAACAGAAACAGACTCTAGAACAGTGGTTCTCAACCTTTTTAATGCCGCGACACCAACCGGTCGTAAGTCGAGGACTACCCAACTGGTCGTAAGTCGAGGACTACCCAACCGGTCGTAAGTTGAGGACTTTCCCTGCCCGGGAGCGCCGCACATGCATGGTGCTGCCCCCTGCGCTGGCCGAGGCGTTAGCTGGCAAGGGGCAGCAACAGCGCAGGGCGACCACTGGCTGGGCCACCAGTTGGCCCAGCCCAAGGGAGGTAAGGCACCCGCCGGGCCCCACCCGCGCCAACCCTCCCTGTGCCCACCGGCCTCCCACCTCCCACCCCTGGCCCTCTTTTACTTACATTTTTAGTAGTTGCTCAGCAGGGAGGGATGAAAGCTTCCAGACAACTCGCCTTCTCTGCAGACAACTTGCAGCACCGTTTGCAGACTGGGGCTTTTGGCGGGCTCAGCAGGGCAGAGACATCCTGGACAATTCCTATTGGCTTTTGAAAGCCAATAGAATTACATTCTGTTCAAGAGAGTCTATTCTATTGGCTTTCAAAAGCCAATAGAATAAAAGGGAGTAGCACAGCTAAGGAAAAGGGGGAAAAAATGGCGGACTGCGTTGTTTGGCGACCCCGTGAAATGGTCGTTCGACCCCAAATGGGGTCGCGACCCACAGGTTGAGAACCACTGCTCTAGAATATATAAAGATACTTTGAATTTTTGCTGGAAATGCAAAGAACATGAAGTGATATTTTTCCATGCTGGAAATGCAAAGAACATGAAGGCATATTTTACCATGTTTGGTGGACATGCAAAAAAGCTGAAAAGATTTGAATACAAATGCATAGATTATTCAGACAACTTTAAAGATTAAAGTACATCTAAAACCAGACTTTTCTTTTGTGATTAATAGATAGGAAAAAAAAAGGCATGGAACTTGTTTTTATATATGGATGACTGCAACAAGACTATTATAGCTCAAAAGTGGGAAGATTTGATATTACTACAATGGAGGATGAAGATGGCGGAACTTGCAGAGATGATTAAATTAAAATGGCTTTTTAACTTTTCTTTGCTGTTACATATGATTGAGATCAGTATATGTCAACAAGTGCTCCCCAAACAGATTATGAAAGCCCTGTATAGTATATAACAACTTTGAGAAAAGACTTTACCACTTTTTGGTTCCTGTTTTTTCTCCGTTACTGTATTCCTTTGGGAAATATAATATTCTGCTTTTTAATATTCTCCAAAATATTTCTTTCTGGGGGGAGGGTGCTGTCCTCCCACAATCTATTTGATTATATTTTGGAGAGGAGGGCCATAGTGGATTACTTTTCATTGTTATATTCTTTTTGACTTTGTTCATTGCCTAAAATCGTATATGTGATGAGCAGTATGTATATGTGATGTATAGAAATTGAATGAGCTCCTTATGGAATGTTTTAAGTATCATTGTATAATTGTTCATATATTATCAAATACAAATAAACAGATCTACATGTGCACAGTTTAAGCTAACTACTTTATTATATTCAGTTTATTAATACAGGAATTTCCCCAGACTGCTTGTCTTCCACTTGGGGAACAGATAGAGAAGGTGCTATGCCTGGAGGAGAGGGTTTCAGTGCAAGATCTCTTGCAGCTATGCAAGGATTCAGGGCTACTTCCCTGTTTGAGTCCTCCTTCCTGCCTGCCTGGGCATTTCCCGACATCCCTCTCCCCCTCTTCTCATATAATTTAAGAATTAAAGAGCTTAAATGATCAAATCAACATTTCCATACAGTACTGTGTTAAGAGACTGTTTTGTTAATGGTATCCTATGGAGGTCTAATCAGACAATTCTACTAAGTTCTATAGTTGGAACAAATCTCACGGGATTATAATTAATAGAGGACGAAGAGTTTTGCAAAGAAGCGGAAAGCAACGTCCATCAAAATCTTTCCAGGGGAGGGGGGAATCCGATGGAGTCGGTTCTGGGACGCCCCTAACTTCCCGATTTCAAGGCAGAAAGGTCGGCTATCTTAACGGAGACGGACGCGTTAAGAAATAAGACATCTATGAGGCAACTCCATCAGATTGGGGAACAGCACGTGTAAACTAAGGAAGGGGGGGCAGTTAAGCACCCAATGATTGACAACAGAGGCGGAGCCTTCCGAGTGACTCCGATGACGTAGCCGGCCGTGAGAAAGAAGCGGCGCCGGGGGGGGGGTGATTGACAACAGGGGCGTGGCATTAATAGCATGGCGGCCTCCGCGGGCGCTGCTGCACTGGGTCGAAATTCGCGCGCGGCTCTTTCACCTTGGGCGCTGCGGGTCCCACGCGCCGGGCGCGGGCGGCTGCTGAGCCCCGCCAGCCTCGGAGGGCGCGCGCCGGCCGCCCTGGCCGCTTCTCACCAGCCGAGTGCGGGAGGAGAGGAGCGCTACTGCCTGGATTTGCTGCGGTGAGGCCAGCGGCTGCTTCTTCGGGGTCGGGCCTGGGCTGGACTGAGCAGGATAACCAGGGCAACCCCTCTGCGGGGTGTGGTTTGGCACCTCCCAGCCCATTTGATTTGCATATATTCAGATAATGTGACGTAGAGGCTCGGAATCTGCTTCAAATCGCCCTTGAGAACGACCCACAACGCTGCTTGGGAGAGTGCATTAACTTGCTAGCTTTTCTAGGAAGAAGCTAACATAATTTCTATACTATATATTTCTATATCCCAGGCGTCCCCCAAAGAGACGCAGTCTCCCCCTTGTGCTTTTCCACACATCTCTTGGCTAGACTATCATTCCTAGTGCAGTGAGCATTGTGCTTGTCCGCTGGAGTGCCATCCCCTGATTTTTATTTTTTATTTTTTGCAGTGGCAACCAGAGAATAGTTTGCCCACTTTTCAGGATTGTTCTTTATTTTTTCCAAGAAAATAGAGTTGTTTAGTCGCTAAGTCGTGTCCAACTCTTTGCAACCCATGGAACATAGAATGCCAGGCTCTCTTAAATGTATCCTAAAGGCATATATGGCGTTGCAATAAAACCATTATCCTTTTGGAGTCAAAGCTTTTTGATTACCTAAAACTAAAGAGGGGAATGGCCAGAGTGATGGAATGTGTTGCGCTTCTTCAATCTTAATTTGCAACATGCCTATAAATAGAAAGCTAATTAATTCACCATGCTTTAGAACCTTTTATAAACCCTATTAAGTCTTTTTCTTTTATATGTATGTAAGTAAGAGTTCTACTGTTAAATTTGTTACTGTATTTGGTCTTTGAGCTATAATAAATTTGATTTGATTTGACTTCACAAGTGCAGAACCTCATCTGTGATTTGAAATAGTGCAACCCATTCTACCATTTTATTGCAATACATTTCAGCTTTGTGTCTGTTGGGCAAATAAAGCTTCCAGAATTATCTTTTGATGAACAGCAAGACATTATGTGCCTATAACGTTAATTTTAAAACAAATCCTAGACATTGTGTGTGGAGTATATACTTCTATTTTAGAGCAGGAGTGGGCATACTGGTACTATACGCTCCAGAAGATCTAGACTGCAATTCTCACTAGCCAGCCTGCAGATCAGTGCTTTATAGTTCTAAGAATTGTAAACTGGACTATATGGAGAGTACCAGTTTATATCCTCTTGATTTAGAATAACTGCAAAATAATTTTTGTACTTTGCTTGGAATCACTTTCTGTTGAGTTGGGCATCCATGTCAATTTGATTAATAAATAACATTAAAAATAATTTAATTGAGAAGTTTTTATCTGTTCCACTGACTAAATGAGCTTGTAATGAAAGCTAATGCTCTTAATTATTCTTTGTATATCTAGAAAACGGGATTATGAAGGCTTCCTGTGTGCACTGCTGTTGCCTGCAGAATCACGTGCCTCTGTCTTTGCCCTGAGAGCCTTCAATGTAGAACTGGCTCAGGCAGGTATTAAAATATCCATTATACAATACAATGTTAACATTAAAAAAAAAACTTCTAAAAATCCCAAACGTGAAGTTTGTGTTTTTTCCTGTCAGTTGCTGTCAGTTTTTCCCTCACAAGATACCAAACTACCTAAACAGATTGTTTACTTACATATGAAAACTCGATAAGAAATAAAAAATAATTCCTAACATGTATGCATTATACTGAACATAAATGCAAAACGACCTGCCAATCTGTGACCTTATAAAACTGTACAAGGTATATAAAATAAATTGTTTGGATATTTTACTATCTTTTTAGGATTTTGTCATTGTGAATAGATACTTGTCTGTATCATTCTGTAGTAATTTATGAACAAGTGAAAATAATACTGATTTTAATGAATTGCACTGGGATATTCCATATTTGCTTCTGATATATTCAACTATTTCTTTAGAATATGTACCCTGATACTTTTAAGTAGCTATTGACCAATCTTTAAGAAAGTTGTTATAACTATAGAAGGTCCTGGACTGAAATAGATTATCTGGACCTGTTTAAGTCAGTTTTCAAGCTTGGATTTGGCACAGGGATAATATTGATTGCTTTTGAGAGAAGAGATAAATAAATAAAATCACATTATGAATTATTGTGTAAAAAGCAGGCTTTTGCTTTAATACTTTGGTCCCAACTTATATTAATTGTATCCAGAAATTATACGCTAAACAAATGTGTTAGTGTGAAGTTGCTTATGCCTTAGAAACAGTTTCAATAAATATTTTGGTTGCAAGCTATAAACCAGCAACCTTAATATTCTCACTATTGAAAAAATTGGTATCTCCAGGTCAACGAGTCTTTACTCTTCAAAAACACTACCAAAATCTGACACATTTCAAAGTTGAATTTAGAAGATACATATCCATACTAAAGCTGTGTACATCAATATCCAACAATATTGCATTTAAATTGCCTATCTGCCTTTTTACAGACCAGGAATAACGTTTGTTAGATAAGTTTGAAATGTTTTCTTGCTTGTCTACTACTAACAACGAATGGATTTAAGAACAGTTGAAAGAATAGAGAAGTTGATGTTATCAGCCTAATGATTAGTTGCAAACTTTAACATGATCCTTACAGAAAGTAAGATAATTTGGCTTATAGATTTCATTTATAAATTATGTATTATGGTTGATAATTTCCTAATTTTAAAAGGATCAAATCTTTCCAAGCTCTTTTAATATCAGAAAGCTTTTTTATTGAAAGAATTTCCTAGATCTTCTCTTACTTATCTTTGTGAGATCTATTGTAGCTCTTTGCAAATAACTAAGAGTGGAGCCTCTCTGTTCTCCCCATGGTGGGATTCCTCATTCATGGAAGAATCCTATGCATCTACAACAGCCTGCTCTTTTTTACATCTCTTCCTTTTGTTTAAACAATATAGGCTATACGATAGTGGCAAATATCTGTAGCTCAGATGTAGGATGAACCTCCACCCTCAATATAGTATATTCGATGTGATAAAAAAGTAATGTAATTGGACTATCACTAGTACTATGTTTCTGTTCCAGATTAGAGACTCTGTAACTGAGAAAACCATCGGTTTGATGCGGATAGAGTTTTGGAGGAATGCTGTAGAAGACATTTACCAGGATAATCCACCACAACAACCAGTGGCAATAGAGCTATGGAAGGTATAAGGCTAAGCCAGGGGTAGGCAATGCATTGAATATTTTTTGGATAACTGAATGCCATTCTAAGCAGTACATAGGCTAGAATTTTCATGTTTTTTCCTTTTGGGATATTTTTTTCCTTTGAGCAAGTGAGCTTGATGGGGTGTTCTCTGAGTTATAAATTATATTAGCCCACTTTAGGTTTATATTAATATACATTTCTATATTTCCCATCTCACAGTGGCAAACAAATCATGCACCCAAGTTTTGTCAATGCTGGTCAGCAGTAAAGGGTAGGGGCAGGAAAAAAGGGAATAAGTGGGTCAAATGTTTGGTATAACATAGCCTTTACATTTAAATTTGTTTGTAATTATAGTGCTTTTATATTTGTGGGAAATACTCTTGGAAAGTTTTTGTCAGCTGGTTTGAAAAGAATTGAAGATAAGATAAGGGAGAAATTTATTCAGGAAATATCTTCCATGCAGTAGGGTAGAAACTTGGGCGTGACCTTTACCAGGAAGGCATGGAGAAAGGCAACTGGGCACTCTGATGCAAATGATGCCCTTTTTCCTTGGAAAGTAAACAAATAATGCCAACCCTAATCTTTTCCACTGTGACTTTCAGGTTTTTCAGAGGAATTTGCCTGTCCTTTGGTCCCCATATACATTAGAACTGCCTGTCTTGCTTCATAGCAGCAGAATAGAGCTTCAGATAAAAGTTTTCCTGAATATAACATTCACTTACTTACTCAGTCACCAGTTACAACTTTGCATTCCAATTTTACTTGTATCCCAGCTGAAAACCTAAGATACATACTTGTTCCCTTAAAAACACTAACACCATCAGATGCTTTTTGGAGCTGATTGCAAGGTTCCAGGTCTAGCCAGTCTTATTTGACATTTAAGTCACTTAAAAAGGATATTTGTTAAGAGATGAAAATGTTGGGTATTTTAAATCCAAGTCTTTACTACAAAGCAAATGGCCGTAAATGTTGGACTACATTATCTTTTAAGAACTCTATACACAGATTTGTAATAATATGATTAAAATTCTTTCCTGTAAAAATTTGTTGCAGATGTTCAACTTAATTGCTGGTGACCTTACATTTAAGAGGACACTAGTTGCTTTGCAGATCAATTCATATCAGCAATTTACAGATAATCCTTGAGTTGTAATGGTAATTGGGAATGGAATTTGTCAGTAAGCGATGCAGTTGTAAAGCATGATGTCACATTCATTACATTGCTTAGCAACAGCAATCCTGGCATAACTTATTGCCATTATTAACTGATTTCCACCAGCCTTTAGCCAAGGACCCAAGCCAAGCCATTCTGAGCTTGGTACCTTCAAGGCCTGAGCCTCGGTTCTTTCAAGGTCAGCCCTCCTCTTCAATTCCCCCAATTGTCTGTTCTCTCTCATCAGCCCTTTTAGCTACTCTGCACCCTGCCCTGCAGGGCAGTAAGCAGCTTCAGAACCATGTCCCTCTGGACTGCTTGTTCCTCTGCAACTCACAGGCTACTTGGCATGCTGTGGCTTTGGAGTTGTACAAAGCCACAGCCACGTCTAGAAGCCACCCTAGACTTGTCTCTGCTGCAGTTGCCTTCACCACCTTGCACTTCAAGGCCCCTGCTATACTAAGACATGGCTGTTTTAAAAATTCAAAGAGAGGTGATTTTGATTTATTTCACGAGTTAAAAGAGATGCACAGCGGTATAGCCCAGCCTGGATAGCAATATATCTTTCACTGCATTTATTAATTTACTTTCAAAAGCTGCACCTTCTCTCTCTTGATTAAATTATCATTTCAATTTCCTACAGCATCTGATTGTTGACTGTAGAAAACAGAATGTTAGATTAAATAGACTTTTAATCTAAGCCAACAGTGGTGACTTGATTATCTTAGTTTGATTGCTTGATTTCTTCTTGGTTCTCTCTCTCTCTCTCTCTCTCTCTCTCTCTCTCTCTCTCTCTCTCTCTCTCTCTCTCTCTCTCTTTATGTAGATAGATAGATAGATATAGATATAGATATAGATATATCCTGTTCATCTGATTTTAGGCTGTTAAGAGGCAAAACCTGACCAAAAGATGGCTTATGAATATTATTGACCAAAGGGTAAGTTTTACATTATTTTGAAAAAAGAAAAATTACATCCCCTTCCCTCCCTCCCCCCATTATTCTTGAGTAACTGGAATAAAGATAAGTCCTTGTAACTGAATTCTGTGTTGAGGGTTATGTTTTTGTAATAGAATTCTTAGTGTCTTTTTGCAATAACAGTCTCCAGAATAATTTGAAATGAGCCATGGCGTTTAATATAGAACTCATAGACATGTATAGCAGCATTCTGTAAGCTTTATCATTTTTTTTTCAAAAAATATGACTGTATTTCATGGTAAAGATACAATTGCAACCACTGTGGGAAAATGCTTAATTTTGAAAGGCTGAAAAATGCCCTGAAGCGTTTGTTGTACTGTAAGATAGTATAATATGTTTACATTAGGAATATATTTTTAAATATTCTATAAAGGTAATATATATTAAACTGCAGTATGAACAAAATATTGAAACATCAACATAAATGCAGGTTATGATTATTACTATATTTTTCTTCCTTGGTGATTTTAATTCAGTTTCCTTAAAGATAACACAATTTTACAGTACTATGAAAGGTAGAGTAGCTGTGTTGGATTGGTATTTAGGAAGCTGCATAAATGCCATGATTTCACTCCTCTAGAAATTATGCAAGTGGCTATTGAGAAATGTTTATTGGTTTTGTACTAATAAATAACGAATAAATAAACTGATTAACCAGTTTGGTAACAGAACTCGGTGGAAGATATGGTCTGCATAATAGAGGCATTGTAATCTTCTGTCTTTCTGTCTTTGTTGAAAAAAAAATCATATTTTGGCAACCAAAATATTCCTTTTATTTTCAATTTGATTAACTTTCAAAAAGCATGTAGCATTACCTTGAGCTATTTAATCATTACATTAGCAGACAGCTAAATAATACCTCTTTCCATTAGCAGATTCCAGCTATTTCAGAGGTACATAATTAGCTGTATAATAGGATCAATTTCCAAGGTTCCTCTGTTTACAATGACTGTAGATCGAGGAAACAAGTGTTCTTTCTAGCTAAGAGGAAAATTTGTAAAGGTAAAGTATCCTAAAAGTTACTATATGCTTCTAGTAAAAATTAAGACTTCTTTTGTTCTCAATGCTTAGCAACTTCTCTCCCTCTGTTTTTTCTTTCCCTATTTTTCTCCTCTTTTTTTAAAAAAGGGAAACAAGATAGTAATTTAGTGTAGGGAAAGTAATCCACATGTCCCTAACTCAGAAGATAATGCTTTCTTTTAATAAAAGTGACATACTTCTATTTTTTTAAGTTAACCTCAGTGATCGGTTGTTTCAATATATACTCTCCTCCCTCCCCCGCCCCCCCCCCTTTACAAACGCACAGGAAAAGAATCTGGATGACCGAGCATATCAGGATATCAGTGAACTTGAGACATATGCTGAAAGTACACAGAGTGCACTCCTTTATCTCACACTAGAAACACTTGGTAGGTTACTCTGGCACTTGCCACATGGATGGATGTACCAATACAGGAAGTCTTTGATTTATGACCACAGTTGAGTCGCAAGATTTCTGTTACCAAGCAAGGCAATTGTTAAGTGGGCTCTGCCCCATTTTTACAACCTTTCTTGCCATAGTTGTTAAGCAAAGTAACATGGCAGTTGAGTGAATTTGGATTCCCCATTGACTTATCAGAAGGTCGCAAAAGGTGATCACATGACCCCGAGACATTGCAACCGTCATGAATATGAGTCAGTTGCCAAGCATCTGAATGTTGATCACATGATCTTGGGGATGCTGCAATGGTCGTAAGGATGAAAAATGATCACAAGTCACTTTTCTAGTGCCATTGTAACTTCGAACAGTCATTAAATGAACGGTTGTAAGTCAAGGACTATCTGTTTTTATTTGATTTTTTTTTTTAAATACTTGTTGAGTCAAGTCTTTTGATTTTCTTTTTTTCAGAGACAGGCTTAAAGTTTCGGTATACAACGCTAAATACCGTCTCAGGAAAATAAGTCAAGGACTACCTGTAGTTTTTGCTCATGACCTACCTATGTGATTGCATTTTCTTGCAGAAAATATGTTAATAGATGCAATTATCACATGAATGGCCTTAGATCACAGGTGGGCAGTAAAAAGGCCCAGATCTTCTTTTTCCCAATTCCCAATAATATGTTCTACTTCCAATGTACATTATTTGCATTTAACTATTCTTTAAATAATGTCTTACCTATTCTGATTAGATTTTGTTGCCTGGCCATTTCAATAAGCATCCTTTAGGCTTTTCTTTTCTGTACTTAACAGGCGTGAGGGACATCCACGCAGACCATGCAGCCAGTCACATAGGGAAGGCCCAAGGCATTGTCACGTGTTTAAGGGCTACTCCATACCATGCTAGCAGAAGGAAGGTGTTTCTCCCCATGGATATTTGCATGCTGGTAAGACGGTAAAGCTGAGATCCAGTTTGTAACAATATTCCTACTTTTGATGTATTCATAAATCAGGTAGCAAAATGCAAATTCTATTGAGAGTAGTGTATCCTTTCTGTTTTTAACCATTTCAGAATTGGTCCTTCATTGGAAGTGCCTATACATCATGACTTATATTTTGTTTTGGCAATATGACTAGATGGGAAATTATTGAAACATTTGAAATCTAATCTTTAAAACACCTTATCATGATTATCCTTTTAGATGCCTAAAAATCTTGCTGTGACATTCCAGTTTATTTGTTGACCTCTACATCAAAAAAATGATGTGTACATGTTCTTCTGCTTGCAAGCTTAAAAACTTTATGTCTATACTTTCATTTATTTTTATGCATACAAGTAATCGTTGATTAACAACAGTAACTGGTATTAGAATTTTGTCGCTAAAGCATGGCAGCACATAAACTGCATTGCTTAGTGACGGTAATCCTGGCATTGCCATGGTTAATCAATCCCACCTGATCACTAGGCGAGGATCCTCTGCTTCTCTGCCCTTTTTGCCACTTGGCACTCTGCCACTTCTGCCTGACCTGTTCTTCACTCACCCTGCCGCCCTGGGCTCTGCCTTCCCAAGCCCCACAGGAAGGCTGTATGGGATTGGGACAAGGCTGCCTGTGGCCACATGAAGAAGCCAACAGCTGCCTCACAAAGGCCCAAATTGGGCAACACCTCAGCAGTTGGAGGAAGATGATGATGATAAAGGCGAGATGAGGTTGACAGGGCCAGCAGAGTGCAGGGTGGCCAAAAGGACTGATCTGTTGGGGGGAGAAAATGGGTGAGGGGAGTTGAAGCACCCCTATGATTCTAAGGGCTGCCAAGTATCCAGATTTTGACCACACAGTGAGTACAACTTTGCGAACTGAGTGTAACTACCATTTGTTCAGTACAGTTGCTAAATGAATGGTCATTAAGTGAGGGCCAGCAGTATGCAGTTGGTGAAGACCAGAAGGCATTTGGCAGTGACATAGTATCTATATCAAGGGCTCAGGGCCAAAATGTTTAACCTGTTTTCTTTTATGAGAAATTGGGTATTGTTAGCACACCTGTATTCAGATTATATTTCTCATTATATGGGGAGGCCCTGAAACCTCCAGAAATGCTACCCAAATGTGCAATAGGTATTAGGAGGAGCAAGACAAGTAATTTTGCATACTGGAGCAGATTAGAACTCTTAATAATATTTCAGCCCCTTGCTTAATGTAATATTTACCTCATTCACATTTTTGTTACTGAGAAAAGCATTCAAGTATTTACCCACTCCTTTCGTATTTTTATTGGCCTGGAGAATTGTGACATGATGCTTTCTAATAAAGCCTTTTTCACTCTGCTACCGTTTAGATGTCTTCAATTGCAACTGCTAATTCTCTGCCAAAGACTGGCAAAGATTATTGTAACACCTTCCTGAAACCACAGTGTTTTATGATGGGAAATTACTGTGGGATTTTCTGTTGATATAAACTTTCTGAACTATCCTTATGACTTCAAAAATATGTTATGTAATATGTAACATGTATATCTATGTAATATAGCTTCAAGATAATAATATATTCTCCCAGTGTATTTCCGAGAAATATTTAAAATCTGTACCTGTTTTTCCTTCCATGTATGTCAGCATGGTGCTTCACAAGAGGATTTCCTAAGAAAAAATGAGGTGAAGAAAATAAAAGATATTGTATATGACGTTGCAAGTCAAGCCCATGTTCATCTGGAACATGTGAGTTTCTGGATTTTATCAAAATTTCATTAACAATATTGTAGGCCAGCGCTTTTGAAATATGTGCATTAATAGATAGTGGACATACTGGCTGGTAGTACACTTATCATATTGGGGAAGGTTGATGAAAACTATTGTGGAACTTGAATAACTTAAGTTGTACAAATGAACAGATGCCAAGAAACCCACATTTAAAAAAGAACTGGCTTCCTCTGGTTGGACATGAGAAAAGACAAGTTTTGTTACCTTTAATTGTATATTTGTGCCTTGTTTGAAAATCAAGTTGTTGCTGGAATTCTTGAGCTGTAATATTTATTTTAATAAATATTAGCGTTCAGAGTTTTGTGATACTAGTTCTTTGGAATAAGTGTTTCCTGTCCAGACTATTAGAAATAACATTGACAATAATGCTGTTTTTGTTTACTTTGTCTCCTCTTTGATGGGAGTTCTGTCATACAAGTTTGCATTTTTAATGCAGCTGGATAAATTCTTAGCCATAGCAGAACAATAGCTGCAAAGCAGCAGTGTGATCCTCCAGTGAAAAAGTGTACATTCGAGAAATTGTGTAGCAATATATTTATTGGGGAAAATACTGGCAAAGGTTATTATTTGGGACATAGCATTTATAAAATGTGTTTATACATTTTACATCTGTAGTGTGCTTGTGTTTCACATAGACTTTAAAAGAAAGTATGCAAATTAACTGGAGAAAGTACTGGTTAGTATAAAGGAAAGTTAAATGTAAATGAATGTTGAAACTACTGTAGTTATAAGCATATGTGAATATGTGAGCATATTCCTCAATGGCCAACAGAGGGCGAAATTCATCTGTTTTTAAGCTTACATAAATTATCTCAGTGTTGTGATGTCAAAACTGTATGTAGCCTTGATAAATATAATTCCTGCTAATGTTTTGCTTTTCCCTTCTCTCCTCTTCCTTCCATGCCTAATTTAATACTGCAAATTGGGGGTGGGGTTCTCTTTCTGGTGTTATAGCATAAAAACTGTTTAGATCAGGAAAAACTCATTTTGGTTCAATATTTCATTTCTCAGATGCTCAAAAGCAGGAGTTTGGGACATACAGGTAGGCCTTGACTTACAATTGGTCACTTAGCAACCATTTGAAGCTGCAAAGGACCCTTAACAAAGGTTCTTATGACCTGGTTCCAAAGTTCTGATGGCTGCTTCCCTTGTTACATAACTGCATTTTGGGTGCTCGGCAACTGGCCAGCATCATGTGATTGCTGTGTTCACTTAACAGCTGCTGAGAATTTTTTTTTATAAAACTGGATCAGTCATTTAGTATAAAGTAGTCCTTGTGTATGGATAGTCCTCAACTTACAACTACAGTTGAGCTCCACATTTCAGTTGCTAAGCAGAGTTGTGCTTCATTTTGTTTTGTTTTTTTGTCACAATTGTTAAGCAAATCAGTGCAGTGGTTAAGTGAATCTGGATTCCCCATTGATTTTGCTTGTCAGAAGCTGGAAAGGTTACAAATGGTGACCCCATGATCATGGGCAGTGCATGGTGCATAAATACATGCCATTACCAAGGGCCCGAATTTTGATCACGTAACTACGGGGATGCTGCAAAAGTTGTAAGTATGAAAGCTGGTCATAAGTCACTTTTTTCAGTAACTGTAACTTCAGATGGTCACTAAATGAATGGTTATAAGTCAAGGGCTACCTGTACTCTTCTCCTGGCATTCCCCTGCATCTGGAACTGGAGGCATTGCTACCTGGTTGCCATTAGGACTCATTACATTGAGTCTTATGAAGATAATTATAATATAGAGTCTTTGCTTTACTACTTGTCTTCCACCTATTTGTGCTACCAATTGGATTTCTTCTCTTCTTTTGCTTCAAAGCTTTACTTTTCTGTCCATGTTTATTCAGCTTTCTATTTATAAATTCACCTGTTTATAGATAGTAGCATGGAAATATTTGTGCAGTTCTATAAAACAGGTTATACTTTCTGACTTTTAGCATAACTGAAAAAGACAAGAAAGCAGAGCAGAATTACTGCAGTTACTTTGTTTGGTTTGAAAACATTGTGAGGCTCTGTTGATTCATTAAGTAAAAAGTTAAAAGAAAGCTATGGAGGTGCTTCCAACTTACGCAAAGCGTACGAGAAGGTGAGAAAATTAACAGGAGCAAAACTATGACTAAGAGCAGAAGTAGGTTTTCTTTCTGTGGGTGGAATTAAAATTGTGAAACGTCTTTACTCTTTGGGAAGTGAAACCAACATAAAAAGAAGGAAAACATTTTGGTCATCAGTTCAAAGTTAAATTCAGAGTAGGAAGCTCCAGGCCAGATTTTGTGCTGAGGTATATGTCATAAATTGGAATAAAATAGCAGTGTTGATGATGTTTCGATCCACCACCCTGTTTGCAAGCTATGCAAATAGTGTTGTTTTTGATAGGGAAGTGAATAGATACGATTCACAGGTGAGGAGGGAAGGAGGGAGGGAGGGAGGAAGGAGTTACATGATCTCTCATAGAGGCTATTACCAGACAAGAGTAGGAGGACATTTCCCAACAATATGCTGTTATCTTTTTTTCATAATCTGATGCTATTATTTTGTCTTTCAAAAGAAACATTCTTCTGATTTGCAGTATATCAGAAATGATGAAGCTTGTAGCTAACCCAGATTTCTGATACCCAATGCAATACACATAGTCCTCAGTGTTCAACCAGAAATTATGTTGCCAAGCAATAGGTTGCTAAGTGAGGTGTCCAATTTTATGACTTTCTTTTGCCACAGTCTTTAAATGAATTGTGGTTGTTAACAAATCTGCTTGGCCTGTTCACTTGGCTTGTCAGAAGCCCCCTTGGATCGCAAATGACTAACATACAAGGCTGGGGTCCTACAGCTTTCATGAATACATGCCAGTTGCTAAGTGCCTGAATTTTGCCCACATGACTTGGGGACACTGTCATGGTCGTAAGTGTGAGAAGCGGTCCTAAGTCATTTTTTCAGTGCCATCATAACTTAAATGGCCATAAGTCAAAAACCACCTGTAATTTTTCCACATGCTGAACATTTCTTAAAAGAGTTTTCTCTTTATAAGGTATTTTCCATTTAGGGGTAAGGCATGTGGGGTCGGGGCATTATACACTGTCTCTCATTTACCCAGATAGCCAATCCTTTAAATTACAATTACAATTTTATTTAACAATAACCTTGCATGAACATATAATCTCTGTGTAATCATTTTTTAAAGTCATCTTTTCCACTGGCACTAGAAACCCCCGTCCTGTCCTAGCCACTATTTATCTGTTTTTCTTTCTTCCTTTTTTTAAATCTGTTAGCTCTGTCTACTCACAACTCTGTCTCCCACTTTCTCTTAGCTTTGAAGTGTGTATGAAGGTGCCCAATTAATTTTTTTCTCCCTTCAGTAGAATAGTAATTTATCATTTCATCACAGAACCCCAACTCATGAAAAACTTTCTCACCTCGACACATTCCTTAATTTTAAATGCATCATTTTGTCTGTTTCTTTCCAGGCTAGGTCCTTCAAGAAGAATATCCCTGCCAAAGCATTTCCTGCCTTCCTTTGTACAGTAAGTGGTTGTATTGCTTTTTTTTTTTTTTAACTTCACAAAAAAATTGTGATAATGGCATTTAGCCTTCAAACACCATTCTGAGACTATGTCTGAACTACAAAGCTTTACCACTAATATCTAGCCACATTTTCAGATAGTCTTGTTTATTTACCTATCCCCTTCGGCTTTTCTTTCATAACATTTGACTTAATCAAGTGTTCTGGTAAATGCTTTGTCAGTTTAACATAATTAATGATGTTCACACAGACACGATGTAGACTGGGATTTTTTAAAAAACAAAGTACAGTCAATATGGCTGTGATTTCTTTTGGTGGAACAAATTGTCTAAAGTTGAGATGGGAATCCTTTCCCAAAACTATTTTTTGGGTCTCCCAACAGTTATGAGGGATGTTATGGCGTTGCAGGGATGTAGATAAGATCAGATTTTGCCATCTGACTTCTCATTAGGAAGGAAGGTTGGACTTTTCTTCCCAAGTAAAATAACTATGTTAAGTGTATCAAAAACTTAATACAGGTACTCCTCAACTTACCACAGTTCATTTAGTGACTGTTCAAAGTTGCAACAGCACTGACAAAAGTGACTTACAACCATTTTTATACTTACAACTGTTATAGCAGCTCCATGGTTACATGATCAAAATTCAGACTCTCATATTTGTGATGATTGCGGTGTCTGGAGGTCATGTGATCACTTTTTGTGACCTTCTGACGAGCAAAGTCAATGGGGAAGCTAGATTCATTTAACAACTGCAGTGATTCACTTAACTGTAGCAGGAAAGGTTGTAAAATGGGGCAAAATCACTTAATAAATATTTCACTTAGCAACAACAATTTGGGGCTCAATTGTGGTCATAAGTTGAGAACTATCTGGAGCCAGTTTGTGTTTGTGAGAGTTTTCCATAGTACAGAGTGAAATCTAAAGTTTCCATCTGAAAACTAAATATGAATTTCATGTGAGCCTCTTGCTGCTACTAGCATGACACAGTGACCTAAAAATCAGTGTTCCATTTGCCATTAATACCTTGGCATTTTATAGCAACAATAGAAATAATTATTGTTTATAATTTCATTGTTTATAATACATTTACTATCCTGTTTATATATTATGATAATTATTATATCCTCTTTCTTTCCAGGTTGCTATTGAAGATTATTTACATAAAATACAAAAAGCTGACTTCAATGTATTTCATCCAAGTTTGCACCAGAAAAGCACTTTACTACCTTTGCGTTTGTACATTAGATCATGGAAAAAAGCTTATTGAAAAATATAAGATTTGAGTCTTTCTGATTGAGAATTATTATATGGAAATGTTATATGGATGATATATCCAGGTTCTTCACATTTAATTCAATCCCAGACCTCACAACAATCTTATGGAATACATTAGGTAAATTAGTAACTAGCCCACTGTCACAGAGTAAACTGCATGACTGAGTCTGTATTTGAACGCAGGAGTTGTCATCTAAATCTAATTCTGTCCATGACGCCCACCATCCTGGAACTTGAGGGTTCTTCAGCAACTTTCCATCCAGGGGCTAATCAAACAGAGCCTTGTTTAGGTTGAGCCAGGTGTTTGTATCAAGTACAGGTAGTCTTTGACTTCTGACCACAATTGAGCCAAGAAATTATGTTGCTAAGTGAGTAATTTGTTAAGTGAGTTTTGCCCCATTTTATGACTCTTCTTGCCACATTTGTTAAGTGAAACACTGCAGTTGTTAAGTTAGTAAAAGGTTGTTAAGTGAATCTGGCTTCCCCATAGATTTTGCCTATCAGAAGGTCGCAAAAGATGATCACATGACCTTGGGGCCACAGTAACGGTCATAAATATGAACCAGTTGTCAAGCATCTGAATGTAAATCACGTGACCATGGGGATGCTGCAACGGCCATAAGGGCGAAAAATGATCATAAGTCATTTTTTTCAGTGCCGTTGTAACTTCGAACCATCACTAAATGAACTATTGTAAGTTGAGGATTACCTGTACAGATTAAAACATATACATAAAGCAAAATTAATTGAAAAAGAGCAAAATTTGATAAAATGAACTTAACACAGTTTTCTGATTACCATAGGAATTATGGAAAGTCCTGGGAGTTGAACATTTACACATTTGACAAATGTCCAGAGTGGGGAGAATGTTCTATAGGATGGTGATTCTTCTCAAAAGAATATTTGCATGCCTTAACTTATTAAAATCTTTCTCTACTGCTTTTCATTAGAAATAGTAATTTACAAAGAACAATAATATGCAAAAAGAAAGCCCCCACATGCAACTGAACAAGATAATGTATTTAACAGCATGAAACAAGCAAAAATCTGAAAATTTCACTTATATGTGCTGGTCATAAGTCCCCACAAAAAAGAAGTAAATGTTATTTTCTAGAAATTAATTGGCTGGTACTTGGTTAATGTGAATTGTAATTGTGCCCTGTGGATAACTAACAGTATGCTCATATGTGCTGTTTTCACAAGACGTTTAAAAAATATTTGTGAATATGTGTTTGTGACTGTGTATGTACTCTTTCGAGTGAGTTTTTTTATTCCTGGTATCTACCTGGATAGGTCCTGGAGCTTTCTTGGCAATATTTTGGAAGTAGCTTTCTGTTGCCTCCTCCTTAAGGCTGAGAGAGAGACAATGATTGGCTCAAAGTCACCCAGCGGGCTTCATGCCTAAAGTGGGATTAGAATTCACCATCTCCCAGTTTCTAGCCTGATGCTTTAACCACTACATCAAAAAATACAAAAAGAAAAAGATGCTGTTAACATGCTAGCAAACATGTATGTATATTTGTTTAATTTCCTTTACAGAACTGTGCAGGTACCTGCATTATTAGTTATGATTTCATTAATAGCATAGGAAGCAAACATATTTATTTATTTACAGAGTTAAATGGCTGCCAATCTCATACAGTGTTTCCAGGTGACACAAAAATATTTTCTTAACATTTTTAACTTGCAAATAATTTTAACTTTTTATATCATTCAGACATTTGATACGAAAACTTTCTAGCATGGCGTGCAAGAATTAGAGTTATGATTTGTCAGTCAAATCAATACAGTTCATTCTTAGATGTTTGCCTTATGAAAAGACAATTGTATTAGAATAGCTTTGCTGTGGAATTGTTCAAAAATATAGTACGGCTTTGACAGGGTATGCCTAAGAAACAACTTTGTGTATCTCAAAAATCAACAGAAGTTTGAAATTAGTTGGCTCAGGAAAATAATATTAATTACACTTTGGCATATGCCTACTAAATCTTGACCAGATAAACTGAGAGGGTGGGATTGGTGAAAAAGCTTCAAAATCTGTTTTGCATGCAAACAACAACCATTTCAATCTACAACATTTCAAGAAAAGTTTAGAAAGTTTCATTTTCTGACACATGGGAGACCTAGTACCAGCAACTATAATTAACACTGCCTTAAATAGACTAGTGGCTTGACTTAGAAGAAACTGTTCTTTGTTTTACTTAGGCTCAGATAGTCATTAATGAAAAATGCCTTGGAAAAGCAGAGAATGGACACAAATACATTCGCCACTATTGCAAATATACACTGATGTTACTGGATGCATAATTGTATTGCATTTAGGAAGGTACAGCTGCAAAAGGGAAGAAATTATTCCTTGTATGATGGAAGATAAAGAGGTATAGTAAAACCCAGAGAATATGCATGAGCAGACAGGAGCTAGTAAACAGGATGTGAATTCAGAAAATTGCAACAGAAGTCATGTGAGATTGTAAGGTTTTAGAGAATAATACAATATTGTATCAAAGTGCAGGTATTTCTGGCTGTGGACTCTATAATCAACAGAAGCTAAGTGGGTGAAATTTGTCTTCTACAAGCCCTAATTTTCCTTGTCTCAGGAAACTGCCTAGAATTCTCCCTATGAATAAACACAAGGAGGCAGCTTGTGACAAGTATTTTTTCCTTGTGCTAATCATTTACAGGCTGATGGGTTAATTTTTTCCTTCTGTTTAAAGGAGTTAGCTAGCCTACCCATATATCATTTCCTCCAGCAATCCTGCCATCTACTGACCTCTTTCTCCTCTGTTTAGTATATATGAATATCTCTGCTTTCTTTGCAGTTATTTTTTTAAGAGGTCCTGTATTTTGAATGTAAAAATATTGAACTATACTTGCTTTACAACTGCCGTATTTAGTGATGGTTTAAAATTATTCTGCTACTGAAAAAGTAAGTTTATAACTGGCTCTCACACAACTGCAGCATCCCCACTGCCATGTGATCATGATTCCAGCACTTCAGAACTGGTGGTGTTTAATGACTGTCATAATGTCCTGTGGTCGCACAATTGCCATTTGCACCTTTCACAGTTGACTTCTGACAAGCAGAATCAATGGTAATAAAATCGCAAATTGAGGTTATGTGTCTTGCTTAACAACCTTGGGTTTTTCACTTAACAGTGGAAATGAGGTAAGGCCATTGTGGTTATGTGATATTTCACTTAATGACTGTATCATTTAGTGATGGAGTTGCCAGGCCCAATTGTGGTTGTTAAGCAAAGACTAATTCATCTTGGCATTATCCAGGCTTGATTAAAATCATAACCCAACATAGGAACTCTCCAGTTTTGTTGGTCTACCATGCAGAGTGAGGCATTCTGGGATTTGTAGGCCAATGTAGCCAACCCTCAAGTACAGGCAAACAGTCCTTTGCATGCAAGAAAAGTAGCATAATAATCAGGAGGAATGTGAGTACAAGCCTGACTCTTAACATCTTTATTTAAGAGATTGCTGTACAATTAGCACAAAGAACTGACCTGAAAAGTCATATCTCCGGAAACCAATGTCCTTGCTATGTTGCTGAATTACATGCATGGAGAAAGATTCTGGCAGTTCTGGTTCAGTGACATCTGGAAAGCTACTTATTTTCCACCCATGTGAAAGAATTTTAGGTATGCTTTTATCTGAATACATTTTACAATGATACCTGTAAAGTCTATAACCAGACCTAATTTTACTACCATTTTTAACGGTCATAAGTAATATCACAGTCATAAGTGTGAATCCAGATTAACCAATGGTGTTTTTTGCCAGACCATGCGATGGTACAACTGACCTGAATTGTGATCACATGATTGTGGGGGGCGGGGGGGGCAGTCATAAGTTCAAATTTCGGTTGTGACTGACTGTTTTGCAAATGGTTGCAAGTCGACTGTATGTGTTCTGTTTAAGTACAGTGTTTGCCATATCATATACTTGTGCTACCACATTCGAATGTGAGGGTCCTGATTATATAATGTAAACAAAATAATTATGAGAAAAGGATTTAAGATAAGAGTTTAGTACAATGTTGTTGTTAATTGCGAAGTCGTGTCCGACCCATCGCGACCCCATGGACAACGTTCCTCCAGATCTTCCTGTCCTCTACCATCTTCTGGAGTCCATTTAAGTTCACACCTACTGCTTCAGTGACTCTATCCAGCCATCTCATTCTCTGTCGTCCCCTTCTTCTATTGCCCTCAATCTTTCCCAGCATTAGGCCCTTCTCCAGTGAGTCCTTCCTTCTCATTAGGTGGCCAAAGTATTTGAGTTTCAACTTCAGGATCTGGCCTTCTAAAGAGCAGTCGGGGTTGATCTCTTCTAGGACTGACCGGTTTGAACGCCTTGCAGTCCAAGGGACTCGCAGGAGTCTTCTCCAGCACCATAGTTCAAAGGCCTCAATTCTTTGGCGCTCAGCCTTTCTTATGGTCCAACTTTCACAGCCATACATTGCAACTGGGAAAACCATGGCCTGGACTATACGCACTTTTGTTGGCAGGGTGATGTCTCTGCTTTTTAGTATGCTGTCTAGATTTGCCATAGCTTTCCTCCCCAGGAGCAAGCATCTTTTAATTTCTTGGCTGCAGTCCCCATCTGAGGTGATCTTGGAGCCCAGAAAAATACAATAAGTACAATAAATCAGCCCAAATTATATATCAGAAATATATGTATTCAAAGAGCTGTAACCGATGCAATTGAGCAGTATATGTCATCAGAGCATGATACTCTGACATCTCAATCAGCATCCAGTTGTGGCACATATGTTCATAAGGTTTGTGTGAATAAAGGGGTAAGGATGTAATCAATATATAATAGTTTATACTGTAAATCCTACAAGATCTCAATGCTATTTAGCATCTTTGCTTACAGAATCAATCAAGAATATTCATTTGTTGAAAGAATACCAATGTTGTTGAAAGAGTTCTATGTACTGATCCAGATATTTGTGTGGCTTCCAAGAAACATTGTTCACCGGATATTTAAGAAACATATTTGAAAACATATTTTAAATTTAAAGAAATATTGAAGGCTTTTTCAGCTGCATTTGTTCATCACAGGAGAACAAAATCTGTTTTAAAGCTAACTAAATAGCCTAGAATTGTCTCTTTGTACTCTAGGATGGAACAAACACTCTTAGTTTTCATTAAGTCACCCCAGTTCAAGGAAGTACATATCCCCCCAAGAGAACTGACTGTGTTCACACAATATGCTTTTATGTTCCTTTCTTCCTTAGAAAATAGATTCATTTATTAACCAGGTTAAATACGTTATATAAACACTGCATAATATGATGCAAATCAAGCTTAGAGTTGAAGATTCACACAAATCCCTCCAGCCCTGAGACTGTTCATAGAAATTTCTGCCCTGTTGGCGATCCTGTCAACCCATCCACGGTACCAACACTTCTGTAGGCATGTAAGTGGATAAATGCAAATCTCTCAGTATCAGGAGTTGTCAGACTACCTGAATAATGTTTAACAGAGACAGATAAAAAGACTTCACTGAGGAAAAGGAAATCAAAAGTAGAAGGAAGGGCTGAGGGATTCCCCCCTCCTTTTTTTTTTTTTGCCTTTGAGTCAATCTTTACTTCTAATAGTTGTCTGGACAAGTCCATAACATTTTATTGGCAAGATTTTTAGAAGTAATTTGGGGTTGCCACCTTCCTCTTCCTTCCTAGGGCTGAGAGAGAATAATTGACTCAAAGTCATCCAACTGGTTGCATACCTAAAACAGGACTAGAACTCATGATCTACTTTTTAGTCTGGTGGCTTTAAACACTAAATCAAATGGGCTCTCATACTTGGCTTCGTAATAGCCAGAGTGAAAGGATCTTGAAAAGACAACAAAAAAACTGAATATGGGCCAGTTCAAATCACCCAGTTAGCTAATTAAATGGTTAAGTCACAGGGCAGACGAAGAGAATGTGCTAACATTATAATCAGCTTAATTAATTCCCATAACTAATTTAGAGCTAAAATAATTCTTACCACTCAACCATGTTATGCAAATGGCTTCCTGGAGGGTAAGAACAAATGTATTTTCCTGTATCTGAGTCAGATAAAGTCACCATCTTGGGTATTCCTTTCCTGTTTTATAGGGCCCCAAAAGAGGCAAAACAAGGTACGACTGCATAAGCCCTTCCTTCCCTACCTAAAATAATGCAAATTTTAATTGCACCATCATGTTTTTTTTCCCCTTCTGCTCTGGCAAAAATTATCCCAGGACGGTATTTCTTAACCTTGACAAGTTGAAGATGTGTAGATTTCCTCTCCCAGAATTTCCCAACCAGCTATGCTGGCTGGAGAATTCTGGGAGTTGAAGTCCACACATGTTCAAGCTGCTGTGGTTGAGAAACACGCTGCAGGAAATGTTTTATGTAGCAGATGGGAAACTCAGAATATGGCTGCTTCTCAGCTGAGCAGGTGATAAGTGATTGCTAGCTGTTGGCACATGGCAGCAAGTCAATGGCCTGAGGAAGTAGATGATTAAACCAGCCATTTAGCCCAAATGTGGCTTATGAATCAACAAGCTTAATATCAATCAACAATGCTATGCAGCTGCAAAAATAACACAATTTTAGACTATCTCAGTGAAAGCACAATTTTCCACTCATAGAAGGCAGTTTTTTGTTGTCCTGGTAAAGCCCCACCCCCCATACCATATCTTGTATAAGCAGGATTTAGACAAATTGAAATAGGTTTACTAAAGTGTAATGGGGATGAGTGTCAATTTGGTGTATTTAAAGTAACAGGCTAGATTAGAAGCTGGGAGACTGAGTTCTACTCCCAAATTAGACACGAAGGCTATTGGGTGATTTGGGGCTAATCGTTCTCTCTCAGCCCTAGAAAGGAGGCAATGGCAAGCCCCTTCTGAAATCTTGCCAAGAAAACAGCAAGGACTAGTCCACACGGTCACTGGGAGTCCACACTGACTTTTAGCACAAACACACAAATGGGAGGGGGGCAGTTGTAGCATTTTGTCATGAGTGAGTGGATTCTCCACTCACAACCCTCCTGCACCTTTCCAGTCTTGGAGACAGCCTACATGGCACAGGTAGTCCTTGACGTACAACAGTTCATTTAGTGACTTGTTACAACGTCACTAAAAAATTACTTATGACAATTTTTCCCACTTACAATCGTTGCAGCATCCCCATGATCAGTGATCAAAATTCAGGTGCTTGGCAACTGACCCATATTTATGATGGTTGCTGTGTCCCAGGGTCGGGTGATCACCCTTTGCGACTTTCTGCCCGATAGAGAAGCCAGATACACTTAACAACCATGTTACTAACTTAACAATGGCAGTCATTCACTTAACTGAGGCAAGACAGATCATAAAATGGGGCAAAATACACCTAACTGCCTCACTTAGCAACAGAAATATTGGGCTTAATTGTGGTTGTAAGTTGGGGACTACTTGTATACTGATACCACCTACCTTACTCCAGAAAAAAAACCTGTTGGCACTAATTTACTTTGAGGCTAAAGATGCAAACACCCCCACGCCCCACCTTGCCTCGTCTTCCCTTCCTTTTGCATGGGCTAAACTGAACTAGGAGGTCGTATGCTTAAATTAAAACCTTTGCAGGGAGAGAAATTAGAACAGAGTTCAGCAGAAAAGCAAAGTTTCTAATGCATAGTTCAGAAACTATCAAGGTTAAAAACCAAAGAAAAAGAATTTAAAGGAAATAAAACAATAGATTCTGTGAAACTTATCTCAGGACCTTGTCCTCCAGATAGGAAAGCACACAGGAAGAACAAAACAAATACATTTCCAACAGGTCAGATCATTCTATAAATGAAATCCAAAATCCAGATATACGTTTAGTGCCATTAGTCCCTAGAAAACTGTGTTTTTCCTGCTGCTCCAATTCCAAATGCCCAGGAATTGGGGATTTATGTCAGAGTTACTCTTTTCCTCATGGGGCAGAAAAGATACAATAAAAGCAATGTGGGGCTTCCTCCTCTTTTTTTTTTTTTTAAAAAATCCATCTAATCAGAGAAAGGAGGAAAATTTCTTGCTCTTGTTTGGTTGCTTACAGTTTCCTGAGCATTAATGGTCTCTGCCCACTATCAAGATTGGCAGATTAGATTTGACTGAAAAATCACTGAAGCTTTTCTTTAACATCTTTATGCTTGAATCTCTTGGGATGAGATTTCTCCCAATACTAACTGAAGGGCAATAAACCACCATGAACATGCCAGGCTGGGACTGGTATAGTATAGATGATTAGGAGAGTGGAAAATAAAATACACTATGGCAGACTGAGGAAACTGGATATGGTTGATGTTGGGACAAAGAAAGCTGGGATTGCAATCTTCAAGTATCTGGAAATATGTCAGACAAATGACAATTGAAATACTGAGAATTAGCTCTTAAAACTGCAGGAAGATGGATTCTGGTTGAAAATTAAGGGAAACCTCTCGAAAATGGAACTCCTCTCCTTCTCTTCCTTCACTGGTAGTATCCAACGAGATAATGGACAGCCATCTATCCAATACTTTTCCAATACTATGATTCTATGACTATGAACATATTTATTTCTGAATAAATATATGTTGGATTGAGACAGATAAGATCTGGTCAAAGTTGCAGTCAAACATGGAGCTCGCTGGGTGACTTTGGCCAACCGTGCTCTGTCAGTAGAGTTGTGGGACTAAAACGAGGAAAGATCTCATGTACTCTTTTGGAAAATATTATTATAGTAGATAATTACATCATACTATCGAAGGATATAGAAAGATATAGAAGGAGAAGAAAGAAGAATATACAGATGCAGAAGAATAATAGGATTAACATGTAAGGGAATAACCAGTAACAATTAGTGTCCATGGGGGGATCAAAATTTGCAAGATGGCAAATACAGTGGTATGATCCGTGCAATTGTCCTTGTGTATATGTGATGCATGCAAGATTTAGATGGCAATACTATACCAGCCATCTTGCATACACATCCTGAAGAAGGAAGGGAGGGAGGGAGGGAGGGAGGGAGGGAGGGAGGGAGGGAGGAAGGAAGGAAGGAAGGAAGGAAGGAAGGAAGGAAGGAAGGAAGGAAGGAATGCGTATTTTAAGATAATAAAACAAACTTCTTGGAAGAGCTCTCCACTATTATATCTATACAATAACCATTGAATTGAGTCAATAGTTTTTATCTTGGCTCTGTTCACTTTTTTGTCGTACTCTGTTATGCCTTCAAATGTGCAACCCTCTCCAGAACATCTCTTAAAAGCATATTTAACTTCAGTCTGGGAAAATCATGCATGTTTTAGGTTAGAGGCAACAAATTGGACATCTGGGAGCATTTGTGAAAAGCTTATTCTAGTTTCTCTGTATTCAGTGCTATTTCTCCTTTTCTAACACTAGCAGCATATGTCTGCTTGATTACAATATTCGCTTCTGAAAATTCTATTCAGCTTTCCTGGAGATGGTGCCAAAACATGATGCAAGTGTGTATAAACAGAAGGCAGGGAAATTATATAAACTTCCACAATCTGCCTACCATATTTTTTTTCTTTTTGCCTGTAGATCTAAAAGACTTGACACCTAATGGAAGAGTCTTTTGTAGCAATTGGCTATACTTAAGTAATAGCTTGCTCATTATAATTTGTAAAATATTGTTGCAATTTGATAACACCTTTGTTAGTAACAGCAATGTATTTGTAGATTAATACATAGAATGTACATTAATACATAGAAGCTATTGTGCTGTTAATGCTATTAATATGCTATTAATAGGTTGTTAACTGTAACAGAACGTTTATATTATTCCTTGAATTTACTTTTTAAATGTTTGAAAAAAATGTATGGTTTTAAGGCAAAGAGGACAATAATTTCATTCAGCCCTTAGCCTTATTTTAAAACTCTGCAAATTGGCTTTTAGGTTCTTGCAAAACTTCCTGGATTGGCAAATGTTTCCAAAAGGGTTGAATATTACCATCTGGTTTGATTATCTAAGTCCAGTCCCACCAACTAATCTTTTAAAAGAAGCATAACAGAAAAAAAAGGATATTTATATAATTGTAGAAAAATCTCTTTATCATATAGGGTAAGTTTTAAAGACTGAATATGTGATTTGTCTGTATACTAGCCAGATGACACTTCAGTGCTACCTATGAAACTCATAAAATTGATTGAAAATCATTAATCTACAGTTTGCAAAACATAAAGGCAATCTTAGTACAAGAAATATTTTGTAAGGGTGAATTATTTCACCAGTCAAGATGCAAGTACAAATTGATTATTTTCTCCAACAGCCAGGATAATTAGTAAATTAAAACATAGATAATTTGCCAACTTTATAGGATTCTATTATTGATACAGATATAGCTTAGATGGCTCCTTTTTCTGCCATTAAAATGAAAGCCTTGATTAACAAACACATGATGGGCAATGAAAGTCAATATCTATGGACTCATCAGAAGATTGCACTTGCAATGAATAAAAAGTAAGGAGCATGTCTGAATGAATGAAATAAAATAAATACATTTGTTTGTGTGAGTTTTGTTTATGCCCCAGTTAGATAAAAGAAATAGAGATGTGTTTAGAAAAAACTGTTCAACTTTTCAAATCAGTGCAATGTAAGGCAAAAATGTATTCTTCTAGTTAGCATGCATATGCAAGCATGAATAAGATGAGAGTACAGTGAATGGATCATTACAGAACAACAGACTTGGAAGGGACCTTGGAGGACATCTAGTCCAACCCCCTGCTCAGGCAGGAAACCCTACACCATTTCAGACAAATGGTTGTCCAATCTCTTAAAAAATTACAGTTTTGGAGCATTCATAACTTCTGGAGGCAAGTTGTTCCACTGATTGTTCTCACTGTCAGGAAATGTCTCCTTAGTTCTAGGTTGCTTCTCTCAATTAGTTTCCATCAATTGCTCCTTGTCCTGCCTTCAGGTGCTTAGGAGAATAGGTTAACTTCTCCTTCTTTGTGGCAACCGCTGAGATATCGCAACACAGCTATCACATCACCCTTAGTCCTTCTTTTCATTAAACTAGACATACCCAATTCCAGCAACCATTCTTCATTATTTTAGCCTCCAGTCCTCTAATCATCTTTTTTGCTCTTCTCTGCATTCTTTCTAGAATCTCAACATCTTTGTTACATTGTGGCAATCAAAACTGGATGCAGTATTCCAAGTGTGGTCTTACCAAGGCATTATAGAGTTGTATTAACACTTTGCATGATCTTGATTCTATTCCTGAATGAAGCTTAGGACTACTTTGGCTTTTTTGGCAGCACTGAATATCTGCTTAGATACATGGTTTATTTAACTGTATTCATGAATATTCATAGGAAAAGAATATAACTCTCAAAGAATGTCTGATATGAATAATTTTAAGAAAGATGAGCCTCTGTGTGTGTGAGTTTTTGTTTAAAAGGGGTGGGGCTTCAATCATGCAATTGCAATCAACTTCTTGACTCCCCCACAGCCATCCCACTGTCTATTTTGAGACGGATCATTTTAAAAAAAGAATGGAACTTGGGGAAAAAATGTAATTGAAAAAAAAGGAAAACAGTGATAGAAACTAGAGTGACTGTAAAATGAATTTGGGAAGGGAAACTCTGAGCTCTGTATGAAAAGGTATTAGACAAGAGATAAATCTCCCAGCTGAATGAATCAAATGTGGATGTACCACAATGCAGACATTGCTTGGAAAACAATTGTGTGAAATATTCCAGAGAAATATGTGATTTATGCTAAAGGGAAGTTTGAAAAAGGATGCTTAGTGAAATGACAAAATGAAAGATGTGGAAAAAAATAGCATTAAAGAGAATGATTGTAGTGTCATACATATATAGAAAAATATAGCTTCAAATTATATAATCAAAGACAATAAGGGAAGACTAAGATTTAAAAATGCAGAAAAAATGATTTTAAAAGGGGAAAAATAGAAAGCGAGTAAAAAGAGCTAAACCAGGAGCTTTAAATTTGAAAGCAATTTCCCCCAAGGTGGTAATTTGGACATATGTGGTGGGGGAGGAATGGAACAATTAATCACAAATAGTTACATTATTTGAGACTGGGAAAGGGAGTAATTCACAAAATTGTGATATTGGTATAGTTCATATACATCCCCCCCTTATCTTCTACAACCTGAGTCTTCTGTTCATGGATTTATGAATTGATTGTTTATTCTGTTTTGCTTCTTGTTGGATTGTATGTATTTTTCCCTACCACCCCCAACAGCATTCTGTGTGACTGAGAATATTCAGTCTACATTGAAAACATCTGTGCATCAATAAGTGTTTTTCTTACAATTTTCTGTATAGTTTCCCTGAGCATGACACTAACCTCCTTTTATGAAATATTATATAAGCAGAGAATTATAATTTCTTTGAAACATCAGCCAACTAAAAATGTGGCTGAGGCTTCTCAGTATACCACTTGACATGGCTTGAACTGAATCTACAGTAAAATGTAAGCACTTTTATAGCAGTTGATTGCCTCTGATGTGTTTAGGTTAAGGCCCCATCTTATATCTTCAAGTCTGGTGACTTTTCATATTTTTCACATTGCAATGGAAAAATTGCCTCACATTTCTTAATCAGTAAAAAGTGACAGATGCCTATTTACAGTCTCTTGTTTGCTACCCCATAAAATTCTATCCCCTAATATTTAATGATATGAGTCACTCTGGTATGCATGCTATTATTTGGTTAAAAAGCCCATCATGACTGCACACTTAGTGGTGAGAAATTCCCTTACTGGAGTCCCTGAAATAATAAAAATGAAGTAATGTTTGAATAAACAACTTAAAAATGCATAATTACAAAGGAAGTGTACTTTCAAATCATGCTTTTTAAAATACTTCTTGGTTTGGAAAGTTAAAAATGTCTCTGTTCTAATAATGAAATTAGTATTTGATTGCTTTAGAGAAAAGGAAAATTCAACGGTAAGATTTGAATTACCTCTAAGGGATAAAGATTGAAAAGTATATAAGGAACGTCATGATAACAAGCATAGTGAAATGAGTGGTAACATGCACTAGATCATATCCAGTGATATAAAATGGGGATTTGTTGACACATAATTATGAACACTGGATGTCTATATCAACAATTTAACTATTTTCCTAGATTGTCAATAATTGTTTTGATAAAATCTTAAATCTTTGAAATTCAGATTTAACATAAATAAATGAAAACTGAATGGATTTCTACAGACGGGAAAGCTGGGTAATTCTAAATCTGTGGTGTGAAAATTGTGGTTTCAGATTGATGATACAGTGTGTGAGTATGGCTTGTCACTGAGGCTAGAGATTGTATGGTGAAAGTCTGTGGTTTCTACAAAGGGCAGAATCAGGGTCAAGTTGAACACATTGTTTATAAGGGAAACAAAATATTGCAAAGTAAAACCTTTCTGTTTATTGTCCTGGGGAGGTGGCCTGCCTTTCTCCATAAGACTCCATTCTACTTGGCTGGCTCTAGTGTCTTAGCCAGTCAGTCTGCATTCCATAGGTATCTAATTAATATCTTCATTCCTTGTTGGGATGGGTTTGGGATTCTAACATTGTATTTTCACTCCTTAAGTTGTATTACATTTATGAAAATTTCATACTCCAAAGATACCAAGGACTTTCCCTTCGTTCCAGGTAGTGCTTGAGTTATGACTGCAGTTGAGATCAGGATTGCTGTTGCTAAGTGATGCAGTCATAAAATGCAGCATCATGTGACTGCATTACTCAGTGATGGCACTTCAGGCAATTGTCCTTGTAACTCAAGATGTGTGGATTGTTAATTGGGAAGTGGAGGGAGACTCAGGTAAGGAGAGAGTTCGTATGACCATGGGGGTGCTACAGTGGCCAGAACTTTGAGGATTGGTCATAAGTCCTTTGTTCAATGCCAGTGTAACTTCAAACAGTTGCTGGAAGAATGGTCATAATTCATGGACTACTTGTAGTATCTAACCACTCTGCAAAAATGCCCTGGCATTTTATTCTGCTGTTATCACTGTGATGTCATTTTCATCTCATCATTGACACATATGTGAAACAACTTTATGTCTTTCTTAATTGTCAAATGTTAGGATTTCCCCTTAATTCAAAAGCCAGCATCAATAGTTTCTATACTACTGACATTGCAGTCAAGTACCAATAGCCAATATTATATTGGTAATTCAGAGTGATATGGGAACAGCCTCTCCCCCAAGTCCCTGGATACCCCTCAACCAAAAGAACAGCACACATCTGCTGTTTTCAGCAGATGTGCAGTTGTGGAAGACCATTATTTCTCCTAACAGTATGGTAAACGAGCAGAGCCTAAGTCAACAAGCCTGCTAGGTAGAGCAGATATATGAGAGATTGTAAATCTTTCTTTACACATATCCACACTGGTTGTTTAACTTGAGCTATTTTCCTAGTGGCTGGTAATGCTGACAGGCATCTGAGCATGTAGAAATCAAGCTAGGGATATTTATCACTTTGTCCTGAACATGATAAATCAAAGTATATACAAGTATCCATATCATAAGTAAGCTTGGAATTATAGTTGTAAATTGTGCCGATTGTTAAATGGGTCACCATGTGATTGTGACTGATTTTACAACCTTTTGTATAGTGGTAGCTAAGTGAACCCATGTACCCAATAGGCATTTTTTTGCCAGAAACTGGATAACAGTATCTGACAAAAAAACTCATAAATTACAGTCATATGACACAGCATGCTGTAAACGGCTATATATGTAGGCTGGTTGCCAAGCATTCAAAAGGCAATCATGCGATCCCAGAGGGGCAGTGGCTGTTGGAACTTTGAAATTGGGTTGAAAATAACTGGGGAGATTTGTTATAAGTTTGGTCACTAAGTGATCAGTCATAAACGGAGGACTACAGTAACAGCAGCAGAAGGATCAGGAGTGGAGACAACAAATATTATGCTGGTATAAGTTTTCTCCCAGTCAAGGACTGGTGGACTAACACAGCTGTGGGGAAAAGCCGTCAGCCATTTATCTTGGTCTGACAATGCCAGTTTAGTGACATAAACAGTAATACTCATCTTCCTAATAAATGAAAACAAATGAACATTAAAAATAATCAGAGCAAGGGAGTATTATTACCGTGCAACTTTCCAGAATTTAAGCTGCATGACTTGTAGCTGCCATGGTTTTAAGATTCAAATTGTCATACATGCAGAATGAGGACTAGATTATTAGCCAGAGGAGCATAATACTGAGGTATTTTCATACATTGAGTCAAAAATGAAGTAAATATGGTGATTTGGCACTAAAGATATTTTTATTAAATAAAAATTACAAAGTAATTTTATTTTGTAATTACGTTTTAATTTGACAATGAAACATCTGCCAAAAACCATCAAGCTCAGAGAGCACCAGGGCCCATAATTTTAGTTTTGCTACTTAACCTGCAGTATTTTTCATTAATCAGAACAGCAACATTTGGTTTTATTATTTACTGACGTGAATATTTCTTCAAGATAGTATCTATAACTATATAATTTGGGAAATGCCCAAAACCTGCTCTTCATTTTTATACTCAAAATAACAAAATTGGAAGGGATCTTGGAGATCTTTTAGTCCAACCCACTGCTCAAGCTGGAGACCCTATATACCATTTCAGACAAATGGGTGTCCAATCTCTCCTGCACTATTCAGCAGAGAAATTATTTTCTCCTTTTTGTTCACTTCCTTTTGCTTCTCTCTGTGGATACTCTCAATCTGGGTGGAGCTCACTTAACAAAACAACACATGCCTTAAATAAATTAAGATTGAATGACAAGGAATTCTCACTGCAAGAAACTGTTATTACCTACTTGGGGTTTTGGAAAATTAAGACATATTTTCATATACTTTTCTAGCAGTTTTATCCTGCTTTTATAAACGTGTGCATATGCTAGCACAAGTGCTTGTGTATTAATACTTTTCTTCTTGACATGGTAAAAACATTTCTCATTTTCTTCCTCATAGCAAATATAGCAATTATGGAGTTACTCACTAATGACTAGGAAGATACTTACAACATATTCTGATTGTACTGTATATATTCATTCAAATACTGATTGCAGTATATATGCTTTGTGATGATTGCTCCTTCCTTAATCTCTGTTATCTAGTAGTTTCTCTTTACTAAAAGAAAAAAAATACTGATATTTCTACTAAAGGTTTTCGTATTGGTCCTTGTTATCTTTCAGTATTCTCTACTTTTTCCATCTTCTGTTTCTTCATCTTCCAGTGATATACTTATTACATTTATATTGTGTCATTCTTTGGGGAGCTTATAAAGTCTTTTGTTGTTTTAATTTCAGAATTACCCCAATAAAGGTTGCTTGGCCCAAGTAGTGGGCCAGTGAGCTCCTTGATTGAAGATTGTGCCGAGGTCTTCTGGTCCCAGTGTAACATTTTAAATAAAACTCAAATCTACAAACTATTCAGAGATATTCTTTATCCATTGAACCATAGAGCAGGACATGGTTATCGTATGCATGTCCAACCTGTGGCCACTGAGATGCAGGTGGCCCTAGACAGCTGGTAATGTGGTCCCACAAGATTGTAAACTTATGTGATTTTATGTACATTAATTATATTATATATTTTATGTGCAGCCCAAGACATTTCTTCTTCACTCAGTGTGGCCCAGGCAAGCCAAACAATTGGTCAGTCATGGTTTATGGTATGAAATTCAACTCTTTGTATTAGGATCCAAATTAAAGCATCTTAGATAACTTTCTAGCATCTGCTTAAATACATTGAGCAAAGGATTGTTTGTAATGTCCCTTGATAATTAGATTATCAAACTGCTAGTATTTTTTACTTTACTAGAGAATCAAGATCTGCCTTTCTGGTAACTTAAGTCCATTATCTCATTTATTGCACTCTGTGATAAAGAACAGATCATGGCTCCCTTCTGTGTTATACTATTGTATTCTTTTTCAACTACCTGTTTTTAATATTAAATCTATCCAGTCTCTCTTTTCATTTCCATTTCCCTGATCATCCTTGCTGTCCTTTCTTGAATTTATTCTAATATTTCTGAAACAAGCGTTGCCTAGAATTCGACACAATACCAAGTTGAGCCTGGACAATGAAATTATTGCTTTCCGATAATAAAAAAACCAATACTTTTACTGAAAGAAGAAACTGCATATCCTTAAGTGGGTCTTATTTACAGGTATGTAAACACACACACACACACACACAGAGTAGGTGTGTGTGTGTGTGTGTGTGTATATATATATATATATACACACACACACACACACACGCACACACACACATACATACACCGTTTAGGTATGGTTGCAGGTTTCTTTTAGTGGGCAGTAAAAAGTTAACGTTTTAAAACTGCAACATGTTTTCCAGCAAGCTTATAATTGAACTGTTTACACAAGTTTCCTGACTTGATTCTGGCTCCTCTTTCTTTTTTATACTTTGTGACAACATTTGAATGATACTGTTACAATTTTTTAAAAAGATGATTTGATTGCTTTTGGTATGTACACTATTTAAACTTAGTAGGCGCTCTACTAAGCCAACCCAACCAAAATAACCTTTCTGGCAAGATGCCTATGTGCATGCAAAGCATTCAAAGGGAAAAGCATCTTGGTTGTCATGGTGCTGAGCCCAGCATTATCTTGCACGTGAAAGTTAGGTTACAGGAGAAGTAGAGCTTCACTTGTATGTTCCTTGTTTTATCCTTCACTTTGCACTCAAGACAAGCCTTCTTTTCCAAAAACAGATTTTGTCATAACCATTTATCTTTAAAATTGGAAAGGATAAAAATATATATATTAATAATTGCTGATTTTCCTTTAAGTCACAGTTCCACATACACACACGCAGGTCATTTCTAACTCAACCTTGCAACAAATTTAGTTCAAGTTTACATAAAGCAGACTGGCAGTTCTCTTACATCAGACATGTCAAACACAAGGCCCGGGGGCCGGATGCGGCCTGCAAAGTGGTTTCATGTGGCCCATGAAGCCATCCTGGAAACAGTGAGGGAATGGCCCCTTCTGCCTTGGCCCTGGCCCAGGCCAGCCGGGAGCCAATGTACAATTTTGTGGTGGCCATCTATGCTGAAACGCATTCAGTCTTAGCTCCACAAGGCTGTCTGGAAACAGCGAGGAACCAGGAGAACCTTGAGCAGCCTTGAAGTGGGGCTGGGCTTGGTGCCACGGATGCTCAAGGGCTAGGCTGGGCATTTGACCTCTGCTGCCCAGGGCTCCGGCACCATCATCCAGCCCACCCGCATGGCCTGAGAGGAACAGTGAGGCTCCTCCAGTGGACCATGCCTTGGCACTTGCCCTGGTCCCACCCCCTTCTGCCAGAGACCCTCAGATCTGTCCCACTCCTGCCCAGGCCCCCACCGGCACCCTTGATGTGAACAATGTAGAGCTGGCCACACCTACCAAGTAGGCCACACCCACTCCATCCACACCCACCCAGTAGGCCGCACCCACTCTGGCCACACCCACCCAGCCCAGAGGGCAACCGCAGTGCTGATGCGCCCCTCAATGAAATTGAGTTTGACACCCATCTTACATTGTCTGTAAGTAAAGAGCAACTCAAGAGATGCTGCGATAATAAATCTGCATAAATCTGCAGTCCTGAATGCATCTGAGCCCAGCCATAGTGGACTGCCTTGCACTATCTGCTCCAACTATACTTTTCAAAGCTTTGTTGGCTGTTCAGATAAAGGGAGAGGTTGCTTGCATCCTACTTTTGCTCTGAAAGCTCATAAACAGACTCTTCCCCCCCATCAACATAGATCCCTATTTAAGCCATGAAACCTTCCTGGTTTACTCCAGGGCTAATTAAAGCCAAATGGAGTTCTAAATCAGTGTTTCTTAAAGTGTAGTCTGAGGACCCTTGGGGTCTCTAAGATCCTCTCGGGTTTCATGAAATCAAAATTTGCTAGTTATTGAGATTTGCAAACATTTAAAACAAACTCATTTTTTATTTAAAAAAAATATTGTATAGATTATTTTCATGAAAAAAACATTTATGTTATCATCGAATAGGTTTCATATTGTTATTTTTACACGATTCAATACATTAATATTGTATGAGTACATCAATTTTAAGTTATGGCACGGTAAAGATCGATAAACAATCCATATAAACAAAAGTTCTTTTGAGGTCCTCCATGGTTTTTAAAAGTGGAAGTTACTCCTCATAGCAAAAAGTTTGCGCTCACCGCAAGACTCTCGCTGTGAGAAGAAAGTAAGTTGAATATTGGCCCACAACTTCAAACTTTAAATTTCAGTCACTTCCCATTCGAAGAAAAAAATTTTTTTTTCAAACTGAAGCCAAACCAAAAAAAAAAAAAAAAAAAAAGAATGAAGTTGAGTATGGCAGTGAAAAGGGGAAGGAGGGCATGACAGCTACGGAGAAAACTCTGGGATGCCCCCCTTCCCTAGTGCCCTAAGCACGCGCCTGTTTTGCGTAATGATTAATCCAAGGTTGGCTTGCCCTTCCACATAGGTTGCGCAATTTTTCTTAAAAGTTTATACTTAACCCAACGCTTCCAGGGCCCGCGAGCTAAGAGTGGAGAGGAGGGCCCAACGCGCACACAGCTCCTCAAAACCACGCAAAAGAATCCCTGCCAGGCCCCCCCTCCCTGACCTTCGCAGCCGTTAAAAACGAAAAGCCCGCCCCCTCGCTTTTGAGGGTTAACCGCCATAGGCTGGCGCCGCCTCTTTCCCTTCAAGCGACCAATCCGCTACGTCCGCCGATTCTCCCAAGATGGCGTTGGCTCCGCCTCTCAGTTTCCTCCGGGAATGGAGCGGGCGGGCGGCTGTGGTCGAAGCTGGGACTCCTCCCCGCACTGGGGAGGCCGGTTTGGGTGTGTTCGCGCCTCGGCAGGCGGGGCGTCGGTAGCAGATTAGTCCCAGCGGCGGCGGAGGAAGCTCGAAGAGAGAGAGAGAGCGGCCAGCCGCTGACCTGGGGAAGGCGGGCTTCGGTTTCTCAGTAAGCGGCGCACTTGGGCGGCAGGGGTCGGGAGGTCCGTCGGGAAGCGAGTCAGATGATGGGAGAGGCTGACGGAGGGGCGGCGAACCTCAGGAAAGTTTCCCCGTCGGAGGGGGATTCGCGGCCATGTTGGGGAAGGTAGTCGGCGGAGCCCGGGCATCTTTAGTCGCGAGGGAACGAGAGCGGCAGGACGGGGGTCCATTTCTTTCTCTGCCTCGCTTGCTTTCTTTCTTCCCTCCCTCCCTCTGGTTGCTCGTTAAGGTGCCGTCGGTTGGGGCCGTTGAGCCTCGGTGGAGGCCGTGGGGGAGTTCAGGCATCCCGGAGCCCTCGCGTCGAGGCGGTAGCGGCGCCTGACTTGGCTTTGGCTCGGGGCGCCTGGCCGCAGGAGGGCGGCAGGGAACCCGACGGAGACGGGCCAGTCTTGGAGAGCTCTTTCCCTTTTGCGACAGTCTTTGCCCCCTCTTCCCTGGGGCTCCCTCGGAGGAGCCCCCGCACGAAGCGGGGGACAAGTCCCCTCAGTTCTACAGCCAGAGGACGGTCGCCTCAAAGCGCTCGCAAAATGTCTCCATACAGAGGGAGATGGGAGCGCCTCCTCGGCTCTCCGTTGCACCTTTGAGTCCCGGATCGGCGTGTCGCGCGTTCTGCTTTCCTCTCGGCGAACCAGATAACATCGTTTTCCACACACCCGCACCGTCCAACACCCGCACCTTTCTCCGGATCGAGGGACCGTCGGTCTCGATCCCTCGCTTTTTTTCCTTTTCTTTTTTTGGGGTTTCATTCTGGCGCTGGAACCAAACGTTCTCGTGAGCGACATTTTTCGAAAGGAGAAGGAAGTCGAAAGCCCGTCTATAAAAGAAAAAGAAAAAAGGACGCGTGTGTGTTGCGTTTCTTTTCCCGAGTTTCGTGATGGAGCGCGATTGTTTTGTATCGGGAAACAGTGAACTTCCTGCGCCTGTCAACAGGGTTAGCTAGGCATGGATTCCTCTTTGAAAAAAGTTACGTCTCTTGGGTTTAGTCTTGTATTCTTTCTGTGAGTTGGGCCCAGCCGAGATATTCTCAAATGCCGGTATTAAAAAAGATTACTCTCTCCTTGGATGTCTTAGAGAAAGAACTGATGCCAGTTTCTGTACTTAACCTGAAATGACAATGCTTGTTCCTTATCAGCCTTTAATAGTATTGGAATGTCACTTCCTTATTTATTTAGGGAACTCAAGAGTTACTTAACTTCAAAAATATCACTTAAAATGAGGCAGAATTAATATTGATAGAACATGAGACTACATCAGCCAAAATTCACTGTTACATTATCAGTGAAACTATTCTATAGTTAGGTTCATTTAACACATTGATTTACAATATAATTGAATGCATTCATATAATTGTGCTTTATTCAGTAAAGATGGGTGGCAAATAAATTTTCTAAATAAATAAATAAACTTGTTTTTCTAAACAAGGTAATCCCATCTTTAAAAGTACAATTATCTAGAAACAGTTTTATAAGATGCCTAAATAGTACCTACTAATGAACATAGTTCATTCGAATGGTTTCCTTTTTTATTTTACAGTTTCAGGCTTTCTGTAGGATTGCTTTTTGTTAACAGATTTACCGGTATGTGTTTGTGAAAACAGTTATTAGTTCATTTTTACGAACAAGATTTCACTTGCTGTAATTTTAATGCTTTAAACTGATATTTTCCTTTTTTGTAAGTACAGATTATCTTACCTTCTTAAGTATTTTATTTTTAGAAAATTACTCTTATTTCTTTTATTCAATAGGACAAGAACTGTGGTTGTTAAAATGTATGTGAAATTGAATAACCCTTTCAAAGGGGAAATTCTAACAATTTTTTTGCCTACAGTATATATTTTGTATACTTCTGCAAATCTTGGATCTTCATCAATCTGTTTCATGTGGATGTTTTGGCTACAAAAGTATTTCATCTATACATAAAAAATAGAAGAAAATGACAACCAGTAGAGTTCATAAGAGTAACATAGGTAAATGGGCACATTCTTGATCCAGCAGTTTGCAGCATGACATTTAATTAAAGGCAAATAAAATGACATGAATCATTGCAATGATTTATGTTTAGTTTTATTTCCTTTTAAAATGATACTGCTGACATCTGCACTTTTTACAAACACGTATGTGAATATAAATTTGAGTTTTACCCATTGCATGATTATTCTTGCAATTTGTAGTGAAAGCTTCTCTGTTTTATATAAAAACTAGGTAGGTAGCTTACAAATTATAAATTGTGTTCTAAAACAAATAATGAAACTACTATTATCTAATTATTGCAGTGCATAGACTTTGGAAAATCATAAATTTCATTTGTATGACTGGATTTTTTTTAACTGAAATATAGGTGCATAGTTTTGGCTTTTTGCATTGCTGCAGATCTTCAGAAATCAGTTTAATAGTCTCAGATTCACTTGCAGAAAGAGAAATGTTAGGATTTTTTTATCTGCCCAAATATTAGGCTGTTGGTAGATCAGCAGTATACTCGTTGATACCTGTTGCCATACCAATTGAGCAACATCTGTATTTATTCCATGGTCATGTGACTTTACTATTGTGTCTTTCTATTCTGAGCTGGCTTAGTTAAACTTAAACCATAAGTTTAAGAATGTGATTCTTAAATTCAGAGGTTTAAAACTGACTAGACTTTATTGTTTTATCCAAATTGGACTACTGAGAATAAGAAAAGATCTTAAAACTTGCTGTTTTAGGGCCTTGTGGTTTTTTTTTTTTTTTGCCTTGGTAATTATTAATTGTGGGATTTGTTTTTGTTAATTGAAAACTTCCTATGCATTGCAGAGATTTAAATTTTCATGCAATAAATCAGTGGCAAATCTTGTTTTGTACATTTGATTATGCATTCCTGAATTTTGGAAGAGTAAATAGAAGGTCATAACTGCCTAAAAGCAATCTTTCCTGCTGTGAAGGAAGAGGGATGCTTCTCTGTCTCTTTTCACTCATATGATTTACATTTTTTGAAAAAATGAATTTCCAGATAATTCCAATGTAGAATTGAACATACATTTATATGTATTATTTACTTTTTATCTAATTTTGCCATTGAAATTATTTCCCAAAATTCTAATGATTTCAGCATAGTTAAAATATTAAATTTGCCTTCATTTGTAAAACAATCTTTCAGGTCAGCTTCAGATTTCACCACTGACTCTATAACCTGTCAGATTCTTAATGGATACTTGAATGGTTTAACCTGGATACCTGTTTTTTAGTTGTGTGGAAATTCTTGAACTTATTATGCTCTTATGTGCTGTTTAGGAATCTAAAAGCAAATTTAGAGATATCCAGGTCATTTAGTTATGTCTTTTATACAAATAAGGTCTGGCCATGAAGTGATCAGTAAATAATGGAGAAGTTCCCTGAACTCAGGCTATATAATACCTTCTCATCAAGAGAAGAAAAGTAACATTATAGCACTCAGACTGAAACTACCATGGCCCGATTTTTAGAATTCCTGGCTATTAACCCCATTCCCCACTTTTTATTTTCTCTGGTAGATTCTGGAGTACTTAAAAGTACTCTGTTCTATTTTACCTCTATAGAGAATCCATGTGTGATAAGATTTGTCCATTTGGAGAAAAAAAATAAAATGCAATTTAAAATAAGATTTTAGTCTGTCAATATACTTTTCAC
Source organism: Crotalus tigris (assembly GCF_016545835.1). NCBI lineage: Eukaryota > Metazoa > Chordata > Lepidosauria > Squamata > Viperidae > Crotalus > Crotalus tigris. Next base: position 130,016 of record NW_024096861.1, on the reverse strand, counting down.
TGTATTGAGCAACTGGATCCTTTGTTTTGATTTTGATTAGTATTGTGGGTTTTTTTTGTTTTTTTGCATTTATATAATTTATAGGCCATGCAATTCCCAATTAGAAATAATTAAAAGAAAAAGTTTTTAACAAAAAAAAGATTTGCAAATGGCCCCAGAAACACATTAAACCACAGAAAGTCCATCCAACTTACCCTTTGCCCCAAAGTCTGAATAGTTTCCTGAACATCATTGGGGTAGGTTCGAAATTACAGTGATGCTGAAAAAATAACTTTGACTGAGCCTGTATTTATAACTTTCACAGCATCCCTCAGTGATGTGATTGCCATTGCAATCAGTATGTCTGTTCCTGTCCTCAACCTTTTTTTCCTTTTCTTTTACAAACCTAAATGGGAGGTTGAAAGGAAGGGATTACAATAGAGTAGGCAGGCACACAGTGGTGAGTGGTGAAAGGGATGTGGTGGTATCAGCAGCTCTGAGCATGCTCAGGCACTGGGAGCCACAAGCACATTGTGCAAACCACTCAGTATATTCCTCACTGTGTGTTTAACTTTTTCTCTTATAATCCATTCTTCTCCATTCTCTCTGCTTTGTGAGGGAAAATGTAAGAAAAAAAATGGCTTAGGCACAAGAAAGATTGCCTACAGAAATAATTTGTCCCCCCTCTCCTTGAGGAGGAAAAATTGAAGAGGAAGGGATTATAAGAGAGTGAGCACGCCCACAATAGGGAACACACCAGACTGTTTGCATAGCCCATTCATCACTACTGTACATTCCTTTTAATATTTATTAATAGATTGAGTTCCAGCAACTATATACAGCAAAAGATTTCATTTCAGTCACTGTAGCTGAGACACAGATTTGGGATGGTAATATAATAAATGTTTTAAATTGTATTACTTAGAAAAATTACGAGAAAGGTAAGCACAATAAAAATACCTTAATTTTTTTATAGTTAATAATTTCTTCATGTGAGGATAAAGCTAAACTCTGTATATAATACTAATCTGATTTCTTTATATACCTTTCCTAGAAAGTGCTTGAATTGATATTAATCTTTCAGCAAGATATTTAAAATTTAAGTATAGCAAATTAAATAGAGAATACTATGTGATTTATTTATTTTATTGTGAATGTTAAGTGTAATTATGTATGATTCTGCCTTTGCTTATATTACATCCATATTGATATATGTGGAATTGATTGACTAATTACTTTTTTATAAGAAATCTGTTGAAAACCTACAGTACTCAGATGTACTATATAAATGACTATCTATAATGGGGGATAAAGAAGTCAAAATAGTGATTGAAGCACTTGTGACCACCATCTTAACTTTTTTCACCCTCCTTGTAGACAATACTGGTAGTTGATTAATAGAAGCAAAAAAATGAAAAGCATGCACCTATATATAAAATATCTGTTCAGAGGCAATATCATGTTGAAGAGTTTGCACTGGACATTCCTTTAGCTTAAAACTGGCAACTGATAATACAAAAAGATTAGTTATCACTTATACTTGTGTGGTATGTGTACTATTTCTCTAATTAGAGGGTTGTTTTGGATGATCTTGTAGAAAATACTGTACAGATGTATCTGTTTCAAGTGACTTTTAAAACTTTAAATGAGGTTCTGTAAGGAAATGAGAAATAATAGTTTCTAGACTTCTAAAGGTGATTCAGAATACAGCTGAAAGGTAGGGATGTGGTTATTTACTCTGTGGTTTCCCTTTAGCAGAGTATTTTTTATTTATATTTACTTTCATTTGCTTCATCTGCTTTTTTGACTATTATACCCTGTCATGGTTCTTTAGTTTTACCTTTATGAGAAATCTTGTCATGAGATCTTAGTCCTATTATTATAATCATGGGCAACTCCTCCACCCATTTTGGGGGCTACGTATTTTGCCAGATACAAGCTGGATCAATTCAGTTGTTAACTTGTATAAGCGGGTAGAATATTAGGCAAAAAAGTATGGAGCAGATGATCTGATAATATACTTTATTTATGGATATCTTTGACATCTTTACTTTCTGAAAGAGCCTACTAAAGAATAGATTTTGGTCTTTTCAAAATGTACAAGGGTGATACACAAATATTAGTATATATTTAATATTCTATACTGGATATCACATTGGATACCACTATATTGGCTGTTATACTCCAAACTACATGCAATATTAAATTTGTGGTTATAATATTAATACCAGTAAGTTGATAGACATTCCATAAATGAAACATTCAAATTTCCACCTTTTTCAATTTGGTAAGGCAGCAAGGGACAAAGTTTCCCTGTATGCTATCAAGTTAATGTCATATTATTGGTTATTCCTGCAAAACACTGCTATTTATCATTTTAATATGATTCAAAACAGAAAATGCTGTATAAGCAGCATCAGAATCAGTGGGGGATTGTGAATTTCTTATAGTATTGGAATGTTGTATGGCTGCAAAGCTTTATCTGTCAAACCAACTTTTTGTGCATATTGTTAATGGAACTTTCCCGGGTAATCCCAGTATTCTAATCCGATTATGTCAGTCATGTCCAATTTTAAGGGGTGGTGCTTAACTCTGACTCACAGTTGAAGAGCCAGCATTGTCTGAAGACGCTTCTGTGGTAATGTAACCGGCATAACTATACAGCCAAAGGTGCATGGAATGCTGTTACCTTCCCACCAAAGTGGTACCTATTTATCTACTTGTATTTGCATGCTTCCAAACTGCTAGGTTGGCAGGAGTTCAGGCAAGCATGATAATAAAACTGCAAGGCATATAGCCCATATATTTGTTCTGCCACCAACTATCCTCTCTTTCCTTATCCTTCCATGCCAAACATAAATATCTAGAAAGTATTTTACTCATATTCAGATGATGTATCTAACTTAGCATATGTAGTTTAAGGATGTTGCAGTGGGTTTGAATGTACACCTATGCCAACTATTTATTTTTACCACTTGTGTGAATGGTCTCAACAGCTCTGTTAAGTACTGGCAAGGCAACCAAAGTTGTGTCATGGCAGACATATGAAATGTGCCACAAATAGCTTTTTTCAAATAAAGGAAAATAGTGTATTATAACTAGCATTGGAAATATTTTATATCAAACTTTTTACTCACCGTAAATTTGATTTGTGGCCTACTACATTGGAATAACTGAAAACATGATGTTATGGGAAGAAAGCTATGTTAATCTGTGTTGGCAAGAAAATATAGTGGAAAGCCCGGGAGTTAATCAAAAGGAAAGTATCTAAAATTCTTAGAAAAAATGATTGAATCCTTGTAATGTGTGGGTGGGTGGGTGGGTGTATGTGTGTATATGTGTATGTGTATGTATGTTTGTGTGTATGTGTATGTTTGTGTATATGTGTATATACACACACACACATACATACACACGTACACATACATACATACATACATACATACATACATACATACATACAATTTTTAAGCCTAAAATGAAATTTTTAAGCCTAAGATGATACTGTAACATTTCTAGACAAACTTCTATCCAAGTATCTTGCATTATATACATCCACATGGTCATTTTTTTTCTTGTACGTATCTGGAATTTAAATTAGACAGCAGTAATTAGATAACAATGAATACTGTATGTCTTCCTTCTTAAATAATTGAAGTATACATTGAACAATTGCTTACTGCTAAGTGGATGAATAATTGATTGAAAGTGCACAGAAGTAATTTTAACTTATTTGGTACTATTCTAATTTCATGTTATTGTGTTTTTTTGTTCTTTTCCTGAGATGGTTTATCGGTAACCGTCTATATTTTCCACAAATTCACCATGATAATTGGATTATTTTGAGGGAAAGATCATACATTGCAGTAGATCATAATGTGATTTGTTTGGTTTTGATTTAATGTGCAGTCTTATATAAGTCATTATAATTTGTAAGAACTATGGGCATCAGAGAACCAACCATTGTGGTCTATTCAACCTAATTAAAATAAATCATGGCTTAATTCATTGTGTGAAATTAGTTTAGTGACAAACTCATCAAGGTTATCAGTGAGTATTATAGTTAAGGAAACATTTTCCTGAATTCTAAAACTTCCTGGAAGCAGGTGGTTGTCTGTGACTGTGACTGTAGCATTCCATTAATATAATTGTAGTTCAGCATCATTAAAACCTTACTATTACCTTCATTTAAAACTGTTCTGCACTCCACCTATATGTTTATGCATGCTAAGGTGGTGCCTTTTTTCTTTGACAGGAGAAAAAAAGTGGCTGTATTTGTGAAATCCATTGTGTGTAGCTAACAACAGGAATTACTAGATAACTGGAGCTTTGGACTCTTTCTCTGTTCTTTGGATAAAAGCATTATTAAGGGAACTGATACTTGGGTCATAATTCATTTATTTCCTTTGTTTTTTCCCAGTTCCCCAAAAGATCATTTTTAACTGATAATCTTTAATTTAAAAACTGAAACACTTGACTCAACTAGGAATTTTAAAATTCCACATTCTGGATTCAATCACAATTTATATTAGGCTCTTGTGAAATGAATAATTATATTCTTGGTATCTTGCATCTGCAATTTTACTTTTTCTTTTTTCTATGAGATAGTTAACAAAAATAACAATCAATTTCTTTTCTTCATGTGCTATAATTAAGTCTTGTTCCTAATGTTTAGGTAGAGAAATTCAACTCTGAACTATTGAGCATAGTCAGATTTTGCAAATGTTTACCACTTAATTTGGATAAAGCTGCAAAATATTGCATTGTTTTGTGTTACATTTGTAATTGAGAGATGTGGCATATAAATGTAATAATAAATAATATTCATTTGTAGTTAGGAAAAGAAGCCTATATATAAGAAAGGCTCAAGACTAAAGCTTTTCATTTCTAAGATGAAAAGCAGAACTGATTAGAGAATTGGAATGGATTTTTCAGATCTAGTCCATTCCAGTCCCTGCTCAGTAAAGGATGCAAGTGTAGCATTCCTGATATAATTATTACTGAATGAGGACATTAGATTAAAAGGAGATCAGTGCTGTATAGTAAAGTGTTAGTTATGGTTTGGATTAGATGTCAAAGCCCAGAAATAGGATGTTGTATTTTATAGGAATAAATGAAAGAATAACTAGATTGGGGTCTAGTTAATCAGTGTTTTTCAACCTCAGCAACTTTAAGATGTGTGGATTTCAGTTTCCAGAATTCTTCAGGCAGCACATTGGTTGGGATATTCAAAGTCAAAGTCCACATACCTTAAAGTTGTTGAGATTGAGAAACACTGTACAGTAGTGGGTTGTTCAGTGAAAATCAGGATGAACTTTTCAAATCAAAATTAATACCTTTTATTGGCTCTCCGTTAAACAGCTATGGTGCTGCAAAAGGTCTATGCATGTGTTGCATCAGTGAGCCACAAATAAATGACAGGAAGTGTTGCATAGCTGCATAGCTAAAGCCCCATTGCTATGACATCGCCAGAGCCAGACTGCCTCCATTTCTCCTCTCAAGTCTCAGCAACCTGTGATGTCGCAAGACTTCCAGTTTTGTAACCTGGAAGTCCCACCTATGAGATTTATATCCACACAAGTGAACATGTTGACAGTATGCTATAATCTGAAAAAGGTGGAAAAGCTTTGTGTTAAAGTATAGGAATAAAGATGAGATTGAACTTTACATGGGAATATCATATGACTTTATAGGCATATAGTAGCAGAGGTCTGATGCAAGGATTTTCACATCTGGAATACAGTAGTTGAAAGATACAGTACATTCATATGAAAGAAAAGTAGTAGAATGGGAAGTGGAATAATATGTTAAAATAGTAATATTTTAGTCTACATCTTCAGTTTGAAGGTCCTAAACTGCTGGGACTCCTGCAGCAATAAAACCTTTTTCACTTCCACTTTATGTAAAAATGAGTGAATTAAAAGAAAAAAGACCATGTCAGCCTCCTTTGTTGAGGAGAAGGGGGAGATTTAACAAAACACTTATAGTCCTGTTGTTTTGTTTAGGTTGCTGAGGAGGAACAACAAATCTGTTAATCTAATATTTCCCTTATGGAATCTGAAGCTCAGAAACTTGGAGTGGTGAGCCAAGAGTTCCCTCCAGTGAGGGAACAGAGTCATAGCATTTAAAAATCAGAAAACAACCCAACTTTGTGATAATCATTTCACCTCACTCCAACTGAGTTGGTGCTGGAGAGTTCTTTTAATTGTAGGAATACAAGTGCTTGGAGCTACTTTCTAATTGGTTTAAAATTCTCATATAGAAAATGCCTAAATAGAAGGATTAAATAAAAGCAAAATTTATTGTTAATGTATGTGACCATTCACTATGTATAAAGAGAAGATGTGACAGATCTTTCAAAAAGGCATGAAGAAGGCACTAACACTGATGATGTTATCTACTTGGGTAATGAAACGTCTACAAGAAAACAAGCAAGCTCAGAGAGCACCAAGGTCCACCGCACAAAATTGTGACTTCTCATGAGGACAAACTCTGCCAATCATAATCTCTTCAGAAAGTTTCTGACTTCTTTTGTTATTTTACTTCTTCAGAGGATGGAGAAAGGCAAAAGAGTATCAGAGTATGAGATCAGCTCAATATGGAAGATTTAATAAAGTAGGAATAATGAAATTTTGGGAGGAATTTGTTACACTGGAATTCTTGATTTTGAGAAGGGGCGTTGTCTTACCTGGATGCCTTTTCTCAGCATGGAGATGGAGAATCCACTGGTGGATTCTCCATCGTGGATTCTTCATCTCCAATGCTGGAGAAAGATTGAATCTGAGTGTAGAGATGTACAGATATCAAATAGATAAGTGTTTCTCAATCTTATACTGTTTATAGCCACCTTTTGATTCTTTTGGTGTAATAAAGTACTAAAGTGAAAAAGTTGTAAAACCAGCCTAATGCCCAATAATTCCATCACACAGGGTTGCCTTCTCATAGAAGGTGATAAATTATAAAGTCATTACAGCCAATCTATTAAAATAGCAGAACAGGCTTGCTCTTTCTTTTGAATGAATGTGTCTTGTTTTAGTGTTTAGAAAGACCCATTTTTTCTCAGAATAATTTCATTCACCATAGAAATAGTTTTAATAATTTGCAAGCTATATATTTTCTTTAAAAGCAGCTAGAAAGTGCAAGGAATTCCATTTCTGCTGTTTGTTGGCATTCACTATTCTAGAACACTTTGATTATCCTGATTTGAACAACATTGCTCATTAAGTTTTTTTAAAATTAGAATTCCAATTAAAGTTGCTATCCAAACTGAGCAAATATGGTGAGTATAAATATATTAGATTCTTTCAAAATTGTTTTTTCTGTTTCTCCTTAAGCAAGTGCTAAAAGAGATTTTCTTGTGAATACATTAATCTATTCAAAATCTCATTAGAACTGAGTGATTACCATGGCTCCAGTGCTTACATCCTGATCCTTTTTTTTTTTTTTTAGTATTCAATTTCAACAGGCTGCTGTAATATATTGAATTTGCAGATACTATACTTCCATCCTGCAGTTCAGGTGTTGTTACTGTCAAGCATCTATTCTCTTGAATCTCTTGTGTTCATTTTAATTTATTATTTTTTATTATTTCTAAAAAAGCATATACTCCTCTTCCTTTAATAGGTCTAGGCATCTTTGAGTAACAGTTGAACTATATTTTAGATAACATAATAGTTTGAAAAGTATACTGAATGATAGGATTACTACCTGTGCATTCTAATATAAAAATAAGCACGTGGGGTAAATAACATGTAAAAGTATAAGTATAAATGAGAAAGGAGATTTCTGTAGCTTCTATTTTATTTCATTAGAATATCAGTTCCTCCTGAAACTATTGTAAATGTGTATAAAGTATTGATTGTAATTATCCATGGCTAGCAATTCTTATGTTGATTTATAGCATATTCATTTAGAGCCAGTTTGGGATAATGGTTCAGGCTAGAAACCAAAAAATTGTGAGTTATAGCCCTATCTTAAGCACATAACCAGCTGGGTGATCTTGGGCTAATCCCTACAGTTCTCAGGAGTAACAAATTACCTAAAGGTACAACTTTTAAGCATGTATGTACATATGTGACATACTACACTTCCTAGTTTCTGTGCTTTAAGAAATTTATATAAACATTCTTCCATGTTGCTTTTACATATGTTTATAATTTGCTTTTTTTTTTAAATTGAAAATTTTTAGATATTTTTACAAAAAGCAAAAAAAAAAAAAAAAAAAAAAAAAAAAAAAAAAAAACAACCCTCGCCCACCCACCCCAACCCTCCCTCTCCATCCCCCCCGATCTTCCCAGAGCTGAGTATAGGCTTAATTAAAATTTTTAAGAATCTTAAAAAAATTGAAAAAATATAAGTCATAAATATATCTAAATACCTTACATAAACAATTTATAAAGTAATTAACAATAAAATATATGTAAAAAAAAGCATATGTATTAAAAGGAAAAAGTACTTGAAAGAAAAAAAGATAATAAAAAAGAAAAAAAGAGAAAGAAGAAAAGAGATATAAAAAAGTACAATCTATAAAATATTAAAATTTATATACAAGTTATTAGAAAGCTAAATGATATTTTTTATATCCAATTTATATTGTATAAAATTTATCCATTTTTCCCATACCGCAAAGAATTTCTCTTGCGATTGCTCCTTTAAGAAAGCCGAAATCTTTGCCATTTCCGCCAAATAAGAAACTTTAAAAAACCACTCTTGCAAGGTAGGCAAAGATTCCTTCTTCCAGTATTGCCCTACTAACAGCCCAGCGGCCGTAATCAAATTTAACATCAATATAACTTCCTTAGCATCACAATCAGTAACAATACCTAACAAAAACAATTGTGGGGTAAATTTTACCCTCTTTCTAAAAATTCTTTGAATATTCCACCATATCTTAATCCAAAAGACTTTTATATTTTTACACGACCACCAAATATGATAATAAGTAGCGTCTAAACAACCACATCTCCAACATTTAGGCTGTAAGTCAGGATACATACGAGACATTTTTTGTGGATCAAGGTGCCATCTATAAAACATTTTGTAAAAATTCTCCCTTAAGTTCTGGGCTTGTGTAAATTTAACATTCCTCACCTAGATGGTTTCCCAGGTATCTAGTAGAACTGGTTCACCAAAATTTTGTGCCCATTTAATCATACATTCTTTAATTAGTTCTGATTCTGAGTCCAGTTCTACTAGTACCCCATAAATTCTCTTAATATGAGTTCGCCTTTGATCTTTTACTTGTTTAAAAAGATTTTTATCTTCTCTGAGCAGACCCACATTACGATCTATCTTCCATCTATCAGCTATTTGTCTATACTGAAACCATGAATATATAATATTTTCATGTGCTAAATCTTCCAAAGATTTTAACTGCCAATTTTTACCATCCCACCTGAGTAATTGCGCATAAGAAACACTATCCATCTTAACTCCTCTTCTTATCCCCTCTATCGCATGCCAAGGTATAGCCCATAATGGTATTTTAAACTCACTTTTATAATATTTCCTCCAAACCCGAAGTAAAGAAATCCTTATAATATGAGATTTAAAAACCCGATCCACTTTTTTATTAAAAATTAGATAGGCATGCCATCCAAAAAGTAAATCCCAACCCTCCAAATGGAGTATTTCTACATTTGTTAAATCAACCCAATCACTAATTAGTGTTAAAGCCACAGCATCATAATATAATTTCACATTCGGTACCTTGAGTCCACCTCTCTCACGGAAGTCTTGCATAATTTTAAGCTTTACCCTTGGTTTTTTCCCTGCCCAAATAAATTTGTTGATACTTTTCTGCCATTCATTTAAGTTAACCTCATTCTTTAAAATAGGTAACATTTGAAATAAAAAGAGAAATTTTGGCAGGACATTCATTTTAATCACTGCAATTCTTCCCATAAGAGATAACTGTAACTTCTCCCAATTTTTCAAATCTTTTTGTACCCTGACCCACAGCCTTTCATAATTGTTTTTATACAATTTTACATTAGAAACAGATAGAGTAACCCCCAGATATTTTATCTTATCAACAACTTCAAAGTCTGTCAGATTAACCAAAATCTGCTTATCCAAATTAGTCATGTTTTTAGATAATATTCTAGTCTTATTATTATTAATTTTAAAACCCGAAACCCGTCCATATTGGTAAATCAGTTGTAATAAATTTACTACAGAATAGGTAGGCTGAGACAAAGTAACCACCAAGTCATCTGCAAAAGCTCTTAATTTATATTCTTTTTTGTTAACTTCTATTCCTTTTATTTCCTGCGTCTCTCGAATTTTGATCAACAAAATTTCCAGAGTTAAAACAAACAGTAACGGTGACAATGGACATCCCTGTCTTGTACCTTTTTCTATTGTAAAAACCTCTGACAAACCCCCATTAACAATAAGTTGTGCCGTTTGTTTTTGATATATAGCACCAAAAGCTTGTGATATTTTTTCTCCAAAATTCATTTCCTCAATTAATCTTAACATAAACTGCCAATTCAATTGATCAAAAGCTTTTTCAGCATCTAAAAATATCAGCCCTGCGGAAATTTGGTTATTCTTATCTAAATATTCTAATAAATTAATAATTTGTCTAACATTATTCTTCATATACCTACCAGTTATAAAACCCGATTGGTCCTTATGTATAAGCTGATGCAAAACCCTCATAAGCCTATTAGCTAAAATTTTTGCAAAAATCTTATAATCTACATTTAAAAGAGATATGGGCCTATAATTCTTCGGTAAAGTGAGATCTTGATCCTCTTTTGGAATCAAAGATATAAAAGCTCTACGCCATGACGGAGGAATCTCTGAACCCTGTAGTATATTATTAAAAAGCTCACATAAAGGTTGAATCATCTCTTCTACCAAGGTTTTATAATAAATGGATGTCAAACCATCCGTACCCGGTGCTTTACCTACTTTTAATTGCTTAATAACTGTCAACAATTTCCTCATTGGTGATTAAACCATTAATTTCTTGTTTCTGATCTTCTGTTAATTTAGGGAAGTTGGCCTCACTTAAATAATTATTTATATTTAAAGTTTGTACATTAGTACTCTTATATAATTTTTGATAATAATCTAAAAAAGATTTCTTAATCAACTCCTTCTGATAAACTAATTTACCATTATAATTTATTTTGTCTATAATTCTCTGTCTCTGTTTCTTTCTTAATTGATAAGCCAACCATCTGTTTATAATTTGCTTTTATAGTGGTGCACAAATTTGAGCTTGATTTGGGGAAAGCTGTATAATTTTTTTCCCATACACAACATATTAAAAATTATAGGGAACATCGGAGCATGGTTAAAAGAAATAAGAGAAAAGGAGGAGCAAAAAAATTTTGTGAATAGCACAGGCCACACAAAGAGAGGTGGGGAGAAGAGAGAGGCATACTAGTTAGTCCTACTTGCCTCACAAGACTTGTTTGGATTGTCTCAAGTAAAATCTGGAACTTCCAATATTGTATAGGTTTTGGTTCTATTAGCTCACAATCTGTCTCATTTATTTCATACACAATTTAAATGAAACACAAAGTGGTTAATTGAAAATTCAAGTCACAGCTTTCAAGTAGCAATGTTCCCTACCAAATTCAACAGGATTCTCCTGCATCAATATATTGTTGGTCCTGCTGGTAGACCAGACTTGGAAACCACTCCACAGGAAGACTACAACCATTTCTATTGAGATTGGCTATAATAACAAGATCTTGCAAGAGGGATGGTGGTGCTTTATCTCTTCCTCCTCCTTATAATTCAGTGTATTAGGGAGGCTAGCGATTGAGCCGCTTCTATTTGTTATCTTGTTTTTGATTTTAAAAAATGCTTCACTCCTTTTTTCCTGCACAATACTTTCAAGGTCGTCATTTTTACTCTGCACATATACTGGGAGTGGAAGATTGTCTCCAATTCTTAAGAGTGTTTTGGGGGTTTTAGTTGATACTCTAGAAATTCCCTCTTATTTTTGAAAACATCCTGTATGTATTTAAATAAGGGTGGGGCGGCGTTGTCAGCTATATATGTTATACTTCATATATAGCTTCTGATTGAATAGTTATAGTGCCTTAATTATTTATTCTTGTCTGTTGCAGGAACGTGGGGAAAAATGGTGGATCGCTTGGCAAACAGTGAAGCAAATACTAGGCGAATAAGCATAGTGGAGAACTGTTTTGGAGCTGCTGGTCAGCCTCTGACCATTCCTGGCCGTGTCCTCATTGGTGAAGGAGTATTAACAAAGCTATGTAGGAAGAAACCAAAAGCAAGGCAGTTTTTTTTATTCAATGATATCCTTGTATATGGTAACATTGTTATCCAGAAGAAGAAATATAATAAGCAACATATCATTCCTCTCGAAAACGTCACTATTGAATCTATCCAAGATGAGGGGGATTTGCGGAATGGATGGCTTATCAAAACTCCAACTAAATCTTTTGCAGTATATGCTGCTACTGCCACAGAAAAATCTGAATGGATGAACCACATAAATAAATGTGTTTCTGATTTGCTGTCCAAAAGTGGGAAGACGCCCAGTAATGAGCATGCAGCTGTCTGGGTACCCGACTCAGAAGCCACTGTTTGCATGCGCTGCCAGAAAGCAAAATTTACTCCTGTGAATCGTCGACACCACTGTCGGAAATGTGGATTTGTTGTCTGTGGACCCTGCTCTGAAAAGAGGTTTCTTATTCCCAGTCAGTCTTCCAAGCCTGTGCGAATTTGTGACTTTTGTTATGAATTCCTTTCCATGGGAGAGATGTCAACATGCCAGCCCACAAGATCAGACTCTTATAGCCAGTCACCAAAGCCTCCTTTAAATGACATATCAGATGATGATGATGATGATGACAGCAGTGACTAATGGAAGAAAACGTTTTTATATTACAGTTGGTGTTTGAACTTGAGTTGTATGAAAAACCTTTAGTTACAACTTCTGAGAAATCTACCCTAGCCATTAAATTTGCCTGAAAAACCTTTGAATCATATGTGCCTCAGTATTTAAACCTCCAAAAATGTCATTACTCTTTCTGCAGGGATTGACTGTTGCAAATACTTTCCAGCCACGTATACTTGATTTTCTTTCTACAAGTGAATTGGTCAGCAGTTCCCCTTCTCTAAACAGGAAGATTAGAAAATATAACACAATTGTTTTCTTTGCTAATGAATTATTTTAATATTAGGATGGGGGAATTAAACCTGTATGAAACTGGTAATTTGGTTAGCAGATTGAAAAGGACATCTAACCAAACTTTGAAACTGATAGTTTACCTTTATTCTATATATTATAAATTCTGAAATGTTAGTAACTATTTAAAAACAATGCAAAATGTTGTACACCAAGCAGTGCCTTGTAATGATTGCACTGTTGCAGGAAAAAAAAAATAACCTTGCACCTCTGGCATGATGATCTAAGAAACAGTTGGTGCTGTTAGGATTAATTGCTGTTGTATAATGGGATTTCAGTAATAAGGGTTGTGATTTCATCCCTAGAACTGAGGGCTGTCCAGCATCTTGCACAAAGAAAATTTTCTTAAGATGCAAGATGAAGACAAATTCAGCACTATTGTGTAATGATTATTGTGAGCTGATCACAAGCATGGTGCTCCCACAAAATGAATAAAACAAATGGGGGCTTTTAAGAAATTAATCTTTCAGATGGATTGATAGCTAAACTACTTTCAAACTTGTATGATATTGTTAAATGTTTATAATGATCAGGTATGGTTAAGTGAAAACTCTTGTCTCAGATCATGTTATTTGCTGTAATGTTGTGATTTGATATTTAAATCCTTAGATCATTCACTAACATTTTTAAACTATAGGACGTGGATTTAAAAATAAACTGTGTTCTAAAAGCACAAATTGGGAGAATAGGCTAGCTATTCATTTGAAATATCAACATTCGTACACAGCTGACCTCACGATGTAAATGAATTGCAGGTGACTTTATTTTAAATGTCTAAAACCAAGACCTGACAAATAGTACAAAAGGTATTTCCAGTAAATTTTTTACTTTATACAATATACTTTCTATAGTGGTGTCAATTTTAGAGAAATGTCAACTTAGCTATAAAGTTTTGTAAAATCCCACAACATATTTCTATTTTTATATAATAGTATGTTTAATTGTTTTACACAGAAGTCCATTGACAGAATTGTGTGAGAATTCAATAGCACCTGAGAATTTATAAATAACATGCTGAATATTATTTGTGCAAAAATTATATTGAGTAATGTGCTTAGTAAGTCATAGTTTCAGCACTGTTTTCTCTCCTGCCTGTTTGACTATATTTATTAAATAAACCATTAGATTCACATCTGTGAACTTGTCTACCATTCTATAATCTAGTTGAATGAAGAGTATAATATCCAAGTTAGGGCAAAAAAACCCCCTCATATCAGGAGTCTAGCTATAAAGTGATGAAGCGTGGGCTCTATTGACTTGCTTAGAATCTGTAGAACAGCTGTATTGATGGTGAGAATTCAGAAGGCTAAATTCCCAGTTGATACACAAATGCCTAAATAGAGAAGGGCCTTGCATTAATGCTGGGAGTTCAAACGTATGCACATAATGTTTTAAACACTCAGGTCTCCCACAGCTTTCCTATGTTCCTTGAACTCTAAAATTCAACATTTGAGGACACAATATTTAAAAGTTTCATTTAATTGTAGTAAAGGTAGTTTTAATAGAATGATTATTTTTAGTATACCATAATATACACAACAGTTTCATTCTGACAATAATTAGCTTCAGTGAGGCTTGTCCTTATGCAGTTACAAAGAGATTGAACGCTTCCTTTTTATGTTAACCAAAGTTTAGTGTATAGTCTGAACCCCATATTGTGGTTAATCTTATAGACAAATCACATTAACTATAGAGTGAAATTGGATTGAGTTTAGATAATTTGACAAACAAATTAATTCTAAAACTTTTGAGGTTAACATTAGAGGCGAACATATGGGGCTCGCTGAGGTTTATTCTTATGGCAGACCATATACTTACATTATATTATGTCTGCATTAATATTTCCATAATTATTATTGATGCTTGGAAATGGATAGTTTGAAGGATGTCCTCCAAAGTGTGCTTTTTTATGAAGCAGCCAATGAAAACTTTTTGAATTGGCTGGATATGTTATACTTTATTTTTTCTACTGATTAGTTAAATCTTCCCTTCTCCGTAACTCAGATATGAACTGTAGGTTATGTGCATATAATTCAACTTTCTTAATGCTTAATCTACATTGTGTAAAAATCTGTATTCAGTATTGAATGTAATTTTTATATTTGCCCAGTTATCTTTATATGCTGCACGTATGCTTCAGCACTTTCATTTATTTGGCCACAAACTCCTCATATCAGTCCTCAAATCCAGTCATTGCATACAAATAAAATTTGCATATGCTACAATTAATCCCTGATGCTATTACCAATTGACAATGTAAAATAAGTAATCATAAGATTACGAGTGTGAAAGAAGGTTACTAATTTTATGATTTTGCTCATAATTTTATTTTGGAAAGCTATCTTGTGTGTTAAGTCAACTTTGTGAAAGGCTTAATAAATGATTTTGTAATTTTGTCAGACTGTGCTGTTTTCACTGTGTAAATCTGAGGGCAACTGTCAATAAGCAAGGCTTTTTTGCTTGCTCCTACAGTGTGTAAAAAGAAAGAAGTCAAAAGTGCACTGTGAAAAAGATATAGTTAAACATTACTTACGAGTTTGAGGAACAAATTTTAATATGAAAAGTAAGAGGATTTTGGAATGCTTCCATAGGCGATCACACCTATTCTAGAGGGAAAGATGTTATTTCTTAAAATTAAGAGTGGCAACCAGTCAAAGAACTTGTTTATTTTAAAATGATTGATTTGTTCAAATACACAGGGAAATTGTCTATTTTTGTAAATAGTAAACGACTCTGAATGTGTATCTTGCAACTTAATGAAGTAGTTTAATATGAACAGAAGAAATGGTCATTATATCTCTTAGATGTTTTCTTAACTGCTATTTAATTAAATTTCTGTAATTTGCACCAAGACCCTTTGTTCTCCAACACTTATGTTCCTAGGATCCCAGGTACAAGATTTAATTTCTGGCCCAAGATTCTCTGGAATAATGCTGTTGCTTAACTACACTGGCTTTAAGTCCCATTTTTGTTGTACTTATATTTGGCAACATTTGAGGGGTCTAAATATGAAAATATTTAACTTGAAAAAAATTCTGATAAAATGGTAGAGATGAATAAAAAAAGCAAAACATTTTGGAGGCTGATATCAGAACTCTTTCTGTTCAGGCAAAGATCACAAGTTGTTTTTTTCTGGCTTGCTAAACTTGAGGGTTATTTTTTCTTTTGTGGATTTGAATACTGTAACATTTGAACACGTGCCACATTCCTGAATGCCACAGGGCTTTTGCAAAAAGTAATTTCTCTGTATCAGTGTTTAACAAATTTGAAAACTAATCTTACATTGGTAGTTTACACCCCCACCCCACATATACACATCCTCCATTCCTTGCTGAAACAAGTGAAGCCACAAGGGTGGAGAGATTGTTTTCCAGTTGAATCACATCACATCTCTTGGGAGAAATTGTGGATTGCTTGTAGCTCAAGAACAAAAAGAAGATCCTCCTGTTAATAATTGCCAAATGTAACAAAAACTGACATAGGCTTGTGTTGTGTGAGTTTGCATGTGTTCAGGCATAATAGGTACCTAGATTTGATTTACTCTTGACACTACCCAAAGGTATTAGGAGTGGGGAAGTTAAAACATTCAGAATGGTCTGATAATTGCCTAATTAAAGCCTATTCCTTTTTGATCTGCATTGGTAACACCCATTAAAAAGGGACAGGGCTTCAATTTTGTAATCACATTTTGATGTTTTGACCCAACAGTAATTACTTTTAAGTTTTTAAAGCAATATAACAGATCCTATAACTCATAATTAATGATATATTGAAAAACTAATTGCAATATTTTAGATTTCTTTATGTATTTTACTCTTTTTATTCTTTTTGTCTATATTTATACTTCTCTAAAATGCCTAATAAAATATACTTCTCTAAAATGTCTAATAAAAAATTACCCTTTCTCATTAGCCTTCCATCCGAAAACCCCAAATACGAATATAGAAACATTCCTTTTGAAACTGATTTTTTCTCATATCAGTGACTTCCCATTATCCCTTATTCCCCAGGGGGAATCTGTTAAAGGCCATATAATGATGAGAAGGACAAGATGGAAATGTGAGCATCATTGCTCCTTTTTTTCTTATTTTTTAAAACAACTCCTCCCATAGTGGATTTCTGGAGAACAAGATTGCTCTCAGCAGAAATCCAACTTCTGACTTGCAAAAGGGTTTCAGAAATATGTTGAGGCCTCTCTTGTAAGCAGGATATAGAGTGACCACAAACTGGTTTTTAGAGAGTCTGAGGTCTGGCAGTTAAGTGTAGCTCCACATGTTGACCATTAAATTAAACACCCTCAATCAAAAGGAGCAACTCTGAACTATTAATAGAACCAGCTCTGTTCAGTTTAAAAAAAGAAACCCAGAAAATAGCAATAATGATGATGGATAAAGAATAGGGAAAAACAAAGTCGGAAGCAATAAAAACGGGACTTGGTTGAGAGTTTTGTGGTCTCAGTGCAGTTTTGTTTTTTAAGCTGGTTTGTAGTTTGAGGGGGTCTTTGGTAGTTGTTTTCTTGCAGATGTTTTCTTACTGATATTGCCTAGTTTGGGTCATGAAATGTCTGCAAGGAAACGACCACCAAGGACCCCTCATTTCAACCCTGACCTACAAATATCCTTTATTGGTTTGTATCTTGTTTGCACAGCTTAGCACAGGAACATTCAGAATTCCTCTGTGTTGCATCAGAGTCACAAGATCTTAATGCACCATCCGAGCCCAAATTTCATTTTATTTCATCACAAAACAGTTCATGACTATTTGGAGAAGGAAAGTTATACACTAACATTAATAGAACAATATGTGTTCGTGTTTGTTTTCTTTTAACATGTTACACACAGATTGTAAGATTGTGGCTTTGGGTCCAAAAGTCTTCTGAATCCTAAAATGATCCATTTACAGCTCTAGGTTGGGTCATGCTTCCCTTGAATAGAGTTCATTCATAAACTAGTTCACAGCCTGAGCAGTAAGAGGAAACTATGTCCAAGGAGAGCCTTTGGACAATTATATCTGATAGGCCAGCTGTGTCCTTCCTTTAATCATGAAGTACAGAACATAGACATTCATGCCCTTCTCACCTCATGGTTGGACTCCTACAATTTGTTCTTTGTGGAGTTGCTCTTGAAGACTATCTGCAACTGTACAACACACACTGACAAGTGGCTATGGGTGAGCCTATCTTTGCTAGTATCTCTATTCAAGAAGCTGCACTGGTGGTCAGTCATCTAGGCACAGTTTAAATTGCTGGTTATTACCTTACCTCAGTGTCTGGATATTTCCAAGACTGCCTGATCTGAAATGAATTCTGCAATTAAATCAGGGAGAGGCCTCTTGAGGATCCAGTCCCAAAGAAAGGTCCATTGTAGGGACTCTTATTGTCAATGCTATCCCCATTTCTGTGGAACAATCTGTTCTTGTACATAAGTACCACCTTCCTGAAGGGCTTCTTTGGGCTTGGGAAAGTATAGTCACTTGATGAAGCAGTTGGGGATGTAAAATTCAGGGTTGCTGTGGGGACTTTGAAGAAACAAAATTCTACCATCTCTTAAGTGAATTGGTTACTAAAGATAAAAAAAAAAATGTTTCTTTAGATGGGCCTGATGGTTAGGCAAGAATGGGAAAATTAGTTGCAGTCTATGATCTGGGGCTGACTTTGCATTTATGACTATTTGCATATATATCTTCAAAAACCAGTTGACAGTGGGTCTGATGGAGCAAGAACGTGGAGTTTATCCTGGCTGGAGTTCACTAAAGCTGAAACCATTTTGAAGTATCATTGTCTCCTGATGTAGATTTTGCTAGTTTCAGTATGTTCTGAGGGATATATGTACATTAACCAGTATTATAAAGTTATTGGGCACTGTATAACCCAAGGGAAATTAAATTTTCTAGTGCAACTTCTGGTCAGCTTGGTGTTTTGGGGAAATGGGGAACACTTGGCAATGAATGGTCTGTAATTGGAGAATGAAGACAATTGTGAACTGGTTTCTAGACAAATGTATATTACTAATTATTTTGTGACAAATGCCAAAGCCTCCATTCAACATTATGATATTAAATCCAGCAACAAAGCATGAAAAGGACACTGAATAACAAACAAAGACATGATAATTACAGGTAGTCTTTCACTTACAACAGTTCATTTAATGACTGTTTGAAGTTAGGTCCCTGAAAAAAATGACTTATGACTGTTTTTCACACAACTGCAGCATCCCCATGGTCATGTGATCAAAATTCAGACAGTTGGCAATTGACCTTGCAGTATCCCGGGGTCATGTGATCACCTTTTGTGACCTGACAAAGTCAGAAAGTTAGTAAGTTAGTAACTTAGCAACTGCAGTGATTCACTTTACAACTGCAACAAAAAAGTCGTAAAATGAGGCAAAACTCACTTAACAAATGCCTCAATTAGCAACAGAAATTTTGGCTCAATTGTGGTCATAAGTCAAGGACTACCAGTACCTTTTCTTGATGCTTTGAAATGATGTTCAAGCTTCCCTAGGATGTTTTTTTTTTTTTTTGACCAGGATCATGGAAAAAACATTTTCTCATGATTAAAAGATCAGAAATTATTTTTGGACCAACAAAGAACAGTTAAAAAAAATCTTAATTGGCTATGTAAGACCAAAGCACCCTATCTTTCATTTGCTACACACTTAAAATTGCGCATTACTATGTTTGCAAAAAAAAAAAAAAACAACAACTATTCATTCTCATTCAATTTCATGGTAGCTTATTTTCATTTTTTTTAAAGGAGAACATTTCTGAGAAAATTGCTTGAGCATGGTGGTCTTCTACTTACTGAATGAGGTAGCCAAGGAGAGTGGGTAGATATTTCACTGTAAAATCATTTCTCTTGCAGCCCACAGTCTCTGGTTTACCATACTTCAATGAACTTTTCATTTACAGGTTAATATTGAATTAGCTCAGTGAATCTTTCACTTACCAGTTAAAATTCATAACAATTAGTATTTTAGGATTTAATCCTAAATTAAATTCCCCAAGGGGTATTTAGCTCCTCTTTCCCCCACTCACAACAGTTTTATCTGAAAATAAATGGCTATCCAAAAACAATCTCATTGTAAGGACCCACCCCACTTTGCATCTTAAGAAGACAGAACTCTTGGAATAATTCTTCCAACAGGGATCCTTTATTAAGAGAAAATGATTGCAGGCGTTCTAGACAGGACTTGGGGTTCAAGCTCTCCCATTCGAGGTTTTAAGGGGTTCCCCAGTAGTCCCACCCAATCACCCCCCTCTTCCAGTGACAGTTTCAGGCATCACACTCCCACCCCTTTTTTCCTTTCTTCCGTCTGGATGGAGACTTCAGATAAACTACATGAAAGGTAAATAGCCTCCTTTGTTATGATAAGGCCTTTTGGTGCTAACCCCATTCAAACTCTTTGAAGTTGCAATACACACATTCAGTTCCTTAGAAGTATACTGAAGGAAGTGAGGGCCATAAAGCCCTTTTGTTCTCCCCCTTCTCTCCCTCTTATGGCAGAATCCAGAGAAGGCAGAATTGGGGTTTTCTATATTTGATAACTAAAGATGAAATATAATTGGATTCTGACACTCATTGAAAAATCTGGATTTTCCAAGTCAATTTCCAACCAACCTTTCCTACAGGATGTCATGGGGCATGTTGGGACCACAACTTACAGAATTCCAAGCAGGCAGCATGGTAAATTCCAATCCATCTGGAGAACATTCTTCTATAAATTGAGCACCCTTTTAATTAATCAGATGCATCTTTAATCCAGGATGATTCTCTAGTTTCCAAATTAATTTTGGTACAGAATAAGTGGTTTAGCCAATCATAATATTCTTTGCTGGTCCAATGAAAAAATGTACAAAAGAGATGGTTTGCATCTATCAAAGAAAGGGACTGAGTTACTTGGCTATGAATTCACAGATTTTCTGGAGGAATATTTAAACTAAACAGCAGGGACAGTGAGTTAATTGATACAGAACATCCCTGTCCCTGGCAATCTAAAAACTATAGGGCTATCAGTGCATGTAACATAGATGTGTGTGTGCAAAAGAATATCAACCTTGCTGTCAAGCAAAATCAAACTTTCAATAGTGAGTGCTACACAAAGTGCACTAACCAAATAGGTAGTAAGACAATAGGGGAACTCAGGCACCACACAGGTTATGTAGAAAGTAAACACAGGGTCAGTCATAAAGGATTCAGATGTCTATACACCAATGCATAGAGTATGAACAGCAAACAGGGTGAACTAGAAATTCAGGTTAATAAGGGCAGATATAATATTGTTGCCATTATGGAAACATGGTGGGATGAAACCCACAAATGGAACACACAGCTAGAGGGATTTAAATTATTTAAAAGAAACAGATAAAATAAAAGAGGAGGTGTAGTTGCTTTATATATAAGAAATGACTACATCTCTACAGAAATAGAGCACAATGATGAAAACTGTCTTGAATGCATTTGGGTCAATATAAAAGGGAGCAAAAATGATATTGCCATAGATGTATACTATAGACCAGTGGTTCTTAACCTTTTTGAATGAATCGCCCCCTTGAGCCAATGAGGAAGTTGTCATCGCCCCCCTCCCCCAACATAACCTCCCAATCACACCATAGGAAATAATTCTTCAATTTATGCAAACACTTGTTTTGTTTTCTATAAAATTGTCATCAGGACATATTGATGCAAATAATTTATTTCCAGTCTTTTTCCCACATTTCAACTGTGTGAAAAATTTTGGTGCCACCCATCACTTTATTTCCAAACTTTTTGATACATGTATTTCATTATTATCTTATTTATTCAAGACACTTAAATGTAATGATCACTGAAAACAAAATTCAATTGCAAGAAAGTGAAATGCCCGAAAAGAAAAACAGTAATATTTAATGATTGAATTACAAGTGAAATTTAAGACGCAAAAAGAAATATAAAAAGGGTAGAGGCTGCTGCGCAATGCGCATGAAGATAAGCAATGTGTATTCATATATGTACGGCATTCTGTACTGAAGCTAGCTGGAGGAACATTTGAAAACACAATTCAATCCACTAATAGCGAGCAATCTGATGTTTTTGTACGACAGATATACAGCGATTCACTGTATGAAAAAGTCTCAAGTGTCCCCAAAACTTCTCACTCCATCGCCGCCATATCACCCCCTTTTCGTTCCTTTGCCCCATGTCGCCCCTTTTTGCTCCATCGCCCCCCGGGGGGCGATATTGCCCAGGTTAAGAACCACTGCTATAGGCCGCCCAACCAAACAGGAAAAAGATGAACTTTTTGCTAGTCAGCTAACTAAGGTATGTAAGGAAGCACATCACAATAGTAATGGAGGACTTTAACTACCCTGACATCAACTGGGAGACAAACTCTGCACCAACTCTGCACCAGATTCCTGACAAACCTGGCAGACAACTTTGTCTTCCAAAAAGTAGAGAAGGGAACTAGGGGATTAGCCATTTTGGATGTAATTCTCATTAACAGACAGGAAATTACAGACCTATCTGCCTGACCTCAATACCTGAGAAGATTCTGGAAAAGATAATCAAACAACGAATCAACGAACACCTAGAGGCAAACAAAATCACTACTAAAAGCCAACATGGGTTTGTCAAAAACAGATCATGCCAGACAAACCTTATTGCATTCTTTGACCAAGTGACAAAATTAGTGGATCAGAGGAATGCTGTGGATATAATTTACTTGGACTTCAGTAACGCATTTGATAAAGTAGATCACAACCTACTACTTGATAAGATAGAAAAATGTGGGTTAGACAGCATCACCACCAGATGGATTCGTAGCTGGCTGACCGGCCATACTCAGTGTGTGGTCCTCAATGGAACTGCATCTACATGGAGGGAAATGTGTAGTGGGGTGCCCCAGGGCTCTGTTCTGGGCCCAGTGGTTCAAGGCAGGATACATTTTATTTCCTTCTCAATTATATCCCATAACAATTCTATTAGGTAGACTGGGTAATGTGTTTGACATATTTGTGTTACAAAAATCCTGAATGCATAATGCTGTATTCATATTAACCTGACAGTTTGTGGAATGGCTTGAGGGAGGAATTCCGATTATACTGAAAATGAAGTACAGTAGATCAAGTTCAGTATAAGACTGCCCTCTACAGGAACATTCTTTTCCATGTAAATGTGCTGCCCAGAATCGACTTTAAAATTTACTGGAATCATGGAAGTCATCAACCTCTGCTTCACTACCTATTTTCTGATTGATGGACAAATATACAAATTTACCAACAAATCAGAGGAACACTCATGGGGTCATCTTTCTCACGGCTCATAGCAGAGAATGTACTGCAGCGTCTAGAAACTAGACACTAGAGCACTCCCACACATATAAATAACCAAAAGCATGGATCCGGTATGTGGACGATACCTTTGTTGTAATAAAAAAAGGAATACCTAGACAAGCCACATGAAACTATCTACAGTATCTTCAAAGGAATAAAACCCATAAGGGAAGAATAAAATAGCAATACACCACCCTTCCTGGATGTTCCCATCAGCAGAGGAAAATGATAGTAAATCAGAAACTGAAGTCTATAGAAAAACAATACACACCAAACAAATGCTCCATTACTAAAGTAACAATCCAACTTTCCATAAGAAGAACTGTGTAAGAACATTATTCAGTTGAATACAAATGCACTGCAGCAACCTAGACATCAGGAAAAGGAAAAATTTGGAGAAAAAGGCTTCTGAAGCACTGCAAGAACAGGCTCTATGCTCGTAGTGCTTCAGACACCTCCTTCTTCAAATTGTACAATTTGAAGGAGTTTTCTGATGGATCGTGAGAATGGCGTGACGTGGCCTTGGCAAGAAGGCTGTGTCTCGCATAGGCTGGGCGTGCTTGTCAACAGCTGGAGAAAAAAAGGAAAGGAAAGTAGGGCATTTTCCATGCACCTGTGATCTGGATAGTTGGCTGAGGCCTCTTGAGCTGAGGCAGCTTTTCATTGCACTGCAGCAGCACTCCAACATGTGCAGAGCCCGTACCCAATCTTCCCCACCCCTTTTATCTGGAACTTAGTCTGCTTAATGACCTGTGAGATTGCTTAGAACGAAAACCGGGAGTGCTAAGACTGTGGTCATTGAGCAAAGTGGTCACATGACATCTCATTTAATGACCCCCTTCACTCAACATCCAAGATTCTGGTCCTAATTGTGGTCATAAGTTGAGGACCACTTGTGCTGCATTATGAAGGAAACATGCTATTTTTACCGTCTGTAAAAATACATACATACATTCCATACATTTGTGAATTAAGTATTTTTCTCTAAGCAACAAATGGACCGTTTGTTTCCTCTCACACTTTTTATTTCCTAAATCTTAAAACTACTTGCAAAATTACTGCTAATTGGTATCTGTTCTTTTGTATTTCCAACAACAACTGAAGAACAAGGATATTGTGGTTGGCTGCCCGAGTCCCCTTTTGGGGGAGATGGGCAACTTAAATTTACAAACAAATAAACAAATATGAACATGATTAAAATTGGAGAAATGGGTTAGGGGAGGAGAAGATGCAATCTCACAACATAAAATATGTACAGTATCTTTGGTAATTCTATTGTTTTACTACTTCTATTTTGCTAGATTTAGTGAAGCCTTTTGTTTACCGGAGGTTTATTGGTTAGACTTTCATCATCTGGACCCATGGAAATGAATTCCTCATCGAATTCCATCATGACTTGAACTTCTACCCTGTCATCAACCTTAGCCTAGATCTGTCTGTGGAACAAGTGCACTTCCTTGATGTTATCAAAAACCACACAATGGTGACATAAATACCATGTTATAAAAGAAATGTACAGATTGACATGAAGACCTAAATATTTTCAGTTTCTATCCAGAACACACCACCAAATTAATTATCTGTGCTCAGGCTCTATGCTACGAACAGATTTGTTCTGACTTACTTGACAGAGAAGCTCAACTGGGGGAATTAAACCAGGCATTCAGAAAATTGTTTACCTAAGGAGATTAACAGACAAATCAAAACAGCTACATCAATTCCCAAGGATGAACTATTAAAAGCTGAACACAGAAACAGAACACCACTACTTGTTATCTACAGTTCACTGCTCAAGCCACTTAAACTCATTATTAATAAGCTACAATCCATATTGGACAGTGACATTGCACTTTCTGAGGGTCTAGGTCAGGGGTAGGCAACCATGGCTCTTTTATGACTCATGGACTTCAACTCCCAGAATTCCTGGGAGTTGAAGTCCACGAGTCATAAAAGAGCCAAGGTTGCCTACTCCTGGTCTAGGTGATAGGCCCATACCTGCATACAGGCAACCTTTCAATTTGGTGTAGATTCTTAGCAACAAAAACAACAGGATGATGCCAATATGGGATCCAGTCCCTGCCACAAGCCCATATATTTACTTTGCCTCGACATCTACCATTAACACCATGAGAGGCACCTACACAAGTAGTCCTCAACTTAAAACCATTGGTTTAGTGACTGTATGACATTACAATGGCACTGAAAAAAGTGACTCATGGCCAGTTATTGTATTATCTGTATTATCTTTTATTATTATTAATAATAGTGCAGTTATATGGAACATTCTATAATTTAAGTAATACTGTATCATCGGGGCCAATAAACGAAAATGAATTAAGCAACTGATAAAAACAGAATAATTTTACTTGAAAATACCAAGAATATACTTTAATTATTGTAGCATTACAGAAAAAAATCTGATGGACTGATTTCCATGTGGTAGTTTTAACTATTAATTTATTTGTAGTATGATTCTAAACAGATTTTATTTGTATAATTTGTATTACAATACCAAATTTTTTTGTGCTATAATTCTAAACATATGCCACGTTATTAAAAAAGCTGAAATCAATGGTACCTATTGTGTTTAATGTGTTTCTGATAATGAACAATAGCTATTGTTTTAGCATAATGTTATTTCAGTCACTTGGTGTACTACTGGCCTGTTATAAATCTTTAAATTACAATCCATTTCTAAATTTTCAGTGCCACAGAAAAATGAGCATATTATTGGATGATGTAACATATTACAAGTTGAAAAAACAATATTTAAACAAGAATTACATTTAGGACACATTAGGTCATTACAACTCGACAAATCATGATGCAATTATTTTTTAAGAAGAGGAAAACAGATACAGTAAGTCAGGACAACCTTTGTATAAAATTTTGATTTTAAAACAAAGCGCTCAAATGTGATTAGCTTAAATGCTGTATAGCAACTGTAAGATGAAATCATCCTCCATGTAACTTTATGCATACTTGTGCCTTTCACAAAGAATAGCTGATTCAAAATATTATTTCAGAAAACCTTTTGGCTACTAATGCTCATTATTAGAAAAACTTTGCAAGATGACCAGATAGTGAGATGAGCATAAACACTGTATAGCCCAATTCAACATGTTTACTTGAAAGCAAGTGCCAGTGGGGCTTACTTCCATGTGTGTAGGCACTGAAACAACATTATGAATAAAGTTTGTACCTAGCATTTATGCTGTTCAGAATTTTTGATCTACAGTGTCTTCCTGTCCGTTTCAACTAGCCTATTTTAATTGAATAATTCAGCTTCTCATACACATTTTAGGGCAATACTGCTGCAGGTTTGCATTAATTTGACTATAACAACAGTTGGATAAAAACAGAATTGTCAGAATCTCCTTTGAAATATATTGCGTCTGAATATTTTAAATTTCAAACACCATAACAGACTTTTTACTTTAAACTAGTGCTCTAGTCAAAAAAATTAGGATTTTATTTCACATCTTTTCTTTCTTTTCAGTTTTATTATTCTTTTGTTGGTATTAACTGAAGGAGCTATCAAATCCAAAGAGCTTTATCAACATAACCTTTAACTAAAACAATTTTGCTAGCTTGGTTCTATCAGCAATTAGAAGGAAGCCTCTGAGCACGTATAGCCAAATTAGTAAGTTTATGAGGCAAAATGCTCACTTTATACTGGAACAGCAGTATAAACATAGAACATCCTTGGTGCACCCTACATGGTGCCAAGCAATGAACAGATGCTTTTCATACAGAAGTGGATACTGCAGAAAGCAAGCCAACATCAGCCAATATGTTTACTACAAACCCAACGGAGCTGTCGGTCCATAGTGAGATCTGTTAATTCATCTATAGATCTCCAAGTGCATTGGCAGGCATAGGCCCGTGATCCCTTCTTCAGTAACATCTTTGTTTTCAACTTGCTGAATTCAGGCATGTTATTCCTAAGAATTAAGAACATTTTATTTCGGCTGAGTTTTTGCATGGTTTTCAAGTATCATTGCTTAAATAAAAGAGACACTGAGTAGAAGTACTTTCATTCATAGAAAGTGTGTGTGAATCTCCAGTTTTGTCAACTTCTGACTTTCATTCTGTTTAATTTCAGTTGATTCTGGAATCAGTGCTACTGTTCAGAAGTATTATTGTTTATATGTGTGTTTAGGCATGCAAAGAAGCTGCAATGGGGAGGAAATGTCTTCAAAGAGAAAAAAGAAAGTCCAGTTGCTTCTTGAAAAAGTACATTTGGGACAACCATGGCCTGGATGACTGAGAATCTCCATAGACAGGCTTATTGGAGGAATTTACAACAGTCTCTCTTGATGGGCATAAGCAAACTTTCTGCTTTCTTTGCAAAGCAGAAAAACCTCTAGATATTGCAGAGCTGCAATTCACCACCACCCTAAATAGTCTGGCCAATAGTTTCATCATCTCGATGGAGACCAAAATTCTTCTCTTGTTCCTTCAATGGAAAACCATTGATATAAAATCAATATTGCATACCAAATATTCTGAAAGTGGAACAATTCTTTATTGGCTCCTGTATATTAAAAAGAGTAACCCCATGCCGTTGTACATACATAATTCTGACATTATATTATAGGAATAATTTCTCCATGTATTTATGAGTTAATCATAATCACATACACTTAAAAAAACTCTCTCTTACTACTTGACTTGACTGAATTTAGTCTCTAGTAAATGTGTTTAGGACTGCAAGTAGGCAAAACCAAACATGATATGACATGAGAACCATAATCAAAATTTATCTTGCCCACAAGGGAGAAAGGGAAATATCTGTGCTAAAAATATCTGTTGTATTAAAAATAATTTGGCATAACCTACAAATAAACTTTCAGTGGGAATACAATTAGAACTCCTGATATTGTCCATAATACTTACCTAAAAAAGAGGTAATCACATGATTTGTCCCATTGATAGTCATTGTAATGCAAAACACGGAAGTCACATGCAGTGCAACGTAACTGATCACAAGTTCTATTGAAAGAAAAAAAAGACAAATGTCACTGGTTTATTTAAAAAGAATATGAGGCCTCCATTACAGTAATTTGAAATGTTGAAATGTTTAACAACTGTTTTTCAGTTAACTTTTCCTTTTTTCATTGATAAATCAATTTAGTAAGGACATTGGACAGGTTTGGACTGGAAGTAGCTTAGTCTTATGGGGACAAGTACAACCTTTTCCTGTGAGGTATTTATGTAGCTATTGAGGTCAGTTGGCTCTCCAATAATAATGATTTAGATACTCCCAAACTACATATACGCTCTTTCTGAAGGAGGATGATCCCATTTAAAATATTTAACCATCCGATTCCAAAACTGAAGAATCACCATAAACAAAGTCATCATCTTATCCGGATTCAGTCTTAGTTTATCACATACAATATCCGTAGATATTGGTTCAGGATGTGCGGAGCCTGTCCTGAGTCAGATGTTTATGGATAAGTAGTGATGTGTTATCTACATATTGGTGCTATTCAGCTGGAAAACCCACAATGCCTCCGGAGAGGCACCATCACTCTATACTTTCTGTGACACCCTTCAAACAAGAAACAGAAACACTGTAACACAGTGGCCCTTACTTTATTCCCAACTTATGGAGATGGTCTAGGAAAATATTACGGCCAAGAAACATAAAAAAACTTATGGAAGATCAAACAAAATCTATTCATTTCTCACATTCTATTGGGAGATCATATATGAATCTCTGTCCAAACCAGGTCCTGAACTGAGACAGCAAAGCATGACGATAATTGGTCTCTGCTATAGAGACCTACACTGCAGACACCATTGTCTGGCCATTTGTGATGGTGTTGTAGTTGGTAAAAGCCTTTAGATTTTAGCACAAGATGGTCTAGCCATGACATTATAGTAAGTGAAATTTCTCTAATATCCAGGCTGTATCTCCTCAAGCTGAGACAAAAGCTAAATTGAGAGTGTGTTCCACTATATGGATAGGAATAAAATTGCAACAGATCCACAATTATCATGAAGAATAGAAAATTCTAAAAAAGCCCTGCTAAGGCAGCATTTGGGAACCAGTTCTGAAGTTTTCCAGTGTTGCAACCCTGACTTCTCAAAGTCTGTCCACCCCTGCTCTACATTATATTAGATGGTGAATGTGCAAACTCAATAGAAGCAGCACCTAGATTCCTTCATGTTGTGAGATAGAATTAACATGATTAGCAATATTAAAAAAGACATCATACCTCTGTGAAATATTTGTTCCAATACCATATGGTGCGGTGCTTCCACCAAGGTATACTGGGCAACATCTACCAGAATTAAAATTAGGAGTCTTTAAAAACTATAGTCACATTATAAATATTTTATTTCTTAGTTTTTATTATCATAGTATCTAGGGAAAACTTTTCAACAGCTTTGAAGAATGATAAAGCGTGACAAATCAGAATAGGTTTATGTTTATTTATGAAATGCCAAAAAGTGCCTATTAATCACCAAATACTACTATAGATTAAATTATGAAATTAAATTACTACTCATAAAATATCAAGCAGAGCTGAAATAATAAATGATGTGAGCACTTAGAAAACTATCAGAGCTGCAGAGCTGGATCCAGACTAGATTGGTTAATAAAGTGTTGTGATTTTTGCTGGTTCGTATATTTGGAACTATTGCCCAGAAAAACCTAATAGAGCTTTTTTTTACTGCTTTCAGATCCTGCCCCAAACTCATATTTTCTATAGAATCTGACCAGCCTTAGGGGTGATCAGACTCTTAACTTATAGGAACTTATGGGAATGTTCTAGAACATAGCTTTATCAGAATGAGGTATTATTTACAATTATGCTCAAAATTAGAATTGAACTAAATCCATAATACTCTTCCAGACAAAATCCTTTTGTTACTCTCCCTTTTCACTGTATATATTTAACTGTATAATTTCAGGAGACATTGAGTCATTTTGTTGTTGTCATGATTCCAACAATTAGGAATTTTTTTTTTTAAAAAAAATACTGTTCCATTTGAGATTGTCCAAAAATCTATCAATAGTTCGTGATCTATTTGTCATCTGGTTCCCCAGCTGACACCTGAAAGAAAAAGCATGTCTGCTGGCACATTCCTTATGCCCACTGAACCCTGTTTTCTTTAAATATCTATGATGTTCTTAAATTTAAAAATATGAACAAGAAGCTGGGATGCTATAAACCAAAATCCTGTCCTCAGCTTGTATTTTCACATGTCTCTAGGCCCCAGATAACCTAGAAGCTAATCTAGTCTAATCTTTTGCCTTCTGCTATATGGACATTGTAAGGATGGATGCAGCCATAATTGAAACTATTTTGTGTCTATAACAGTTTCAAAATTCCAAATGGCCCTGTGTTTTCTGGTCTACTCTAACTGAAGCTGTATAATTATCTGAGAATGAGTTCCACTGAACTCAGCAAAACTTACTGTTGTAAAGCCAGGTATATTTTATAGTGAAATTCCACCATTCATAATAAATTTTATTTCTACATATAAGATTATTATCAGTCCATCCATCCACCCAGATATCTAATTTGCCACCCTTTTCTCCAGATTTTTATTCAGCATGCTTATGGGAAGATGGAGTGACTGCAACTTAGACTGAGTATATATAGCTGAAATAATCACATTTTCCCTGCTTTCACTTCCTTCCACATATTCTGTTGCTTTCCTTATTCAACTTTGAATGCTTATGCATACAATTGTTGCAAAAGAGATGCAACAATAATGGATGGAATCTAAGTGTATCTAATTCTGAATCCAACCCAACATCTCTTTCTTGACTGACTGCAAATGCAATGAAATTTAAGATAGCCATTTACTAAGCACTATATATTTAGTTGTAAAACTTACTTACTTCTTACCAAGGGTTTGAATAGAGGTATTGTTATTTTCAGATGATGAGCAGAATAATCTAGGAGTTTGTTTCTAGCAAAAACAAAGAGAACAAAGGGCCACTTAACCAGTTGTACAGGTGAAGGGTTAGGAAAAAAGCATAACCCCAGAGTCCCTGCTGACTCTGATTGATCAATGTGTTTTATTTTTCGCAGAGATTACTTACTGTGAAATTTCTGATATAAGTACTTTCATCTATATCCTTAATTATTTCATCAATATCCTCTTCTTCACTGGCTCCTTTTGTCAATATTTTGGTAAATCTAAAGAAGAAAATGGAAGAGAAGCATCACTGGGTAAAAAAAAATGTAGTCATACCAAGTGCCCACTCAACAAAAAACCCCATTCCCCTCACATTACCTTTATTTAAGAGTTAATCATAATTCAACAAAAAAGGTTGCAAGCTTTGAGATTTTGCAGAATTCCTCAATAGTTTAGGTAGGATAAAAAGCAGGGAAATGTGGAAAAGGAAAATGTCAACAATTTGAATGTTGTGGCCACAACACCTGT
This sequence comes from Crotalus tigris, assembly GCF_016545835.1. Taxonomy (NCBI): domain Eukaryota; kingdom Metazoa; phylum Chordata; class Lepidosauria; order Squamata; family Viperidae; genus Crotalus; species Crotalus tigris. The sequence goes on along the minus strand of NW_024096861.1, from coordinate 98,134 downwards.
ACTGTAGACTTGTACTGTACAGTGTATGAATCTAAAATATAGTATCATCAGTAAAATACAGTATACTCATATAGTATACACCAGGGGTAGGCAACCCAAAATACTCAAAGAGCCACTTCGACCCGTTTCCCACTGAAAACAAAACACAGGGAGCCGCAAAACCCTTTGGATATCTAAAATGAAGATAAGACTGCATATATCCATATATATATGTATATATGCAGTCTTATCTTCATTTTAGATGTCAAAAGGATCTCTCTCTCTCTCTCCCTCTCCCGCTCCCTCTTTCTGCCCTTGGTCTGCTAGTCTTCTTCCCCCTGTGTGTGTGTGTGAGAGAGAGGGGGGGGGCACTTGCACTTCCCCCACCTTTCTCTCTTTCCTCCCTTTCTTCTCTCCCTTTCTTTCCTCTCCCTCCCTTTCTCTTTTTCTTCTCCTTTTCTCTTTCCTCTTTCTCCCTCTTTCTATTTACTCTCTCCCCCTTTCCTCTCCCTCCCTTTTTTTCCTTCCTCTTTCTCCCTTTCTTTCCTTTCTCCCTTTCTCTCCTCTTTCCTTTCCTTTCTCCCTTTCCTCTTTCCTTTCTTTCCTCTCTCTCCCTTTTTTCCTTTCTCCCTCTTTCCCCCTTTCTATTTCTTCCCCCCCTCTCTCCCTCCCCTTCTTTCATCTCCCTTTCTTTTCTTTCTCCCTCTTTCCTTTCCTTTCCCTTTCTTTTCTTCCTCTTTCCTCTTTCTCCCTTTCTATTTCTTTCCTCTCCTCCTCTCCCTTTCTTTCATCTCCCTTTCTCTCCCCTCCCTTTCTTTCCTCTTTCCTCTCTCCCCTCCCTTTCTTTCCTCTCCCTTTCTTTTCTCTTTCTTCTTTTCCTTTCTCCCTTTCTTTCCTGTCTCCCTCTTTCTATTTCTTTCCTCTCCCTCACCTTCTTTCCTCTCCCTTTCTCTTTTCTCTTTCTCCCTTCCTTTCCTCTCTCTCCCCCTCCCCCTCTTTCTCTTTCCTTTCCCTTTCTCTTTTCTTCCTTTCTTTCTTTCCTCTTTCTCCCTCTTTCTATTTCTTTCCTCTCTCCCCCTCTCCCTTTCTTTCATCTCCCTTTCTCTTTTCTCTTTCTCGCTTTCTTTCTTTCCTCTTTCCTTTCTTTCCTCTCTCCCCCTCCCTCTTTCTCTTTCCCCTCCCTTCCTTTCTTTCCTCTTTCTTCTCCCTTTCTCTTTCCTCTCTTTCTCTCTTTTTCCTCTTTCCTCTCTCCCTTTCCTCTCCCTCTCCCTTTCTTTCTTTCCTCTTTCCTTTTTCTTTCCTTTCCTCTTTCTTCCTTTCTCTCTTTCCTCTTTCCTTTCCTCTTTCTCCCTTTCCTCCCTTTCTTCCTCTTTCTATTTCTTTCCTCTCTCTCCCCCTCTCCCTTTCTTTCTTCCTCTTTCTTTCCTTTCTCCCTTTCCTCTTTCTCTTTCCTCTCTCTCCCCCTCTCACTTCCTCTTTTCTCTCTCCCCCTCTCCCTTTCTTTCATCTCCCTTTCTCTTTCTCCCTCTTTCTCTTTCTTTCCTTTCTCTCCCCTCTCCCTCTCTCTTTCCTCTCCCTTTCTCTTTCTTCCTCTTTCTCTTTCTTTCCTCCCTCTTTCCTCTCTCTCTCCCTCTCTTTTCTCTTCACCTTCCCCCCCTTTACTAACAGAACCAGTTCACCTACCAAAACATTTAACTTCCTCCTTTAGAGATGGGCAATGTAGATTCATCACATTCTGACAAAGAGAAATGCCAGCACCTCTCATCAATTCTGCGGCAGGGACAGCAAACGCTGTATGTTAGCAATATCTGGAGAGCTACAGTTCATCCGCACCCTCCTGAAAGGCTGTCCCATCCGTTGCAATGTCACGCTTTGAAAGGCCCCTCCCCCTCCTCCGCTTCAAGCCGACTGCACCCAGCAGGGAGCCTCAGTAGCCGGCGCGGAAGGGAGCAGGGGAGGAAAAGAGACAGACCGTCTCCTCGCAGCTCACTTCCAATCCCGAAGTGGTGAATCCTGCTTGGGATTTGGGACTGAGAGGGGGGAAATCCTGGCTCCTAAGCTGCAGGGACTTCCAACCACAGAGCTTGCTTGGCTCTGTTCCCAACCAGCGCCACGCGTGCGCAAAACAACAGCAACAAAATACTGCGATCGAGACTTACCCGCCTGCCTGGCTCCCAGGCCTCGGTAGCAAACCATTTGAAGCAAGCAGCCTCGTTCGCAGAGAGGAGAGAGTGAGGGCGGATGAGCTGAGTTTGTGGCAGGGATAACAAGGGTTCGGGAGAAGCTAGCACAAACGTTCCGTGTCTTTTGACTTAGCTTGCCTGGTCCCCCACTGGTTCTTTGCCCGAACAAGTCACCCTCTCTCTTTCTCTCTTTCCTCTGCCCCTCCCTCCAGATGAAGAGAGAGAGAGAGAGAAAGAAAGGCAGACGGCGCCAAAGGGGCAGGGAGGGGACGGAGGCAGGAGGCGGTAAAAGTCGCTGAAAGGTGCCCGGGACCCCACGGACCAGCCCGGGGAGATGCATGGTGAGCTCGGCTGCCTAGGGAATGGCCTGGGGACGGCCCAGGAAGTGATGCCCCCCTGCTGCAGCCTGCCTGGCCCAGGGAGACATATGGCCGGGTGAGTGGCCCAGGGACGGCACAGGAAGCAATGTCCCCCTGCCACCCAGCCCGGCCTGGGGAGACGCGGCCGCCGCCCCAGCCAGGACTGCCACCTGGCCCGGGCAGACACGTGGCCGGCTTGACAGCCCAGGAAGTGATGTTCCTGCCGCCCCAGCCAGGACTGAAGACTGGGGGGGGGGCAGCAGGAGGAAGGAGGGGGAGGGGGGAGGAGGAGGCTCCGGAGCCGCAGGAGATGGCTCAAAGAGCCGCATGCGGCTCCGGAGCCGCAGGTTGCCAGCCCGTGGTATACACCTATATGTAATACACAGGTTGGTATAGGAACAAGTACATCAAAAGAAAAACCCATGGACTTCTGAAGGAAAGCATGATGGATTGAAGATGGCTCTGCAAAAAGAGCCAATGAACATGGCAGAATGAAGAGCTGATGGGTAGATAGGCTTCTTGAAACCTCTCTAGACAAAGAGAAGACTTGAGATCATGCAAACCCAACACCCCCCCCCCAGACAGCTGGACTTTGTAAGAGACTGCAGCAGCAGAGCCATCTCTAGCACTTTTAGAACTCTGAAGATGAGGGAATAGCCATCTTGTTCATACTGAGGTTGGCCCCTTTAAAAGATGACTAAGTTCACATACTTCATACTTTTCTAATCTCTTTTGAAATTGCTTCTTAACTGCTTTTTGGTTATTAGAAACTTTTGCACTGACAGGTTTCATGGCACTGGGTGAATTTCCTTGAATACTTAGTTTTAAATACTACTCTAAGGGCTTAATTTCTTCTTTTTTAGAATAAACAGCAAAAGGGCAATTAAAACTTTGATTTTAGAAAGTGAAAAATGGACTATTACAAATTTGAAATAAGATTTTGGAATTAATTATAAAAAAATCTCTGGGAAAATTCTTTTGTTTTGATTTTAAAAAATGATAAACTTTGAAAAAACATAAGACACTTGGAAAGAACTAAAGATAACAATGAAGAATACATACTATACATTCAACTTACAATTACAGAATAAAACAAAATATATTTTAACATTGCACATACTGAAGGATATTTTTGAAAAATGGACTCAGACATTAATATTAATAGTGCCAACAGAGATATTTGCTTCTATAGAAAGACTACTAAAAGATGCCATGAAAGTGAAATAAGTTTTAACCTGACAAGACTGACACTGAGTTGAATTGCCTGAAGCAGAGAGAAAAGGGAGAAACATGCTGCTTCTGAACATTATTAGTATGAAGCAGAACCCAAAAGGGTAGCAACAATTGCATAGAATGAATTATTGGTGGTTGGGACAAAATCCACAAAGACACAAAAGGGTAAAATCATAGAATTATGCATTTCCCCTTTGCTTTCTGATTGAGCACTGCCATATGCTAGCTCTGAGCATCATTCCTAATAAATAGGACCGCTGTTGATGGCCTTTTCCAAAACTAAAGAACTTGTGAATCTTTTAAAGAAATCATTAACTCAGAAGAAACTCTCCTTGGATTCAAAAGGACTTACTCCTATGTGTGCTTATAACAAGGTTTAGAATAATATGCATTAAATAATCCCAAAGGTACTTTTTCAGGAGGCAACTGGACTTTATTTTTCTTTGAAGACGTTTCGCTTCTCATCCAAGAAGCTTTTTCAGCTCTAACTGGATATTCCTTGCCGACTAATATTCCCTGCAGACATAAATATAATATTCCTTGCATAATCCTTCCATTCCCCACCATCCAGTCAGAGCTGAAGAAGCTTCTTGGATGAGAAGCGAAACGTCTTCAAAGAAAAACAAGAAGGTCCAGTTACCTCCTGAAAAAGCATCTTTGACAATCATGACCTGGATGACTGAGAATCTCCATAGACATGCATTAAAAATAGGGAATCCTTCTTCCATTGCCTGGGCTTCCGGTGTGTTGGGAGCTGATTGGGAATCATAGGTCAACCCACCTAGAGGGTGCCAGGTTGGGGACGGCATCGCTGAGGCACCGGAAGTGTTCCAATTCCCTGCCACCTGTCTTTTCCTCTCAGCCCCAGTGACCGAAGAGCTGGAGACTCGGGAGAGATGGGGAAGGCTGGAGCATGCGCACTGCTCACCTGGCTCGCTCCCCCGCCGCGGCTGCCTCTGCTTCCGCCTCTTCTTCCTTCTCGAGAAGGCGGTCCCTTTTCCGCCCCTGGCTGGCTCGGAGCCGTTCCGAGTAATCCCGCCTCGAGAGACGACAGAACTTGTTCTCGACTTCGTCTAGCAACGCATCCAGGTCATCCGCCATCTTAGCCAGTCTCGGCCACTCGCACGCTGGCGCGCTGTCCCATCGCCACGGTAACGAATAGTAGGCGGAGAGGAAAGCCGCGCGCATGCTGGCCACGCCCCCTAGGCGCCTCATCTTTTCCAAAATCTGGTTAATAAACTGAAGTATAAAGACAAAGTGAATGATTTCCCTCTTGCTAAAAATGCGTCTGAACTGGTCTTTCCTGTCAAAAAAAATATTCCAAAGGAACTTTTTTTTTTTAATCCGTAGTCGGCAGGATTCGAACCTGCGCGGGGAGACCCCAATGGATTTCTAGTCCATCGCCTTAACCACTCGGCCACGACTACAGGACGTGGAACTGCCTTTTCTCGACACAACTGAGCTCGTCCTGTGTTGCGGCTAAACTGCAATGATATCACATTTAACAGGCCAGGGGACAGTGGTGCGAATGTTTTCTAGGAGTCACGGAAAGGAAAAGCCTTTAGTTCTTCACAAAGAGTAATTATAAAATACTATTAACATCTTACTTTTTATTTGAATTGCTTTTGTAGGTAGTTGTTTCCAATTTTTTGTGCTTTGAGACTCTGATACTTGACTTCGTTTCCCCGGCGTTTGAGTTTAAAAGAAGGCTAAATCCCTTAACAGATTTCATATTTGCACTTTCTTTCATTTTATTCAACTTGTTTTGAAAGAGAAGTGCAGCTAATCAAATCATCTTAAGCTTCATTGAGCTCAGTGGGGCATTTTCAAAGTTAATGCCTGCCAGTTAAATATCATTCAAGGTCTATCTATGCCTCTGCTATGGAACTTTTATGCAGAATTTGTACTAAGGGATCTAGTACAACTAATAAATGAATACCTTTAAAGGCAATATTTATCTGGCTTTGCAGTTCATAATTTTAGTAGATGTGACTTTATTTTTCTCTTTGGTCAAATTTCATGCAACACTGCCACTCACCGGCCAAGTTTTTTTTCATCCTCTAAGATTATTTAATCATGTGAGTTTTAACTGATTTATCAGATATAATTTATCAGATATAATAAATAAATAAACTAGCAATATCAGAAGCAATACTATAAAGTTTCATTTTCTGTCAAGTGACAGATTCCAAATTTAGAGTTGTAGCTTGTTTAGCCAATAAATTGTGATGAACATGTTTTAACTTAGTATAGTTCATTTAATAATAACTTAAGTCTGACTTGTCTTGCAGACCAATTAGGGCATTTTATGAAACCAAGATTATGTCTCAAAGTGCAAAAAATTGGAAACAACTACCTACAAAAGTAATTCAAGTAAAAAGTAAGATGTTAATAGTATGTGGTGTATTTTCCTAACATACCACTGATCAACTGCTGAAAGAAAAATTGAGTAACATACCAACAACTCTTTTCCCTACATAAAATTTGAAGGGAATTTGGATGCATCCCAGATGAAATTAAATACATATGAGCAACAGGCCACAGTGCTTAAACTGGCCCCCTTTTTCCAGGAGAACAGTTACATGCTGATTTCTTGTCCAGACTATAATTTGCTTGTCTTTTCAGAATCACAATAATTGTGATTGTGGGCAATTTTCAAAAAAAAAAAAAAAGTCAAAATAGAATCAGCACAGGATGTAATCTATCTGAATTAAATGGCTTGTTCAAGCAACTTGTAAAAGAAATATTAATAATGTAACATGTACTTGGGTCCTGAATTGCTCTTAATTATGAGAGATCTGCTCAGTTCTTTAAATACAGCAAGGAGAACTAGCCAACTTTCCCTTTTCATATGAATACAATTCTGAATTTATTTTATTTATTTATATCCTATCTTTATTATTTTTACAAATAACTCAAGGCAGCAAACATATCCAATAGACCTTCCTCCTCCTATTTTCCCCACAACAATTCTGTGAGGTGAATTAGGCTGTGAGAGAGTGACTGGCCCAAGATCATCCAGCTGGCTTTCACAGCTAAAGTAGGATTAGCACTCACAATCTCTCAGTTTGTAGCATGGTATTTTAACCATTAGACCAAACTGGCTCTCTACAATACGAGTTTAGTTGCAATTTATGAGGTTCAAGAAATTCCTGAGGCAAATCATATCTGGCCCATCCGGAAGAAGATGAAGATAAATCTTGAAAAATGAATTTTCCTCTCAATCCACCTTTGGATTTTAATTGTAGAACTGCCACAGATCCCAGTCAATATAATCTCTCCCCTAAAATTTGTAGTTTTATTTTATCTTGCAAGAATTTATATTAGTTGCTATGGAAAAGAAGTCTCCCAAGGTGTGTGGTGCATGTGCGGTTTATTGTATACACACTGGCAGTATTAAGCATTTATGTTCTGTATAATGCTAGAGGGATTGGGCCAGATCAATTTTCAAGATAAATAAATGTCTCAGAGGTTATAAAATATAAAGATGGTGGCCAAAGCTATATATTCAACTGATTGCTTTTTGTTTTTACTTCCTTGTTGATCAGAATCATGAAAGCATGATATTTCTCTGTGACACTCTATAGAAATAAATGTTGGACTTTAAAGGAACATGATAGGAAGAATATTGATGCCTTTGAATATTGGTGTTGGAAAAGACTGCTGAGAATACCATGGACAATCAAAACAAACAAACAAATCAACCCAGAGTTCTCAATTAAGACACTTTGTTGTTGAGAGCTCATGCACCGGAGACAAATTCCTTGTATGTCCAATCACACTTAGCCAATAAAGAATTATATTTGGATACATTATGTGAAGACCTAGCTGCCTGGAGAAAGCTGGAAAAATGGAAGAAAATAAAAAAAAGATGACAGCAATAAGGTGGATGGACTCAGTTTCAGGGGCTATGAATGCCTTGTTGGAGCACTTGAAAGAACAAATTAGGGATAGAATAGATCATCATGGAGAAAATCTGTGTGGTTGTTAGGAGCTGAAAATGACTTGCTAGTACATAATATTATAGACAACCTTGATTATGGAATGCTAGAGTATCATAGGAATTTTGGGGCAATATGAGACCATAAGGCTTCAGTCCAGCTCAGAAGGGACAATGCTAGAACAAAACCTGTGTTTGGTTCACATTGTGACATGTACCCAGAGTTCTGTCCATTTCCCACTTGTTTACCAGATAGACAAAGGGAAATATCAGCCTAAATTCCTCAACAAATTTGCACCTGTGTCAGCCTATGCAACAGAGCAGACATGGAGTCTGCCAGCACCTTGAAGATTTAAACAACTTTATTGAGACATAAGCTTTTATGAGGGGCAGCTTGCTTCATTAGGCCCTTCTGCTCACAAAACCCTGTGCACTAATAAATTGGATAGTCTTGAAGGTGGTACTAGATTCTTTGACTTTCTGTTTCATATTTGTTTCTGTTGATGTGTTGATCCCCTCCAACATGTTTAAGTTTCTGTTGTATGCTGTTCCATTTTGTTTACTCTGTATCTCAAGGCTCCATTATTTCTGTCCTCTACTGCCAGATGAATTGGGTAGAGCAGTTGCAAATTTCTTAGTGGCTAATGCTGTAGACAAAAATCAATAGCATCTGATGTTGCTCCAAGTCTCTTCTCTTCTCTTCTCTTCTCTTCTCTTCTCTTCTCTTCTCTTCTCTTCTCTTCTCTTCCCTTCTCTCTTTGCAAGTCATAGTGTCATATAAGAAAATTAAGTCCAGAAGTTATGGTTCTTTAGCTAAAAATTTTGCATTCATCCTCTGCAGCTGCAGAGAATTTAACCTAATCATATTTCTCCCTGGTTTACTGTCATTGCTATACAGTAATTTAAAAAAGGATCAGGAGGAGCCTGAAGGCTCAGGAAAACCCTGAAAAAAACATTTTGTCTCAACATCTATCAGATGTGGAAAAGGGGGCACTTGTTGCTTTAGTTTAGGGAGCTTAATGAATGCTTGAATCAAATATGTCTCTGCCAACTTTTCAAGTGGCTTTTAAAAATTCAATAGACTTTGCATTAACAAAGTAACATCTGCTCCACTTTAATCCAGTTTCTGGTCTTCTTTGAGCAAGGTTCTCCAAGTACATTTATTTATTAACAATGTTTGTAGTCTGCCCAGTGCTAATGGACTCTTAACTTGTCAACCCGAAAGCACAAGAAACACTATCAAGGGCCTTAAAGATAACAGCTTGCACTTTGCTTTAAGCTTGAAGGCATCCAAACATGCAAAGTTAAGTCTTCTAAACAAGGAAAGGCCATATAAGTGCCTCCTCTACAGCTAAGTCATATTGTGGGCAATAGATTTATAGATGCAGAAAGCAGATGCATGCCGGCTTGATTCCAAGAAAATGCAGTATAGAATAGGATTGACATAATTAACAACAACAGCAGAGGGCAGACTTTGAATAGTCATATTATGTTCTTTGATTTGATGAATGTGTGTGTGTGTGTGTGTGTGTGTGTGTGTGTATGTGTATCCTTGCTTTTATCAAACTGATGTACTGCCTCATACATTGCCTTTTGTTCTTTAAACATTTCTCTTTTTCAAGATCTCAATAATTCCATCCAGCCACAACCTTTTTAGGCTTCTCGTTCCTCTCATTCCATTCATTCTTCCTTCATATACTGTATTTATTTTGCAACTTGATCTTCATCCATTCTCTCTATATGATCAAACCACCTCAGTGTACTTTTCTCATATTGGTCTCTTAATTTCATATTCAATCCACATTCATTCAGCACCCCTTCTTTCTTTATTCAATCACTTTCTGTTTTATCACACACATTTTTCAAGTATCACATTTTCAAGTATCACATTTTTCAAGTATAGCATTCAACTTACTTTTATGTTTGTCCAGATGTATCCAGCTCTCATTTCCACACAACAAAGTGACTGAAGTACATTCTTATATGAATATTTTTGCTTCAATTGACAAGCATTAGTTCCTTGCAACAGATTTCAAAATATCCCCCTCCCTTTGTATCAGCATTTTCAAAACATTTCTCCATTCATTTCCCCTTCTTTAGTAAAATTCTATCAAGCTCCCCAAATTCATCAACTTGCTCTACCTTTTCACAATCATGTGTAAGTTGTAATCATTCACCCAGTTTTCTCTATTAAACTAAGCAACAATGTATTCTTGATATATTAATTTTCAGATCCACAGTTCTTGTCACTTGGCTAACATTTGCTGTAAATAATTCCAACTCTTAGCCAAAAACATGGCATCATCTGCATAGAAAAATATACATGTATTCAGATCTTCATCTAACACATATTTAAGGTTATCACAAACATTCCTTGTTCATTTATGCATATCTATGTTAAACAATGAAGAGGATATTTCATATCTTTGTTTTATTTCCTATGTAACCATTTGCTAAGCATTCAGTTTAGAATAGAATAGAATAGAATAGAATAGAATAGAATAGAATACAATACAATACAATACAATACAATACAATAGGATGGGACCTTGGAGGTCTTCTAGTCCAGCCTCCTGCCCAAACAGGACAACTTATACCATTTCAGACAAGTGACTGTCCAGTTTCTTCTTTAAAACCTCCAGTGATGGAGCCCCCATGATTTCTGAAGGCAAGCTGTTCCACTGGTTAATTGTCCCTACTGTTAGGAAGTTTCTCCTTAATTCCAGATTGCTTCTCCAGCCATTGTTTCTTGTCCTGCCCTCTGGTGCTTTGGAGAATAATTTGATCCCTTCTTCTTTATGGCAGCCCCTCAAATACTGGAATATTGCTATCATGTCACTCCTATTTCTTCTTTTCTTTTGACTAGCCAAACTCAAGTCCTGCAGCTGTTCTTCATATGTTTTAGTCTCCAGTTTATTTTTATATATTATACTTCCACCATATACTGCTTTTTCTGTTGGCACACTGGATTTTTTTTGAAGGAGATACACCATTGTTATATTGTAGCAGCACTGTTCAGGTGGGTGAAGTTTTGATAATAAATTTTTCTTTGTGGTTGAGAGGTGAATTTGCTTTGATTTCCCCAGGAGAAAATGCCAATCCACTCATGCTCTCTCTTGGTGTCTCTCCTGCACTGAGCATTGCAGCCTTTCACCTCTGTGCCTCTTAGGCACTTTTAAATGATGTAATGTGTTTCGAACTGAACATAATGCTATAGTTGACATTCTCAGCATTTGGACCCTCCTGTGCAGGGTGAGGCAGAGCTGAGTAGAAGTTGGCCAGGAGGTATGAACAGCTAAGTCTGCCACTTGCAAAAGCAACAGGTAAAAGAAGCCTCTTTGACTATTGCAAGACCTACTACTAGATTATTCATTTTTCACAGTTATTTCTAGGCATGTTGTTACCAGAAGTTAAATCCTGAAAAATATTTTGAAGGGGGGAGGGAAATGAAGTGTCCTGAGCATGATTTAGGCACTTCCTTCTTTTACTCTGGGGTAGTCAAGTTCTCCAACCTATGATTACTTGCTTCATTGGTGGGCTTGCAAATGTCATGATATGTGATTGTAGAATATCATGAGTGCAAGAAAAATGCACAAATATTCCTGGATACAGAACATACTCCAATAAACAATTTTAAATCTTTGTTAGGAGAAAAAAATTGGTTGCAGTTTTCTATTGTCATTGTATAGATGCATATATATCAGTCACTTACTAATCCCCTGCTCATATTTGGAAATGTTGTAGATTAAATTTTTAGACTTTTTTTTCGCAAGTCACATTCTCTACTACAGGGGTCTTCAAACTTGGCCCTTTTATGACTTGTGGACTTCAACTCTCAGAATTCCTCAGCCAGGCATGCTGACCGAGGAATTCTGCAAGTTGAAATCCACAAGTCATAAAAGGGCCAAGTTTGAAGACCCCTGCTCTACTACTAATAATAAACAAGCCAGTTGACCATTCCTGGGCAGTTAGGTCCTATTTTTTGTGTAATGTTAACATTTCCACTGTTAAGAAAACCACTGTCAATGATAGCTCACTTAGCAATAGTTTTTGATATCTTGGCCAGAAAAAAAGTGTATTATTGATGGAAGTCAAAACTGAATTATTCAGATATGTCAAATGAGCTTAAACTGGAGCAAGAATTATCCCAGCTTGAATTTGGTGCATTGCTCCTTAAACCAAACTGCTAAAATGAACTCCATTATGTATATGGAGTGCACTATATCTGAACTGACATCATAAGAGGTTAAATTTTTTTGCCACCTGTTGCCAGTCTCTTAAGCCATCTAATATGTCTGTTTATTAAAAGATCTGGAATGTCTCCCTTATGAATTCAGCTCGCCCAGGAATAACATATTTTTAAGTGGTTACAGCCACACAGGAAAATTATTGTTGGATAAGTCAGACAGCCCTGTAACAGCACAGGTGTTCTTCATGTACAAGGCACAGCAGGAATATAATTTTTAAATAAATAAATGTGGCAATGCAAATTAAATAAATGGAGGAGGGACCTCCCTTTGCCTATTTCAACCCCAAAGCAAGTCTTACTATGAGCCAATATTCTTCTTAATAAATCTGGCACTGTTGTGACATCCCAGCTCGTTATCATGCCTCTTGGAACTCCATAAAATATAGTAAAGAATTGTAAAAGAGGATCTGGCATAGAAAACAACAATGGAAGCGCAATTGGCTTATGCTAGTATCTGTAAAGAACAGCCTACTTTCAAATCAGGAATAATTATGTGCACATCTTATAAATAGATCTCCTCCCTTATCCCATATCTACTTTCCCTGGCACTCTACTTCAGAGTCTTCATTAGGTTTACCAACTAAGGTTTCATTTATGAAGAAAGAGAAATTTCAGAGCTATATATGACCTGGAGAATAGAAATGTGGTCATCTTGAGACCTTTTAGATACCAAGTGCCCCAAAACCACCCCACTCCCCTCCCCACCTCCCCACAGGGCAACCTACCGCCTCCATGGCCTGCAGCACATGGTGGCCAAGCCCCCTGCCCAGGCCCCGCAGCATCAACTATGTGCGACAGGGCGCAAGGACGGAGTCTTGTCTCCGCTGCCCAGGTGCTATGTCCTTGGCTGCGTTGATCCATGTGGGCCATGCCCAGGGGCAACTCTCCTCCGGGAGGGCTGCTAGTGAGGAGGGGGCCAAAGCGGGAGGTGGGGTGGGGCAATGGCATGCATGCTCAAAAAGAGGGCTCTGTGTGCCATAGGTTCGCCACCACTGGCCTAGCTGTTATAATCACATATTAGAGCATTTTGTGAGAGATGACAAGCTATTTGGGAAGAAGGAGCCAGGGGACATGTAACATGCTGAATGGCTTTGAAAAGAGGAGGGGAGAAAAAATGGTTTCTATCAACAACCATTTTGCAGCCCCACTGGGAGAGCCCAAACTTTTCTTCTGTTTCAACGGAGAGAGTATTGTACAGGTAGTCCTCAGATAATGACCATTCATTCAGTTACTGAAGTTACAATGGCACTGAATGAGGAGACTTACAGCCAATCCTCAAAGTTGTACCCATCACAGCATCCCTATGTTGACATGGTTAAGAATCCGGCACTTGGGAACTGGCTTGCAATTATAATGATTGCGGTGATCTGTGGTCATGTGATTGCCATTTATGGCCTTCATTGCCGGCTTCTGACACGTAAAGCCAATGGGGAAGCCAGCAGGAGGTTGCAAATAGTGATCATCTGACATCATGTTTAAGAACTGCATGGGATTCGCTAACAATGGTGGCTGGAACTGCTGAAAATGCTGTCATAAGTTGCCATGGTCATGTGACATACTAGTTTATGAGCATGTTGCTTAGTGACAGAGATCCAAGTCTCAATTATTGTCATTAACCAAGGACTACTTATAGAGGCTTAAGGTGTCCTATTCAAACCTTAAAGTCCACATCCCCTGCAAATCCGGCTCCCTTTGGCATCTGTGACCATTGTTTGTGTAATGGAGGACTCAACCATTGGCAAACCACTGGCAGCCATTGAGCCAATGGAAATGGCATATCCCATTTCTTAGAGACTGAAGCTCTACATGGGATTTAATGTTAGTTTGGAATGCAGACACCTCTCTTGACATTTTGGAAAGTGAGTGTGGACTGTATATAAAAGATGCCAGTGTATGTCTGTAGTTGGAAAAAGGATTGGTGGTGGATTATGGAAAGACCTCTGCTTTAGAGTTTGAGAGCTACTGCAAAATGATTAAAAGGATGTCAAAGATAAATCAGCTGGCCTGGTAAACTGACACTTTTTATGTCACTTTGATATGGAACTATTCAATCTTCCCTGGAAAGAAGCAGTTCTTGAAATGCTGAGTGAATGATTTTCTTTACAACTGAAGAACCTCTTCTCAACGAAGTTTGGGAAACATCTTAATTCCTTTATCTGGTCGCTGTGTGCTAGGTGAGATGAATGGTGGCCAAAGGAAGAGACTTTTCAGGGGAAGCACCAGGTAATGAAACTTTTTTTCTAGAGATATATGCTGGGCTCTAGGCCATTAACCCCTTTTGACATCAGGAAAAAAGCTTAGATTGCTGTAAAATATTAGGTTTTGTAGGATGGGATTGCTTAAAAAAATACGTATAGTTAATTTCATTTATACTGTGTTCAATTGAGCTTTAACTGGACCAGCAGAGGGCACTGTGGTGTGGCATTTCAAGCAATATATATATATATATATAAAAACCTCAAAGCAATTATTTTTATATAAATAGGCTTAGTTTAGGAGAAATCAGTCTGCCAAACTAACCTATGAAAATAAAAACCAAGTTATTTTTAGTTAGAATACAAGTGTCAGGTACAAAAGATCAGGTCCACAGTGAAGTTTCAATTAAACTGATTTATTGCTAAAGCCTACGCATAGGAATTTTCTCAATAACGTTCAACATTTGGTTAAAGTTAGTGTCAATGGTACTCAAGAGCAGTTGGACTTAATTCACTTATGACTATGTAAGGATCTTGGCTGATCCCCATTTTCACTCTACCCATCGGTTCTGCCATTCCATCTTCTACATCTAGCTGGTATTTGTATACTAGTTTAGTTAGACTAAGAGCTAGTGTTTGAATGATATGAAATACATAGATACTGTGAGACACCAGCAACTCTTTACATCACAAAGACTAAAAACAATTTTTGAATAATGAAGGACTGTTTATATAAATGGCACAACCTGAATTCACTAGTATCTGTTGCAAAATATTTTTATTTGTTTTTCACATTTTTGAATTACCCATCTCCCTTGGAGAGGGACTCTCATTTATCAACTCAGTGAATTTTCAACTTACAACTGGCATACTTAAAAACATGTTTCGGAAAGTTGCACAGACACTTATACAATTGTATATTAGAGGTAACTGCATACAAAAATATAAATAAGAGATGCTATATCTTAGCATGTATGAAATAAAGAAAACTGTATAAAATACATATATTAGGAAATGATGGATGGCAAGTAAATATAACAGAGAAAGCTGCATGTGTAAACCAATGCAGATTTTAATGAGGTTTTAAAACAAACTGTTTATAGAAATTCCTGTTGCAGAAATTTGGTGAAACAGACTAAATACTGAATATTTCCAATACTTCCATGGAGTAGACATAGGAAATTTCTTTACTAGTGATTTATACTGTCTTATAAGGTCATCTAGCCATCTCTGTATAAATATAATAGCAATGAATTCACACTATATCTCCATGGTGATGTTTGGTTGATATTATAACATTCTGTAAAGCACTAGTGAGCAAATTATTATATATTTTAAATGCATCTCTATCCATCATTCACAAGCAAGAACAATAAAAATCACTTTTCTTAGACTTCATGCAAAAATTACAATCCCAAAAATATAATGGAAAATTTGACTCCCCATTTATAAGTTCTGTTTTTTGATATAATATCACAATCATTTTTAATTTCACTGAATGTTAATAAAGTCTTATGATATCAAATGCATACATAGTCACAGAATCTTAAAAGTAATAATATTGCTAACTCTTCTGTATGGAGAGTTACCATTGCTAATCCATCAAAAGTATGTTCTATCACTCAGACAATTTTGGATCTAGAAAACCTGGATAAACTGCTTACTTACTTCTGACTAGTCATAATAATTGCCTTTAGGATCTTCACAAATCTTGCTCCATTTTGGCCAGCCTTGAGATGTGAGAACTTCAGCTCCCAGAATTCTTCACCAAATATAAATATTGTTATAATTATGGGAGTTGAAATTGCACAGGATAGTTCCTGCACTGAAGAAGCTTTTTTTTTTTAAATCTAAGGTGTTTATTCTTGCAGAATCCCACATAATGGATGGTTATTCCCCTGCCAGCAGGTGTTGCTTGGTAGGAAAGAAAGAAAATTACAGAAATCCTCCTATCATGTTTATTGATTATTCTGCATTGTTTTTTCCTGGCACATACAAAAAGAGTGAGATTTCATATTGATTGGATTTGAATAAAGTGGTAAATCCTAATCTGATTTGTTCATTGGTGGTTTAGTGTGACATTTGGCTAAAACTACATTCAGTTGGCATTAAATGTGTAAACAATCAGAGAAAAATTAACTGTTAAAATGTATGGACCCCGACTATGGGTCTACCACTAGAACTGGTTCTAAAATTCTGAAATTCAGTCCACGCCTAAGAAAAACGATGCTGACCATAATCTGAGGACCAAAAAAGAAAGGACACCAAGGACATCATTCTCTTAGAGTTAATTCCTGAATTGTGGAAAATGATTAAGAACTGCATAATCTGTCCTATAAATTAAGTGGGTATGAAAATGGACAGCAGGCTCCTAGGGGTTAGTGTGAAGAGTTAACAGTGTAAATACTTTTCAGAAGGTATTTATTTTATATGTGAAAAGAGCTTATGGGAATTGTAGGAACCCGTAGGTATAAATCATTTGTCAGGACAAATACTAGCCTTACTCAAAGTGGCCCTTTTTATCAGAATGAAGTAATGATTGAATCCAGATTTTGTTAGGTTTCCTTTTCAAGTCTTCTCTGTTTCTGTGATGAGAATCTTTGATAAGAAGCAATTTACATGTGATGATCTCACTTGTGTATACAGTACTTGATGGTTGCATTCCTTATTTCTTTTAGGCATTCATCATCACGCATGAAAGATACTGTGTGCAAGATTAGAGTCCATTCAACTCTTGCTGATAGTCTGCACAATATATGTTTGCACCTATATAGAATACATATTAACAAGATGGCTGATCAACACTCTAGATTCAGTTTGGAAGGCATGCTTTGAAATATGCAGAAGCACAAATACAACCCCTGTTTGCAATTCGTTACAACATATGCATGGCTATCCTGAAGTCTCTCCAATGCTACCATGCCATCCTAAGGTGGGTGGCTTTAATGAGTCACAGAAAGATGTAGTGTACATGCTCCGACATGTTCTAAAGTAATTTTTCCAAAACTTTGTGCAGCCTTGATTGGCAGGTAATGTCAAATGGGAGCAAAGGTCAATGCCAGCAGATACAATTTTACTTCTATCCTCTAAGCATGTTCAATGCAATATGTGAAGAACCTTATCAATTTGATTATCAGACCTGATGTGAAAGTAGAGCTGTTTTTGCAATTCATCTGTGTAATACTGCATTTAAAGATAAGATACTGAACAGAAAAGCTGCATGAAGTCATTCATTTTACAACATCAGGGATGTACAACCACCGACACTAGGGTCCCTCTAAAAGTCCACCAAGTTGTAATTTAAAATGTCTGCCATGTTTGAACTCATAGCCTTCTAAACACAAAGCATGTGTTTAGTTGGAAATCTTTCCTCAGGGATCTCCTTTTAGAATCCTAAATACAGGAATGCTTTTTAGCAGTGTTTCTCAGCCTCAGCAATTTTAAAAAGTGCTGGCTGGGGAATTCTGGGAATTGAAGTGCACACCTAAAATTGCTGAGGTTGAGAAACACTGCCTTATAGGACACCTTCTTTAAAAAGTGGAATTCCAAAAGAGATACTGAGTTTACTGGGATAGGTTTGCCTTCTTGCTTAAATCACTCTCAGATAGACATTTTGATTTGGAGAATTTCTGAGGGAGATATAGTGAAGATAGCTCCATAAAAGCAATTATGGCAAAGACCAAGGAACTCATCAGTAAACTGGTTCCTTGGAGTCTTTCCTGATAAGGAGAGAATGGGAGATTGCCCACATGTGCTCCACATGACTGCAGGACAGTAGTTTTCTGGTGTTTGAGTGCCAGGAGACAACAGGATCAGATACCTTACTTGCAACTGTAGTGCAGCCTTTTAAAGGACACTAAGTTTGCAAACCTCACTTGTTATTCACTTTGAGGAATTGCCTGTTAACCCTCTTAAAATTATTAGAGACCTTCGGAATGACAAGTTTGAAAAGTCTTCATCAGGTAAAATGGTATAGGGTTTCCTGCCTGAGCAGGGGGTTGGACTAGATGACCTCCAATGTACCTTCCATTATTATTATTATTATTATTATTATTATTATTATTATTATTATTATTATTATTATTATTATTATTATTATTATTATGGATCATCGCACAGTCAGCCAGATGTTCAGACTGGATTTGGCATTTTGTCTACCTATCGAATCCTTACCCAGGACCTGGGATAGGCAGATGTGGATGTTTGATGGTATTACAGATATCGTCGCAGGATGGAAGCAGTTCCTAGTAAGGCCGCCTTTTGCAATTGACTAATAGCGAATTTGTCAATGCCAATGGTGTTCAAGTGGTGCTCCAGTTGTTTTGGGATTGCACCCAAGGAGCCTATGACTATTGGTACTACCCTTGCTTGCTTTTGCCACAGTCTTTCTATTTCTATTTGTAGGTCTTTATATTTTGTTAAAGTTGGAATTAAGATTGCCGGGAGAAATATCAACAACCTAAGATATGCAGATGATACCACTCTAATGGAAGAAAGTGAAGAGGAACTAAAGAGCCTCTTGATGCGGGTGAAGAAGGAGAGTGCAAAAGTTGGCTTGAAACTCAACATTAAGAAAACCAAAATCATGGCATCCGGCCCTCTCAATTCCTGGCAAATAGATGGGGAAGAAATGGAGGTAGTGACAGATTTTATTTTTCTGGGCTCCAAGATCACCTCAGATGGGGACTGCAGCCAAGAAATTAAAAGACGCTTGCTCCTGGGGAGGAAAGCTATGGCAAATCTAGACAGCATACTAAAAAGCAGAGACATCACCCTGCCAACAAAAGTGCGTATAGTCCAGGCCATGGTTTTCCCAGTTGCAATGTATGGCTGTGAAAGTTGGACCATAAGAAAGGCTGAGCGCCAAAGAATTGAGGCCTTTGAACTATGGTGCTAGAGAAGACCAGATCCTGAAGTTGAAACTCAAATACTTTGGCCACCTAATGAGAAGGAAGGACTCACTGGAGAAGGGCCTAATGCTGGGAAAGATTGAGGGCAATAGAAGAAGGGGACGACAGAGAATGAGATGGCTGGATGGAGTCACTGAAGCAGTAGGTGTGAACTTAAATGGACTCCAGAAGATGGTAGAGGACAGGAAGACCTGGAGGAACGTTGTCCATGGGGTCGTGATGGGTCGGACACGACTTCGCAATTAACAACAACAACAACAATATTTTGTTATCTTCTCCAGTTCTTTCTCTTCTATTCTGCTATCTCCAGGCACTGCCACGTCCACTATCCAGACTTTTTTGTCTTTCTTATCGACAATTGTTAAGTCTGGGGTGTTATGTTGCAGGTGCTTATCTGTTTGAATTCTAAAGTCCCAGAGCAGTTTAATTTTATCATTTTCTATGACTTTCTCTATTTTATGATCCCACCAGTTTTTGCTTACAGGCAAATGATATTTTTTGCAGATCTTCCAATGCACCATTGTTGCTACTTTGTCATGCCGCTGCTTGTAATCAGTTCTGTGCAATCTTCTTGCAACAGCTTACCAAGTGGTCCACTGTTTCTTCAGCTTCTTTGCATAGGCGGCACTTACTGTCTGTTGCTGTCTTCTCAATTTTGACTTTGTATGCATTTGTCCTTAAGGCTTGGTCTTGTGCAGCCAGAATTAGTCCCTCGGTCTCTTTCTTCAATTTTCCTGCTCTTAGCCATTGCCAGGTTTTATTATTATCTGCTTTCCCAGCTATTTTTTTCATGTATTGGCCATGTAGTGCTTTGTCTTCCCATGCCTCTATTCTGTTCTTCATTTGGTCTTTCTTGTAGGCCAGTTTGGTCTCTCCAGTAGTTAGTAAGCCTTCCTGATATACTAATTTCAGTGCATCTTCATCATTGTTCTTCAGATATTCTTCCAAAGCCATTTTTTCTTCTTCAACCATCTGATGTACTTGTAGCATTCCACGCCCACCTATTTGCCTTGGTAGATAAAGTCTATCAATGTCACTGCGTGGATGAAGGGCATGATTCATTGTCATTATTTTTCTGGTCTGCCTATCCATTGCTTTTAGTTCTGCTTGAGTCCAGTCCACTATTCCAGCTGTGTACCTAATGACTGGGATTGCCCAGGTGTTGATTGCCTTTATGGTATTTCCTCCATTGAGTTTGGATTTTAAGATCTTCTTCACTCTCTTGATGTATTCACCTCTAATCTTTTTCTTGACTTCAGTGTGCTTGATGTTGTCAGCTTGAAGGATACCCAAGTATTTGTAGTACTCTTCCTCATCCAGACTCTTAATGTTATTTTCGTGGGGCATCTTGATTCCTTCAGTTTTCACTATTTTTCCTTGTTTGATAGTAAGTGTGGCACATTTGTCCAAGCCAAACTCCATTACAATATCTTGGCTATATATACGGACAGTGTTGAGCAGCGATTCTATTTCAGATGATGTTTTTCCATACAGCTTCAGATCATCCATATAAAGGAGGTGGGATAGTCTGGCAGATGTTTTTGATGTTTGATAGCCATGTCCTGAGTTATTCAGTATTGTTGACAGAGGAAACAGTGCAATAACAAATAGTAATGGTGATAATGAATCTCCTTGAAATATTCCTCTCTTGATATTAACCTCTCCCAGCCTCTCACCATTGATCTGCAATTATTATTATTATTATTATTATTATTATTATTATTATTATTATTATTATTATTATTATTATTATCATCATCATCATCATCATCATCATCATCATCTTTCAATTAAACTGAATTTTAAATGGCCAATATTATTTTACATTGTTGTTTTTCACTTTAGTGTCTAAGATAGCTTGCATTTGCATACTAGTTAGTAAGTTGCTATAGTTCCAAGTTAATTGGAAGCTAGTGTACTGTAATACAAACTTAGAATATTTGCAGTTAAGGGAAAATAGTAAATGTGCACTTAATAAAGAGAATTTCTCTGAGGTTAAATTCAGGACAGGTTTAATTCCTGTTTTGTATTATTTAAGTCCCTTGCCAAATATTTCCAGTTCATATAGATTTAGATAAGACATGTTCTGGAATTTGCATAATTTTTACTTTGACTTTTATAGCACTTATTAGGGCTATGAAAATAATACCTTGACAACTTTCTAATTAAATATTAATATTCACCCTTGAATAACTAAGTGGAATGTCTGATCATTTTCATTAGACATACTAAGTGGAGATATGATTCACATCATTATAGACCAGTTTCTTTTTCCTTTAAAATATTGTTATTTAACATGTTAAGTTCCATTTTAGATGTAAAATAAATAATCATTTAGCATTTCATGGGCCAGCTGCAGTGGGCTTTGGCTTTGAATGGTTCTCCTTCTCCCTTTTTTACACTCCAGAGAAAGGGACAGAAAACTTCTTGTTTAAAAGTGACCAAAAATTTAATTCTGAACATGCTGAACCCAGGTTAATCCAAACAAGTTAATTAACTATACTTTTTTTTTCAAATTTTATTTATAATACAGTTAAAAACAAACAAGCATTGGATTTAACATGACATTCCAGTATATACATTCTTATCAGATTATTCTACTTTTTACAATCAATTCTTCATCTCTACATATACATCTAAGTTTTATATACAATACTTGTTCTAAAATAACATATATTTCTATCTTAACATTCATCTTTAATCCCCACCGTCCTCTTCAAATTCCTCCAGCGGTAAAATTTATCCCAGGTTTCATAATAAACTGATCCACATTTATCTTTTAATATCATTGTGAGCCTGTCCATTTCTGCACATGCTAATATTTTATGTGGGAATTTCCTTGCTCTTCCATTTTTGCGCAAAAGCAAGACTAGCTGCAGTCAGGATGTGTAGCAGCAGGTAGATTGTTCCCTTGTCGTAACTATACTTTTTTTAATTGTGAATTTCTCCCTCCATTTTCCTGTATCTTAAATACATCAATGCTTCTTCAGACATTAGCCAGAATGATACTGGTTCAGAATAAATGTTGGGTTTATAAGGATTGTTTACATCAGTAGTGAAGCATCCTGCAAGAATGGAGAAAGGAGGAAGACAACTCATAAGTTTCATTCCGTAATGCTGTTCTTCCATATTGCATATCTTAATAGAAGCACAAAAAAACCAAGGTGTAATTAATGTTATAAGAAAAATCACTCAATGGTGAGTTTTAAAGACTTTAAAATCATAGTCTGCTTTCTTGATTCCTTTACATCAGAGCTCAATAGAGCAAAGCTCGAGGAGCCCATAGTGATGAATCTGTTTCCATCTGGATTGTGCTGCAGTTCCAGTTTTGCATTCCAAAATTGCAATGGCAGTTTTGTGGTAAGGACTAGCTTTGCACAAGAAGATTTTAGGGAGATGCTGGAAACATTTAAAGCAGGGGTCCCCAACCTCTGGGTTGCAGCCCGGTACCAGGCCATGCAAGTGGCAGGCAAGGGCACTCATGCACGCAGCTCTACTTGTGTGAGTGGTGGGAAGGCATGCACGCTTGCTTACAAAGCTCCCTTTCTGCGAGCATCCTCTCTCTTCCCCCCACCCACTGCTACTGCCACTGCCATCACTGGTTCACAAAGCCGAAAAACTTGGAGACCCCTGATTTAAAGGATGTGATGCAAATAAAATGAGGTGGACTTTTATTACATGGTCATAGTCATTATCTTGACTTTTTAACCCCCCTCCTCACCAGATGCTCCTAATTTGGAGGAAGTGTAAGTCTGACTTCCAGAATAGCTTTTTTAGCACTATGTATTCTAATCTGTGTTCTTTTTCCTTAATAAAAATCTCCAAGAGCAAAATAAAATAAGATGGCTAAGTGCAAAAGAAAAGAATCTTACAAGAACCAAACCATCCACTTATATTCTTTTAAGGTTTTCCCACTAAGGAAATCATTTTCTTCCCCCCAGCTGGTTTTCCTTCACAAGCAATACAGCTCGGAGGCCAAATGGGGAGATGTGCCTCTCTCACTGGATAAGAGAGTCCTGTCTTCTTCCTTTCTCTGAAGTCTCTGGTTTTATTCATTCATTCATGAACCAAGAGGACCTGCTTTGGGCTGAAATCCATGGCTTAAGAGCCATAAAACAATGATGTGTGCTGTGATGCGTGCTTGAGGCTTTATATGATAATAAAGAAGGTAAACGGCACATACTACAAAACACATGCAATCCTGTCCCCTTTTTATGTGTGCAAAACATGTAACATACATTAAAAAAAGTGTGAGGCTTTAGTTGTGCGTAGTAGCCAGCCTTTTGACATTTCAAAACCCCTTGCAGGCCTCCTGCAAAATCAAACATTACCAAGATGGTTGGGGCCTTTGCCTGCTTCCAAATTACACTGCTAACTTCATCCTTGAATCTGCAAAAAAAAATTGAACTTGAAATGTGTTTTCCCCTTTGCCAACCTTTGCTGTGTCTCTTTTTTATTTGGTGCCTTCCTAGGGTTTGGGACTAAATGCTTATACTAGACACCATTCTGAATGGAGAGTGATGCTGGAGATGGTAGTTCAGCAACATCTGAAGAGGTACAGATGTTGCTCTTGTCATAAGAGATAAGGAAAGCAACATGGTGAATAATAGGGTATTTCAGCTTTTAAATCTTTCCTTTTAGAACACCTTAGGGCATTGTGATTTTCATATATTTTCTAGAAACTAAATTTGAAAAGGTTTACGCTAAAGAAAACAAAAATCAAGCCTTTTTAGGTGCAACTTAGAAACATAAGTAGGGGGATGGGAGATGTCTCTATGGGAGATGTTGGTAATAAACTAAGAATTTCTTTCAGAAACCTACAAGTTCTCTTGAAAAAAACTGCTTCTCTGTTGCCTTGTTTCTCAAGATTCTCAAGTCAACATACATCATGCCTTCTTATCATGAGCTTGTCTGTACATGAGACTTCTGTGATCTCACATCTCAATGTGATGGGCACCAGGACACAACTGGAGCAATACAATTGCGAGATGTGATCTAGAGACAGGACCCAACATGATTGTATGAAAAAAAAGATTTGATCTATCTGACATAATTTATAACCATGCACCTCTGTCTGCCTTCTCTAATCTGATTCCCTCAAGCTATTTTGGTGTATAACCTCAGAAATCCCAGGCATTACAGCATACATGTTTGGGGGTGGGGGTAACCCAGTTGGAGGAGGCTGATTTCTGAATTTCTTTATACAGGAAGGATTTGGTTAAACTTTGAGTTGTGAGGGATTCAGAACGGGCTGAATGAAACAATATGGTTTAAACTAAATTGGCAGCATTTTATTTTATTTTTAAAAATAATTTGTATGGGTACCTATCTCACAATAATGGTTCTGGGTGATGTATTTGGGTTAAAGCAAGACCAAGAAGCACTGGTTCAAGTTAATGTAACATAATGGCTGGAAAGGCAGGAAAAATGATATTTGTCCTAGTGAATCCTAACATGAAAGCTATCAGTCAGAATTCCAAAGAACAAATCTTTCTGAAGTTCAATATTTTGTCTCCAAGACTTAAAGGTGGCCTGATGAAGATAGTTTAATCAAGGAGGCATGCATAGTTTTTATTGCTATTTAGCTTTTTTTTTTTTTTTTTTTTTTTTTTTACAAAAATAGCATTTGGATTCAAGAAAATTGCATCATCTCTCTTTATTTGCTGACAGGTCATTGCATTTCACCCATGGATGTCGCTAGCGCTGAACTGCTAATGACACAACTCATTTCACTTTTCCCCTCTTGCTGTGTTAGTGCAAAAGTAACTGTAAATCTTGTTGACTATTACTTGTATATGTGTTGGCAGCAAGTCAAATTTTGGCTCAGACAACATAGGAACAATATGTGCAGCACAGCTAAAGCTCATTAACTGTCTTTTTTATTTCTCTTGATGCTCATAGAGTATGCTTAAGTCCCCAGCAATTGGCTTCTAAAAATATTAATATTACTCTGGCACAGGCTCAGAATAATGCATTTAATTTCATTCATATTTCAGTAATATTTCATAATAATTCTGCAATCCAAGGTGAAGGGGATTAGTTTTGCCAATCAAAAAAGCAGAAGTAGACGAAGTGACAATCTTCTTCTCTCTTAATCCTGGCATTGGGATTTTGTGAAGTAGTAACTGATTCAAAGAACTGATTCAAAGAAGAGCAAACAAAGATGTAATAAATATACTGCAATTTTGCACACTAAAATATCAGTATCTCTACTGTATAAATATTGCCAATTTACACGAATCTCTAGAATACATGATAGTTAGATCAGGACTCTGGTCATTACCATGTTAGAAGGCTACAGAATTGATGGAATTAACCAAGCTGTATTAGCGCATCTGGATAATTTCAGTATCTAACAGATTGGAAGAAGCCAATCTACCTATTTGTAAGGCATATTTGAGTGTGCAAATTATTATACAATATCTTTAATTTTAACCGTTAGCAAGATAATATTTAGGATTATCCAACACAGATTAGAGCCCTACATGGACAGAAAAATGCCAGATGTTTGATTTGGCTTTAAAAATGTTTTAAAAAGTGTATAATGTACTATAATGGGGGGGGGAGGGATTGGAAGCTTTGGGGAAAAGGTGCTTTCTGTTTTCAGAGTCCATGAACGCATCAAGGGCAGATGGACTGGCATCAGTCTGAGCAGATCTAGCAGTTACACATTGTCCCTCTAAACCTGTCTGTGACTGTAACCTGAGAAGACCAGCAGAACAGCTAGAATCAGTTCATTTCTAAGCACACAAGCTGTGTAACCATGTGTGAAGCAGGCATTTGGAGCCCAGCCAGCTCTATAGTATTGGACTCATTCCTCCAAGTGTGCCATAGAATTATTTCCCTCAAGACAATCTGCTGGAGTTTACAGGAACTATAATAGAAAATGATCAGCAGAATGTAAAGTATCTGATATCTCCTTAGGCTTCCTCGAGACTATTTGCTGCAACTGTTGCTTTGCCAAAAGCAACAGAACAGTGATTCTGGGATTGTCAATTGCTTTCTATCAGAGATACCTCAGAGTGGAATGATATATTTCCAGTTGCGGAAATATAGTGTTAATTCAGTGGTTCTCAACCTTTTTAATGCCACGACCCCCAACCGGTCGTAAGTCAAGGACTACTCAACCGGTCGTAAGTCGAGGACTATTCAACTGGTGCAGCACCATTTGCAGAATGGGACTTTTGGTGGGCTCAGCAGGGCAGAGACAGCCTGGACAATTCCTGTTGGCTTTTGAAAGCCAATAGAATTAGACTCTATTCAAGAGAGTCTATTCTATTGGCTTTCAAAAGCCAATAGAATAAAAGAGTAGCACAGCTAAGAAAAAGGGGGAAAAATGGCGGACTGCGTTGTTTGGCGACCCCCGTGAAATGGTCGTTCGACCCCAAATGGGGTCCCGACCCACAGGTTGAGAACCACTGTGTTAATTGAACTAAAAAAGAGACTGGACTAAGAAAGGATTCCTTAAGTCTATATTGTTGCAGCATTTGTCACTTTAAAGTACTTAATATCATACTTTGTAATGATCTTTAGGAACTCATTAAACATTACATTAGTTCATCTGGAAAGTCATCTCACACTATTACTATAACACTTCAGGCCTATGATTATGTGCACAGAACCAATTCAGAGGTGGCTTACATGAAATTCTCACTGTAACTCTGGCTGTCTGATGGTAAGTGTGATCCACAGCTGCCTACATGACTTCAGTGTTTGTGACTGAGGATGCTATGAATCCAGTGAAATTGCCTCTCAGAATTCTGGTGTGACAGTTAAATTGAAGAGAAGGGTAAGATCTGAAGATGAGCTCTCTAAGATGCTCCTTTATTATAGGCTTTGTTTTAAACAGTGAAATTCACTAATATATGCAGGATAACTGGATATGGGGAAGCATTGAAAATAGGCAGCAGTAGATAATCAGTACAGGGTAGAATGAAATGCAACCTTTATTTTAATTGTTTGTAATTCTCCAGTAGAGTTCGAGGGCTTTATGAACAATTAAACAGCTGCATTTAGTTCTAGCCATCTAATATTGGCAGAAACATTTGTTTGAAAGAAGGACCTAGACTACAAGTCAATGCCAGGGTCAAGGATTTTGAATGCCAACAGTTACCTAACTTGGCTACCAGATCTGGACTGATAAAATCTGGATGACCACTACATGACTGCAAAGAGAGACTGAAACATTTGCCAGCTAGTGGTTGCTGGAACTTTGCACTTCAGATCTGATATTTAACAAATGATTGACCCTGGATTTTGTTATTTCTATTTCTTTCAAAACCAGCTTATTGTTACACTAAAGGCCTCCAGATTTTTGCCTTTCGAAAACCTAGTTTTTGTTTTTAGAAACATATTGTAAAAGACCTGAATTTTTGCCTCTATTCCACATGTGTCACAGAATTTATTTTCTGCTTATATTGCCACTATGAAAATCTGCATGGCCACCTATAATTTGGAGAGATATCAGATAAATGCAGAAACTTCAGACAGGTAATAGAGGCAAAGGATTGGCAACAAGGACAATGCATCTCTTGTCAAAGTAGTTTTCTACTGACTCAAGGAGAGATGATAGTGCTTCAGCTCTGTAGTGCAGGAAGAGCTTTTTTTTTTTTTATTGAAAATTTTTAAAAGTTTTACAAATAAACAACAAAAACAAAACAAAACAACCCTTGCCCAATCCCTCCCAAACCCACCCCTCCCTCCCCCTTCCCCGAGCTTCCCAGAACTGAATATAGGCCCATTTAAAATTTTTTTTTTTAAAAAACCTAAACAATTTTTTACAACTTATAAAATAATTAATAATAAAATATTTATGATATAAGCATTAAAAATACTTAAAAAAAGAGAGAGAAAAGAGAGGAAAGAGAGAGAGAAAGAAGAAGAAAAAGAAAGAAAGATAAAAGATAAAAGAAAAAGAGAGGAAAGAAAACAAAAGACGGAAAAAGAAAAAAATATAAAATATCAAAAAAAATTTTTTTTAATAAAAGTTATAAAAAAGCTAAATGGTATTTTTCCATATCCAAATTATATTGTATAAAATTTATCCATTTTTCCCATACAACAAAAAATTTCTCTTGAGATTGCTCCTTTAAAAAAGCCGAAATCTTTGCCATTTCCGCCAAATAAGAAAATTTATAAAACCACTCTTGTAAGGTAGGCAAAGATTCCTTCTTCCAATATTGTCCTACTAACAGCCTTGCAGCTGTAATCAAATTTAACATCAATACAACTTCCTTAGCATCACAATCAATAACAATACCTAATAAAAATAATTGCGGGGTAAATTTTACCCTCCTTCTAAAGATTCTTTGAATATTCCACCATATCTTAATCCAGAAAGCTTTTATATTTTTACACGACCACCAAATATGATAATAGGTAGCATCCAAACATCCACATCTCCAACATTTAGGCTGTAGATCAGGGTACATAATAGACATTTTTTGTGGATCAAGGTGCCATCTATAAAACATTTTATAAAAATTCTCTCTTAAATTCTGCGCTTGTGTAAATTTAACATTCCTCACCCAAATAAGTTCCCAAGTATCCAATGAGATTGGTTCACCAATATTTTGTGCCCATTTAATCATACAATCTTTGATTAAGTCAGGTTCTGAATCCATTTCCACTAGAACCCCATAAACCCTCTTAATGTGAGTTTGTTTTTGATCCTTTACTTGTTTAAAAAGATTTTCCTCTTCTCTAAGCCAGCCCACATTACAATCCATCTTCCATCTGTCCACTATTTGTCTATATTGAAACCATAAATAGATAATATTTTCATATGCTAAATCTTCCAAAGATTTTAACTGCCAGCTCTGACCATCCCATTTAAGTAATTGTGTATAAGAAACCCTATCCATTTTAACTCCTCTCTTTATCCCCTCTATCGCATGCCAAGGTATGGCCCATAAGGGTATTTTAAAATCACTCTTATAATACTTCCTCCAAACCCTAAGTAAAGAAATCCTTATAATATGTGATTTAAAAGCTCGATCCACCTTTTTATTAAAAATTAAGTAGGCATGCCATCCAAAAAGTAAATCCCAACCCTCCAAATGGAGTATGTCTACATTTGTTAAATTTACCCAATCACTAATCAATGTTAAAACCACAGCATCATAATATAATTTCAAATTTGGTACCTTGAGTCCACCTCTCTCACGGAAGTCTTGCATAATTTTAAGTTTTACCCTTGTTTTTTTCCCTGCCCAAATGAATTTGTTAATACTTTTCTGCCATTCATTTAAATTAAGTTCATTCTTTAAAATAGGTAACATTTGAAACAAAAAAAGAAATTTTGGTAGAACGTTCATTTTGATAACTGCAATTCTACCCATAAGAGATAGCTGTAATTTATCCCAATTCTTTAAATCCTTCTGTACCCCAATCCACAACTTTTCATAATTATTTTTGTACAATTTTACATTAGAAGCAGATAATATAACCCCCAAATATTTTACCTTATCAACAACTTCAAAATCTGTTAAATTAACCAAAGTCTGTTTATCACAATTAATCATATTTTTAGGTAATATTTTAGTCTTGTTATTATTAATTTTAAAACTCGAAACAGACCCATATTGGTGAATCAGTTGTAATAATTTTACTACCGAATAAGTAGGTTGAGACAAAGTAACAACCAAGTCATCTGCAAAAGCTCTTAACTTATATTCTTTTTTATTAACTTCTATTCCTTTTATTTCTTGCGATTCCCGAATTTTAATCAACAAAATTTACAACGTTAAAACAAACAATAACGGAGATAATGGGCATCCCTGTCTTGTACCTTTTTCTATTGTAAAAACCTCTGACAAACCTCCATTGACAATAAGTTGAGCAGTCTGTTTTTGGTATATGCTAGATAAAGCTTGTAATATATTTTGTCCAAAATTCATCTCCTTAATTAAACTTAACATAAACTGCCAGTTCAGCTGGTCAAAGGCTTTTTCAGCATCCAAAAATATCAGCCCTGCAGAGACTTGGTTGTTTTTAATCTAAATATTCTAATAAGTTAATAATTTGTCTAACATTATTTTTCATATACCTTCCAGTTATAAAACCCGATTGATCCTTATGTATAAGCTGCTGCAGAACCCCCATAAACCTATTAGCTAAAATTTTTGCAAAAATTTTATAATCCACATTTAAGAAAGATATAGGCCTATAATTCTTAGGCAAGGTGAGATCTTGATCCTCTTTTGGAATCAAAGATATAAAAGCATTGCGCCATGACGGAGGAATCTCTGAACCCTGTAATATATTGTTAAAAAGCTCGCATAAAGGTTGAATCATCTCTTCTACTAAGGTTTTATAATAAATAGATGTCAAACCATCCGTACCCGGCGCTTTGCCTAATTTTAATTGCTTAATAGCTGTCACAATTTCCTCATTAGTAATTAAACCATTAATCTCTTTTTTTTGATCTTCTGTTAATTTAGGAAAATTAGCTTTACTTAAATAATTATTTATATCTATAGTTTGTACATTAGTACTCTTATATAATTTCTGATAATAATCTAAAAAAGATTTCTTAATCAGTTCTTTCTGATAAACCAATTTACCATTATAATTTATTTTATCTATAATTCTCTGTCTCTGTTTCTTTCTTAACTGATAAGCCAACCATCTCCCTGGTTTATTAGCATTACAAAATGTGTTTTGTTTCATAAACATTAAATTAGTTGCAGCTTGATCAGCCATCAACATATTAAATTGTGTTTTTAACAATTTTATAGCTTCTTTCAACTTTTCATCTAAAGGATTTGAAATTAAAAGCTTCTCTTTTAATTTGATCTCATCTTCCAATTCTTTACGTTTCTGAATCTGCTTTTGTCTATGAAAGTTATTCATTTTTATCAAAATTCCACGCATAAAAGCTTTACTTGCATCCCATACCATTGACATTGATGTTCCTTTATACATGTTTAAAACAAAATAATCCTTTAAGCATTCCTTCAATTTTTGAACATTTTTTTCTTGTTTAAATAAATTCTCATTCAACCTCCAGGATCTCCTCTCCTCTTTCTTGGCAACCAGTTCCATCCAGACTGGACTATGATCCGTCAATGACCTAGGAAAAATTTTTACATTCTTCACCCTATTATATAAATCTGTTGTAATCAGGAAGAAATCAATCCTTGAAAAAGATTGGTGTCTATCAGAAAAAAAGGTAAAGTCTCTTTCCTCTTGATTACGTTCACGCCAATAGTCTCTCAATTCCCAATCTTCTTTCAAGTCAAAAAAGGCTTTAGGTAGTTTAGCCTGTTTAAAAAAGGTAGAAAAACCTTTTTTGTCCTTTTGTGTATCCAAAACACCATTCCAGTCTCCCATTAATATCACAGACCTATAATCCAACAAAGTTATTTTCTGATGTAACAACCTGTAAAATTGTTCCTGTTGCTGGTTTGGTGCATACAAACCCACTATAAGTATTTTCTTACCATATAAGCCAAGTTCAATCATAACATATCTTCCTTGAGGATCTGATTCTACCAGGCAGGCTGGTAGACTTTGCTTAACATAAATAACCACACCTCTTTTTTTCCCAGGGGCAGGAGATGCAAAATGAGATCCCAAGCGAGCATTAGCTAAATATTTTTGATCTTTAAGTAAAATATGAGTTTCCTGCAAACAAATAATATCATTATTATGTTGCTTTAAATAATGAAAGATTTTCTTTCTCTTCTGGGGGGAATTAAGGCCGTTAACATTCCAGGTCAGGAACTTTGCCATCTCCCTCAACCAGGAGCCTGGAGAAGATTCCCTCGAGATCTGCCACTGAAGAATGTGTTGCAGAACTTTTGGGTCTTGCCCCTCCCACCGGCATCGAAACAATCTGATGAGAAGATTCTTTAGCTTCTTTCTTCTGTTGTTCCTTCTCCTTACGTTTATGTGCTGCACGAGTCATTCTCTGTTCTTTAACCTCTGCTTGACGCATCCATTCCACCTGCCCAGCAGCCATCAAACCTGGTCCTTCAGACTGCTGTTCCACCTCTTTGTCACTCAAGGCTCTCTGAATCATAAATGAAGATGAGCCTGCTCCCAGGACCGTATTATAAAATTCTTTAGCTTTAGCTACCGTGTTAAGTCTATAACGTGTCCCCGCATGGCTCAAAACAATACCCATCGGGATCTCCCATCTAAATGGCATCAATCTTGTTTTAAGTTCATTAGCTAAAAAAGCAAAATCTTTTCTGCTTCTTAAAATTTTGGATGGGATTTCCTTTAAGATGATGACATCTTGGGCAGCAATCTGGAATCTCTTGTTATAAAAAGCTTGTAAAATCTGATTGCGCAGAGACTTCTTAGCAAAGTAAATCACCACATCTCTTGGCAGATTCTTCTGTTTCGCAATCCAAGAGTTAACTCTGTAGATTTTTTCCACTTCTCCACGTAGTTCATCTTTATCTATATTCAAAACAACAGCTAGATCATTGATCACCATCTCCATCAGATCTTGATTCATGTCTTCTTTAAGACCCCTAATTCTCAGGGCATGTTCCATCTGTCTATACTGAAACATAAGAATATCATCTTGTGAAGTTTCCATCTTTTTTTCCATATCTTGGAATTTATACTCAAGAAAATCTACTTTTTCTGCAACTTCTTCCACTCTGGAGTCCAGCTTCACAACCATAGAAGCCAATCCAGATAAGGCTGAAACTATATCTTGCCTCAAAATAGTATTATTCTGGGCAAAAAGCTCCTTAATTTCTTTCTTCATTTCCTCCTTACTTTCAGACTTGCTCTGTTCAAAAAGTTGCTTCACTTCCTCCCTAAATTGAGACACAGCATTTCCCATTATATCTTTAATGTCTTGTACAGACGAGCCTGATGGGGGAGGAGAAGGTGGAGATGTAGCCTTAGGTTGCTGCACCGGTGGTGTTACTTTAAGTTGTTGTTGAACAGTTGCAATAACAGGGGAGGAAATCACCTTAGAAACTATAAAAGCTGGTTGTCTCTTTGAAGCCATTTTTTAAAAATTAATCTCTCTTTCTTTCTTCTTAAAAAAAATGCTTAAATCTTTACAAATAAAAAAGACCAGGAAAAATACAGTAAAAATAAAAACTTACAAAGCACTTTGAAAGAAAAAAGAAAAAGAAACTTAAAAGGGAAAAAGAAAAAGCAATGCTAAGCATACATTTCATTTAGTCCGTCTTTTCTTTCCGGAGATAAAAAAAAACTTTCAAAGCGCCATTTTACTTTCACTCTCACTCTCACTTTCCGCCCAAAGGAAAAAAAAAAAAAAAGAATCAACATAAGCTAAAAAGAAAATTAGAAAAAAGTAGATCTCTAACTCTAAATAAAATCCTTTAAACAGTTCTGTCCACTTTAAAAATCACTCACCAGAAAGCTTTAAGCGCGGAGATGGTAGCGGCGTTTCACTTTCTTCCGAAGAAACAAAGACAGCTGAGAGGTGGAGAAGGCACGAACTCCGAGGGAGCAGTCTTTCTACCCCCCAAAAAAAGAAATCCAGGGAAGGTTAAGAGGTTCTACCTCTATTCATGCAGTCTCTACCCCTTCCCTTCGCCCGGGAAGGGGATTTCGAACCGCGGGCCAGCTGATGTACGCTGTGCTCCGCGGATCTGACACCGTCTCAGGAGGACGGCTACAAAGTAGCCGCCATCACCGTCGCTAACCACCGGAAGCTCTCCGTGCAGGAAGACCTTTTGATATATGACCATATTGTAAGATCTACTCTTGCATTCTAACAATCACAATTCCACCAACTTCTTCCTAAAGAAAGGAATTGTCCAGTTCACAAAATCAGTTATCTAACTATAGTAGTTTCCAAAGATATATGAGTCTGTGTATATATGTTTGTGAGCATATGTATGTAAAGAGTTTGTTTATCCATTATTGAGCTTGGAAAACAAGCAGGATCTTCTCTTCTCAGAAGATTCCTTGTTTCAGGTTTCTTCATGGCTTCTCAAGACCACGGTACATCTTTTTCCATGCAAAATGATCATATTGTTCATCTTTCAATTAAGAACTGAAGAAGCTTTGGGGATGAGAAATTAAACATCTTCAAAGAAAAACAAAGAGAGTCCAGTTGCCTTTTGAAAAAAAAAAACACCTCTGGGACAACCATGACCTGGATGACAGAGAATCTCTATAGACATCTTTCAATCAAGTAGCTAGCTAGATTCAAAACAGCTTCTCTTGGGTTCACAACAGAAAAATAGATAGATATGGGGACAGTAGGTTGTTTTTGAGAAAATTAAAGGACAAAATGGAATGAGTATTATGAAATACAAACAGGAGACAATACAGAACCGAAATTCATTTGAGTGAATTTAATTCCATTTTGCAAGGTTTTGGGTTATAAATGAGCCATTGCCTGGAAATGGTATCTTTTAGGGTTACCTTTCATCGCCTTGTTTGGGCCAATATGACTTAATTAAGAAATAATTATAAATACTGTAAGATAACTATTAATTACAGTAGTATGGCTTTCAAAGTATAGAATTCTTTCTTTGCACTGAGACATACTTTATTTTTAAAGTATTTTACCAAAGGTCAAGGACTTTGGTTTTTTTTTTTTTAACCAGAAATGCATCTTCGTTCTTGAAACTGAGTGAAACATATTGTAAGTTATATGTCAGATTGTGGAACAGCCTCCCAAAGCAAGTGGATTAGACAGCAGAGTCCAAATTACTCTGTGGGGAACAATCTTGCACTGACAGTGTGATGGAATAGATGACCTCATAGTACAGCTGTGAGGGAAAAAAAAGTTACTACATGAGGTTTTTTTCTCTCCCATGAATCTATGCAGTGATAAACCACCAAAGAAATAAAGTTAGACATATAATGCAATCATAGATGGTAAAGTTTCCTTGTAAACTTTCTGCTCAGAACTGTTTTATATTGCTCTGAGAATTTCCATCTTTATTTATTAGGTTACACACATAGTAAACACAGATAACCCCCTTAAGCTCTAGAAGAGCACAAATTATCTCCAGGCTTCTGATTATTGTAATACAGCTTTTACGAGCCCAAGGGGATAACATTTCTTCTCTGATCTTTGCAGTGACAAGGTTTATCATACCATAAATCAGTGTTTCCCTGACTTTTAATACATGGGGCACATTTTCTGAACTTGTCATCTGACTTTTATTTAGGTTAGGTTCTGGCCTAAGTTCAAACATAAATGTTCAAATAATGGCCCAGCTTCTGTTTTGTGCAGGAGGAAAGGAAAGTCAGTCCTTATTTGTTTGGGTTCAATTTGAGTTTGATGCCCAGATGTGGATGTGGTAAAGTGGTTAGAATTTCAAACTACAGGGTCAAACCGTCACTCAGATCAAATTGTAAAGTTTCCTGCTGTCTTTCGGGAAAGGATTCCAGTTCCGTGGCAAAACACATGCAGAAGACTCGGGTCCAAATGTTTCATTTGCGGTAGCAGGTGAGGTTAAAGATGTAAAGAAAGCAAGAATTTGGGAGACAATTGTGATGTCTTTTGGGAAAAAGCTATGCCATGCATCAAATATCTGACATATCTTGCTAGCAATTTCCTTTGTCAGAATTTGAAGAAAATATAACGTCAATTCCAGGATTGGACATGATTGTTTCTATTGGTTCTAAATATTAAGAAAAGTTGGTTGAGGAAGATAAATTGATGAGAAGTTTGAGGGAAAATAATCATGATATACTTATTATTGAATTTATGGAAAGACAAAGTTCTATTCAAATGTGTACTTTGGCTAGCTAAAGCTTAATATGAATAGAGGCAGGAGAAAAATGCTAAGAATAACTAAAAGAAATTTTATAATATTTGAAACTGGAAGAAATAAACTCTTAGAATGGTGAGAAAATTATTCAACTCTTTAATTAATTATGACCAACCTCAAAAATGATTAAATAAGATCTTTGCTTCAGTAGAACATCTACATGTTGAAAGGCTGAAAGTGAGCCCAACTCCTTAGAATCTTATAGCTTACTGGCTGCAGGATTTGGTAGGGCATGGAGAAAGGTTACTTTATCCCTCTTTTGTTTTTGTTTTTCTCTGCCTGCTTTTTGACTGAATTGCTAAATCTGCAACTTTCTTTTTGTCATTTTCCAAGATATACAATACTTTTTTTTCCCTCCTGATAGGTTGTAGCTAGTAGGTATTAGAATCTGACTGTTGCCTTCAGATATTTTGTTAAATATATTTCTGTTAAAACTTGCTTTACTAATTCTTGCTGAGATTAGATTTTCATTCTCAGGTATACTTTATTATACATCAATTTACTTCCTCCAATGTTATACTCAGTGCTTCTTTTGTAAGAAAAAAGGTGCCGGAACTCACATCTTGTTAATCTTTTATTTACCTTTCGCACGTAGTCAATCACTGTATACACACCCACACACGTCAGTTGTGTAAGGAAACTTAACGGTCGTCGCCCTCAGTAAGCACTCAGTGCATGACCACTTGACCAATCACAAGCCGAGTAGTGCCCCAAGCTGAGGAGCCAGACGAAGTATGCATGCATTGGACTTGACACACAAACAGCCTACATGCACCGTTTTAATGATTTTGCCACCGACCTGTTACGCTCGACAGGGTGATTCAAGTCCATGTGGACCAAACATCAAATTTTCAAAAGTTACTTTTAAAACTTGGAAAATCTGTAAAAAAAAAAAAGGTGCCGGAACTGTTCCGATGAGTTCTATGACTGGTTATACTATATGACACAACTATCCAGTCTTTAAAGTCTAGTAAACTGCATCTTAGGGATGCTAAAGAGCTTACATGTGCTTTTTGAAACAGATTTTATCTCTATATGAAAAATGATAGTGCCAAAGCTATCTACAACTTTCTAAGAAATTTTTAGTTAATCTCTAAGAACCTTTCTTGCAATGCAGTGATAACAGATATTGGAAATACAAACAGTTGCATTTCTTGGTTTCAGTAAAGCATTTTAATAAAGTTATTCACTATATTTCAATTAGCAAAGTGCTTTGGGTTACCTGATAACATTATCAAATAGATCCACAGTTGCTTCGAAAATCTTATTCAAATAATAAGCATGAGAATTTTGTTATCAAATTGAAGTGGGATGGATTCAGATAGGGCACTACTGGGCACAGTCCTGATTCAGATAGCCTTAATTTGTGCTAGAAATATCTATCTCTCACACAAGTATATCAGAAAGGAAAATGACTTTGAATTCATCTGACTTTCTGATAACGTAAGCAGAAAAGAGTCTCTCTTTTTTTTGCCTCCGTTCCTAGATTCTCTGCTCATCTAAAAAAAAAGTACCTTATTTTAAAGATAAATGATTTAAGGGGGAAACTAGTCTTTTTGGGAGTATAGAGTGAGAGACAAGTTCAGCTTTTTAACGATATAATGATCCATGCCATTAAATGTTTACATGATGTATCCTACAGTAAGAATGATACAAGGCACTTCCTATGACATGCCTATGTGACATTGGGATTAGTTGGCAGCTTGCTTTGAATAGTAGTATTTGAAACCTTGGTCATCCACCAACACTTTCATTTCCAAGGGCTCCCCCTTTCCCCAAATAATTATCTGATATCAGAATATTGACTCCTAAGCTGAACTCTTACACAAAGAGGCAAAACTCCCTGGCTTTAAAAAAAAAAAAAAGGTACAAGGAAGGCACTCTCTGGCGTGTTTCTCAACCTTGACAATTTTAAGGCATGTGGACTTCAACTCCCAGAACTCCCTGGCTGTGGAATTCTGGGAGTTGAAGTCCACATGCCTTAAAATTGTCAAGATTTAGAAACACTGCTTCTAGTCCCTGGTAAGGAGACACTGAGTATCTCTCCCTACTTTTCGGTATGTTCCTACTGTTAACTCAAAAATTCAAACAATGCTCACACATGCTTGCTCGGGAAGGTGATTTTTTTAATACATTAACGACAGAGGACAGCTTCTCACCCAACATATAAAGTCATCTGTTATTTTTTCAACTCGGGGAAATTGTTAGTTTTTAATGCTGCTTTTTCAGCTGGAACAATTTAGCGAGCCAGAATCAATGTGAACTGCAGTACATCAATCATCTCCTATGGATCACAAACCAAAAGCCAAGCCAAAAAGGAGAGAGAGAGAGAGAGAGAGAGAGAGAGAGAGAGAGAGAGAGAGAGAGAGAGAGAGAGAGAGAGAGAGAAAAGGCTATGCCCATCGATACTAAATCAGGCACCCCACAGTTCCGCCACTTTTTTTCTTCCTTTTCTTTTTTATTTGCACAGAAGGAGCAAAATGTTTACGCAAATCATTTCAGTTCTATCATACGAAATAGCTCATATTTAAGAAGCTTGTATTTTCACCATATTACTTTTGGGAACCCAGTTCTTTACTGGGTGACTTGCCTCAGGGATGGCTGTATTGATTCACTCTGTGCAGATGGTCAAACATATTTTTCCCTTGACTTGAAGTTAGATGCTGTTGTTGTTATGCCTTCATTGTGCGTACCAAAATTTTGTTATTGGCAGAGGAGAATGGGGGGGGGGGAAGGAGGAGGGAGAATTGAACTAATTACTGTAAGTCTGCTGTCATGGTAGGACTCTGGAACATCTGATCCAAGAAGTCAAGAAAGCTCCACTGAAGATGGATGATGGCACTCCAGAGGCTTCAATCTTCTCTTTTTGTTGGCTGCCTCCTTAACTATGATGGGCTACCAAGGGTAGGGGATGGCACACTCTGCATTTTTTTTTTTTTTAAAAAGTGCAATGGGTACTGCCATACTGGAAGACATGGCTGGTCCCACACCATTAGAAGAATCCTTTTTCTGTGTTTTCTTTGAATTAGAAAGAAAGGACACTTAAACACAGAACCCAGATAAGCAGGAGAACAGAGAAAAGAGGGGGAAACAGACAGAAAAGGGATTAGGGTTAGAGTTTGAGAAAAATACTCATCCTGCCAGGAATTTTCTTCCACCTTAATGCATGTAAATGAAAGAAATTAAAGAGGGAAAATTGCTTACTGTTGCTTACTATTTATTGCTTTGTACCTGCATGAAAAGTTTCACCTCCTTAAAATCTTTCAAACAAGTACTTGCATCAAAAAAACCTCCATGGATTACATAACATTATAAATGGGGGCTTGTAATTGTGGCAGTTTTAATGCATTCCTATTTCAATGGTATGAGGTTTGTGGGCAGGGAAGGGCTGTTTCAAAGCAGCCAATGCCACTTCGGAAATGGAAAGATCATGCACCATCTCCAATACTTTCCTCTCATTCTCCACTTGCTACGTCTTCTAGCTACATCTTCCAGAATCATGTTGGAGCAGAGTGCTAGAGTGGAGAGAAAATGGATTTCAAATGCAGAATAGTGATCAACCTGTCATTAAAAGTTTGGTGATTTGACACCATGGTAAGCGCAACAGCATGGGGAAATACTCCTAAATTATTCTTATTTTTTTTATTGGCACAAATAGGAGAAAGGTATGCAATTTTATGTGTGGATTATGTATGAACAATGTACAGGTAGTCCTCGACTTAACAACCATTCATTTGATGACCATTTGAAGTTACAACGGTGCTGAAAAAAGGTGGCTTATGACCGTTTTTTACACTTATGACCTTTGCAGCATCCCCATGCTCACATGATCAAAATTTGGGGTGTTAAGCATCTGCGTTTATGACAGTTGCACTCTCCCTGGGGTCATGTGATCACCATTTGTAACCTTCCCAGCTGGCTTCTGAGAAGCAAAGTCAATGGGAGAAGCCAGATTCACTTAATGTCTGCATGATTCACTTAACGACTGCAATTATTCACTTAATAGCTGTGGCAAAACTCACAACAACTGTCTTGTTTAGCAACAGAAACTTTGGGTTCAATGGTAGTCATAACTCAAGGATTACCTGTACTCAGGAGCATCTGGCAAATGAAACTGATTCGCTCTTTGTTTGGACAGAAACAGCAAGCACTTTCTAGCTAGTGGTTCTCTGCAAAATCCAAAGACTCATCAATATGTCCACACGCTCATATTTATGGTGCCCTGATATCTGAATAGATTTGAAAATAATCTAAACAGCCTGGATCAGTCTCTGGTGCGCGTTGAACTGGGTTCAGAGGAATTAGAAGAGAAAAAGCGTGGCCATCTGGAAGTGCTTCTGATACTTACAGAACAGAAGTAAGCTGGATTGATCTTTGTTATGCTTGGCATTTCTTCCCTCTCCCCCCCTTATTCCTTTTATTTTTTTTTTGTTCATTTACGAATCCTAGTAGCTTACCTTTGTTTAGGATGTTGACCTTTGAGGACTAACACTCTTGTTGCCTGAATACAACCCTGCATTTACAAGAGGGAGGTTTCAGTAGATTGTCATCATCAACTTGAGATGACCAATTGCGCTGGCTAGCTGGCACAGCTCCATTTGTGGTAGGACGTCATATAAATGTTTAGCATGAAAGACAAGGAAATGAAAGCCAACGTCTCTTTTTGTAGGTCCTGAAGCATTTTGGGTACCATTTCCTGCCATTTTGAAGTGGTAACTCAAAGTGACATGGACAGTCTAAAATAGATTAAACAAACATAAATTAATAAGCTCTACAAACTGTTCCTGTTCTAAACAAAACCAAAACCAAAAATACCCCAAACCAGCAATAGATCTCTTTATTTACTCTTTCTGCATGGATGACACAGTCACAATCCAGTGGCTCACCTCTTAATATAGAAAAAAGTATATTGTCCCGTTGTTGAATATAACATTACTACAGTCATCAGGTAGAACAACAACAACCACAACAAAAAAAACCCCAACAATTTTTATTCTCAGCTATTGAAGTAAAGAACTTGAATGCTGCTCTAGAGATATGAATTCCTGAATTCTGCCTTTTGGAAGGTTCTAGATGAGACATTTTTTCTTTGTCTATTTGACATATGTTTGCAATCTATTACATTTCCTTTTAATGTTGAACCCATTGGAAGACTTAAATTCATATGGAAACATCGCTGACATAAATTAGTGGCCAGCCACCTGTTTTCCCATGTTATTGTTATATAATATTGATCTGCTAATGTATAATGAAAGAAGACACTCAAGAGAAACATTCAAGCAATAGGGAGTCCAGAGAGGCATCGAAATGGGAACTTGCAAATTTTATTTACAGATATTTATATATAATTGCAGATGTGACAAGCCATTTTCTTAAGAAAACAAATGTACACCTAGACTTTGATGTCACATATTCATTTCATTGTGCTTGCATGTGAAAATATATATTTCAGAGAAGGATATAGGATTCTATTTCTCTCTCTCTACACACATACACACACACACACACACACACACACACACTTTCCCCCTGTCTGCATTTTGCCAGTTTTGTCATCAAAGTCAACAGTCCAATTTATTTCAGACAGAAGCTCTGTTGCCCATCTGTTCCCAGGAGGGTACGGTTGAAGAATCACCAGACCACCTTTTGCACAAAATTCTTTAGCAAATCATGGAGGACTAGGCAGGGAGGGGAGGGAGTACTTGTAAGTAGAAGTCAGCATGGCATTCTCAAGAACAAGTCTTGCCAGGCTATCTCATTTTTTATTTTTTTAAAATTAATTTCCTAACAGTAGGTTTAGGAATGTTGCAGTCTAGTATCCTGGTTTCAATCAAATATTGATAAAATGACATTGCCACAAGCAAATGATTTAAGTAGGTTAGATGACATGAAAAGAGGATCATCTCTGGCTTGAAAACATACATAATTAACATTTAACAACAGCCCTTCTTGAAAAAAGAATGAGATTTGATTGAGGTGCTCAAACCTGGACCCAGTTCACTTCAACATGGTTATGAGCTGGATGAAAAACATGAAGGAGGTGTCTATCCAGCTATAGCTGATAGGTAGCATAACTAATACATTAGAAGACAGAAATAAAATTCAAAATAATTGTGTCAGAAAAATGACTGAAAAGAAGACAATGAAATGTAAGATACAAATACAAAATTCTTCACTTCAATTCTGCACAAATATAGGATGGGGAGTGTTTGTTCTAGGAATAATATACATGAATAGCAATAGCACTTAGATTTTTATACTGCTCCATAGTGCTTTATAGCATGCTCTGGGCAGTTTATAATGTCAACATATTGTCCCCAACAATCTGGGTTTTCATTTTACTGACCTTGGAAGGATGGAAGGCTTAGTCAATCTTGAGCCCTGTCAGGATCAAACTCTTGGCTGTGGGCAGTTACCCTGCAATACTGTATTCTAACCACTGCACCACCACAGCTCCATACAATCTGGTAGCAGTAGCAGATAGCAGTAGCAGATCACAACTTGAGTATAAGTGATGTGCCCCCCCCCAATCAATGCAGTTCTAACTTTGGATCAGATCATAGAAAACAATTCAGATTAACTAGAATGAATAAAAAAAGATAACAAGAAAGATTAAGAGGCCTATTGGAGAAAAATACATATGTGGTTAGAAAAAATATTGGGTGACCAAATGGATTTTAAACCTGAACTTTTTTTATTAAGTATTATGCCTGAAAAGACTAATAAGCAAAATTATATTTAATCTTACACATCACCACAGCAGCGAGAATAATTTTTGCGCAATACTGGAAGAATGAAGGATTGCCATCAGAAGAAGAAATAATCAGGAAAATATTGGAATGTGCAGAGATGGACAGATTAACTATGAGGCTGAAAGATAAAGAAGATACAGACTATTATCAAACTTGGGACCTATTTTATTGTTGGCTAGAGGAAAGAATGAAGGATTAGGAATTGAATATGTATTAGCATAGCAAACTCCAGATAACTCATTGATTGGAAAAATTAACATATGTTTATGAAAAAAAACCAATAAAATCTTTATAAAAAAAAAAGAAAGATTAAGAGATGGGATACCAAGTCCAGTAAGAAAAGCCTGAAGGAACTGGGTATATAGTGAGATATGATACTAAGGGAAGAAGATACAATATCACTCTGGACTATGACATGGAAGAAAACTATGATCTATTCTGAAAGGGCATGATGTGGAATAATGGTTTTATGTCACAGGAAAAAGGTTTCTGATTAAATGTCAGGACAACATTGCTAATTATAAGAGCAGTTAAATAGAGGGAACTGGTTGGCTGCTTTTTGTTGGATGTGAGCTAGTAGAGTTTGGACAGCGATCTGTTAGAGATATTTAATTTGGAGTTTGACATTGAATAAGAAGCTGGACTCAGTAATGTAGCTAGTTCCTTCCAACCCTGTGATTCTGTGGGTACTTCCAATTTGTTGTGGTTATCACTTCCATTTCCATAGAAGGGTTTGAAGTCAACTATTAATCATCTTATTTGCTACAACTTCAAAACACTGAGAAAAACATGAGCTAATTGTGAGGCAATTAGTGGTCCCTCCAGCTGACCTACTGGAGAGTAAAAAACAACTCAAAACAGTGTGTATTTCAGTCCCCCACCTGCGTGTGTGTTTTGATTTCATTTTGGTTGCATTTCTCTAGGAGTCCCCAAAATGTCAGTGCAATTGCCAAGATTCTATTCATCTGCTGCCTTTTAAATGCCTGTGAAATAGCAGCATTTTGGCAAGATGCTACAGGCAATAGGGAGAAACTGTGTTGAGCCTAGTACCCAAGAGTGATGTGAGATTTCCCACCAATAGCAAACCAGCCTCTCCACAGGTTCTGCAAAGCTTCAGCATCTCAGAATTAATTATACATTAAGTGGCAGTGCAATTGCACTGGAAAAACATCAGTTTAGCAGATGAAGAGAAATGGCATATAGAGGCACCCTATGAGGGTATGCCACAGAAATGCAACCAACTCTATTGTAATTTTAGATAAGATGCTGGGTAAGTAATGTAGACTGACCTCTTAGTTTCCCTAACTTAGAACTTGAGGGAACCTTGTCTGTAATCTTTTTTCCCCTCTCTACCTTCTTCAACTCTACTATCACTGTTTCCTAAAAATATTTTGTCCTCTCTCCTTTATCTTAGCTGCAGTAATGATAGTAGAGCAGTTAGGTGTAGTGATTAAGGTATCAGGCTAGAAACCGGAAGACTGTGAGTTCTCATCCACCTTTGAGCATAAAGCCAACTTGGGCCAGTCACTCTTTCATCTTAAAAGCAATAACAAGCCACTACTGAAATCTTGCCAAGAAACTGCAAGGCCTTGTCCAGACAGTCACCAGGAGAGAAGGAGAAGGAGGAGAAGGAGAAGGAGAAGGAGGAGAAGGAGAAAGAGAAGATAGTAATGAAAATAGAGGAGAGCATCATTTGAAGAAGGTGCAAGCTAAGGATTGGGGTTTTTTTTGTTATTGATTTCAAAATCACTCTGGGAAATTCTGCATTCAGTTAGGATCTTTGCCTTCTTGTTGTCTAGCAATCAGAATGAGTTGGTTCAATGACTTCCTTTAAATTTTATGAAACTATTGAGGGAAAAGTCTTCATCATGGTTCAGTCCAAGCCGGGAATAAACAACATGGCGACTGCTTTAGAAAGAAGGTTGCAGTTTATTGAAGAGGAGAGCCAGACAGGAAGAT
Source organism: Crotalus tigris (assembly GCF_016545835.1). Taxonomy (NCBI): domain Eukaryota; kingdom Metazoa; phylum Chordata; class Lepidosauria; order Squamata; family Viperidae; genus Crotalus; species Crotalus tigris. Next base: position 53,645 of record NW_024096861.1, on the reverse strand, counting down.
GGCTCTGGAAAAAAAGAGACATATGTAGGGAGTAGGCTTTTATACCCCCCCCCCCGGGGCTCTTGAGGTTGTTTTCTGTTCCTGTTTGAGGCTTTGTATTTCCTGTGTCATGTATTCTGACCTGAGTCTGAGTGTGCCCCTTTGGCATCTGTGGGTCAATCCTATTATGTCCTGTCTTAAAGTTTGGGTGGGATATGTAGATTTCTTTTTAATCTTCTAGCTGGGGGGCTCCAACCTTCCTGGATTATTTACATCTTCGTTTCTACAGAGCTGGTTTCTGCTTGAGGGAGGGAGACTTGGGGCTATTAAGAAAACTGGGCATGCTTTTCTGCCTCTTTAAAATCCTTTGAGGAAATATATTTTTCTGTCCTTTTAATATTTCCTTCTCTGGGGGGCTGACTTCCTACAAAGCAAAATAGACAGCACATTCAAGAAAGGACAAATACTGATGCTTTCTCCAGAATGATACAGATGAGATACAGTATTGTCTGATTGCCATCTTTTATCTCATTGTGAGAATATCATTGGAAATAGAAAATAAATAAGTAGATACTCTAAATGAAGAGCATCTTGCTTACACTTTCCAGTTCAGTGAAGGAAAAAATAGACTGGATGATGACTGCAGTGCTGAGTTTCCTGCTAAACTTTTGCTGCTCAGTTATACAACAGATTAGCTCAAGTCTCCATTCCAAGCACCTGCCCACACTTTAAAGAGAATGGTTGGTGCTGTTTTACCTTAGTGGTTGGTGACTTTGTCTGATGATTTTGGGGAAATGAAACTAAGGGAATATATCAACCACTGCCCTTTAATTATTCCTCACTAAAGTTATAAAAATAGGTCCACTTGCAAGGTGCACAACTGAATAACATTAGAGTTGGGGAGGTATCAGAGCCCTTCCAACTAAAGGAACACACATGAACACAGGGTGAAACAGGAAGGAACTCAGATGGCACATGAAGAGGCATTGCAGCTTGTTGTTCCCCAAGATGCATTTGAAGAATGCAAGAAAACACTACTTTAAAATATGGACAGTTGAAGAAAAAGTTGGTGGCCTCCATGATGAATTAAGAATGAGAAGACAGCTGTCTTGTGAGGATAAGTCTTCTAGAACTGGCTAGCAGGAATGACAGGAATGGAGTTCAACTACCAACAGAGTTCATTACATGAGCATTCCAGATTTCACAGAACATGAACAGAGATATTTTGGTTTTTCTGTTACTTCCTTAGAAGTAGAATTGGAATGCTTTATCTCATGAGTTGCCACCAAGATGCTATCAAAACGTTCCTCAGCATCTGCTAGCTTAACCCAGCTTTCTCCATTCTAATGTCATGTGGTTTAGAATTATGATTCCAAACATTCCCCAGTCACATGACTGGCTGGTGAATTCTGGGATTTGCTGTTCTAGCACATCTGGAGAGCACTAGTTTGGAGAAGACTGACCTGGAATTCTCTATTTATCATGCATTTTGAAGGTTGTTTTGAAGCTAAATAGAAACCATGCTTCTCATCAATCTTATAAGACCGTTTATATGAATTAAAATGTAAATCACTCCTTGGAGATTTTTATATTTTCCAAAAATAGCTCCCAAACCTCTGCCAGCATTGACATTGCCAGAATTTCCATGGAAAGCATTATTGGTATGGAAGGGTTGATGCCAGTCAGTGGACCAATAATGGCAGTTCAGACCTTCTCGGCTTCCTGTTTCAGCTGATTTGTGGCAGAGATCTTTTTCTGGGGTGGGGTGAACAGAAGTTATTAAGTTTTTGGAATGAAATCATGTTCCCAAGTTCAGGAAGAGATCACTAAATCTTTTTTTAAAAACATTTTGAAAATATGCCTCACCAGAGACTTTTAAGAAAACCCAATGGTCTTGGACCAAGATGTGAAGTCCCACCACAAAAAGAAAACGGAATAGAAAGCAAAAACAAAAGGGAAAAAAGTTGTCATCTAAAAATGGGTGTTGGGCAGAATGGCTATTTACACATCACCAGGAAAGAGAAAATACATTGCCTGCCAAAGAAAGAAATGTCGATTGAATAATAATAATCTATATTTCTTTTAAAATTTATATTAGTTGATTTCATTATAAAATACAAATAGAAATAAGAAAAAAAGGGAAGAGGGGAAAGAAGTGTAAAGTAAAAAAGAAAAAGAAGCAGTGATTTCCGACATATAAACTTCTGAGATTGGTCTGTAATTTTTCATTAAAGTCCTATCTTGACTTTCCCTTGGCAATAGGACAATATTGGTTTTGTTCCAAGACTGAGGCATCTTAGATCCCTGCAAAATAGAATTTATTACCTTCTTAAGTGGTTTTAAGACTTGGTCTTCAAAACATTCATAATATTGACTTGGATGTCCATCTGATGCTAATAATAATTTATATCTCTTTATGCGTATAGAATTAAATTGAAATAGGATACTTTTCACCACAACAGAGAAGAGCAGGACTGTGTCCTGAACTGTGCCTTGTTTAGTATTATGCTGAATTTTCAGGTTTTGTTACTGCATTGTCCTGGTTCCCATGTTATGCTTTATTTCAAAGGAAGCCATGGTATCCTGTTCACTGGGGGTGCTTGCAGAAAGTAGGTCAAAATATCAGCATGGTGGCCACATCTATGTAATCAAAACCAAACCTCTTTGTTACACAAGTCGCAATGCATGTAAATATGAGTGGGACTTTGATCACATGAAAGACTATCTTGACTTTTTTTTTTTAACCCCCTTTCAATTTACAGAAATGGGCTTTTATTAGAGCTTCAATGTGCTTGCTCTTGGTTTCTGTCTTCCTCTCCTTTTCCATTCCCATCTATCTTTATTTTGCACTTCAATTATAGGTTGAGTGCAAATTAACCTTTAAAATGCAATGTGCCCGATTTGTTATAGCAACTTCAAGATTTCACCGTCACATCTTTAGTTAATTATTCATATTTTGCCTCCTTTTCATCCATTTTTCCCTCTAAATGGGTGACAATCCATTAAGACAGTGGTTCTTAACCTGGGCGATATTGCCCCCCAGGGGGCGATTTCATTTTTCAGGGGGGCAACGCGGGGGCAAAAAGGGGCAACGCGGGGGCAAAGGAACAAAAAGGGGGCGATATGGGGGCAATGGAGTGAGAAGTTTTGGGGACACTTTTGAGACTTTTTCATACAGTGAATCGCTGTATATCTGTCGTACAAAAACATCAGATTGCTCGCTATTAGTGGATTGAATTGTGTTTTCAAATGTTCCTCCAGCTAGCTTCAGTACAGAACGCCGTACATATGTGAATACGCATCGGCTTTATTTTCGAATTTTTGTTGTGCTCTATAAAACATTTTGTGTGTCTCTTTGTATTGTACTTTTTTAGTGTGCATTCCAGTTTGATATTATATTTTCTTTGTGAGTTTTTAATCCTTTTTACAGTGTGCGTGACTATATATACTTTCCTCGAATCTTAATTTAGTTTCAGAGTTTTCATCTTGAAATTCTTAGTTCCTGCATTGTGGTTTGTTCTTGTGCCCTTTTTATATTTCTTTTTAAATTTCACTTGTAATTCAATCATTAAATATTACTGTTTTTCTTTTCGGGCATTTCACTTTCTTGCAATTGAATTTTGTTTTCAGTGGTCATTACATTTAAGTGTCTTGAATAAATAAGATAATAATGAAATACATGTGTCATGAAAATTGGGAATAAAGTGATGGGTAGTACTAAATTTTTTCACACAGTTGAGATATGGGAAAAAGACTGGAAATAAATTATTTGCATCGATATGTCCTGATGACAATTTTAAAGAAAACAAAAGTGTTTGCATAAATTGAAGAATTATTTCCTAGGAGAGGTTATGTTGGGGGAAGGGGGCGATGACAACTTCCTCATTGGCTCAAGAGGGCGATTCGTTCAAAAAGGTTAAGAACCACTGCATTAAGATACAAAGGCTCAGATTAAACAAAAAGTGCCTTAATTACATTTCACAAGCTTAATATGAAAGTTGTAATGTCATCAGTCCTGGCTATTGCACGGCTCCTATTTATTTCCTTATATGCCTGAGATCTGAAACAAAGCACAAAATTCCTGGGGAACCTCCAAAACGACACAGAAAAGATATATAGGAAGCTGTGGTAAGGAAACATATCATATTCTCATGCAATGCTTATATGGAGAATGGAACTGTAATGGGGAATTTCATGATGGGGGACAAAATCTGGAGTTATGTGGGCAACAGCAGGGCTGCCTCTTACATTCCAGTGATCCTATCACTTTGGCCTTCAGTATCTATGGACAGAAGCCATACGAACCTTCTTATTTACTCTGTGTAGTTCTGCATTTTTTAAAAATAAGGACTCTACAAAGGAGAAAAGGGGACAGCCTTTGGGGTTAAAAGAATATCCAATATTTGAGCCCAGACACATGACATCTAATGTGTAAAATGTTTCTCTAAGTCTGCATATCCCAGATTTCATTGGCTTTCTGATATACATATAAAGACGTCTATCTGGGAAATGAAATCAACTTTACTTCTGGCAAGCCATTTTTTCTTCAGTATGGAATAATATAGACATCACTTCCGTAGATGAATGTCTGATGCTTGTGTTGATTGTCCCAAAGCACCACAAGCAAATGGAAGGAAAGTACTTATGTATTCCTGCTGGAAAGTATATTTAAAGCCATGTTCTTCAAAAAAAAAAAAAAAAAAAGCTCCCTCAAGTACATCATGCCAGAAAAAAAAGGCTTTTGGGAGGCCCTGGACTTTGGTGAGATATTATGGTATCTCTCACTTTGAAATAGCATTTTGATATTGCTCTGACTTTGGAGAGAAACCAGAATGTTTAAGAATATGTTTTTTAAAAAATGCAGAAAAGAAGTTTTTTTTCTTCTCTTTTCATGGTGATGGGAGTGTTTTAAAATCTTTCAGAACTTCACTTCCACAAGAAGAATTATCTGGTTTCAGCTCTTGACATCTCCCTTCCCAGTTGTTGAACACAACTAGTGATACCCACTAACAGGGATACCTGGGGGAAAAGCTGCTACTCACTCTAACGGAACAACAAAAGAACATGTATTAAAGTTATGCACCCTAACTGTGATTCTTTTTTTTAAAAAAACATATTGCTAACAATTAATGCAGTATTTTTGCACTAGAAAGCATTTCTTATAGGCTTACAGGATAGCGCTACAAAGCATAGTTCTCCCTAGAGAATTTTATTTCGGTATAGACCTGCCATTCCTAATAAGGTTGGTCTTTTTTGTCTTTTTAACTTTATAGATACTACTTAGATCTGTAGACATAGCTGGCAAGAACATCTAATAACATACAAAGCTAATCCACTACTTCTAGTATATTGAGCTACTGTTTGGTTGGGTTCTTACAACCCAAGTAGCTGCATCTGCACAATATGCTAAGTGTTGTTAGCCGGTGGTTTGTGTTTTGCATTTTTAACCTAACATTTAAATCTAGCCTATCTGTTAGTTTATAAAAATGGGTTAATTCAGTAACCAGATTGTTGTGTGTGCAGTGTTTATGTCAGTAGAATAAATTAGCTCATTTACAGGTCTAGGGTCAGTCTCATTTTGTTATGTTATCTTTTTCTGAAGATCTGCAAGGCATTCAAAGAATGGAGGCTCCCCTGCCTTGACAAAGAAATAGTTTTTATGATTCTTAGAGAAGATCAATCAGAGTCGCTATGCTAGATTAATTTAGAAGATGTCCCAGGGGCCACCAGTTTCCTGGACTTGCAGGTTGCTGTTTAATACTTGCACCTGGGAGAGAAAACCTTTGCCAGCACATCTGTCCACAAATTTGTTAAGTGTTTTTTTTAAAACCAAATGGTAGTTAAATGTAGAAAGAGCCAGCAACGACATGCTCTTTGTAACACCAAAAGAAACAGTGTTTGGAATTAGTGGGATTAGGGATTTCCCCTTAAATAACTTTTATTTCTGAGTTACTCTAATCTGAAATAGTAGAGACGACTATAGTGGGAAAACTGATGTAGTCAAGAGTCAGATCCACGGAATTATTAATACTTATTGTTCAACAGTTTTATTCTATATGTTTTTTGTGGAAGGGTTTGCAGGATTGAAAAGTAATTTTGAAGAAAATGAAAATGAAACTAATGTTTTGTGGACATAGGATATGGGATCTGAACCATGTAGAGGACTTTATCACCTGAGCAGGGGGTTGAACTAGATGATCTCTAAGGTCCCTTCCAACTTCTTTATCATTATCATTATCATTATCATTATCATAATTTTGAATAGACTTTGCACTTGTCAGGGTCTGGAAACCTATTGGTAACTACTGCAGCTACCACAACATGATATTGTGATATTGTGACAGCCAATCCCTTTAGCATCTGGGCTGCTACATTCAGTTACATGTTCTGAATCATTTTCAAAGGCAGCCCAATGCATGGACTTTGCAAAGCAGTTTTACCAGTGGTGGTGAGGGTACAAGTTACTGTTGGAAGAACAAGTTCCTGGGGCTGAAAATATCATTTTTGAGAGACTTGCTTTTTTCTACTGGTGAAAATCCTTGTTTAAGGAGATTTAGAGTGCTTACTTCCACCCTTATTTAATGTTTAAGCTTAGAATTGCATTGACCCACATGGGCCTGTTCTTTTCATTTTCAGTGCTTTGATCTGAGGATGCTTTGAAGGTGTTTCAGAGAGAATTATAGGAGTGAAGTGAATAGATTTGCTGCGCTGAGGCAATATATCCATTTTCATTCTAATTTATATATATATATATATATATATATATATATATATATATATATATATATATATTAACTTAAACACGTACTGTTGTTTTGTTACCAGATTTCAGGAGCAGGATCTCAGGTGCTTTGGGGGCTACAAATGGACACCAGAGGACCCCATGAGGCAATAGGATATTAATCTCTAAGGTCTCGTTTTTCTTTTGATGAGTTACTGTCACCCCAATCAGTTTTGCTTCAGAGGCTCCTCCCACCCCACCCCGAGCCAAGCCAAGTGATGAGTAACCTGAGCTAACTATATTAACATAAGCTAGCACTTGTGACAGCAAAACCCACAAGTATCTCCCTCTTGGAACATTAACTGCTTGGTACAATGATTTAACAGTCTGAGCTTTTGCGTGTCATCTCACATTTGCTGTCTGAAGCAATCTGCTCACAATGCCCAATGCAGAGAAATCTCCAGGGCTCTGTTCAGGTTTTACTTACACAAAAGAGTAAGAGGAATGCTAGCAGCTGTGTTGCTGCACACTTTGCCCTATTCCTGAGTTGTTATGGCTCTTTCTGAGCAAAACTATTTTTATGCCATTCAAATACGGTGATGAGAGACAATGAAGATTTTCTGTTTACACATCTGTGAGAGGCACAAGAACTTCCCAGAAAGAAAAAGAAGCTGGCAACCAAATCAATTACCTAAGTTTTATTTTTCTTTCTCCAGCTTGAAGAGGGAGCCTTCCTTGCTATTCATATCCTAGCTCTGAAATGTTTATATTTTCTCCACTAGATGTCCTTCTCTGAGTAAAAAAGCTGCATTCAGAAATGAGAGGAACACCAATGATGTTTAAATGAAAGAGATTGTTAGAAAACTGTTCTTTGGTTTGAATATTTTTCTAGTCTTCAAAGTTGATCAGCAGAGAATTACTTCAGAAGAGGAAAATATCAGTACAACATATAGCATATATTGCATACTTTTGTAGATTAGTTTGGCAATATTGGTGCACAAAATAATGGAAGAAAGGCCAATTTCCTGCTGACTGAGTTAAAATGCTACCTGTTCCTCCTTGTGCCCAAAGAGAACAAAACCATGATAAAAGTGAGTATTCAGCCTTTATGCCAACCCCTGACTTGCCTTTGTTGAGACTCTGCATCAAATTGTACTGTTAATGATAATCTTGTTAAATGACTTTTGTAGCTAAGATTGATAAGGGTCTTAGAAATGTCAATTCCTGACCTGGAGAGACTGAGAATATTTTAAATTTGAAGGGAAGGTCTATATGTAATTGTCTAAATAATAGGAAGGTACATTTTGGCTCAACATTAAGTATAAACATCAGGTGGTTAGGGAAAGGTGAGAATGCAGCTACTTACTTGAAGATTGGTGGGTTCCCCATTATTTGAGAATTTAAAGCAGAGACTAGATGTCTGATAAAGATGCTATAATTCTGGATTTCTTTTATCAAGCAGTGGTTGGATTTGATGATGTACAATAAAGACATTTGTGAAATGCTATCAAATACACTGAACCAAATTTTAATTCAGAGGTTCTTAATTGAGGCCCTAAGTTTCCTCCTCTTGCCCTAATCTGAGTCACTCAGTATTTTTCAGCCATCAGTGGTCTTTAAAGTGAAAGAAATAGCAAAAGTTTTACATTCTAAACCAGGGGTTTTCAAACTTGGCCCTTTTATGACATGTGGACTTCAACTCCCAGAATTCCTCAGCCAGGCACGCCAAATTCTGGGAGTTAAAAGTCCACAAGTCATAAAAGGGCCAAGTTTGAAGACCCCTGTTCTAAACCCAACTTGTAAATTTCTGAATATGTTTAATTTTGGTTGAATTTAACCAAAATGCATTTTTATCCTGGGTCCTCCTTAGAATTGGCACCTCTCTGCTTCAACTGCTATACATCTCTCCATCACTTCTACAGTGAGTTGGTCCTGATCCTGGTCAGAAATGGGAAAGGTTGTTGCCCAAGAAAAGAACTGAAACTGATAGATGTTATCTCTGGTCAGGTTCTGGCAACACGAAGACATCTTGTACCTTTTCCCCACAGTTCACTTTTTGACTTCTGCATGCCATCAGTTGTAGAAAATGCAGCAGCCAGAAAGTTGCTAATCAACACAATCCTCCTTATTCTGATTTTCTTTTAAAAGATTTGAAAAGCAAAAGGAAACTTATATCCAAAGCAGACCTGACTTGGCTTTTAAAAAATGAAGCCTCAAAAGAATGGAGTTTTGTAGAATCAAAACCACACCTGATTTTTCCATCAAACCCCCTAAATGTTCATATTTTGGCATTAAAAACCATGAAGCGCCTGCAGGATGGAAGTAGTAATTTATCATTTCTCTGCACTACAAAACAAGGCTTCTCCATGATGTCCAATTTCCTTTCAATAGAGGAATTAGTGGTTTTGTTGGTTTTGGGCACTAATCAAAATGTAAACCTATTAAAATAAAAAAGAAGTACTCTTGGGTGTTCCTATAAAGCGAACATAAAAATACTGTCCATCCCCAAATATTTAAGAGTAGCTTCTCAGTTATTTTTTTAAAAATGTGTCTTGAAGTTTTACAAATACAATTGATTTCAACTGAATAAACCTGCACATAGTTGTCGTAAACTCTGGCTGTGATTCTGGGATGCGGGTGGGATGGAAGACATGAAAATATTAGATAATCTTTCAAATACTGCCTGAGTTGCAGTTTATAAGTGTTATGTTTTTCTTGGTTAATTTTCTACTTTTTTTTTCAGTGTTGGCTCATTAAATAGTTTTGGTCACAAAACATGCAAACTGAGCTGTTAGATTGACTTTCCTGTAAATGTATGCATGCTAGAGTTTGATGGTTGAAATATGCCATTACAAGTCAGAGTTTGGCACAGGTTTTAGTCTGGAAATGGTACTAATTAGCAGTCCTTCTTCTGACCAATCACCAAGATGGTGTATTGGATTGTATATGTATTGGGATTCTTTATGAATCACAGCCCAAATTGGTGCTTCTGACTACACCATGGCAAATATTGAAGGCATCTCATCACGGGTTAACATCAAACATATAAGATTTCATCAAATTATATGCATGATATAGGACATAAGAAAATCTTTTCCATCTGGCCCATTTTGCCTGCTTGTCCCTGCATTGGCTTCAGAAGATTTTAGGAATGGATTTTTCTGAGACATATCTAAAGATGCAACAAAAGAAGTCACTGAATAAATTGAACACAGGGACTTGCGTTCCACAATCAATTCTCCAGTGACTGCAACGTCTCTGGCTTCCATATTTCAATTCAATCGCAAGGATAAACTTCAGAAAAGAGCAAATGTCTATGGAGATTCTCAGTCATCCAAGTCATGGTGTCCCAAAGGTGCTTTTTCAAAAGGCAATTGGACTTCCTTTGTTTTTCTTTAAAGACATTTCATTTCTCATTCAAGAAGTTTCTTCAGTTCTGACCGAATAGTAAAGAATGGAAAGATTTATATTCCTTGCAGTCATCTGGTTGTTTGCACTCTTTCTGAGAATTGTTGAGGCCATTTGTTGAGGCCGTTTATCTGTGCCCTCAGCAGTTCCAAGAAGGTTCCACACTCATTTGCACTATTCAGATGATCCTGAGGGCACAGATAAACCTCAAGTGGCCTCAACGATTCTCAGAAAGAATGCTAATGATCAGATGACTGCAAGATATATAAATCCTTCCATTCTCCACCATTTAGTCAGAACTGAAGAAGCTTCTTGAATGAGAAGTGAAACGTTTTCAAGGAAAAAAAAATAAAGTCTAGCTGCCTTTTGAAAAAGCATCTTTGATTCAAGAAGGAGCTCAATCCAAGGTGAACTTTCAGAAGTGGTGGTATTGTCACCACTGATAGGACTGCTGCCAGTGATAGTAAATTTCTCCTTCTGCTTGATAAATTGGGAGACACATTCCACCCAAGTTCTCTGCCTATAGACTTGATGGAAAATTTCAGAACTTTGATAGAGAGCCTTAAATAAAACTGAATGGGTAAATAATAAAGGATTTTTCTTTTAATGTGTGCAACAAATTAGCTACTTGGGAAATAAAATTTGAACTAATATATAGAAGGCATAGCTATACATAATTAATCAAAAAATTAAGCAACAAATGGGCAGAAAAATTGTTTAAAGAAACACCTGCCTATATTTTTTTTCTGCCAGTGTTACTCTACTGATCTAATTACTTTTAGGATTTTTAGTCAGAGGACAATCAGGAAATCTCCTTCAGTCATTTTTCTCAGGACTTGAAGCCAACTGAGATTAGGGAAAAAAGAAACAGCCTGAACCCTACCCTTTCCCATTTGAGAGGACAGTGGCACTTACAAGTAGAAAATATTTCAGATTATCAGACAACCCACAAACCCTTAATTCATCCTATAACCACAAAGCAAAAGTTTACAATCAGTTTGTAGATGTCATTCATTACTGTTCCACTTTTCTTCCATTAGGTATTTTTCTACCTTCTGAGTTTAATAGAATAACAGCAATGTGGATAGCCTTAATTTCTGTAAATGGATGCAAAAGTGGTAAGATTTAGAAAATAATTTGTTAGCAATAAAGTTTACTTCAGGATTTTTTCCCATATCTATAAGAGCCAGAGGGGTGACAGTAATATTAGACTGATTTACAAGCCCCCGATCTTACATTATTTTACCTAAGTATTTTTTCTATCTGTATGCTTTCAGTCCTTGACCTGGGTTCTAGTTACTACAAACAAACTTGCTCTTTCTCTCACACAAAGAAAAATGGGATCCATCTTTGGTCTTTCTGGCAAACCTTTCCCCCCCCTTCTAGTCAATTGTGTCCAATTCTTGGAGATTCCTAATCTGCTGATGATGTTACCTAATTTGATAATGAAATGTCTGAAAGAAAACTATCAACCTCAGAGAGCACCAAGGACCTCACAGATCAACTCAGAGTTACAAATATTCTCTTCTATTGGTTAAGTTAACTCCAAATGGAACGCAGTGTCAGGCTTGGCTCTGGGCAATAGTTCCTAGAGTTGATTCAACCATCCATCCACCCAGCCAGTAAAGTCAATTTAAAAGTCATTCTCAACATATTTATGAAAAGAGGACATGGAGAGACTTTTGCAGTAAATAAGTCATTTGCGATAGAGATTGGTAATGTGATCAGCAATGCATGTTGTTAGTTACTGATTTGCTGAGTAGCATTTTAACTCAAGTGAACAAGAGCTCCTGGTTGACTGTGTGTCATAGGAACATGGGCTATACTTCTCTCGAATCAAATAAACCCTCCATATATGCATGTACTGATCTAAGGACAAACAGTTTGCTATATCTGTTAATATTGCTAGAAAATATTAACAGATAATCCCTTGCTCTGAATTCATCCAAGTTTGCCATTGCTCCTGATGAACACTTGAAAAATTCCAAAGAACTCTGGGAATATTCACCAGGAATGCCCCAGGGAATTTATGTAGCTTCCCCCTCCTAAGGCCTTTTACAAAGTATTGATTATTGTTGTTAAAGTTGATCAGAAAAGAAGAGAGGAAGGGGAAAACAAGCCCTTTAAAAAACCCAATTCAACTTAATCGGAAGTAAAAAGTGATTTTTGGTGGGGCTTTTTTGGGCTGGGGGGGGAGGAGCCTTCCTGTTTGAATATTTATTGCATCCCATTACTTAATAGTAAAAATCAATCAATACATGTGACAAGTATGTGGTCTCTTTTGTATTAAATTTAGTGCATTAAAAACAGACAGAAGAAAATAGACAAATAATTCTTCATAATTTTGACTATTTCAATCCAAAACATGCACAATTTCTTTTTAGTCTCCCCTACTTTCGACAGCAGAAAAATGAACCCCATGAAAAATCTCCCAAGAGAGAGATTTGTTAAAATGATCCCAGTAATTTCTTTATCATCCTGCATTCCTAGTCATCTTAAACCCACAAATTAATAAAAATGACCATTTCAGGAGAAGTTTTTACCTTGTTCCTCCTATAACTGACCTTTTAATTTTCTCTTCTAGTTCTACTTTCTTTCTTCTATTGGCTTCTAAATATTGTTTGGGGATTAAAAATAGTGAATTCTCAAAATGATTGCTCCCAGCTTGTTGTGCTGTATTTTATTTATATCCCCCTTGTTTGTGTTAAATATGCATTCTATTAGTAGTTATTTATTGTAGTTTGGAATCTTTGGCTGTTTGGTGAAATGAAATTAATCAGGTATATGTCTTAGTATAATGTACATTAAAATGAAAGGAAGCTGTTTAACAAAATCTGCTACATTCTGCAACTCTCTTTTATCTCCTTTTAAACTGTTATGCCCTTTGTTGAGTCCGTGGCGGGAAACAGACACGAGAAGCAGCTGGAGTTCTCAGTTTCTTTTATTCAGCGTTCAGCTTACAGGAAGATGGCTTCAGCCTCGCCCAAACGCCTCGCAGCCTCTTATATAGGCAACTCCCGGGTAAATGGGTTACTTTTCCCGCGCCAGCACCCGCGCATGCGCACGGCGCTGGCGACAGCCTGTCTGGTCCCGGGCAGCTTTGCACCTGCCCGGGACTGCCTGCAAACGCCCGAGCCGTTTGCAAGGCTCGGGACATAACACCCCTTTCCCCCGGGCTAAAACTACTACCAACATACAACATTTATTTTATACGACAATTTGCTCCCCAGTGCTCCCACTGTTTACTGGCTTTTGCCTTGCCAGCAATGTTATGTAATCTTCTAGGTACTTAGGAGATTTCTTTGCTCTCTGTGACCTTCTTAGCTCTGGGTTACTGGCATAAGTCCCCTGACTGGAGGGAGGCGTGAGCCTGTTCTCTCTATTGTGCCCTGGTGTCTTCCAAGGACTGTGCCCCGATGCCTGGCCTGCTTGCTTGCCCACCGGGCTCGTCAGGCCAGGGCTTCTGTTGCTTTGTGACCTGGTTGTCCTACCTAGCTGTAGACCCTCAGGCCCCTTGAAGTGATAGCCACTGCTGGGCGTCTCTGTAGAACCTCCTAGGTCAGTCCAAGACCTGTCAGGAGGCTGTCCATTCCCTGAACCCCATTCTGTGCTCGGGCTCGTGTGGGTTTCTGTACTTTCCCAAAACTCAGGTGTTCCCTGATTTGTGCTAGGGGTGTTGTAGTCGGGACTTGGTTCCTCGACTAGCTCTGTGTATGTTTGACCCCCTGTAGGATTTGGGGTAAGGTCAGGCCAACCTTGGGAATTGTGTGCCAGCTCTCTTGCGGGGAATGATTTGTTGGGATGCCCCCGGGTATCCTCCGTTGCTGGAGTGCTGTGTGATGTGTGTGGAAAGTGAGTATGCCCCCGGGGTGACTCCCTGGCTGGAGTAGGCGTGAGTGCCTGTTGTGTGGGTAAGCTCCATGACTTCCTTTTCGGAGCAATTGCGGAATCTTGGGACGAGCCGTTTGTGGCTCCCTCAGTGGAGATGGGCAGTAGCTCTTGCCCTTCCCTTTGCTCCAAAGGGTCCCCCTCCCCCCCTGGAAAAGACCCAGGAGTCTCAGCAGAAAAGTCTCGCCTAGAGCGAAGTTGGTCGATGTGCCGACGCAGGACACGACCGTTGTCCAGGGCAACCTCGTAGGAGAGAGGACCTGTGATCCTGGACACAGAAGCAGGGACCCATGTATGACCAGGCCCGTAATTGCGAGCCCAAACCGGGGCACCCACAAGTAGTTGTCTAGGTGCCCTAGGATGTGAGGTAGATGAAGGCAGTCTGTCCGGATGCAACCGGTCAAGTCTAGTAGTAAGTTGGCGCCCCCAACGAAGTTCAGCTGGACTTCTCCCTGTAGAAGTGGACGGTGTGGTGCGATAAGAAAGGAGAAAGTCAGCCAACCTGTGATGCCAGTCCCCGTAGGTGAGTCTCTTCAAGGCGTCCTTTGCGATGCGCACCATGCGTTCAGCCATACCGTTGGTGGACGGGTGAAAAGGCGCAGACGTGGCATGACGAATCAGGTTTGCCTGTAAGAAAGCTTGGAATTCGGAGGAGGTGAATTGAGGGCCGTTGTCGGACACAATGACATCTGGCAGCCCGTGTGCAGCAAAAATCCCCCTCAGTACCTGAATAGTCTTTGCAGTGGTGGTGGATGAGACAGGCACAACCTCAAGCCATTTTGAATGGCTGTCAACAAGGACCAAGAAGAACTGGCCCTGAAAGGGCCCAGCGTAGTCAATGTGCACCCTAGACCATGGGGACTGTGTTTCCTCCCATCTATGCACAGGAGCTTGGGGCATCTCTGGGCGAGATCGTTGGCACAGGTGGCATGCGTGTACCTTAGCCTCAATACCTTTATCTAAACCAGGCCACCACAAGTGGCTTCGTGCAAGAGCCTTCATACGAACAATGCCAGGATGACCCTCGTGGAGGGATTCTAAGACCCTAGTCCTCATTGAGGTGGGAATGACAACTCTGTTTCCCCAAAGCAGACAACCCTGAGAAAGGGACAGTTCGTTCCTTTTGGACCAGAAACTCTGAAACTCAGGACTAGGGCAGTGCTCAGGCCACCCGGACAGGACCCAGGAGCGGACACGTGAAAGTGTGTGATCTGTACCTGTTTCAGCGGTAACATCCCTGGCACTAAGAGGGAGCTCGGGCAAGGCTTGGATTGATAGAATGTTGACAGCTGGCGCAGGGTCAGCTTCTACTACTGGCAGAGGCAATCTACTGAGGCCATCAGCATGGCCCATTTCTTTCCCAGGCTTGTGGAGTAATGAAAAATCATATGCAGACAAAAAATAGACCACCTAAGCATTCGAGGGGAAATGATGTGGGGAGTCTGCTTACGTGTGGTAAACAGTCCCAGCAGAGGCTTATGGTCAGTGAAGACCGTGAAATGCCTGCCATATAGAAAATCGTGGAATTTTTTAATTCCAGCAACAACAGCCAGAGCCTCCCTGTCTATCTGAGCGTAGTTGCGCTCGGCAGAAGACAGTGTTCTGGAGTAGTATGCAATAGGAACCTGAGTTCCATCAGACCTGAGGTGACTCAGGACAGCTCCAACCCCGTAGGGGGACGCATCACAAGCGATGCACACAGGAAGAGACTCGTTGAAATGTGCAAGAACACTGTTAGAAGTGAGCAAGGCCTTGACTTCTTTAAAGCAAGCCTCATGTGCTTGTGACCACAGCCACACAGCTTGTTTGTCTAGTAGCCTGTGAAGAGGCTCAGCTACACTAGCTTTATGTGGAAGAAAAGAATTGTAGAAATTCAGGAGGCCTAAGAAGGCCTGAAGTTCGGCCTTAGACTTTGGCCTGGGTGCTTCTAAAATAGCAGTTAGTTTGGATTCAGCAGGATGAATCCCAGCAGCATCAATTTTGAATCCCAGAAATTCAGTAGAAGGCACCCCAATCTGGCATTTGTCTTTTCTGAGCTTGAGGCCTGATTTCCTGAATCTTAACAGGACAGCCCTAAGCCTTTCAGCTAGAATGTGTGTGGAGTCTCCTGCAATCAAGACATCGTCAAAGTAGGGGCAGACCCCTGGTATACCTCGTAGTGTGTTTTCCATTACGCTTTGGAAAATCCCAGGAGCGACATTCACTCCAAACTGTAGCCTTTTTACCTTAAAGGCTCCCCTGTGGGTCACAATGGTCTGAGCTATAGCAGCATCATCATCAACAGGCAGCTGTTGATATGCTTGAGCTAGGTCAAGCTTTGCAAAAACACGCCCCCCCTTGAGAGAGGCCAGGATGTGACTGACCACAGGAACAGGATAGGCATGTTGCTGCAATGCCTTATTGAGTGTGCATTTGTAATCAGCACAAATGCGAATGTCCCCATTTGCCTTTAGAGGCGTGACAATGGGGGTCTCCCACGGGCTGGAATCAACAGGTTCTAGGATTCCCTGTTGGATTAGTTTGTCTAATTCAGTGTCAATCTTACTTTTTAAAGCAAAAGGGACCCTTCTTGCTTTAATCCTAATGGGAGTGACAGTGGGGTCTAGCTTTAAGGACACAGGTGGTCCTTTGAATGTGCCCAGCTGGGGGCTGAAAACATCTGCAAATTCTTTGCAGACTTCCTGTAGGTCGAGTGTTTGTAAGCTGTTGAGTCCTGTGACGTGTATCCCCAGGGCCTCAAACCAATCGAGTCCTATGAGACTCGTTCGTTCACCCCCTACTACTAATAAGTCTAGTGGACCTTCAAAACTCTTGTATTGCACGTTAAGGGTGGCCTCCCCCTTAACACACACTCTTGAGTTCTGAAAATCTGTTAATACAATATCAGAAGGCCTTAACTTGGCCTTAGTCCCACTACTGGAACAAATCTTCCTAAATGTATGCAATGAAATGATGGAAAGGGCAGACCCTGTGTCTAGTTCCATAGATAATGGAACCCCTTGTAGCTTCACGTTGAGTGACAGCTTTTTCTTCATGGGCTTGTGTGTGCCTGTCCTACAGATGCTTCTTCGCGAAGCGCAAAAACCTACCCTATTCTGGCTGGGGAGTCTGGTACCCTTCAGGCGTTCTTCTTGGGGTTGTGCCTTTCGTCGGCCCAGACACACAGCTGCAATGTGCCCTTGTTTGCCGCATGCCCGGCAGGTAGCGGAGCGGAACTTGCAGTCGGTTCTCCTGTGGCGACCTCCACAGCCGATGCACTTGAGCGGAGCCGAAGAGCTTCCCTTCTGGTTCTCTTCCTTCGCGGGGTGTAGACGGTCGACTTCTCGTCCGGATCCTCCTCGGAGTTTCGTCGGACGTCTTCCTGGTGCACGGACGCACCCTCTGCACTGCTTCTGATCGGCCGCATGTTCTTGACGGCGCCGCCTGCTGCTTCTTCTGCGGTGACTTCCCTTAAGGCGTCTTGGAAGGATAATTCTTCCTTAGCGAAAAGTCTCTGTTGTAGCTCTCGATGCCTTAACCCGCACACGAATCGGTCCCTCAGTCGTTCCTCGAGGTCCTTGAACTCGCAGGGCTTGGCGGCCTTCCATAACGCGGCGATGTATTCCTTGGCTGACTCACCGGACCGTTGATCCCTTTGTTCGAAGGTGTGGCGCCATGAGATAACGGACACCTTGGGGTGGAAGTGCTCCTTCAGCAGCTTCTTCAGGTCTGCGTAGCTTACAGACTCTACTGGGACAGGTGCTGCAAGGTTTTCTGCGATTTCGAAGGCGTCTTGGCCGCAAACGCAAAGCAGGGTGGCAGCCTTCAAGCTATCTTCCGTCACTTGGTTTGCCTTGAAGTAGTTCTCCATTCTGGATACGTAGGACTCCCACCGCTCTGGATGTGAGACGTCGAATTCCGAAAGCCTTCCGATTTTCGCCATCTTCGGATCTTCAGGAGACGGGTCTATCAGCCAGCCTACCCCCGAATGCGCACCGGATTGGCGGGCAGCTGCCGAGTCGACGCCGTTCCTCTTCCGCCGCTCAGGACTCCTTGGGTAAGCTTACACTTCTTCCTTTCCAGGTAGTGCAAGGCATCCCACCTTCGTCGCCAGTGTTGAGTCCGTGGCGGGAAAACAGACACGAGAAGCAGCTGGAGTTCTCAGTTTCTTTATTCAGCGTTCAGCTTACAGGAAGATGGCTTCAGCCTCGCCCAAACGCCTCGCAGCCTCTTATATAGGCAACTCCCGGGTAAATGGGTTACTTTTCCCGCGCCAGCACCCGCGCATGCGCACGGCACTGGCGACAGCCTGTCTGGTCCCGGGCAGCTTTGCACCTGCCCGGGACTGCCTGCAAACGCCCAAGCCGTTTGCAAGGCTCGGGACATAACACCCTTAATCCTTGGTTCTATCAAGATTGACAAGGATGAAACTTAATATGCTTTCTTGGAGAAAAGACTACCAATTCTGCAGTGTCTTGGGTGAGGCTTGCCTTCATCCATCCAGGCAGAACTTCTATTCTCACAGAGTGACAAAAGGGTTAGAAGTCCCCTGAATAACACGGTAACTTCTTATGGGTAGAGCTAACCATTTTGGTTAATTGCTATTCAGGGTTATAGGTTCCATACCTGATGGATGCAGGGAGACTGCCCAAAGTAGAATGACTCTGGTGCTGAGGCATCAGAAACTCAGGATTCCAACCTTATCAACACTCACCTAATGGTTCTGGCATTAGTGAAGTGCATCAGATTACAGTTACAACAAAGGGTACTGTAGCTTGTTCCTTGATTAAACAGGGAAATTTTAAAAAGTAAAGGTAAAGGAATCCCTGTGGATTTTACTTCGTTAATTGTTGCTGACTATAAAGGGCGGTGTTCATCTCCGATTCAAGATCATTGAGCCAGCACTGTCTGAAGACATTTCTGCAGTCAAATGGCCAGCATGATGTCACGGCATGCTGTTACCATGATAAATAAGTAGTGAGGATGGGAATTCAACCTGTAGCATGGTGCTTTGGTCTTGAACCTAGGCTGCCAACAAGCCCAGCATTTTAACCGCTGAGCCACCACCCCACCCCAAAACAAACAATAAAATACCTAAGGATAGCTATAAGCTCCCTCGGGTGTGAACTGGAAATGAAATGAAGGTAATATCATGAGAATATGGCAGAAAAAAAAGGCTATTGGGGCATGTTTGTGCCATTGGTTAGATGCAAGCACAAAAAGGCTTTCTGTGAGTGTCTGATACCATAGAAGAGTACACATTCTTGCCTTAATTACAGGTTTGTACAATACACTAAACCATTTGGTTTTGGCTTAATGTATGCATCAGTCTAACTATTATGGTTTGTAAACCATAGTTTATTCCTTAATGTGATGTATAAACCCAACCAGAGGTAGTTAATTCAACAAGGCACAAGCCCATAGTTTAATATGCTATACAGACCAGGTCACAGCATATTTCCAACTAGCAGGTAAGTTTCTTTAACCAAAAAGTCATTAATAGTAACTTACTTTTCTATACTTAAACTTTTCAGTAGCCTGGGAGTAAGGTCAAATAATTCACTAGAGTGTAATATATTAGCATGGATAAGAACTGTGGTGAGTTATGTCATAAATATAATTTTATAAAGATGTAAATAGTAGGAAGTGGTTCTTCTGACATGAGGAAACTTTATTTGGAGTGGCTTGGATATAATGCAACATTTTGTGGATTCCCTCCAAATTGGATTGTTTCAAAGCTGAGTTTCCTTTAATATACATAGCTTCTTTCTTTCTCTTTTGTTCCATTTAGGTTTAAAATTGCAGATGCCACAAGAAATATTGTTCTTGTGGCACATCCAGGCCAAACAGAAGCAGGAAGTAATATAAATCTTTTAATAAATCATGTTTTCATGAAAATTCCATCTCCACTTTTCAAACCCAGGAGGTTTGCATAAACATCCCTCTTACTGCATGTAAAACTGAATCAAACTTCTCAACCTGTAAAAGGCAAAGATGGAGAAACCAGACCAAAGCTGTAGGGAGCACCATGCTAGGGCAATGCAGGAATACCAGAATCTTCTGTTTGGTGGCAGGTCTAATTGCTGTAAAATGCCCTATGTAGATGGTTATGGAAATTCGGGGCATTTAAAGACAGACTGGAGAACTATTAGAAAAACAAATAAACCTTATTTTAATTCATTGTGCAGATTATACTGTACAAATAGTCAATGCTGTGTTTCAATAGTTACCTGAGAGTTAGTGCAAAATAAGCTATTATTCCTATGCATGAATAAGTCAGCACAGTTAAGCTCCAGCACCATTATTTAATTCTGGGTTGCTATTAAATAGATCTTCAACCTACATTGAATAAGTCTCAAACTGACCACTTTCAAGAAACTAATCCAGTCTTTCCCATGGACAAACTAAGTGGGAATTCTAGGAAGCTATCTTGTAGATTGTAGAAAGTTGAGCTAATCAGATGCTTTAATAAAATGAAGACAGTGGACTTAGTAAGGTAGTAATCTCTTTATGAAGAGGAGAATGGAGAGCATTGCTCTCTATTAATTCCCAAATCACCTTCAAAGTGGCCTCAAGGGATATTATTCTGCTCCACATTTGAAGCATATTTCTCCCCATTATATTGCCGTGAGTACTTTTGTCCATTCGGATTAGGGCACTTCATTATGTGGAGGTACAACTTAGACGTGTCAATGAAAACATAAGAGTAAGTTAAATGCAGTGGAGATGGGGTGCTTAAGAAGTGATACAGAAGAAGTAAAAGGTTTAAGAAGGAATGTAGTGAAGGAAGATGGATTGAATAGCAAAGTGAGGAACAAGCATGAGAGAATGAATGAACAAAGGAAGGAAGCATTAATGGGACAAGAAGAAGAAGACAACTCAGAAAGTCTTGGATAAAAAAAGTTGATGAAATCCTCAAAAAAAGTGAGAAGTTTTAAAGAACTGAAGACAATGCACAATGGTTTATTGAGACAGGCAACTGCAGAAATAAAATAAGATTAATATTCCAAATTGGCTAGTGAGGATAATTTTGAAAATGGTGTTTTATGTCTCAGTCTCGTATTACAATGGCAAAATCACTTTGTGGAAATGAAATTAGCCAGCATTACCACCATAACAACTGCAGAAATTTTTAAAGTACATTTGTATGACAGGCAACACTGCTGGAAAGACAAAAACAGGAAAAAATTCTAAGGTCTGATTGCCAAGCTGGAATTTCTTGCTTAAGTCAACAATTCCCTGTTACTTGTGGATTTAAAATTACACCCTTTGCAGTAATGTTCATTTTACTTTTGTGTGGGTTTGAGCTTTGAGGCATTAAAATCCACTGCCATTTTAGATTATGTATAGGCTTATGCCTTCTTTATCCTGGGGAATAAAGGTGATGTGCTCAGTTCAGCACCAAAATAGGAAATAGAATAATAATAATAAAAACTTCTGTCATAGGAGAAACATGAACCAGAATCAAAGGCTGCCCCCCCCAATCTATCGATACATATTCCTGCACTACAATTCCAGATGTTGAAGTTTGTACAGTCTGTTTGTGGATAAAGCAATTATTTAAATTTAGACCTCTCTTACTGCTGTCCAGATGGAAAGAAGCATGTGATCGGTCCCACACATATTCAAGTTACTATTTACATATCAACTTTTCTGTGATGGTTGCCAGACCAACTTACATTTCAGGTTCCTAGAATTTGCCAGCAAGCATAACAAAGGCCAAGAGATCTTGAAGCTGCTTTTCTATGCACATGCTCATTGGAGGTTGATGTATGTAGGTATGTGCATCTGTGTGTATGTATGTGTGTATGTATATGCATCTGCATGTATGTATGTATGTGCATCTCTGTGTATGTACACACTATATTACAGTGGGGTGAATCTTTCTGTTCTTACAGATATGTGTTTTGTCTTCTTTATAGGTAGTATGATGAATAGAAAAATGGTTTTGTTTTTTAAATGCTTTTAATTTGATTTCTGGAAAAGAAAATTGTAGTCCACTCTCACACTATCCATGTGATTCAAGAAATCTATAAATCAAAAGAAATAAGAAAAACATCACTTAAATCATAATGATTTTTTTTGCAGTGAAATATTAGAAGGAATAAAGTATAATAATTTTAAAAGTAACAGAATTACAGAGTTGGAAGGTACCTTGGAGGTCTTTTAGTCCAACCCCCTGCTCAGGCAGGAAGCCCTATATCATTTCAGACAAATGGCTGTCCAATCTCTTCTTAAATCTTCCAGTGTTGGAGCATTCACAGCTTCTGGAGGAAAATTGTCCATTGATTAATTGTTCTGTCAGGAAATTTCTCCTTAGTTCTAGGTTGCTTCTCTTCTTGATTAGTTTCCATCCATTGCTTCTTGTCCTGCCTTCAGGTGCTTTGGAGAATAGCTTGACTACCTCTTCTTTGTGGCAACCCCTGAGATATTGCAACACAGCTATCACATCACCCTTAGTTCTTCTTTTTATTAAACTAAACATACCCAATTCCAGCAACTATTCTTTATATGTTTTAACCTCTAGTCCCCTAATCATCTTTGTTGCTCTTTTCTGCATTCTTTCTAGAGTCTCAACATCTTTTTTACATCATGGTGACCAAAACTGGATGCAATATTCCAAGTGTGTCCTTACCAAGGCATTGTAAAGAGGTATTAATACTTTGTGTGATCTTGACTCTATCCCTCTGTTAATGCAGCCTAGAACTGTATTGGCTGTTTTGACAGTTGCAGCACACTGCTGGCTCATATTTAAGTGATTGTCCACAGAACTCCAAGATCCCTGTCACAGTTACTACTATTGAGCAAGGTGTCACCTATAATATACCTGTGCATTTGGTTTTTCTTGCCTAAATGTAGAAAGTTATTTTTCTTCACCATTGAATTTCATTTTGTTAGATAGCACCCATGTTCAAGACTGTCAAGATCTTTCTGTATTTTAAGCCTATCTTCTGGAGTGTTGGCTATTCCTTGGAGTTGTCTGCAAATCTGATGAATTCCCCTTCTATTCTCTCATCCAAATCATTGATGAAGATGTTGAAGAGTATTGGCCTAAAACAGAGCCTTGGGGAACCCCACTGCATACTTCCCTCCATGTAGATGCAGTTTCATTGAGGACTACACGTTGAGTGTGGTTGGTCAGCCAGTTACAAATCCATCTGGTGGTGATGCTATCTAACCCACAAGTCATCCGCTCCAAATTTGTGGTCTTTTAATCTGCATTTAATCTTTCCATAATTTTAATCTGTTTTTATAATTGTTTTTATATTTTTATTTTTTACTATAATAAGTGGCCCAGAGTCACCTTGAACTGTGAGATGCGTGGTATATAAATTAAAGAAATCAAGTAAAATACATTTTAAACTTAAGGAGGGGATCCTTTAAGCATTTTTATAAAAACCTTAAACATGCATGGTCCTGTGAGAGAAATGGGTACAACAGTAAGAGTGCTTTAATGACTGCCTTTTGCAACGGTGCTAATCTGAATAATCATTTCTGCTCACATGCAAATAACATACCTGCTGCCCCTCAATAATAAATTTAGAAAAATTCTATCATTTTTATAGGAGCTCAAAGTGGCATGTATAATACTCTCTCCTCCCATTTCCCCTATAAAACATTCCTGTGATGTAGATTAGGCTAAAGGAGAGTCAGTGGTTCAAAATCAAGGGTGAGTAGGAAGTTGGGTTTTCCTGGTGCCAGCCCAACATATCAACCCAGACAACCCCAGACTGGTTTTGTAGGTATGTGCATATGTATATTTATTTCTTTTTAAGAAGAACATTCAAATGATATGGCTAAGTTGGAAAGTTACGCGTAAGTTTTTAAAAGGAGGTGAATAGTTTTACATTAAACATTTATGAAAACACCTGCCATCCAGATCATCTGTCTATAAAAAGTTAGGCTGTTTTCTGACATGTGAATGTCTTTTATCACCCTGAGTACAAAGGTTAAGCCTTTTCTTTCTCTTCCCTTTTTCTCCCCATATGAGTGAGGTTACTATTATGGTCCCCTATCGCTCTGAAAAAAAAATCCAGAAGGCTTGTATGGTGAACTGTTTCAATAATCTGTTGTGGGTTTTTTGTGTTGAAAGGTTCTGATATTGTATTGCATGAGAAAGCAACAGTATATCTACCAGTATGAAACCCAACTGCCTGTTTGTAGTAATGCTTTGTGATATAGAGAGTTTCACTGCAGAATAGGTTCACTGAGGAACATTTTTCACTTACATAATTGTTAGTGTAACATTTCTCCATTTGAAAGCTTCTTTTGAAGTTCTTCTCCAAATAATAGTTCTAGCTGGCCTAAGATTTTTTTTCTTTATAATAATAGCTGAGCTATTAAAGCTTTCTTAAATAGTTGTAGAATTCAGTGCAAATATTTGGCCCCTTTTACTTAATTGTTCCAAAACAGAGTTCCTGCTAAATGTTTTTTTAAATGTACCCGATTATGTTTTCAACTGTAATTGCTCAACAAGTATCATGGTACATAGCGTATTTTATAGAGAAAAAGGGATAGGATTTTTTTTATCAAGTAGAAACCACTAATAAAATTAAAAGTTGAACTGTGTTGTATTAGACATTGGTTTTATATTTCTGGCCTTTAGTATGGACCATCACCACTTTAGTATGGCAATGAAATTTATTTCTTAAATTAGGTGGAGATATCAATATAATTCCACATACCCATGATAGAACTGCATCATTTTCAGTCCCCATTTTCTTCAAACATGTGAGGTAAAGTTGATGGAAATCCACAAATTTATGGTACCTCAGATACCAAATTTCCTTCAAAGTAAATTTGCCTTCCATAGAAGTTTCCTAGAGCAATTGGAAGTGTGAAGACTTGCAAACTCATAAACTTATAAAGATAGAAAAATATTTGCCAGAATTTGTCAGGTATTCTCCTCACTTGTAATTGTCAGATTAATTCAAGGAAACAGACATTTTTTATTTGATTTTCAAAACGTTACACAGTATTTTTTTTTCTGATTATTGGTATTTTACAAAGTCAAGACTGAGAGGAAGCTTAATGTTATGTGAAAGGATTTTCATTGGGTAACCATTTCAGCCTTTTCTCAAACTGAACAAATGACTTTGATCTTTCAACTGTGAGAAGTAAACTGGGTGTGACCTTCTGTCATCGGGTAATCATCTCTTTTAATGACATCTGTTAACTTTGTTCTGATATTAGATCATGCCCCTTCTTTGTACTGTCAACATTTTTCATCCAAGGTCTAATTATTTCACTTTATGTGTATAGAGATATCATGAGAGTCACTTCTGTCCAGTATGAGGTTTTTCATTTTCCATATCAAATTTCTAAAACTGATAACAGCATTCTCAATCTTTTCTCACAGCATTAGTACACTGAGACTTTTTTTACATCAAGAAATCATCTTTAAATGTAAACACTGTATATTTCTTGGATAGATTCTATTAATCTCTTATACTGTATAGCATTTTCTGATAAAATCTTTAATTTTTCAGGTAATTATTTTTCAAAGTAAGTTGTAAAGCAGCTCAAATATTCATTCGGAAGCATAATTTTGATAGCGATTTCATCAATTCTCTGATCAAAAATGACATTCTGAATTAGATTGTTGATAAAATAATCAAATTGAATTGACCTTCTAAATTACATTGATCTTGATTTTATTCAAAGCAATGAACAGATGCATTTGAAATCATAGTTAAAGAAATTTGTTCATAGCCATTAGTTTTCATGTTCACATTGATTGAATTATAGTTTATTGTGCTATAATTTTGTTAGCCTGTACTTTTGTTAGCCACATAACAATGTGCATTCAAAATAAACCTAGAAAGCAAAGAAGCTTGAAATCTGTAATTGTACCAATCATAACAGACTCAGAACTATTTGCTTCTATAGAATACTGTATAACTATAAAAGACTGATGTTTTGAATCCCTTTTCAGTCTTTTACAGAGCCATCTTAGCTATGGGATAAACATAAGCCCTGCTGAATTAAATGGGATATCTTCCCAGGTCAGTATGAATAGAACTGCACCCTTTGCTGGGGTTGAGCAATCTTCCTTCCTAGCCTGAAGCCACTGCATGAAATGCAAGTAAAAGGGCTTAATGGTTGTATAAGATGCAAACTGAAGGAATATATGTAGAACAAATGATTTAAAGCAAACAATACCAATCAAAGCAAAACCAAGCAAAAACAATACTCAGTTTTCATTATATGACCATGTGAGAGTTAGATCCTGGTAGGATTCTTTTGCCTGTTTAATTGAGATTCCTCTAAAGATGGATTTTCATCACTGCAAAGTCATTCTTGCAGGGAATTGGTGCTCAGGAATATAAATACTTGTTCTGTATTAATGACTCCTTTCTTCTTTCTTTGTCCAGTAAGGAGGAAAAAAAGTAAACAAAACAAGCATATATTGGAGGCACTACTTTTTTCATTAGTGAGCGTATGAAAGCTAAGAAATAATTTCATTTTGCCTGCAAATATGCCCTCTACTTTGGCTTCATGTATTTTTAATGAACATCTAAATAAAGAAACAGACACTAAAACTGCGATCATGACAGAGTGAGTTCTGCAAAGGTCAAAAATAAATGTTAGATTAAATGTATTATCAATACATTTAATTATCAACACAAGCATTAAACTTTTTGTCCCCTTCGCCCACAAGACTGAAACTTTTAAGCAAAATGTCACACAACACAGTCATATTCAGTATAACTAATATCTGATTAAGCACATTCCTCTCATGAATCTTAGAAGAACAATATCAATGTCTCGTCAGCTGAAGAAAACTGTAGATCTATTTGCTTTTTTGTCATCCAAAAAGGTCTTTTTAATTCCATTATCTTACAACTGGAGACAGGCTGGTCCCTCCAGCCCTGGGAAATGCAATAGGATGCTTGTGATGATATTATGATATTAATTATTAAACATTATATTATGTTACTTTTGTATGTAGACTATGGCATATTGTTAGCTGAGAAATGGAATTATTTGCATTACCTACGTAGATTCAGTGATGCACTACAGAGAAAGTGGCTGAAAGTCAATGTATCAAAGACCCAAAGTAATTGTCCATTTAAAAAGAAAATGGAATAAATGAATGGAAGTTATACTTAAACAGCAAAAAACAAGGGTAAAGAGATGAATTTGTGTATCTTAATATCATATTTAGTAAGGACAAAAAGTGGATGAATGGAGAAAATCTAAGGTCTGAAAATATTGCCAAAAATTCTTCAGTCTGTTGTAAGAAATAAATATTCCTTGAAAGAAGCAAAATGGCTGGGAAAACAAGCATGATCCCTATCCATTATATGTTAGGAGATTTTTTTTTTAAAAAAATGGAATGCTATGGAAATGGAGTACTCTACTGTCTTGATAAAATGAGAACAGATAGGGTTAAAAATGAAGAGGTGTTGAATGAATGTGAATTGAATACAAAATGAGTGACCAGCATAAAAGAAGTAAGCTGAGGTGGTTTGCTTATATGAAGAGAATGAATAAGGGATGGAGGATTCACAAAACAAATCAGAAGAGTGAATGGGTTGAGAGGAAGGGCAAGATCAAAAAAGTTGTGGTTGGATGGAGTTGATGAAATCCTGGAAAAAGGAGAAGGGAGATGTTTAAAGAACAAATAGAAGTTCATGAAGTGATATATGGACACAAAGAAAGCAAAGATGGATTTCAAGGGCAGAAAGAAATGGAAAGGTACCGTGAATGGCATTGATGTACAGTATATCCAATTTAGTTACATTCTTTTTCTTTTCTCATATCTTACTTCTCAATTTTTTTAGTGATTTGTATAATGTTGCTTTTTCCAAAAGGAAATAGCATGATCAGCATAGTACAAATGCATGTAACATATACTTAGACACAGTATATTGGATTTTTTCTTGAAACGCCCATTCTTTCCAGCTCTAGTTTAAAATGGGATTGAGATTGAGCCAAACTATTAAAAGTATTTTCAGATCTGTTTGGAGATAAAGACCCTACAAGGAGTGACACGTTTACATTTTACAAGTACCTAGACCTTTCTACTATGCAATATGCTCCTTAAATGTTATCACTGGCATTTAAATACAGAAATATAATTTATAATACATAATGGAATGTAATAAAATTCTAACAGATTAATTTGCAGAATGGTTGTTCATTAATAGGAGAATATTCCATCTCCAGCAACATCATTTTATGAATACACAAATGTGATTGTTGATGAGGTAAAATGGCGTAAATACAACAAGATCAACATATCCACAGGATAAGGTAAAAAGGTCAAGATGGCTGCTCCATTAGATATATAAATAGGTGGATCTTTCATTCCATTGCCACAGCCATCATCTTATTTTATCATACCTGTAGACACTCCATTCTTCAATCTAAAATCTGTTGTACTGAGATCCTTTAAATCAAGGAATAAAACTTCTTTAACAGATTACTGCTTCCCTTACTATATCTAATATTACTCCTGATAGCAATATCTCCATACCACTTTTATAACTCAGTGAAATAATTGAATTACAAAATAGTTGAATCTTTTAGTTGCCAGACAATTCTAAATAAATTAATGTACAAGTAGGTGCAACGTGGGAATGGTATTCTCCAGTGACTCAGCAATGTAACATATGGCAAAATGCTTAATATTTATTTCCATTTCACATCTCTATTGCAGTCAGATTGAGATATTTTATTATTTTGACAGTCAGACAACATCTGTTGAGGACACAGTCAGCTGAATTACAGCCTTCCTGGCAGGTTTTGGGACAGGCAGCATTAATTTCAACAATCCTAAAATGTCTTCATGTCATTTTCTACTGCAACAAACTGATTTTATTGCAGAAATTTAATTTATAGAGGTTGAACAGCTTTATATCTATACCCTGAAGAGTCTAAATGTATTCATATTAACAGAATTCCTTAAAGAAGGCATTGTATATTATTATGTTGCAATACCACTAGATTTATTTCGATTCATCCCTCAAGTGTGGCCATTTTTTTAAAAAGAGAGAAATGATACAATTCAGATGGTAGGGTTCATGTGATGAGAAAAAGGAGGTGAGATTCCAGTCTAGAGGTGATATTTGAGGAATCTAGTGATGGAAGTTAAAGCAGATCAGACTATTTTAAAATATACCATCCCAATCTATATGTTGGAATAACCTTACTGACAATTCTGGGAGATACACTATTAAAACATTTGGATTATCTGAGATTGGGAAATATGACTGAAAAGAAGATTTTCAGAAGAGGCATTTGCAGCCCCTTTTCTTGCTATAAACCTTTGCATTCTCACCATGTTATTATACAATTACCAGAATGCTGTTCTGGTTGGCTTCTGTTCTGTTCCTGTGTTGCTCTTGCAGGACCAGAACAGTTTGATTTGCATTTCAACTTTTGGATCTTAAGTATGAGCCTGCAGTGTGCTACAGCTGCCAAAAAAGCCAAGTAGTCCTAAGTTGCATCAATGGAGAGATAGTTTCAAGATCATGTGAAATGATAGTGATGCCCTATACTGCACTAGAGAGGCTACACTTGGAATACTGCACCCAATTCTAGTCACTATGATACAAAAAAGAAGTTGAGGCTTTAGAAAACGGAGAGCAACAAAGATGATAAGAGGCCTGGAGGCTAAACCATGTAATGAACAATTGAGGGAACTATGTCTAGGCTAACTAATTGAAAGACTAGGGATGATACGATAGCAATCTTCCAGTAGTTGATGGGCTGTCATAGAGAAGTCAACTTATTTTCCAAAGCACCTGAGAACTGTACAAGAAGTAATGGGTGGAAGATCGTTAAAGCGAGATCCAACTTAGAGCTAAGGAGAAATTTCCTGACTATTACTACTAGAATATTAATTAGTGGAAGAGTTTGCCTTCAGAACTTGTGGGTACGCCATTGCTTGACGTTTTCAAGAAGAGACTGGACAGCCATTTCTCCGAATGGTATAAGATGTCCTAATATGGGCAGGTGGTTGGACAAAAACACCTCCAA
Source organism: Crotalus tigris (assembly GCF_016545835.1). Taxonomy (NCBI): domain Eukaryota; kingdom Metazoa; phylum Chordata; class Lepidosauria; order Squamata; family Viperidae; genus Crotalus; species Crotalus tigris. The sequence goes on along the minus strand of NW_024096861.1, from coordinate 23,683 downwards.
GGACCCTTCCAACCCTATTATTCTATGTTCAGTGATTTGTGTTTTCAGTGCCTCCAAAATATTAGTAATATAAAGAATCTTTCTGCTGGGTAGCCACTCAAAAACTGCAAACAATGATGTTTAGTAAGCAGCATTCTCTGTGTAAACATTTTAATTTCTTGTTATGTGCCATCTTGACTATATGAACAAAAGATGATATATAATTTAAAAATATGTTTTTCTGGAGAGTCCCCACATAAATCTCACCATTTGTTAAAAAAACAGGGGCTCCAAATTCAGCAAAACACTATTACTCTGCTGGTTTTTAAATTTCTGTTAAAATAATATGCTCTTGATAAGAGGTTATGAGACCTCAACTCTGAAGAGAGGGGAAACCTGGTTTGATTCCAGGAGCTGAGCTGATATGGGAAATCCTTCCAATGTAAAACTGCTAGCTACTATCTATCCACACTTCCCATAGTGGTTTTTTTTTTGGGGTGGTGGTGGTGGTTTGGTTATTTTGTTATGTGAATCCATCTATTATTCATAAGTCATTTTTATGGTTTAGTGCAGTATAACAAGCACAGTCTTATTAAACAAACCATGGCTTAGCTGAATATGTGACCTTATTCAAAAGACAAAGCAAGTTTGTTTAATATGCTTCAACTGATGGTGGAAAAGGCATGAGTACTTCTTTATCCCTTCCCACCAGCTACATTTCTTGGCCCTCTTATATGGGCAAAGAGATTCAGTCTACTTGGCAAATCTACATCTTCTTTTATTTGGTTGCTAAATGGTTGTGATGGGTAAAACAATCTCAGTGTTTCCGAGGGGTTTGTTTTTGCTTTCCTGGACCCCTCTAACATGTTTCATATGACACTAAATGTACCTCAGAGGACCTGTTCCTCAGATCTGCTTAAAATTAACAAAATGATTGTTGGATTGCTTTGTATTTAAACTCAGATGGTTTTTCCCCTTTAACTTAGGAAGGGTCTTGGAACCAAACTCTGAGAACACCTGGTTTAGATATAGGAAAAAGCAAATGAATAGAGGATTAAGAAGCTACAACCACCTGGATGAAATTGTACGAGCATTCCAACTTAAAAGATTATGATTTCATACATTGTCAGTGTATATGGACCCTGATGTAAATCTGGTTACTACATAGATCAAACACTTTGAAGTGTCCTGCAGTCCAGTCCTATACATATTTACTTAGATCTAAATTTCACTGACATCAATGGGAATTGTACCGATATAAAAATGGTATAAAATAGGATTATAAACTGCAATACAGATGAAGAGAAGATAGAAATAATTTACTTCCAGTCTCTGGATCCATGAATATAATCATCATAATCCAACTTATTGTCAAAAAACCTGGTTGTTGTTGGGGCCTAATCCCAGACTTTTATTTTAGCAGCTTAAGCAGAGTCTGTTGAAAAATGGCCAAGTGCCAGATTTGGCATTTAATGTGCATTTGCCAGAAAACCTCTCAGAAAGGGATGAATAAATTACTTTACTCAGAAAACCCAAACTGAATTCTGAATAACAGTGAATGACTCTCTTTTTTGAGAGCTCTCCTGGGTTCATTCATAGCCTGCTTCTGTATAAGCTGTGTTTCTACAGTGCTATGTCTAGTATGGCTCTATGTTCATAGAAATTTCAGACAAACTTAATAATGATTCAAAAACAGTCTAATCAGTTGCACTTGGCTCTTTGCCACTATCTTTAATATAATCAGTATCTCATTTCTCATCTATTGCTGTGCAAAAACAGTTGTTTCAATTATACAGGATTAATATTTTAATTAATCCATTTATTTAAATGATTTACAAGAAAATATGAATTGTTCAGAAAAAAGTTTCTGAGAAAGATCTGAATAACTTATAAAGGGGTATCCTTAGTGTTATTGCTAAATCATATTTTAAGTTTGACTGATGCTGAAAGTAAGACAATATTGAAGACATAATTTGAAGTACATGAAGTTATATGAATACTTACTTTGAGACTGTTGAATCATTAAAGGGACAGATTTGGGAATGGAAAAAAAAAACCTATTGGAAGATAGAAGAGTTGGGGAAAACATGCAGAGGGTGCTCCTGGAAGCAAGTGAAGGACCCTTTCAAACCATCATGTCTTGAAGAAACATGTCTTTCTGAAGGCTTGGTTGCTTTCCTTTCATCTGAGATGGTTCTTTCTCTCAGTCCCAAGGGCAATCTCAAAGAAGTGTCTTCACATATGCTCAGAAAATGTTGGTAGGTCTTCAAAACATTATGCTGACTTTTGAGAGTCTCAGCATCTCAATACTTGAAATAGTATTTTTTGAAGAACAATTTGTTGCTTACTTCTCAGAGTGGCTTTCTGAATAGTTCCCTAGTAGATGTTGTTAATTGCGAAGTCGTGTCCGACCCATTGCGACCCCATGGACAACGTTCCTCCAGGTCTTCCTGTCCTCTACCATCTTCTGGAGTCCATTTAAATTCACACCTACTGCTTCAGTGACTCCATCCAGCCATCTCCTTCTCTGTCGTCCCCTTCTTCTATTGCCCTCAATCTTTCCCAGCATTAGGCTCTTCTCCAGTGAATCCTTCCTTCTCATTAGGTGGCCAAAGTACTTGAGTTTCAACTTCAGGATCTGGCCTTCTAAAGAGCAGTCGGGGTTGATCTCTTCTAGGACTGACCGGTTTGAACGCCTTGCAGTCCAAGGGACTCGCAGGAGTCTTCTCCAGCACCATAGTTCAAAGGCCTCAATTCTTTGGCGCTCAGCCTTTCTTATGGTCCAACTTTCACAGCCATACATTGCAACTGGGAAAACCATGGCCTGGACTATACACACTTTTGTTGGCAGGGTGATGTCTCTGCTTTTTAGAATGCTGCCTAGATTTGCCATAGCTTTCCTCCCCAGGAGCAAGCGTCTTTTAATTTCTTGTCTGCAGTCCCCATCTGAGGTGATCTTGGAGCCCAGAAAAATAAAATCTGTCACTACCTCCATTTCTTCCCCATCTATTTGCCAGGAATTGAGAGGGCCGGATGCCATGATTTTGGTTTTCTTAATGTTGAGTTTCAAGCCAACTTTTGCACTCTCCTTCTTCACCCGCATCAAGACGCTCTTTAGTTCCTCTTCACTTTCTGCCATCAGAGTGGTATCATCTGCATATCTTAGGTTGTTGATATTTCTCCCGGCAATCTTAATTCCAACTTTTGATTCATCTAGCCCTGCCTTTCTCATGATGTGCTCTGCATATAAGTTAAATAGGCAGGGCGACAGTATACAGCCTTGCCGGACTCCTTTTCCAATTTTGAACCAATCAGTGTTTCCGTGTTCGGTTCTCACTGTTGCTTCTTGACCCACATATAGGTTTCTCAAGAGACAAATGAGATGGTCTGGTACTCCCATCTCTTTAAGGACTTGCCACAATTTGTTGTGATCCACACAATCAAAGGCTTTTGCATAGTCAATGAAGCAGAAGTAGATGTTTTTCTGGAACTCCCTAGCTTTCTCCATGATCCAGCGTATGTTGGCAATTTGATCTCTAGTTCCTCTGCCTCTTCGAAATCCTGCCTGTACTTCTGGTAGTTCTCGATCCACATACTGCTGGAGTCTAGCTTGTAGGATTTTAAGCATAACTTTACTAGCATGTGAAATGAGTGCAATGGTTCGATAGTTTGAACATTCTTTGGCATTGCCTTTCTTTGGAATTGGAATGTAAACTGACCTTTTCCAATCCTGTGGCCACTGTTGAGTTTTCCAAATTTGCTGGCAAATTGAATGTAGCACTTTTACTGCATCGTCTTTTAAGATTTTGAATAGCTCAGCTGGAATACTGTCACCTCCACTAGCTTTGTTGTTGCTCAGATTTTCTAAGGCCCATTTCACTTCACATTCTAGGATGTCTGGTTCGAGATCAATGACCATCTCATTGTGGTTATCTGGGATGTTAAGCTCATTCTTGTATAGTTCTTCTGTGTAGTTTTGTCATCTCTTCTTAATCTCTTCTGCCTCTGTTAGGTCTCTGCCATTTTGGTCCTTTATCATGCCCATCTTTGCATGAAACATTCCCTTCATATCTCCAATTTTCTTGAAGAGATCTCTGGTCCTCCCTATTCTGTTGTTTTCTTCTATTTCTTTGCACTGTTCATTTAAGAAGGCATTCTTATCTCTTCTAGCTACTCTCTGGAATTCTGCATTCAATTGGGTGTATCTTTCTCTTTCTCCTTTGCCTTTCGCTTCCCTTCTTTCCTCAGCTATTTGCAAAGCTTCCTCAGACAGCCATTTTGCTTTCTTGCATTTCTTTTTCTTTGGGATGGTTTTAGTTGCTACCTCTTGTACAATGTTGCGAACTTCCATCCATAGTTCTTCAGGCATTCTGTCTATCAGATCCAGTTCCTTAAATCTATTTGTCACCTCTACTGTATATTCATCAGGAATATGATTTAGTTCATACCTGAGTGGCCTAGTGCTTTTCCCTACTTTTTTCAATTTAAGCCTAAATTTTGCAACGAGAAGCTCATGATCTGAGCCACAGTCAGCTCCTGGTCTTGTTTTTACTGACTGTATAGAGCTTCTCCATCTTTGGCTGCAGAGCACATAGTCAATCTGATTTCTATGTTGACCGTCTGGTGATGTCCATGTGTAGAGCCGTCTCTTGGGTTGTTGGAAAAGAGTGTTTGTTATGACCATCGTATTCTCTTGACAAAATTCTATTAGCCTGTGCCCTGCTTCATTTTGTACTCCAAGGCCAAACTTGCCTGTTATTCCGGTTATCTTTTGGCTTCCTACCTTAGCATTCCAATCCCCCATGATGATAAGGACATCATTTTTTGGTGTTAATTCTATAAGGTGCTGTAGGGCTTCATAGAACCGGTCAATTTCATCCTCTTCAGCACCAGTGGTTGGGGCATAGATTTGGACTACTGTGATATTGAATGGTTTGCCTTGGATTCGAATAGAGATCATTCTGTCATTTTGAGGATTGTATCCCAGTATTGCTTTTCCTATTCTTTTATTGACTATGAAGGCTACTCCATTTCTTCTGAGGGATTCTTGCCCACAGTAGTATACCTGATGGTCATCTGAGTTAAATTCACCCATTCCTGTCCATTTTAGTTCGCTGATTCCTAAGATGTCGATGTTCAGTCTTGTCATCTCTTTTTTGACTACGTCTAGCTTGCCTTGATTCATGGATCTTACATTCCAGGTTCCTATGGAGAAAAAATCTTTACAGCATCGGACTTTCCTTTCACCACCAGATATATCCACAGCTGAGCGTCCTTTCGGCTTTGGCCCAGTCGCTTCATTCTTTCTGGCGCTACTAGTACTAGCCCTCTGCTCTTCCCCAGTAGCATATTGGACACCTTCCGATCTGAGGGGCTCATCTTCCAGCGTCATATCTTTTTTCCTTTTAGTACTGTCCATGGGGTTTTCATGGCAAAGATACTGGAGTGGTTTGCCATTTCCTTCTCCAGTGGATCACATTTTGTCAGAACTCTCTGCTATAACCTGTCCGTCTTGGGTGGCCCTGCACGGCATAGCTTATAGCTTCATTGAGTTACGCAAGCCCCTTTGCCACGACAAGGCAGTAATCCATAAAGGGGTCCCTAGTAGATAGTCCTTAGTTAACCAAAGGCAATTGGTCTCATCTTGGTTGGGATATGCGGATTTTTGCTCTTGCGGTCCAAAATGAGGAAACAGTTGTTTTGCTTTTAAGCTATTTGGTACATTAAGCAGGGAGCAATGACTTTATATATTTTAAAGAGGGAAGAAGTGAAATCATTCAGTCAGATACATTCTTTAGGCAAAAATCTGTATGATGCCTTCAGATCCAATTGGAAAAAAAAACAAAACCTCGCTAAAATTGCCATACATGGGTAATTTCATTACAACAGTCATCTCTTGTTTTCTTAAAATGATATTATTGAAAGATTGGCTGTTCTGTTATGGTTACATTTTTAACCTGTATCCATAACAAACTCTCTCATCCATACAACAAAAATTAATATGGCATTACTTGACTGGTTTAATGTCAAATGGCAATTAATAATTAAGCCTGCACTTTTATTGTTGGATGGTTTTAAAAAATACTCAGAATGAACAGATAATAAGTGTTGGGTAAGAATTAGGGGACAGAATAGGGAAGTTGAGAAGACAGTAACATCATTTAATATAACAGTTGTAGTAAATATAGCTTCAATAAACTGCAATAGCTTTAACTGGCTGGCTACAGTTTAGTGCCTAGGTACATGGTATTAAGTCCTGCTCAATTTAGTGTACAAGTACCAACATGGATTTGATGGGGTATACCTGGTAGTGGGAGGAAGAATGGCTTAAAGAATGACACAATCATTCTCGTGGTGCCCTCCATGAAGTTACAACTTTTATTTGTACTTAGTTCTGAAAGGAGAGGGCATAAAGGCATCCCAAGCAGAAGAGATACAAGGTTAGCATTCCCTGCACAGTTGTTGTCTACTATGAACCAAAAACATGAGCTATCAGCTCATCCTGAACAGACTAAGCTTATTCTAAGGGAAAGCAATCGTGCTAGATCTCCGGTACAGAAATAGCACAATAGAAAAGATTACCATCACCATTCTATCCCTGGACAACATTCAACAACAAAAGTAGATGGCTGGACACAGTTTATAAAATGAAAGACTGAAGTTCTCCAACGTGCTGTGTCAGAAACCCTTCCTGTCTTTCTATGGCTGCTTACTGGCAACAGAAGGAAAAAAGGGGATAAAAGTGAAATACATTATATGGCACGATCTATTGACACCAATAGTTTTGAGGCAAGTCACTGGAGAAATCAATCTCCCTCCCTAGGGAATTACTTCAATATCACCATGTGTAAGTAAAATCAAGGTAGCTTTAGGTAGCCACACATAAAAGTGATCAAAGCTGGAGGAAATAAAAATACAAAACATAATTTACAATATTGGAGGAAATAAAAATATAGTACTGCTTGTAGACAGCATCTTAAAGGAATATCCCGTAAAGCAGAAATAAACCTCTGGACAAATCACAAGGTCTTGTGGATCTGTTGCTTAGAGTTTTTGAAAAGCATATAGTAATTAAGCTTGGATACAGTAGCTATAGTAGTGATCTTAGTAAGGCTTTATAAAGTGGTACAAATACTTCATGTGATTTTGAGTCTATGCCTCTGTTTATACAAACAAGGATTGTATTAGCGTTTTTGGCTGTTGCTGCACACTGGTAACTCCTGTTTCAGTGATCATCCACTAAGGACTCCAAGGTTCCTCTCATAGTTTTTGAGGCAGGTTTCGCCTAATCTGTACTTGTACCTTTGGCTTTTCCTGCACAGATGTAAAACCTTGTTTTTCTCCACATTAAATTTCATTTTGTTGGACAGGGCCCATTGTTCAAGTCTGTAAAGATCTTTCTGGATTCTGAGCTTGTCTTTTGGGGTGTTGGCTATTCCTGCCAGCTTAGTGTCATCTGCAAATTTGATGAGTTCCCCTTCTATTCCCTCATCTAATCATTTATGAAGATATTGAAGAGTACTTCATTTATGTCATTTATTTATGCCATTGAGTCATTTACGAAGATATTGAAAAATGCTTGGGCTCCATAAAGGTTCTTCGTGTTGAAATCCTGTGTATGTAGAGCTATATAAACCACCTGGCCCTTTCATACAATCTTACGTTGTATTATATGTGAACATGGGCATGGTTGTTGATAACCTACAAATTTTGGTCACAATGTTTCTAGGCTGATAGTTTTTAATATTAACCAAAGGCAAAGTACAACTATTCCATCTTCTCCTTCTCAATAATTTTTTGGGAGAAAAAAAGATAGAGGAAGTAATGAGAGCACCCAAGAGGATTGCAAGTGGAAAAGATTGTCATATGGATCCCACTCCCACCCCATACAATTACATGAATGGTGCAGGGCGATTGCAATAAAAATTGTCTGGATGCACAGAATTTCCCATCATTGACTCCAATGGAATTTAAAGAGAATTTAAAAAGAATTTAAACATTGAAGTAGTGCCCAAAATTTGTAGCTTGGCTGAATAATGATTGAATAAAGCCAGAAACAGGAAAGAAAAAAAACCAGAGGAGAGAGGGTTAGAATAAAATCAGAATGGATCAAGTTTGAATTATAAAAGTTTTCTAAATTTGGTATTTATTTATTTATTTATTTATTTATTTATGAGACTTATATACCGCTTTAAGTGCAAGCACTCTCTAAGCGGTGTACACCAGTAAGCAATGTATATATATATTTACATTGCCCCCAACAATCTGGGTCCTCATTTTACCTACCCCGGAAGGATGGAAGGCTGAGTCAACCTTGAGCCGGTGAGATTTGAACCGCTGACCTGCTGAACACAGTCAGCTAAAGTACTGCACTCTAACTGCTGCGCCACCTCAGTTGTGCTGAACTACATTTCCTAGAATCCCTAGCAATATTTTGACTTATAGCAATAGCACTTAGACTTATATACCACTTCATAGTGCTTTACAGCCCTCTTTAAGCCGTTTACAGAGTCAGCATATTGCTCCCAACAATCTGGGTCCTCAGAGAAGAATCCAAGTTGGGGGAGGCTGTGCTAGTAACTTATGTAAGCTTCAGTCACATGACATCACCTTCATATTCATAAGGCTTGCCATTCTCCTTCAGACTTCTAAGGAGTTGTTGTTTTAATGTTGATTTTCTACCAATGTAAAATGAGTAACCTAATTTACATAACCTCTTTCATGTCAGCTTCTAATAAGAGCGGGCCTTATGCCAAAAATGTCAGGCCTCTATGTGATGAAATATTGCCTCACCATTAGTGTTGTACAGGATAAAGGAAATGTTAATTAATTTGTCGAGTACAGAGGTTAAGGTAGACTACAGTAGACTATGCTGTTGTGGGTGAAGGGATGCAACCGAATCAATCAAATTTTGAACATTATCTTTGGGGGTTTATTGTTGTTGTTCTTGATGATGATGAGATCTGTTGAGTCCTTGGCGGGAAGCAGACACGAGAAGCAGTTGAAGTTCTCAGTTTCCTTTATTCAGCGTTCAGCTTACAAGTAGATGGCTTCAGCAGCTCCCAAAACCTCCCAGCTTCTTATATAGACGCTTCCCGGGTAAATGTGATACTTTTCCCGCGCCAGCACCCGCGCATGCGCACGGCGCTGGCGACAGCCTGTCTGGTCCCGGGCAGCTTTGCACCTGCCCAGGACTGCCTGCAAACGCCCGAGCCGTTTGCAAGGCTCGGGACATAACACCCCTTTCCCCCGGGCTAAAACTACTACCAACATATAATCATTTATTTTATGCAGTTTTCTGCTTCTCAGTGCTCCTATCGTTACCTGGCTTTTGTTTAGCCATCAATGTTATGTAATCCTCTAAGTATTTAGGAGACTTCTTTGCTCTCTGTGACCTTCTCAGCTCTGGGTTACTAGCATGAGTTCCCTGACTGGAGGAAGATGTGAGCCTGTTCTCCTTATTTTGCCTTGGTGCCTTCCAAGGACTGTGCCCCGCTGCCTGGCCTGCTTGCTTGCCCACCGGGCTCGTCAGGCCAGGGCTTCTGTCACTTTGTGACCTGGTTGACCTGCCTAGCTGTAGACCCTCGGGCCCCTTGAAGTGATAGCCACTGCTGGGCGTCTCTGTTGAACCTCCTAGGTCCGTCCAAGACCTGTCAGGAGGCTGACCATTCCCTGAACCCCGTTCTGTGTCCGGGCTTGTGTGGGTTCCTGTACTTTCCCAAAACTCAGTTACTCCCTGATTTGGGCTAGAGGTGTTGTAGTCGGGACTTGGTTCCTCGACCACCTCCCTGTATGTTTGACCCCCTGTAGAATTTGGGGTAAGGTCAGGCCAACCTTGGGAATTGTGTGCCAGCTCTCTTGCGGGGAATGATTTGTTGGTATGCCCCCGGGTATCCTCCGTGACTGGAGTGCTGAGTGATGTGTGTGGAAAGTGAGTATGCCCCCGGGGTGACTCCCTGGCTGGAGTAGGCATGGATGCCTGGTAGTTAGGTAGGCTCATAGAATTCTTGTTCGGAGCTCTCGCGGAACCCTGGGATGGGCCGTTTGTGGCTCCATCAGTGGAGATGGGCAGCAGCTCGTGCCCTTCCCTTTGCTCCAAAGGGTCCCCCTCCCCCCCTGGAAAAGACCCAGGAGTCTCATCTGAAAAGTCCCGCCTAGGGCGGAGTTGGTCGATGTGCCGACGCAGGACACGACCGTTGTCCAGGGCAACCTCGTAGGAGAGAGGACCTGTGACCCTGGAAATAGAAGCGGGGACCCAGGTATGACCAGGCCCGTAATTGCGAGTCCAAACTGGGGCACCCACAATTAGTTGTCTAGGTGCCCTAGGATGTGAGGTAGATGAAGGCAGTCTGTCCGGATGCAACCCGTCAAGTTTAGTAGTAAGTTGACGCCCCCAGCGAAGTTCAGCTGGGCTTCTCCCTGTAGAAGTGGACGGTGTGGTGCGATAAGAAAGGAGAAAGTCAGCCAACCTGTGATGCCAGTCCCCGTAGGTGAGTCTTTTTAAGGCGTCCTTTGTGATGCGCACCATACGTTCAGCCATACCGTTGATGGACGGGTGGAAGGGTGCAGATGTGGCATGACGAATCATGTTAGCCTGTAAGAAAGCTTGGAATTCGGAGGAAGTGAATTGAGGGCCGTTGTCAGACACGATGACATCTGGAAGCCCGTGTGCAGCAAAAATCCCCCTCAGTACTTGAATAGTCTTTGCAGTGGTGGTGGAAGAGACAGGTACAACCTCAAGCCATTTTGAATGGCTGTCAACAAGGACCAAGAAGAACTGGCCCTGAAAGGGCCCAGCGTAGTCAATGTGCACCCTAGACCATGGGGACTGCGTTTCCTCTCATTTATGCACGGGAGCTTGGGGCATCTCTGGGCGAGATCGTTGGCACAGGTGGCATGCATGCACCTTAGCCTCAATATCCTTATCTAAAACAGGCCACCACAAGTGGCTGCGTGCAAGAGCCTTCATACGAACAATGCCAGGATGACCCTCGTGGAGGGATTCTAAGACCCTAGTCCTCATTGAGGAGGGAATGACAACTCTGTTTCCCCAAAGCAGACAACCCTGAGAAAGGGACAACTCGTTTCTTTTGGACCAGAAACTCTGAAACTCAGGACTAGGGCAGTGCTCAGGCCAACCGGACAAAACCCAGGAACGGACACGTGAAAGTGTGTGATCTGTACCTGTTTCAGCGGCAACATCAGCGGCAACCCTGGCACAAAGAGGGAGCTCGGGCAAGGCTTGGATTGATAGAATGTTGACAGCTGGCGCAGGGTCAGCTTCTACTACTGGCAGAGGCAATCTACTGAGGCCATCAGCATGGCCCATTTCTTTCCCAGGCTTGTGGAGTAAAGAAAAATCATATGCAGACAGAAAAATAGACCACCTAAGCATTCTAGGGGAAATGATTTGGGGAGTCTGCTTACGTGTGGTAAACAGTCCCAGCAGAGGCTTATGGTCAGTAAAGACCGTGAAATGCCTGCCATATAGAAAATCGTGGAATTTTTTAATTCCAGCAACAACAGCCAGAGCCTCCCTGTCTATCTGAGCGTAGTTGCGCTCAGCAGAAGACAATGTTCTGGAGTAATATGCAACAGGAACCTGAGTTCCATCAGACCTGAGGTGGCTCAGGACAGCTCCTACCCCGTAAGGGGACGCATCACATGCGATGCACACAGGAAGAGATTCGTTGAAATGTGCAAGTACACTGTTAGAAGTGAGCAAGGCCTTGACTTTGTTAAAGCAAGCCTCATGTGTATGTGACCACTGCCACACTGCTTGTTTGTCTAGTAGCCTGTGAAGAGGCTCAGCTACACTAGCTTTATGTGGAAGAAAAGAATTGTAGAAATTCAGGAGGCCCAGGAAGGCCTGAAGTTCGGCCTTGGACTTTGGCCTAGGTGCTTCTAAAATAGCTGTCAGTTTGGATTCAGCAGGGTGAATCCCAGCAGCATCAATTTTGAACCCCAGAAATTCAGTAGAAGGCACCCCAATCTTGCATTTGTCTTTTTTGAGCTTGAGGCCTGACTTTCCTGAATCTTAACAGAACAGCCCTTAGCCTTTCAGCTAGAATTGTGTGTGGAGTCTCCTGCAATTAAGACATCATCAAAGTAGGGGCAAACCCTGGTATACCCCGTAGTGTGTTTTCCATTACGCTTTGGAAAATCCCAGGAGCGACATTCACTCCAAACTGCAGCCTTTTTACCTTAAAGGCTCCCCTGTGGGTCACAATAGTCTGAGCTATAGCAGCATCATCATCAACAGGCAGCTGTTGATACGCTTGAGCTAGGTCAAGCTTTGCAAAAACGCGCCCCCCTTGAGGGAGGCCAGAATATGACTGACCACAGGAACAGGATAGGCATGTTGCTGCAATGCCTTATTCAGAGTGCATTTGTAGTCAGCACAAATGCGAATGTCCCCATTTGCCTTTAGAGGCGTGACAATGGGGGTCTCCCAAGGACTGGAATCAACAGGTTCTAGGATTCCCTGTTGAATCAGTTTGTCTAACTCAGTGTCAATTTTACTCTTTAAAGCAAAAGGGACCCTTCTTGCTTTAACTCTAATGGGAGTGACAGTGGGGTCTAGCTTTAAGGACACAGGGGGTCCTTTGAATGTGCCCAGCTGGGGGCTGAAAACATCTGCAAATTCTTTGCAGACTTCCTGTAGGTCGAGTGTTTGTAAACTGTTGAGTCCTGTGACGTGTATCCCCAGGGCCTTAAACCAATCGAGTCCTATGAGACTCGTTCGTTCACCCCCTACTACTAATAAGTCTAGTGGACCTTCAAAACTCTTGTATTGCACGTTAAGGGTGGCCTCCCCCTTAACACACACTCTTGAATTTTGAAAATCTGTTAACACAATGTCAGAAGGCCTTAACTTGGCCTGAGTTCCACTACCGGAACAAATCTTCCTAAATGTATGCAAGGAGATAATTGAAAGGCAGACCCTGTGTCTAGTTCCATAGATAATGGAACCCCTTGTAGCTTCACCTTGAGTGACAGCTTTTTCTTAATGGGCTTGTGTGTGCCTGTCCTAAGGATGCTTCTTCGCGAAGCGCAAAACCCTACCCTATTCTGGCTGGGGAATCTGGTACCTTTCAGGCGCAGTTCTTCCTGAGGTTGTACCTTTCGTCGGCCCAGATACACAGCTGCAATGTGACCTTGTTTGCCGCATGCCCGGCAGGTAGCGGAGCGGAACTTGCAGTCGGTTCTCCTGTGGCGACCTCCACAGCCGATGCACTTGAGCGGAGCTGAAGAACTTCCCTTCTGTTTTTCTTCCGTCGTGGGGTGGAGACGGTCGACTTCCTCTTCCGGATCCTCCTCGGAGTTTCTTTGGGCGTCTTCCTGGTGCACGGATGCAACCTCTGGACTGTTTCTGATCGGCCGCATGTTCTTGACAGCGCCGCCTGCTGCTTCTTCTGCGGTGACTTCCCTTAAGGCATCTTGGTAGGAAAATTCTTCTTTAGCGAAAAGTCTCTGTTGTAGATCTCGATGCCTTAACCCGCACACGAATCGGTCCCTCAGTCGTTCTTCGAGGTCTTTGAACTCGCATTGCTTGGCGGCCTTCCGTAATGCGGCGATGAATTCTTTGGCCGACTCACCGGGCCGTTGATCCCTCTGCTCGAAGGTGTGGCGCCATGCGATGACGGACATCTTGGGGTGGAAATGCTCCTTCAGTAGCTTCTTCAGATCTGCGTAGCTGACAGACTCTACTGGAACAGGTGCTGCAAGGTTTTCTGCGATGTCGAAGGTGTCTTGACCGCAAACACAAAGCAGGGTGGCAGCCTTCAAGCTCTCTTCCCTCTCTTGGTTTGCCTTGAAGTAGTTCTCCACCCTGGCTACGTATGACTCCCACCGCTCTGGATGTGAGACGTCGAATTCAGAAAGCCTTCCGATTTTCGCCATCTTCAGAAGATGGGTCTATCAGCCAGCCTACCCCCGAATGCGCACTGGATTGGCGGGTAGCTGCCGAGTCGACGCCGGTCCGCCGCTCAGGACTCACTTGGGTAAGCTTATACTTCTTCCTTTCCAGGCGGTGTAAGGCGATCCCACCTTCGTCGCCAGTGTTGAGTCCTTGGCGGGAAGCAGACACGAGAAGCAGTTGAAGTTCTCAGTTTCTTTTATTCAGCGTTCAGCTTACAAGTAGATGGCTTCAGCAGCTCCCAAAACCTCCCAGCTTCTTATATAGACGCTTCCCGGGTAAATGTGATACTTTTCCCGCGCCAGCACCCGCGCATGCGCACGGCGCTGGCGACAGCCTGTCTGGTCCCGGGCAGCTTTGCACCTGCCCGGGACTGCCTGCAAACGCCCGAGCCGTTTGCAAGGCTCGGGACATAACAAGATCCATCATAGATCCATCATAGATCCATCAGAGGTCTAACTAGTGCAACAAATACAGTACAGAAGATCAATGAAAGCCAGTATTTTTTCTGTTCTTAGTATGAAAGGTCCATTAACTCAGTTGTTTCTTAATCTTGGCAACTTTAAGATTTGCAGACTTCAACTCCCAGAATTCTGGGAATTGAAGTCCTCACATTTTAAATTTGCCAAAGTGGGGATACACTATATTAACCAATTTATGTGAAATAAAAAGCTTGGAGAGTCAGGGAGATATTGTGAAAGTTTATAAGTGGGAAACTATAACCTTTCAAATGTGGCTGAAATACTCCTAAAGTTCTTCATCCTTGGCTGCACTGGTTGGGCTGCCTGGAACTATTCTCTATTTTTTTCCAACTGAATCACTTTCAAAACAAGTTTCATAGGAGGCTTCTGATAATGAACAGCTTGAGCACTTGAGGATGGTGAATTAAATATTCTTACAGAGTCCAAATCTGCAAAATCTCACTTTCATATGGTTATGTGGTCTAACAGGCAGCTTTTCTATTTACCTCTGTATCTGTCTGCTCCAAAGCTGTCATTCCGTAGTTCTTTTCTTACAAAGATTTCTTGCTTACACCATTCAGCTGGGAGAGGCTCCTTTCAGGTATCTGCTGCTGTTCAGATGGCAACAGTTAAGAACAATCTTCCATCTGTTGAAAACAATGAGCCAAATGGGAATTACTGATTCAAATTTGTGTGACAATGAAAAGACACTAGTCAGGCCTGGTGTGGGCTATTTAGGCAATTTTCTGGCCAAAATCATTGGAAGGTATCTTTGAATTTATTCAGTGCAATCTTATTCCCACCAAACTAGTGCTTCTCAAACTTGTGAACATTAAGATGTGTGGACTTTAATTCCTAGAATTCACCAGCCACATAGATTCAGGCTGGGGATTAAGATTGTTGTTAGCTGTTGCCAGTGCTTTTTTTGTAAGAAAAAAGGTGCCGGAACTCACATCTTGTTAATCTTTTATTTACCTTTCGCACGTAGTCAATCACTGTACACACACCCACACACGTCAGTTGTGTAATGAAACATAATGGTTGCCACCCGCAGTAAGCACTCAGCATGCGACCACACGTCCAATCACAAGCCGAGCAGTGCCACAAGCCGAGTAGCCGGACAAAGTACGCATGCATTGGACTCAGCACATAAGCAGCCCACATGCACCGTTTTAATGATTTTGGCGCCAACCTGCTATGCTCGACAGAATGATTCAAGTCCATGTGGACCAAACATCAAATTTTCAAGTTACTTTTAAAACTTGGAATATCTGTCAAAAAAGGTGCCGGAACTCCGTTCCAGTGAGTTCTATGACAAAAAAAGTACTGGCTGTTGCAATCTGAACATTTTAACCTTCACAAGGTTGAGAAACACTGCTCCTAACATGCAAAAACTAAATATAAGAAATATTTTATACCTGCTTTATACCAAAATACTGAATTACATTACAATGCACACCCAACTGCCATATGTAGATATAGCTACAGCAAAGGATTAAAAAAATGACTCTTTGCTACCTTTATAGGTGTTAAGAATGTGGTTAGAAAAAACTATACTACAGGTGTCAAACTTGCCGCACCACGTGACGTGTCATGACATATTGCAACTTTTTTCACAAACGGCCTGTGGGATGGCAGTTTGACACTCCTGAACTACACTATCTCTCAAACTGTCTTTCTTGCCCTTAAGTATCAATACCTCCCTACCTATAGCTCTTAGCCATGCTGGTTGGGAGACTGTAGGAATTCAGGGACCAGAAGTCTAAAGTGTGCTATAAAATATATCCAAACTCCAACCTTGTTCTTCTGCTGACTATCAAACAGATTTGCATTCATATCATTGAATTAAGATAATAGTGAAGTACTGTGCACATTGGAACATTGTTAGAACAGATCAGTTTACATATGGTTCTCAAATTACAGACATTTGTTTAGTGGCCATTCAGAGTTATAATGGCACTGAAAAAAGTATCTTATGACTGGTTCTGATATTTATAATGATTGTAGCATTCCCCACAGTCATGTGATCAAAATTTGGATCCTTGGCAATTGGCATGTATTTAAGATGACTGCAGCATTCAAGAACTATATGATTGACATTTGCAACCTTCCCCATTGACTTCCGACAAACAAAATCAATGGGGGAAGCTGACTTTGCTTAACAACCATATGATTCACTCAACAACTGTGGTGACCGCTTAACAATTGTGGAAAAAAAGTTCATAAAATTGGGCATGACTGCTGAAAAATTGCCTTGTTTAGCAATGGA
The DNA here is from genome assembly GCF_016545835.1 of Crotalus tigris. Classification (NCBI taxonomy): domain Eukaryota; kingdom Metazoa; phylum Chordata; class Lepidosauria; order Squamata; family Viperidae; genus Crotalus; species Crotalus tigris. Next base: position 7,056 of record NW_024096861.1, on the reverse strand, counting down.
AATTCTGGTCCAATTGTTGAGGATTGCCTGCGTTTGATCCTTTACTTAGACTTGGCTTGAGTACAGAACTCAAGTAATGCAGATATGAATATTGGGACCCTCAAAAGCTGCCAATATTAGAGTTGCTTTTGATGCATGAAAAGGTGTTTCTTCTGATACTTCAAAGGATAACAATTTGTCATTTTACTTATTAAGTGTATCTTGATGTAGGAAACTGTCATCCAGAAGCAGATTTCCTACAGAAAACTACATTTTCTGAATTTCTTCCAACAACACTGCCAAGGTAAATTTTGAAAACTGAGGTCATAATTTTGCACATGAAATCACAGGTTCAGGCAAAAAAAAATCTCAAAGTTTCACTGCTCTTTGGATTCAAAGCCAAGGTTTTTATGCTTGCTGTTGTAAATTTGGTTTGATGATGGATTAAAAGGTATTTCTCTTTCTGGTTGTTTGAAGTCCAGGTTTTGAAAGAAGTGAGTGCTGTAGAATGTATTACCTGATGATGTATATGCTTGTTTGAAAAACATACCAATTCTAACCAAGAACAACACTATGACATACTCAAGCAGCTCAGGGCAAAAATGACCCATTACTTCACTGGGGGTGCTTGTTCCTTTGAAACATATTACAGAGCCAAAAGACAGTTTCCTAAAACATCCAAAGCTTGCTGTGATTCTACCACAAGAAATCTGAATGAAATGATAACACAGCTAATACTACGGACAAATACTTTTGTATGCCCAATGATGCCCAGTCTTGCGAGAAAGAAAAAAATCTTCATGTATGTTTATAAGAGACATGCATCCTTGACTTACAACTATTCATTTAGTGGCTGTTCAAAGTTACAACAAACACTTGTGACTGGTCCTCACATGAACAACTGTTGCTGGTTGTTATGGGATCAAAATTTGCTTGACAACTGGCATGTATTTATAACAGTTGCAGAGACCTGGAATCATCTGATCACCATTTGCAACCTTCCCAACCAGCTTCTGTCAAGCAAAGTCATTGGGGAAAGCTAGATTTGCTTAACAACTGCATGATTCATTAACAGCTGCAGTAATTTGTTCAACAACCATGGCCAAAAGATTGTAAAATCAGGTGGGACTCACTTAACAATTGCCTTGTTTAGCAATATAAATTCTGGTCTCAGTTGTGGTTATAAGTTGAAGATTGCCTTTAGCTGTTTTCTGCAGACTACAAAGTACCTGACTTAGGCAGCCCACAACATACAATTTCCAATCTACCAAAGTAAGAGATTCAAGGAGCCAGTCCAATTTTGTTGCTGAATAGTTTTTAATATGGCAGCAAGGAATAGTTATTAAATATATGGAGAATAATAAAATGAACTGTTTAAATTAATGTGATATCAATTATTGTTATCTTGCCTCTGCCAAATCTCTTTGTCTGCAGCCCTCTAAAGAGCTTAGAATCTTAGAAAATCATAGACACTGAAGATAAATACGGTGTTGGAGGATGCAGTTCCTAGTATTCATTCCTGCTCAATATTCTCAAGAATAGAAATTATAGACTTTCAGAACTGATGGAAGCCGTTTCTCTCATACTCAGTTGGTTATGATCAGTGCTTTTTTTCTAAAAAAAAAAAAAAAAAAAAAAGTGCCGGAACTCACACACGTCATACAACCCGCCTTGCCTACCCTACAAGGTTCCATCCATAAAAAGGTGCCGGAACTCCGTTCTGGGCATTCTATGAGAAAAAAAGCCCTAGTTGTGATGAACAATAACTTGATGGTTCTCTATTTTCTTTACAGTATATCTGGAACTTACTTTTTAGCATTTTTTTCCATGCATTATGCAGAACACCATTCTTATGCATTCCCTAGCCACTAATGTTCAGACATATTGGAACAGTTGGTATATAAAGCAGCTTTCTCTCTGTGACTATACAATGAATTACTCCAGCCTTCTCTAGTCTGGTGACCTTTAGTTGTGAATAACTCCTTAGAAGGCCCAAACCCATTTGTTATTGTCAGAAATGTGGAGAGTGGAAAACAGAGTACATCATATCTGGTTCTTGTGACTTTTTTGCTTCAGCTCCCTGGATCACTTTGTTTCTGGTGAAGTTCACATGAAATCTCTTGGGGATTGTGTATAGTAAGTAGGGTTGAAGCTAGCATTCTTCCTTTTTTTCCTGCCATTCCCTTTATTTTTTATTTCTCCTTCTCTCTCTTAGGAGAGCCTAAATTATTCCTGGGAGCATTTAAAATTAAACCAAAGGCATTTAGGCTTAAGGTCTTAGACAGATAATTTATCATATAACTGCAAGAAAGCAATGGCTTTTGAACAGTTCATCCTGCTCTGATTGAAGCAATGGAGAACCTCTAAATATGTGCCCATATCTACTGTATTTGTAAAACATTTAAGTCAATAGATTTTTCGTACGAGAGAGAGAGGACAGCGATATGTATGTTTCAATTAATTAGTGAAAAAGTGTAAGTCCAATTAACCACACTGTTACTGTGGCTTTCAATTACTGTAACAGTAGACTAGCTAAAATTGAGGGATGTGGTTTAGGACTTCCCAAATCCTAAAACAAAATGATCCAGCAGCTTGTGGTTTTTAAGTTTTCAGGAAAAACAACAAATGAGTACAACTTCTGTGAAGCCACATCAACATAACCACAGGCCATTCATCTTCTGGAAATCAAGACATACATCCAAAAAACTAATTGGAAGCCCTTTTGAAAGAATCCTTACTCTTCAAAGCAAAGAGATATATATATATAAAGTCTTCAATTGAAACCACACTGGAATATTGGTACTATAGCTTCTGTTGTTTGTCCTAATGTTGTTTGTCCCATATGTAAAATATCACGCTGACAAATAAGAAAATATTTCTATCAAAACTTCATATTTACAAAAGGAGGGATGCGGAAAAATAATCCAGTGTGTTCATACTAGAACTTTTATTATAAATTCAAAAGAGATTTATTAAATCAAATCCTTGCTCAGTTTGTATCGCTCCATTCAGAAATAGTTGAACTCTGCTAATTTTGAAAATACACTGCATTAAAATAAGCACTTTGAAGCGTTATCAACTCTCTTTTCCCTACCCTATACCCTACATTTAAAATGAAAATTTAAAATTCCAGTAGAGATTTTAAACTAGTTTTCCAAACCTAATGACCTCTATCAACATCAGTCTGGTTTACACGTCATGTTAAACTATGGCTTGCTTCACTATTTGTTGAATAAGCTCCAATTGGCTAAGTATATACAGGATATAAGCCAAGAAAAAGCAAACTACATTTTGGCTTAGTGCTATATGAACCTTAGCACTAGAATGCTATTAAAACATTCTAGAAACATCTAGTACTTTGGAGGTACAGTATTTAATATTTTTGTATTTCCCTTAATTAAAAATGTAATGAACCCTAATAATCTTCAATATTTCTAATAGATAAAAGCTCCCTTTTTACAACCCTATAATCCCTTAAATTGGAGTAGAGTCAAGGCAGCTGGATGCAGCTGAGTGTTTACTTGCCAGATGCCCTTCCTGGCGCCACGTGGAGTTCACAGCAGATAATTTTCCTTTGGGCACTAGGAGAGAAATATCTGTTGCTACCTAGGACTGAACTCTTCACCACTTGGCCACCATGCTGCTCAATATTTCAAATAAATATAAGGAGTGTAAATCCATGTTTCCTGAAATTTGGAACAGATCTGAAGAAACAGCCACTCCTGTCATACTCTGGGCTGGAAGAAGCCTGTCTCGGCTTTTTCCTGGTTCTGCGGCAGAGGTGTCTAAAAGGTTTTTTCACGGACCGGAGGGTGCAGGGTTTTATGTGCTGCCTGCATCCCGTGGATAGGCTTTGCTTGTTTGTGCGGCCTGGTTGCTGGCACGTTGCGGCCCGGTACTGGTCCACGGGCCGGGGGTTGGGGACCCCTGTTCTACGGCATGTTCAAAAAAAAAAAAAAACCCTGAGCTCTACCCTTTCATATATACTTTATATAAAAAACTATTTAAATGCCTAACAGTTTCTATAATTTGGGTTAAAAAAAGAGAAATGGACCCATTTTGCAACAAACATAGAATGTAACTGGGATGAATCATGTTAAATTTCAAAAAACAGTACATAATTTATGAAAGGAAAGGAAGAAGATGGGTTCATAGAGGAGGAAAAATATGATTAAACAAACTGAGGGAGAATAGAGTTCATATGGAAAAGAGATTAAAATGAAAAATCAGGTGGTCAAGTTTATTCAGAAGAGGCAGAGTACTACAGCAATTAATAGACTGGACTAGAACCACTGAGAATCAATATCAAGTGTAACCTAAGCCAGGGAAGTTTATTAGATGACTTGGAGTAAGCCACTCTGTTAGCTCCACCTAACTTGATGAGGTGTAAAAAGTTGGAGGAGGGACCACTTACTCCTCTTTGAGTACAAGAGAGAGATCATCAGTACTCCAGACTAAAATGTGTTGCGATTCTCTCTTTGTCCCTGTCCCTGTCTCTGTCCCTGTCTCTTGTCTCTGTCTCTCTCATCAGCTATCTTCTTTATCACATGATCTTTCATCCATCCAAAAGGCTGTGACTGCAAAGGCAGAGGTGGTTTGGTTAAAAATAATCATTGATTTAAGGACTGAGCAATGATTCCAGTGCTTTTCTCCCTTTCCCTCCCATCAGAGTTATACATGAGAGTTATTGTGACGATTCTGTCACATTCTTCTCTTTTCAGTTGTGTTTTCAAACAGCATTCAGTTGTCTGCTGTTGGCCATTCTGTATGAGGAACAAAATGAGTCTGGCCACAACTGGATTAAAAACTGCCGTAGTATCTTCAGTCTCTTTCTCCCCTTTCCTCAATATATGTAAGTGTTTTTTTGTTTAATTTTTATGCTGCCCATTTCCTCTATAAAGTGACTCTGGGTGTATTAGAATTGATTCCCCTTTAACATTGGAAAAACGAATGTCATGTAATAGTCTAGTTCACATATATGTAGTTTATGTGTATTTACTCATGTGTTAATAAATTAATTACAATTGTTAATAATTTAAGCCTTAAGCCATGATTTCTAAATCACAATTGATAGATTGTGAGAATCTAGCAATCAAGCCAAGTCCAAGCAAATCGCGTTAGTGGTTAATGTGTTGTGTGAACCCAGCCATGCTGCTGTAAGGATGAACCATTGATTGTTGCATAATCATAAACAGATGTAAACCTCTGGCTTGTGCTCTCCCAATCATGTATAATGGGGAAAACTGTGGTCGCGTTTCCTAGATTCAGGGCCCTTCATGTCCCCAATCATGCCCTAGTCACCTCATGGCTTGACTACAGCAACATTCTTTACATGACGCTGTCCATGAAGACCACTTAGAACAGGGGTCCCCAACCTATGGTCCGTGGCCCACTGCCGGTCCCTGGACTACTGGCCACCGGGCCGCAGGACAGGCTGGCCAGTGCATGTGTGTATGTGTGTGTGCACTCACCTCCACTCGTGCTAGAGCCTGTAGACTCATTTATGCATGTGTGTGTGGTGCTAGCAGAGGGTCAGCTAGCACATGCATGCATGCGCAAACGGGGCTGTTAGCACCATGTGGGTTGGACGGCCCATTCATGCATGCGCCCAGTGCTAACAGCGCTGGCTAGTGCCTGTGCACATGCGCAAATGAGACCGCTAGCTCCGTGCAGGTTGCATGGCCCCATTCATGCATGGCCGTGTTCCCCTGTGTGCGCAAATTTTAAAGCTGTTCCCTTTCCCTCCAGACTGCCAGCATGAAAAGGTTGGTGACCTCTGATCCAGAAGTTTCAACTGAACCAGAATCCAATGGTGCAGCAATGAAGGGCATGCCTGGATATGTCTATGTAACACCTCTGCTTTCTGACCTGCACTGGTTGCCAGTTTGCTTTTATGTATGATTCACTACCTATAAAAACATACACCACTTTTGTTACTTTAAGGATCATTTGTTTCCCACAGTATCTGTCTTACTGGTTTGATCTGGCATGGTTGGCACTCTCTGAATAAGCAATGCCAACTACCAGGACCCCTTTAGCACACCTTCTTTGCAGCAGCACCTGCCCTATAGAATGAGGTTCCCCCTGAAATTCGAACAGCTCCCACTTTACTGGTATGATTCTTTCCCCCAGGTCTTTGGAGATGGCATCTGTTGAGTCCGTGGCGGGAAAATAGACACGAGAAGCAGCTGGAGTTCTCAGTTTCTTTTATTCAGCGTTCAGCTTACAGGAAGATGACTTCAGCCTCGCCCAAACGCCTCGCAGCCTCTTATATAGGCACCTCCCGGGTAAATGGGTTACTTTTCCCGCGCCAGCACCCGCGCATGCGCACGGCGCTGGCGACAGCCTGTCTGGTCCCGGGCAGCTTTGCACCTGCCCGGGACTGCTTGCAAACGCCCGAGCCGTTTGCAAAGGCTCGGGACATAACACCCCTTTCCCCCGGGCTAAAACTACTACCAACATACAACATTTATTTTATACGACAATTTGCTCCCCAGTGCTCCCACTGTTTACTGGCTTTTGCCTTGCTGGCAATGTTATGTAATCTTCTAGGTACTTAGGAGATTTCTTTGCTCTCTGTGACCTTCTTAGCTCTGGATTACTGGCATAAGTTCCCTGACTGGAGGGAGGCGTGAGCCTGTTCTCTCTATTGTGCCCTGGTGTCTTCCCAGGACTGTGCCCCGATGCCTGGCCTGCTTGCTTGCCCACCGGGCTCGTCAGGCCAGGGCTTCTGTTGCTTTGTGACCTGGTTGTCCTACCTAGCTGTAGACCCTCAGGCCCCTTGAAGTGATAGCCACTGCTGGGCGTCTCTGTAGAACCTCCTAGGTCAGTCCAAGACCTGTCAGGAGGCTGTCCATTCCCTGAACCCCATTCCGTGCTCGGGCTCGTGTGGGTTTCTGTACTTTCCCAAAACTCAGGTGTTCCCTGATTTGTGCTAGGGGTGTTGTAGTCGGGACTTGGCTCCTCGACTAGCTCTGTGTATGTTTGACCCCCTGTAGGATTTGGGTTAAGGTCAGGCCAACCTTGGGAATTGTGTGCCAGCTCTCTTGCGGGGAATGATTTGTTGGGATGCCCCCG